>NC_064629.1:375602076-376332076 GCF_023864275.1 Schistocerca cancellata | reverse complement strand
ATCTGAAGATAGACTTCCCTAATCAACTGCAACAACATCAAACCACACTTTTCTTCAAGGCATTATGGAAGAAAAATTTCAATGTAATTATGTTCTGAGAGATTGACCAATTTGTTTCCTTCTCAGAATTCCAGTTTATTCCCACCCAAGTTCGGATACAGCTTGTCCAAGCAGTCAGTCAGACAGGCAGCCAACCAGTCTTGGTGGGTCCAGGGGATGGTATATTAGCAGGGTGCCTTTGAACATACCATATGTGATCATGCTGCATGTAGGAACAAGGAAGAAAACACATCCTACCTACCTGAGTGCCTGTACAAGAGAGTGTTAGCAACTTGGGCTAATAATCCTAGGTGGCTTCCCAGTTAGCAGTACTGATTGGCTACACACACCTAGTATGTACAGAGCACATTCGTTGTCAGAATTTCAGATAAACTTATAACCTCTTCTGAGGCAACATTCCTACCTCGGTACATAGGTCACAATTAACCATAAAATGTTTAGCAACAACGTTTGAAAGTAGACTACAATTGGCTGGGCAACCATTACATCATCATCTTAAAACTTAGAAATGATTTCAATCTTTTTTAGTGCCTGTGGAGTACTAGACATATCCTTCCATTCTCTGACTCCATTCATGAATTTCTGTCCAGTCCACATAAATTATATACGTACTAGGATAATTACAGCAAAATGTATCCACTGCTGTGCAGACTATAAGAGACAGAAAGTTGGCAGAACAGGAGGATGACATTTGCTTCCCTTTGGCAGAGTCGCATTATGTAACATTGGAGTGACCTCCTCCTGATGCCACAAGACTGACTGACCGACCACTTGGGTTTATTTTTATTGAGATAAATAAATCAGAATTATACTGTTGTTGGAATTGTGGCTGACAGCACTCTAATCGACATTTACATCTATAGTGATTATTCCCTAGTCTCAAAATGTTTCATTGAGTAAAAACATCGTGTTTCTTAATCGGACACTCTGCATTCTATTAATTAGATAGGCTGAAAACCAGTTCCAGAATTATTTCCACTACAATACTATTTGTTTTCCTAAGAGAATACTGTGAACTGCACAATTAAATGCTTTTGACAAATCATAGAAAACACCAGCTGCCAATATTTTGTTATTTACATTTTGCATAATCTGATTCCTGAATCGAAAAAGTCATGTCCTGTGGAGAGATCCTTTTGAAATCCAAAGTGAAACTGAATAATATTTTATATTGGCATTGTTGTGTTATTGTTCTTGTGTACATATTTTTTTTCTGTACCTTCAAACACACAAGCAGTCAGACTGGCTGATATTTGTGTACAATTGTCATTGAAATACAACATTCAGAGTGCCCTACAAAATCTATCGTCACTATAGCATTTAAATAAAAATGGTTAATTGAGCAATAATTACAAATTTAAGTAGTTCCAGGACACACTTGCACAGAACAATAGCAAAAAGATTAATTATGTGCAGTTTCATTGCAAAATACCTATGATGCTTTAAAACATGTTTCTGTGACAATCTCCTAACTGAAAAAAGAAAATAGTGCAAACATGCCTGAATATTCTTGGAAAATAGCAGCTGCCATTTCCAAGCAATAATTGTCAGTACCTTCAGAAACCTGCACATCTTTCTGATTTGAGAAGTGTACTACCATCTAAATGAAAAAAAGTTTGCATCAGTGTACGCAAGAAACAAAAATGTTTACACTGAAATAAGTCAAGAACAAAGTTTCATTATGAAACAAAGAAAAATTGCATCTTTTAGAATGACTTTTAACTAAATCAACACCGGTCCATTCATCTCAGTAGTGCATACATGTTCTGTAAGAATTTTCTACTTTGTTCTGAATCCCCATATAAAATTTCAATTGCTACATTATTGGTCACCATCTCAAATTGAATACATGGTCATGTACGACCTACACAAGCAACAACACTTTTTAACTCTATGAATTTTTGTAAGAACGAGATACCCAGTTGGTACTGTGCTGTTACAAAGCACAAATGTATTATGGGAAAATGTAAAATATTCTTCAAGACCTCTCCAGGCAGCACCAAGCCAAGCCAGACCAACACCCCACATTGCAAACAAAGCAACAAACATGACACTGCAGAAAGCAGAACAAACCTGGAAGATATTGCCTCACCTCACACGAGTGAGAGGTCAGAATCACAAACTCAGCAACATGACCTGAGTGAGGAGAAGACATCATATCATTCTAGCAGCACAGCCTGATTTCGTAACAGTGTGTCCTCATTAGATATCATGAGAAAAACTCACGATAACCTGACCGAAGCACCTTCACTCCCAGGTGCAATAATATTGTGGTTGACTAACATATTGCGGAAGATTGATTTTAGCCTAGTCTGTGAATCACAGAGTAACCAGTTGACTCTGCAAATTTCATTACACAGTGTAGTAGAATCTACTTTTGAGACTTTATTATCCAATATCAGAATTAGATTACTACCTAACCACGATATTATTGCACTTTATCACCAGTGGTCCTTATCAGAAACATGCAGTTATGTTACAGTAAACAAGTACAGTGGTCACTAAGGAAAATGTAGCAGATTGTGAATGATTTCAAGACAGTTGTGCATGTACTGTTTACTGTAACATAACTGCGTGTTTCCGATAAGGACCACGGGTGGCCAAATGCAACAATATTGTGGTCAGGTAATAATCTAATTCTTATATTAGATAATAAAGTCTCAAAAGTAGATTCTACAACACTGTGTAATGAAATTTGCAGACTCAGCCTGTGAGGCTCAAAGGATTATTTCAAATGCTTGCAGCACAGTATTGCCAAGGATGGAATAATTTGGCTATTTCAAGTCTCTTGCAGCATATCAATTTCACAATTTAGGGTACACTCACTTAGCATTTTGAAACAATCTTATTTTTCATTACCACAGAAGAAGTCTGTCTGAAAAACAATGCACAGTCCTCTGCAGACGCACTATAAGCCCTTACTCTGAAAACTAAAAATACTAACTGTACTCTCACTACACAAAGACGTGTTTCAATAATCATGACCAACCTTGAGGATTATCTGAAAAATGCTATCATGTCTACAATATCAAATACAGCACAACCTACCATATACAGCTAGCAAAATAACTTATACACAAAGGTATGTAAGCCATACTTTATTACAACACAATGCCAGCTAAGATCAGACAATTAGAAGAAAAAATAAACTTAAGAAATCTACCTGAGCAGTGTTTTGACTCTAGATGACTAAACTAGTGTATAATATTTTTTATGTTTGTTTATATTTTACCGAACAGAAAAAATGTCACAGAATTGCTGGTATACACAAAAATCATTTGTTGCTTATGAAATATGAAGCACATGCTTAAGATCAGCAAACTATGAAGAACAAAGACAGAACCATGTGCTTGTGTGTGTTGTATTTCCTTATGATGAATTTAAGTAAAATTTTCATGTACATTGGGACAACATACAATATGTATTGTCTATGAATGGATAAATAAATAAAAAATAAAAATGTGAGTGACAAAAAAAAAAAAAAAAAAAAAATCCTTGGACCAACCGAGGCTTGAAGAACTGACATTTAGATCTGCAGCCTGACACACACCCAATTAGCCACTGAGCCACACACTAATATGGATACAAACCTACTAAGAAGTCCAAGTGAAAGCTGAAAAGTAATGCCTCCAAATTTTTTATTCTGCACGCTTCACTCACACAAGGTGCAACCCTTTGCCACGAGGGGCCTCCAAGTTGTAGTGTGTCATGTGGCAGCGTGTAACATGCATGAGAGGTCCCCAGAACACTGAAAGCACGAATTCAACAAGTTCAGCCACACATTCAGAATGACAATGCCAGACTACACATGAGCGCTGTGACATTTGCAACAATCTGATGTCTTGGTTTCAATGTCATTGATCATCCTCCATACAGTCGCGACTTGGCCCCCTCCAATTTTTATCTGTTTCCAAAACTTAAAGAACACCTTTGAGAACTTCACTTTGCCAGTGATGCAAGCAGAGGTGAGGTTGTGCCTCACTCAACAGAGTCAAACATTCTACAGTGACTGTAACAATGAACTAGTCTCCATATGGCACAAACACGTTTGCCATCAGGGCAACTATGTTGATAAATAAATGAAGGACATGAAGAATAAAGCTTTACCATATTAATAAAGTTTGTTTTGTCTTAAGAGTTTTCACATAAAAATTTTTGAGTAATGACTAACTGTGTATTTAACACAGGGCCGGCATATGTAGGAAAAAAACATATGAGGATGCTATAATTACAGAGTTCTCAAAAAGTGAAGCAATCTTATGCAACAAATCTCTTTCTAGCTCCAGACAGATGCAGCGAAAAGCAGTTGAAAGTAAGTTTTAAAGCAAGGAACTCTGACAGCCAAGTTTCATATTATTCGAGTCCCATAAAGTCTCCATTGTCATCTAGCTTGTGTGATCTCTCCATTGGTACTGCCATGACCTCTTACCTGAAGAGAGTGGTAAAGTGTACCTTTCTGACAGTGGTTCATGTGATGGGGAATAATTCGATACAACCAGTCTGAGAAGGTATAGTTTCACCTTGATGGAAATGTAAATGCATAGAAATCACACATTTGGGATATGGAAAATCAAGTCAGCTGCACCAAGTGCTCTCTGTGTTGCTGTGCAATGTCATAGGTAAATCTTCTCCACATTATTTCACGGTATGGTGAACAGTGAGGACTACATATAGATGGTGCAACAATTTGTGAATCCTACAGCAGAAGACCAGCTAGACTACACGATTTCAGCAAGAAAATATTCCGCTTGGTACAGCATATCTCCATGATGTCTTTGGATCAAAGTTTTCATAGACAAGAGTTTCTGAGGTGGTTGTGACTCCTAAGGTCTCCTAATATATTCCCATCTCAATTTTCTTGTGCAGATACCTTAATGACACTACTTACAAAGCTCACTCTTAAACTATTCCCGATTTGTAGGAAAGCTGAACAATGAGCCAAGGCCACTTTCAACAATTTCTATGACTTAGCCATTTTGCCACAAGATTGTGATACTTCCTGAACACACAGTACCTTTCCTTCTCAAACAGGGAAAGTTTCTAATGCACTAAATATAGAAAATCATGGTTAAATAAGGTAAGAACATGATCATTAGGCTACACTACAGGTCAATGTGTTTCCATAACCTTTACCTGGCATTCACATTAGCTGGCTTCACCAACTCACAGCCAAATTAGCACCTTTCAACCTAACCTACACCTCAGGATATGCCACCACTACCAACACAGGGGTCCAATATCACACTCTAGTCATGAAATTTACGAAATGTTAAAATACAAGTAGCTAATACTATTTCCCAATGTTTGATCATCGCCCTTTAATATATTTTGGCTAAATTAAAACCTCAAAAAATCGACAACCCTTTGTTTCTGTCTGGTAGCGTAATAAGGCATTGACACATTTCATGAAAATTTTCCAAATACAAAAATGCTGACCTATCTCAGACAATATCTTTCACGTACAGTTTTATACTTTGACCATGACCTCCCTGGCAGGAAATTTTATCTGATGTACTTCATTGTAACTACTGTGCATGCAGCACAATAAGTTATTAACGTACTTCAATAACATTAAATGACACCACAGCACATACTTTTTGCCAAATGCCTCAATGACATATCACTTAAGCTGACTAATGAAAGACAGTACAATGACTATTTTTTTAAGTCTTCAAAATCTAACATGCTGACACAGGTTGTCCTTTTTTGTATTCCGTGGATTAGGCTATGGAGAACCAGTAAGTGTTTACTACTCAATGCATGTAACAAAAGGAAAGCAAAAGGATTTGACTACTAACTTATATGAGATAGCCATGGAAAAAGTATAAAGTTACCTTGTGTCTTGAAAAATGAATACACAGAAATTAGTTAACCACACAGCCAATTAAATGATAATTTTGAGATGCATAGGCTCTGTTTACGAAACGATTTATCTTACACAGTTGTTGAATGGTAAGGGTCAATGCTGTCTTCAACATAAAGTTTGGTTTCAACACCACACTCCAAAACTAGGCATGGTTCTACTAGAGGTAGCAGGCAGCTACACTTCTCAAACCTATGAAATGCGTTACTCAATGAGTTATTGGAGACCTATAGTTTAATACTGACTCCTAACCACAGTGCAACTTTGCATTTTTCACATTTGCGATCACTATCACATATTCAAAACATTCAGAACTTACTACATCAATTAAAAAAATGTGAGCCCCAAAAATTAAGCTACAACAAAGGAAATGTACTGGAGTCTTGACCTAAGAGCATGTGAGTGGTTGAGAGAGCTACAATGTAGGTAATCAGCATAATAAATAGAAAAGACTTCCCTCTACAAGTAATGCAGTCTCCCCTTGCATTTTTTGTAGTTTATCTATGATATGTGTATATTATTTTATATACACAAAACACTTTTAGATTTATTACTAAATAGTTTTTTTTCTGATTTCTCTTGCAATTGAAATGTTTAGAACACTACAGACCACCCAAGTTGTCACCACAATCAAGATCTCAGACAGGCCCCAACCACACACTAGCTGTACCACTGTAAACAGTTGTCCCAGAAATGGTCACTATCATGAAGTGTGAAGAAAAATTACACATTGTGTTCTACAAGGCTTTAACCTAAATTGTCTCCCATTCTTGCAACATATCTAAGACCTTTATCAGTTGGATTCAAGGAACAAATTTCTTTACATTGAAAGGAGATTTATCATTAAACCGTACACAGAAATTTAAAATTTTAATGTGTAATTTAGGTAAAACATTTAACATTTTTTCCAAAAATGAACTTGCTATGAAGAACAAACAGAACACTGCACAGTCTTTTTCAATTTTCTTCACCACTCAGATCCCTATTTCTCAATCAATAAAAGTCCACAGAAGACTTCAGGATGGGTATGTTAAGTGTTGCTACTGTCAATCTTTGTTGTCAAGAGTAGCAGTTGTTTACTGTGCTGCATTCTGGCCATTTTTAATAAAACCAATAGGAGACACTGAAACGACCAATTCCCAGAGAAGAAAACTCATTCAGATGGAGGGTAAATGTTCGGTGGGAAGTATTACATCATTAACATAACTTTCCCATATGTTGTACAACACAACATCGACTTTGCATATTTGGAATCATTTGATACAACCTACAAGGAAATAATGTCACGTATAAACAAGCATGGTTACATTCAAAGCATTGCCTGTGAGGATACATTTCACCCAAAGTAACTTAAAATGGAAATCAGAACTGCAAGATTTTTTTTTTTTCTTTCGTTTCAGGGAATGTGAAAACATTTCCACACGGATAACTTAATCCATAACGGCGTAAATAAAACACAATACATTGTCCACACACAGAAAAATAGGGCAACAATCGCAGTTAAAAATATAACCACATTTTTATTAATGTAGCACAGGAGTTAAACCCCCATAATAGCTGCCACACGTAGCACTGACAGTAACGCCCTAATCTTATCTCAAGGCGAGCTTCCGTATACAATAACAGGAACAAAATTTTATAATTACTTGGAGTGGCAACGAGTTTATAAACAGTTGATTAGAGACAATAGTACAACACAAGCGCAACATGTCTTTACGAAGTCACTTACTGCGATTCACTCTGTGCGCACTTTCAAGCCACGGGAGAAAAACAATGCTACAGAAGCAAGTGTTATGTTGGTGGGGTTAACGATAAGTTACGATGTTCGACTTTAATTGTTGCAGAGTTGAAAACGATATCAATGTCCATGATTACGTAAAATCGTGGGAGTTCAAGTTACATTAAATTTGTATTTTTAAACAGACATCATAAATATTCTAAGAACTGACACTTCCCCATCATAACCGCATTACACTACTATTGTCTGTGCTCAAAGATAAACCAGTTACCGGACGGCTGATGAATGCAAGGAAGTTAGAAAGCTAACCATTCGTTGCTGACACAAGTGGAATACTCAAGAGCGCATTGAGCCTAGTGCGCGGCAGTACACTTTTTCTGGTGTAGCAGTAGTGTGTTTAGGTTCACGCGTTCGTCCTGGCAGCTAACAAATACTTTTTTTTTTTTTTTATTGAATTTCGATTCCCCCCCCCCCCCCCCAAGGCGGCGGGCTGGCAACAGCTTAGTATGCCGCTCTTCAACCTACAAACTTTGTTTTAAAAGGATGAAGAGAATAAATAATAAAATCGGAGACTTAAATAGTAACATGGCGAAAAAAAATAATCGTGGAAGTTAAAACATAGAACAAAGGGATGATGATGCAAATAAAATACATACGAAGCAGACAGGTAAAATAATAGACAGACAATTAAAAAACACGGCGACAGTCTGGTTTCTGTTCGCAAAAGACATAAAATTCACACCCAGCAACAGCATGGTTTCTGTTTGCAACACTAGAAAGACGAACAACACTGAACATTCACTGGAACACTGCACTAAAAGGGTGGCAAATGTGACAACCACAGCCGAGAGCAGATGGGGGGAAACTGGACAGATGATGGGAAAATAAAAAATAAAAATAGGGGGGAGGAGAGGAAAACGAAGGGGGGAGGGGCGACAAATAGTTCAGCAGAAGTGTTTACTTAAGTCACTGAAAGATTGCTGTCAACGACTACAGTTAAAACAGAAACAAATGACGCGTTACCGGCCAAGGTCGTCTGTGGCACTGCGATTGTTGCTCTATTTTTCTGTGTGTGAACAATGTATTGTGTTCGTCTATGGCTACGGTTTTCACAGTGTAGGCAACATCTGCGGTGTCAACTACATCAATTCCACTACAACATTACTACTATGCAGGTCACTTGGGTTTGCATCGGGAGCTGGTACTTGTTGTGATGATGGTGATCGGTGTGTTGGTTTTTGTCGCTGGGTGCTATGTGTCGACTGTCGGAGACTGCGACGAGACAGCTGTATACGAGGAATGACGATCGACTTCCATCCGATGATTCTGAGGACAGCAATGTTGAAGGCAGATTTCAGCAGTAACCGAGTGACGCTGGTCTGTAAATTGCACTGTTGACGGAGACTGTGTCATGACTGGCTCGATGGTATGACCTGCATGCAGTGCCACAGACGACCCTGAACTTGTGTGCTAGTTCAGTAAAAAGCCATTGCAGAGGGCAGTATACTTCCCACCAATCGTGTAGTACGGACGTGGCTATTTCAGTGCCCACAGTGGTCTCTCCTGCATCCCCCCTACCCTCTGGTTTCCTCCTTCCTCTCCACCCCCCGCCCGTTGCCGCGCCTCTATCACTGTATCCCTCCCTGTCTCCACCTCCACACCCTCCATCTCCTTCATCAGGGCAATTTCCAGCGCCTCCCCCTCCCGGATGACGAAATTCGACGTGAAATCTACCCTCCCTTCCAACTATAACCTGGCCTTGTTCCTCCCCCCTCCCAGGGCCCCTTTTTTCCTCTCCCCTCCTTTTCCCAGAGCGGATTTTCCTCCTTCCCCCCCCCTCCCCCCTGAGACCCTGCACCCCATACTTGCCTCTTTCCTTCCCACATCCCTCCCTACCTGGCCCTCTCCAGCATGCCCCCCGCCCACCTCCCCCCTCTCTTCCCCTCCCTCCCTCCCTCCCTTCTTCCGGTCACCCTCATCTCCTTGCACTTGGAAGATCCTCCGTTTTGATCATCGTCAGTGTGCCATGTCAGTGTTGTGTTTAGTGCTGTTTCTACTGTGCGTCAAGAGGTGTGATTTTAATTGTGTACTGCCTTGAGGTTCGCCGTCAGTGCTTGTTATGCGCTACGCCGTCCGTCGATACTTTTTATGCTCCAGTCATACTGTGCCATGTGTTCTTTTAATTGTCGCAGTGTGTGGATTTTTGTGTGCGCTACTTTTAAACAGTTTTTTATCTCCATTTTACAGTCACCCCTTTTTTAGTCCAGTGCCTTCCATGATGTTCCCCCTTTTTTATATCTACACTCCTGGAAATGGAAAAAAGAACACATTGACACCGGTGTGTCAGACCCACCATACTTGCTCCGGACACTGCGAGAGGGCTGTACAAGCAATGATCACACGCACGGCACAGTGGACACACCAGGAACCGCGGTGTTGGCCGTCGAATGGCGCTAGCTGCGCAGCATTTGTGCACCGCCGCCGTCAGTGTCAGCCAGTTTGCCGTGGCATACGGAGCTCCATCACAGTCTTTAACACTGGTAGCATGCCGTGACAGCGTGGACGTGAACCGTATGTGCAGTTGATGGACTTTGAGCGAGGGCGTATAGTGGGCATGCGGGAGGCCGGGTGGACGTACCGCCGAACTGCTCAACACGTGGGGCGTGAGGTCTCCACAGTACATCGATGTTGTCGCCAGTGGTCGGCGGAAGGTTCACGTGCCCGTCGACCTGGGACCGGACCGCAGTGACGCACGGATGCACGCCAAGACCGTAGGATCCTACGCTGTGCCGTAGGGGACCGCACCGCCACTTCCCAGCAAATTAGGGACACTGTTGCTCCTGGGGTATCGGCGAGGACCATTCGCAACCGTCTCCATGAAGCTGGGCTACGGTCCCGCACGCCGTTAGGCCGTCTTCCGCTCACGCCCCAACATCGTGCAGCCCGCCTCCAGTGGTGTCGCGACAGGCGTGAATGGAGGGACGAATAGAGACGTGTCGTCTTCAGCGATGAGAGTCGCTTCTGCCTTGGTGCCAATGATGGTCGTATGCGTGTTTGGCGCCGTGCAGGTGAGTGCCACAATCAGGACTGCATACGACCGAGGCACACAGGGCCAACACCCGGCATCATGGTGTGGGGAGCGATCTCCTACACTGGCCGTACACCACTGGTGATCGTCGAGGGGACACTCAATAGTGCACGGTACATCCAAACCGTCATCGAACCCATCATTCTACCATTCCTAGACCGGCAAGGGAACTTGCTGTTCCAACAGGACAATGCACGTCCGCGTGTATCCCATGCCACCCAACGTGCTCTAGAAGGTGTAAGTCAACTACCCTGGCCAGCAAGATCTCCGGATCTGTCCCCCATTGAGCATGTTTGGGACTGGATGAAGCGTCGTCTCACGCGGTCTGCACGTCCAGCACGAACGCTGGTCCAACTGAGGCGCCAGGTGGAAATGGCATGGCAAGCCGTTCCACAGGACTACATCCAGCATCTCTACGATCGTCTCCATGGGAGAATAGCAGCCTGCATTGCTGCGAAAGGTGGATATACACTGTACTAGTGCCGACATTGTGCATGCTCTGTTGCCTGTGTCTATGCGCCTGTGGTTCTGTCAGTGTGATCATGTGATGTATCTGACCCCAGGAATGTGTCAATAAAGTTTCCCCTTCCTGGGACAATGAATTCACGGTGTTCTTATTTCAATTTCCAGGAGTGTATATTCACTATATTCTCTCCTTTGTTATTTTTAAATGTCTTCTATTTGTTTGTTCTCTGTCATTCGGCTGAATAGCAGCGCATATGCTGTTGCCAGCCCACCCCAATGGGGAATTGAAATACAATGAAGAAAAAAAAAACCTCTCCTGCAGGAGACAACACATACCGTAGCAACCATAGCAACAGGGGGAGTACGTATCAGCTAACAGGCATGGATTCATATGTTGTGTTTGTAGAATGTGAAATGGTAATATGGGAAAATTATATTCGATGACCATGGGAAGAGCTTTGTTTAAAGAAAGTACTAACAATTTAAGACATGAAATTCTTAATATCTCTGCTATTGGCAGACACAGATACAAAACTTAAACCAACTCTGGGTAGTCAGCAAATAAGTTACCGTTGTCTGACGTCTTTCAGCAGAAACATATGGATGCTTACATCCGTAATTTTTTCACAAAGAGATGAGGCATTATTCAAGATGCTGATAATGCTTTACCTAAAGATAACATCCTTGCTGAAATAAAGTCTGAATTTTTAGTCACAGAAGTGAGATAGATCCCAAATAAAGTAATTGAAAATGGAGATGTGAAAATCCTCCCACACCTAAGTACGTTGTAGCATTTAAATATCACAATTTCCTTAATATGTATATTTGTGCAGTATGTGCTGCCCAGTTGCACTGTATGTTCAATCAGTTTTGCAATGCCATGATTTCCTTAGATATTTCCATTCAATTACAGAGTGACTTTGAAGTGCTCACATAGTGGAGTGCTTTGGTGATTGCACTGTAATGGGAACCACGCCGCCACAAACTGCTCTTGCCCATTTTATCAGCAGCACACAGAAACCAAGCATAGTGCAGCTTACAGCACTTCTTACTCTTTTGATGCTCCACCCTAGCGTCCATCATTTGCACAGATTACTGCCGATGTTCCTACAACTTGAGTGCTCTTCAATAGTGATTAGGCTAAAGCATGCAGGAAACCAGAGGGTTTGTAAATGGTAGAAAACAGGTTACATAAGGGGGCTAAGCATGCAGTTATATCGGTTTTATCTGCCTGGACTTACAAAACTAAAACATTCACTCACAGTCGTACCAGCATGGCTATCCTGACATGTTACATGCATTTCAGGGTCCACAGAGTTCCATATGAGACAATCCATATCCTCCCACTCCTCTGGGCATATCTCAGTCAGATCGAGTAGCTGCTATTAACAGCTTTTGTGTTTTACTACTGCAGATCTTTTACTCCCTAAAAAATGAAACACAGATGGTAACGACACAGGCTTGTATATGGAATGCTGTTGAAGACCTCTACAAGTCTGACAATGGCTTTTAAAGTCCTGCAGTGTAATGCAAAATTGGCTATCTTGAATTGAGAAAATCTTTGTACGGAACTTGGCAGCAATGACGTATCAGTAGCTTGTATCTGCGAAACTTGGTTCAAGCCATCAAAAATGGTTCAAATGGCTCTGAGCACAATGGGACTTAACATATGAGGTCATCAGTCCCCTAAAACTTAGAACTACTTAAAGCTAACTAACCTAATGACATCACACACATCCATGCCTGAGGCAGGATTCGAACCTGCGACTGTAGTGGTCGTGTGGTTTCAGACTGAAGCGCCTAGAACCGCTCGGCCACAGTACACATTCGCTCCAAGATCACTTCCCATATTGTCCCATCTGATGGACCATGATGTCAGATGCTGCAGTGTCATGCTGAATGCCGGACCTGGCCTACCAATATGGTACGCCATCAGACTCATGTGACTCATGTGACACTGGAGTGTTACAATGGTTTTGCCCTGGACTCGAGGCATATTGGTAGACCTCTGGATTACCCATCAGTGCTGGCTGCTGTGCCGACTTCAGTACTTGATGCTGGACTTCAGTATCCATGGCTACAGGTTACAAATTTCTCGTAAGGTAGCAGCTGTAAGACCAACATGAGAACAATCTCAAACACAAGATGTTGCTATACCATAACTGGAGAATCGAGTGTAAATGGTATGGACACCATCGGTCCTACTGATCGAGTGCTCTAGGCTAGTAGGGATGGGGTGTTTATGCCATCAAGGACAGGATTCACTCTACGATATCACTGTAATGACTGAATCAGTTCTGCTCTTCTTGAGTTGTCAGCGGTCTTCAGTTCCAGTACACATGCTTAACGAATTTGTTCCCTTGGGCCATAGACACGGGTTCACAGGTAGATGCCGTGTTTCTTGACTTCCGCAAGGCGTTCGATACAGTTCCCCACAGTCGTTTATTGAACAAAGTAAGAGCATATGGACTATCAGACCAATTGTGTGATTGGATTGACGAGTTCCTAGATAACAGGACGCAGCATGTTATTCTCAATGGAGAGAAGTCTTCCGAAGTAAGAGTAATTTCAGGTGTGCCGCAGGGGAGTGTCATAGGACCGTTGCTATTCACAATATACATAAATGAGAGGCTTTTTGCAGATGATGCTGTGGTGTATCGAGAGGTTGTAACAATGGAAAATTGTACTGAAATGCAGGAGGATCTGCAGCGAATTGACGCATGGTGCAGGGAATGGCAACTGAATCTCAATGTAGACAAGTGTAATGTGCTGCGAATACACAGAAAGATAGATCCTTTATCATTTAGCTACAAAATAGCAGGTCAGCAACTGGAAGCAGTTAATACCATAAATTATCTGGGAGTACGCATTAGGAGTGATTTAAAATGGAATGATCATATAATGTTGATTGTCGGTAAAGCAGATGCCAGACTGAGATTCATTGGAAGAATCCTAAGGAAATGCAATCCGAAAACAAAGGAAGTAGGTTACAGTACGCTTGTTCGCCCACTGCTTGAATACTGCTCAGCAGTGTGGGATCCGTACCAGATAGGGTTGATACAAGACATAGAGAAGATCCAACGGAGAGCAGCGCGCTTCGTTACAGGATCATTTAGTAATCGCGAAAGCGTTACGGAGATGATAGATAAACTCCAGTGGAAGACTGCAGGAGAGACGCTCAGTAGCTCGGTACGGGCTTTTGTCAAAGTTTCGAGAACATACCTTCACCGAAGAGTCAAGCAGTATATTGCTCCCTCCTACGTATATCTCGCGAAGAGACCATGAGGATAAAATCAGAGAGATTAGAGCCCACACAGAGGCATACCGACAATCCTTCTTTCCACGAACAATACGAGACTGGAATAGAAGGGAGAACCGATAGAGGTACTGAAGGTACCCTCCGCCACACACCGTCAGGTGGCTTGCGGAGTATGGATGTAGATGTAGATGTAGCTGCTACTTAGTCAAACCGTTGCTAGACGATGTTGCGTCCTACCCACTGTCTCTTACACAACATTACGAAGGCACTTCAGACCATTCTTCTAACGATTTTCTGCTGAGCTCGCTCGCAGTCTTGCTCAAGAGTGCCAAGGTTGTTGTCTTCCTGACTGTGTAACGATGATGAAATGTTTATCTTTCCTGGCTGATGACTGTTGATACTTCCTCATGATGGAGTAACGACAGCCATTCGACCTTAGAAAGTTTACTCGCCTATTTCCTTACTAATTTGTCACATAACATAACCCTCCACTTTAACATAATGTGTCCTTAATTTTACCCTTTTCTGTCTGTTTGGTTAACTGTCTTACATACTTACATCTACTTTGAGCCTTTTCTTCATTTAAATACAAAGAAAATCTTATCCTGGCTCGAATTATTTTTCTAGCTTCCTTTTGTTTTCCTTGGTTTGGTGCGGTTGCAGGTGTTCCTTTCTTTTGTGGTCTGCTCCCATCAGAAGTGTCCTTTGGCATTCCTTCCTTGGTCTTGTACACCTTGTGCTTTATCTGGGGGTCGTTTCCTAGGTCCACGCCTTAAGTTCTTTTTGAGGAGTTATGCAGCTGCCCTTACTGGGTTTTCAGCAACTACTGTGCAGGATTCCAGGCTCTAATGAGTTGGTACCCAGTCTCGCGATTCATTAGGTTATTTGTCACTTACATCTCTATAGATTTCCTTATAACATTGTCCTAGTATCTGCGAGCCTGTCCCAAAACCCTCATTTCAGCACAATACATGGCATGACTGAGTTCCAGACAGTGCTCAGCAATGGCTGATTTACTTGCCTGTGTTACTCAAGTTTGCTTCTGATTTTCTTTGCATCTAATGTCCACTGTCCTAGTTGTTTGGCCAATGTACCAAATTATAAATTCCTGGTTTTCATAGTCCCAAGTCGTCTTTCATGTTTACCAGTAGCCCTCTTACTTTGGTAGATGGACAGAATCCACACTTGATGTGTGCATGGGACGCAGACTGGTGCATGGGACCAAATACAAGACACCAGCATTCAGCCTGGCGCACCAGACTAAATCGATAAGGCCTTAGAATGTTCTTAGTGGGAGTGGACCGCAGAGAGAACACCTGGAACCGTAGTAGACCAATAAAGGAACGCCAGCTCACAGAGAGGGGCTTCAGACCAAAGAGGGATCGCCCAAGGGCGCTGCCAGCGGGAATGGACAACAGATGGAACGCCTGGAGCTGACGATGGAGGGGAAAGAACGTGCGTATAAATACTAGATCTATTCCATTCAACGAAATATCAAGTAGCACTTGATGAAGAATGAGTTACATTGTTTTAATATCATGCAAGAAGGATACTGATAACAAGCAGAATACTTAGCAACTAAAGTAATCAATAGATCATGGGGAAAATCTCAGGAATTTAATCTAGTTAACTGTTGGGCAATTTCTGCAAAGTCTTTGACGAATTTTCTGTAACAATTTTGCAATCTAAGAAATGACTGTAGTTGCTTAACTGTTTGAGGAACCTTAAAACTGAAGTGACTGTCCTCACTCCATCTTGACTAATAGTATGCCTCAGTCAAGTAACTTGTGACTGAGCAAAGTGAAATGAGACAAGCTGCTTTTCAATCTATCAAACACTTCTCTTAGGCACTCTGCATGTTCATCTAGATCATTTGAAAAAACAAAACAATAACGTCATTCCAATAGACCAAGCATTTTTTGGTTGTAACCCTTGAATGGCAATCTAATAAGCACCAAAATGTAGCAGGTTCGATTTTTACCCTGGAAGACCCTCTGTGCAACTGTTAGTGACCAGATGATGTTGTAAAAGATGTTTTCAGCACGTCTTCTGGACATACTTCAATCTGGTGATGCCCACTCCTTAAATCTATCATAGAAAAAAGTTTACACTGTCGCAGGTTATCTGAAGTTTCAGTTATATTTGGAATTGGACATGCATTAGATACGGTACATTTATTTGAAAAACTGTAATCAAAACATAATCTATATTTTCTTCTTCTGTCAGGTGACTTCTTTGGCATGATTATTATACTTGCTGACTACAGACAGTTGCTGGGCTCTATTATGCCTTCGAGAAGCTGTTGATCTACAAAACTGTTCTGTTAATAGCTGGAGATGTTTAGTAACTTATACTGCTTATGGTGCACTGATGCATGACTCTATGTTGGAAGATGATGCAGTTTTATGAGTGTGGTTGGTAAAGCACCTTCTCAACTGAACAAATCTCTGTACTAAACTAGCAATGACTCCAAGACTGATCAATCACTACCCTGTAAGTGACAAATCTTGTTACATAATGCAGATGTGCTAATGGTTTGATTGTCATTGTAGTCTCTCTCTGACCCATCGATGTCTTCTTCATTGAGCACCTATAGTACTTTGAAGTCTTACTTTGTTCATTCCGAATTTTTCCAGACATACTGCCATCAGAAACTGGCCATTTATTTCCCTAACATGTTCTATACTTCTTCGTATAAAACAGTATTGTTCATCCAACATATCATTACTCAAAAGAGGTTCTATTAAACATAAAGGTTGTTGTGGAACTTCAACATCTGCTGGTACTCTGTCATGTGAAACAACTTTTAATGCACTTGTACACATTTTAGTGGTGTATGTTGTAATGCAGAAACCTTTGCAACCGTTGCACCCATCGAAAACGAATACCTGTTGAGTTAACTGTTTGTTGCTGGAGGTTGTAATCTTACCCTCCCACACATCAACATTAAAGTTCGCATTCTTTTCACAAATTTGCAAAGTTTCGAGAGGAGTAAGATTACAAAATAAGAACTTTTTGTACTTATCTTGATTATCTCGTTGTTGTTGTTGTAGCTGACTCAAAATCTTGTTGTGTCTAGGAGTACACTCTTGCTGCTGAAAATTTTGATTTAACATTGCGGTCTCTTGTTGCACTAAATAACTGATGAAGATTTCCCTGTTGCTATAAAAATCTTTTTATTTTATCCCATTCTTCTATACCACATTGAATTCACCATCTCCATTTTTGTCACACCACAAATTACATTATTAGAGACATGATTATCAAAATACGTGCGTTTCCATTTGAGGCATGCCCACCACTACCTCCATTCTGCGGTACTCACAATTTCCAAAGAGTTTACAAAGCAAAAGAGTTTGCCTATTTTCTTGACAACAAAATGATCATCACCAAGATATAACATTATGTTATACTGAGTCCAGAAATAAATTTAATAATTAGCATTAGATTGTACAAATATTAATATTAATATTAAATATGCCAGATATTTTCGTAATTTCAAATGTTTTTAAAAGAAGAGTAATTTTAACCATACATACAGAGTGTAAACAATTAATTTCTTTTTATGTAATTTAGCCTGAAATATAATACATCAGATACAAAATCATATGAATTCTTTTAAGTGAAACAGCTGAAATAATTTTAACCTATGCAAGAATCGATAGTATACATGGTATCGGTTATTTATGTAAAAAAAGAAAACGTTAGAGGGGGGGCGGACTCATTATAAGGTCTACTTTATAGTGGTACCTAACCAGAAAGTCTAAACTGAGTATCGCAGGAAATCCCTGATCCATAGCTGGTAACATACCTATTTTCTCCTGAAACCATGTGTTTCCTACCCTAAACTTGAGCTGTGTTTTCCCCACTGAATCTATTTTGTTATTCTCTACTTTGACACATATGTATCTTTGCGTCTTCAGTCTCCTCTTGCCCATGAGGTCCAGACTCACAATCAATATGTGTGCCCCAGTATCCATTAAAAACTTATACTTCCATTTGTTTATCCAAACTATCAAGCAAAAATCCATCTCTGCATACGTTTTTACAGTACTGCGATTTACTGAGAACGTTTCCTGACGGAAGGAACATTGCCATTGGCGTTTACCTGTTTCTTTTTCGCTTTGTACTTGTCATATTTTCTAAATTCACAAACCAAAACCTTATGTCAGAACCGTTGGCAATTACAGCATTGTGGTTGGCGAAACTGTGCCTTTAAATGACCCTGCTGAACACAAAACACATTTTCACCAGATCTAAATACCTCCAGGTCAGTATGCGTCCTAGTTGTACTGTCCACTTCTTGTAAATGTGTAGCAACATGAAGTGCTGAGGCTAAATTGTCAGGGCTTTCTATTCAAAACCGCTGTGAAAACTCTGGGTGGATCCCTCGGAGAAATACGTCAAACGCTGTAGTTTCTGCTTCTTTGAATAGGCTTCTGTCCACATCTGGACTGTGTGTTAGCTCAAAAGTCTGCATTGATTTTGCGTATTCTATCAGAAAATAATTCCATTGTTTCATTCTCCTTCTGTATTAAACAATTGAGTTTCTCACTAAGAATAGTGTATTTCTCTATTTTCTATACCTCCAACAAAAACCCTCTGCGAACTCACTGTGCCTTACTAAGCGCCGGCCGGTGTGGCCGAGCGGTTCTAGGTGCTACAGTCTGGAAGCGCGCGACCGCTACGGTCGCAGGTTCGAATCCTGCCTCGGGCATGGATGTGTGTGATGTCCATAGGCTAGTTAGGTTTAACTAGTTCTAAGTTCTAGGGGACTGATGACCTCAGCAGATAAGTCCCATAGTGCTCAGAGCCATTTGAACCATTTTTTAACCTTACTAAGCACTTCATTGGGCGAGATATAGGTCTTTGCTTTGCCCGTGATTTGTAACTTGACCATCCGCAAGCATATGTCATCTGACCAGCCACGAAACGGGGCCATGGTTAAAGCATCATCTATAAACACATTAACATACTCCGTTGTTTTCTCAGAGAAATTAGTTATGAGATTTGCAGCTGAAGGGTCAATGGATGAAGGGAGGACGCTTACTACAGTTGTAACTTCATTCAAACCTGATTGTGGATGCTATTCTGCCAATAAAGCTTGTAACTATTGACTTAGCTATTCATTCTTTCTGTTATCCATTATCTTATACCAATTAGAAAACCTGGTCTGTAGCAGTGTGTATCACTTCGTTAGTACTAGCTGACCATGTCTGTGCCAGTTTTGTGCAACTTACCTTTTTTTCCTTCACGTGAAATCAACAGGGTTTACTTCTGACAATAACTCAATAGCCACAGTTGCAAAAATAAACACTTACATCTAATTCCTACGCCTCATCATTAACGAACGACATTCTGAACAATCTTCTGCCGTGTGACCATATTTTCCACACATAGTACATGTTGCTGGTGCAAATTTATCATTGGGTACACTATGTCCCATTAAATTACATGTTTTACAAAGTGCCTGAATAAGAGACCGTTGCCAGCTATTACCCTTAAACTGAGTTAAATCTGCCGGTACCGAGCGGGGTGGCGCAGTGGTTAGACACTGGACTCGCATTCGGGAGGACGACGGTTCAATCCCGCGTCCGGCCATCCTGATTTAGGTTTTCCGTGATTTCCCTAAATCACTCCAGGCAAATGCCGGGATGGTTCCTCTGAAAGGGCACGGCCGACTTCCTTCCCAATCCTTCCGTACTCCGATGAGACCGATGACCACGCTGTCTGGTCTCCTTCCCCAAACCAACCAACCAACCAAATCTGCCGGTGCTCTCAGTCTGTACAAGATAACTTCAGAGTCTTTAAGTTTTAACCTGAACATCGCAAGTAATATAATCTTTATTTTGAGGACAAATAACAGTGTCTTCTCTTTGACTCGCTGTCTGTGAAGATTGCTGATCTTGGTGTGCCATATCGTTGCCCTCCAACTCTTACTGACACAGGGCTGGAGCACATCTGACCAGCAATTTGTTGTAGTCGTTCACTGTCTGGCTGGAAACCACTAATGTTTTGCCAGGAAGCAGACCAAGGACCTGCGTGGCTCCACTAAATGCAATCAAACAGTATTCAATATTATTTCATTTAGTACTCAGAATACAAAAAAAGTCGTTTTCGTATCTTCTGCAATGACTCGTGGCCATGTGATCTGGAGAGGAATGGGCCAAATCCAACAGCAGACTTAGGCTGAGGATGTGCTGCATCAACTCATAGTGGAAGTCGATCAGAGTTTGGTGCAGCAGTTTGCCACCCACATTCGAAGTAGCCCTACCTGGAGATCGCTACAGATTGCTCATCTTCTGTTAAGGCAGAAAATATAAAACTAAGAGAAGAATAACACCACACAAAAGATGTTACCGTACCATTACCAAAGAATCGAGTGCAAAAGTCATGAAAGACATTGATTCTACTGATCGAATGCTCTAGGCTAGGGAGGGTGGAGTATTTATGTCTCCAAGGAGAGGCTCTGTTCAAGGATGACATTGACAATGTACGGATCAGTTCTGCACTTCTCGTGTTGTCAGTGGACTTCAGTTCTGATACAGCTGCTAAAAGAATTTGTTACATTATATTTACTGCTTAGTTAGACTTGTCTTACTTGACGTTATGAAGGCAGTTCAGCTTGAACTCTTAACAATTTTCTGCCGAGCTTACTCGCAATCTCGTTCAAGAGTTTCGAGGCTGCTGTCAGTAGTGGAACAAAGTATGTTTCAGTGAATTTTGTTAGTGCAGGTTGCCTACATGAGGGCCATGTATGCACTCAGAGGCAAACCTATTGTTCTCCTTTGATTGATAGGTCATTAACCAATTGTTCTCCTTTGATTGACAGGTACTTAACCTATCGCTCTGCTAAAAGGATCGTTCATTTTGGTTGACACATCCTTAACCTATTTTTCACCCCTCCCACCTCACCCCTCAGGAAACCTCCCACCTCGCTGCTGTAGGTACACTTTCAGATCTGAGTTACTGGAACAGCCGCTCTCACTCTTATCAGTTTGATTGACTACTTAATTAAATTGATCAATTAATTAACCTCACCCCCTCTGGTAAACCCCCCTCCCACCCTCCCTCCCAGAAATTGGCGGGAAAAAGACACAGTTGATCGGTCATTCAGACTGAATTCGATTGTAGTGTGTGGAATATTCTTTAAACAATTTAGACAATGTATAGAATATTGTTTAGTTATTTGGGGCAGTTTATGAAATACAGTTTATTTATTTATTTCAAGAATTTTTCAGGAAATCGATCACCACCCCCGCCACCCCAACCCAACCCCCTCACCCCCCCACCCCCTCCCCTCTCCACCTCCCCTCCTCTACCTGGAAATTGGAGGCTCTGTGGTGGAGAGGAAGGGTCTCACGAAGGGAAATTGAAGGGTATATTTTTTTTTTATAAAAAAGTCAGTTTGCAGGACTTGAATTTCTCTTGCTCATCATTCTCTTCTGTTTGGAAACATGCAGGTCTTATCAGAAGTAATTACATCGATCGCACTTCTTTTCTTATTTCGATTGCGCAAGGAATACCGTCATGGAACACACATCACACGTAATTACACACAGTTACAAATCTTTCGATCATGAAGCACGCACTGCCCGCTGTCCCCTGTCCACTGGACCGCACAGGACACTACAGCACACACTCCCAGGAGTTGGGATGCACCGGCGGCCCCCCGCGAAGTGACAACACAGCTGTCAGCTACCAAATCATGCATAGGTGTCAGATCAGGTCCCGCTAGGATGGCGCGGTGGCATCCCTTTCATACTTGACATCCGAGAAATTCCTGTCGAAATGTGTGTTCACCTAGGCACCATTGCTGGCATGATGACACAGAGCTGCGGGTACAGCGTTATAGAAATCTGTTCCAATGCTTCCCAGAATAGCTCAGGTTGCATTGTTCCTAACGGGACATGCGAGACACAACGAAGCACCGCTGGACAGACGAATACAGGGGCGCGATCCATCGCTCTCACGCCACTGCAGATGGCAGCCAGCAGGTGAAAGTCTCGTCTATTTTCGGGTATACAGTTAGAGTTCTTTGAGTGTTATACTGATGTCACATGTCAATTTAAATAAGCGCCAAGTCACTCTGTGAGCTGTGCACATGAGTTTACCCTTACTGGCGCGTAACCTCTCTACCTGTGAATACTGACGTCACAGGTCGCGCTATAGTAATCTGTTCCACTGCGTCCCAGAATAACATCGACTGCAGCCTCCGTCGTGATCCTAATGGGACAGTCCGTCCATTACTTATCAACTTTTTCTCGGAATTGTATTGTGTCACAGAAATAGTTAACTGTCGCTTATGTAAGAGCTTTCTTGATGTCTCAGTTTGTCTGAATGGAAATTCTTGTCCTAACAGGATCTGTTCACGAAAAAAGCTCAGAATAACACCGATTGTATTGTTTCTGATGGTCCTAACGAGGCTCCCCATCCATCACGTGTTATCCTTCCTGGAAATCGTTAATTCCTGCTTTCAACAAACATCTCCGAAACAAAAACTTTCTCACCTCTATGTAGAGACTCCTACGCCCCAGCACAAAGGATGTCCTGTGAATTAATGGAACATTCTGATTGGCTCTTACTGAATTTACTGGCCAAGTTACTGATGCTGCCGGTGTGGAAGCAATGTCCGCTTTTTTTTTTTCAGATGAGACTTTCAGCGGCAAAAGACTATGTTTGTACAGATCCCTATAGTGCACTGACAGTTAAATCCTGCAAAAGTGATCTACATACCATCAAATACATCTCACATATTCACTGTGCAGTGCCGTCGGAGGAAACTACCACCGTAAACACTGCCATACATTTTGTTTTTTTCCACCACGACTTCGAGATCTGTGTCAGGTTCTCAAATGACAACACATTCTGATCCATTGATTCTCACAGAAAACTAGACGTCCCACAGTACAAGTCATGTTGTTACTGCTGCTACCATAACACACCACATGCACAGGATGATTTTAAATAAAAGACAGTTACAACATAAGGAAACTGGAAGAGTTTTGGCAGTGTTGTGGAGGGATTCAAACTGCTATCCAAAGATGATTGATGACCTCTACATTTAAACTCATCTGTCACAGTGACGGAATAGCTCATGGCTCTGCATCCCATTTCTATTGATTCCTCACAGTGCAGTCATGTACGCAATCACTGTTTCAGTGCTAGCCATCCTCAGAAGTTGTTGCCCCTCCACCAAGCTCTTTCTCCAACTCAAACAACCGATGTCAGTCAATCATGTGTAACCAACAGCATACCAGTGGATGGATGGGATAGAAAAGACACCGTCGATGTACTGAAATAATAACCATCACAGTTGATAGTGCGAACAATTTTAGCAATTTTACAGTAATTTCAACACTGACCAATGATGTGAAAGTATGTTTCCCAATTTTAGTATCATAGCTAAACCATCCCTTCACTACTTTGCGAGTATTATTGCGAATGTAGATAGATGACTGTGCGATATGTCCATTCATTGTTAATTCTCGAACATATACACCATCAAACTATACCAGACAGTGTTCTACATATTTCTAGCACCTCGAGCATAGTGCTTAATTTACGATCTATTTCTATGTGGGTGGGAGTCACAGAGCATTGTCACACTCTTAGGATAAAATTAGAGACTGAAAAACCCCCTACACTGTGTTTGACCAACCTGCCCTGCAGCATCGTTACCGATTTAATCTGCAACGCTTGCCGAGCCCTTGCCCATCCAAGTGCACAAGATTTTTGCAGATATGCCCATGTCGATGAGGTTAGCACTCCTTATTGATGGATAGTAACAAAGTGTTGTGATGTAATAGCAGATGGTTAAGAAGAACAAGAAATGGGTGATTTTTATGCACGATGGGGCTCAAGATGCGTGGAGTTTTAAGCATTTTAAGTAAATCAACAACACTATTAATTTTAAAGTATTGTTCTAGTGTCTGGGATCAGTACTAGGAGGGAGTTGGTAAGAAGGAGGATAAAGACACGCACTCCTAAGGCTACATGGTTCTGCACTTAAAGCAGGCTATAATGTTAGATTGCTTGAGTTTCGAATTATGAGTCATGTGGAATGCAGCGCTGTTAATATTCCAATGTAAGAAATATATTTCCAGTGCATGACATGCATCCTTCTTGCAGGTTTCTCTACTACAAACTATGGTAACAAACTGTAAAACGAAAAAAGTACTTCCTGAAAACAGTGGCTCTGTGTGGTAAGTGCACAATATAGCTTTCCAGAGATGTATAGCTTCCACTGTTTACATCTGATCGTGGTTTAGAAATTATACTGTGCACATATCAGTCCTATATAAAATGATCGTTAGTAATGGAGAATACCTCTTACAAGGAAACAGATAAACGCATAACAGCAGCGTCATACATGTGGAATTCCAAGTCATTCCGCCACTAACTCAGTAAACACCACATCTGTCAAGCAGATCTCTACACGGGGATTGCAGCGTCTCACAAACACTTATCGCTAACTTAGTTATGACACTGAAGTATCGATTTTACACCCAATATACAACAGGGGAATGGTGTACATTGCATAGATCTTTGTTCGTTTAGAGGAATGTGTCATGTTTCATCACACATGAGATGGAACTCCTCTGATGACCGAGAGGTTTACTGTTAACGATCGCAAGTAGTTCTGCTGTGAGACCCACACAGAACACGCAGTTGTATATGAGTCGAACACACGACTGATGTATTCTGACACAACATCAGGAAAAAATGGTCAAATGAGCTGCAGTAACTTCTCACTCCCTCTCTCTAGAATGCATCATCAGTCTACCATTAAATCGTACCTCATTACAACTCCATCTCAACCGACCACTCCATCCACTCTATGTCATCTTTTAACGCAGATGAAAGTAAGTTTAGAGGCAGATGACTCTCTGTCTTCCTGAAAAGCATCAAATACAGTAGTCATCTCGCTTGTATCACTGTTACCTCAATAGTCATACAGTAGAATGCTGCCTCGACTGAGAAAAATTGACTGCTTGCCTAATTCCCTTCGCTTCCATGTCGACGTTTTCTCAGATTCCTCTCGCTGCCGCATACTTGTTCCCATGTACAAATTGTTCTGCACGAACCAGAAGATAGTCGGATCCACACATTTGCAATGATACTCGCGAAGTAGAGAAGGGACGGTTTAGCTATGATACTGAAAATGGAAAACATGCTTTCGCATCATTGGTCGGTGTTGAAATTACTGTGAAATTGCTAAAATTGTTCGCACTATCAACTGTGATGCTTATTATTTCAGTGCATCGACGGTGTCTTTTCCATCCCATCTGTCCACTGGTATGCTGTTGGTTACCACATAATGACTGACTGACATCGCCTGTTTGGGTTGGAGAGTTTTGGTGAAGAGGTAATAACTTCTGAGAATGGCTAGCACTGAAACAGTGATCGCGTACATTACTGCAATATGAGGATTCAGTAGAAATGGAATGCAGAGCCATAAGCTATTCCGTCACTGTGACAGATGGGTTTAAATGTAGAGGTCGTCAATCATCTTCCACAACGCCGCCAAAATCTTCCAGTTCCCGTATGTCGTAACTGTCTTTTACTTAGAATCATCCTTGCGTGTAGTGTGTTATGGTAGCAGCAGTAACAACATGACTTGTACTGTGGGACGTCTAGTTTTCTGTAAGAAGTAATGGATCAGAATGTGTTAATGTCAGTTGAGAACCTGACACATACCTCGAAGTCATGGCAGAAAAAACAAAATGTACGGCAGTGTACAAAGTGTGTTACATCAGAAAAAAACAAAAGTTTCAGACAGTGACACAGGGTCACAGGGAGGGTCTCTTTGACTTATAGTATAGTTTGTGGGATACGATCGTCCTCCTACAGTACATGCGATGCACCTTTACACTGGTCCATGCAGTGGATCAATAGCTGTATATTTAATAGGATCGTCACATGTGCTCGATGCCGGCATGTGGACAGTATTTATTTTCTATGTATGGGAGGAGAGAGATGGGGTAAAAATCTTATCGAGTTCTCTGTCAGATAAAGTTAGTGGAGCTTTTATAGTTCGTAATTTCCCTCTGTTGGATGGTACAGAATAACGAAGATAGCAAGTTGGGGTGATAGACGTGAATGGGCCCTGAGGGACGCGGATCAGCTTCGGACAGCAGTACTTGTATGTACACTCCTGGAAATTGAAATAAGAACACCGTGAATTCATTGTCCCAGGAAGGGGAAACTTTATTGACACATTCCTGGGGTCAGATACATCACATGATCACACTGACAGAACCACAGGCGCATAGACACAGGCAACAGAGCATGCACAATGTCGGCACTAGTACAGTGTATATCCACCTTTCGCAGCAATGCAGGCTGCTATTCTCCCATGGAGACGATCGTAGAGATGCTGGATGTAGTCCTGTGGAACGGCTTGCCATACCATTTCCACCTGGCGCCTCAGTTGGACCAGCGTTCGTGCTGGACGTGCAGACCGCGTGAGACGACGCTTCATCCAGTCCCAAACATGCTCAATGGGGGACAGATCCGGAGATCTTGCTGGCCAGGGTAGTTGACTTACACCTTCTAGAGCACGTTGGGTGGCACGGGATACACGCGGACGTGCATTGTCCTGTTGGAACAGCAAGTTCCCTTGCCGGTCTAGGAATGGTAGAACGATGGGTTCGATGACGGTTTGGATGTACCGTGCACTATTGAGTGTCCCCTCGACGATCACCAGTGGTGTACGGCCAGTGTAGGAGATCGCTCCCCACACCATGATGCCGGGTGTTGGCCCTGTGTGCCTCGGTCGTATGCAGTCCTGATTGTGGCGCTCACCTGCACGGCGCCAAACACGCATACGACCATCATTGGCACCAAGGCAGAAGCGACTCTCATCGCTGAAGACGACACGTCTCCATTCGTCCCTCCATTCACGCCTGTCGCGACACCACTGGAGGCGGGCTGCACGATGTTGGGGCGTGAGCGGAAGACGGCCTAACGGTGTGCGGGACCGTAGCCCAGCTTCATGGAGACGGTTGCGAATGGTCCTCGCCGATACCCCAGGAGCAACAGTGTCCCTAATTTGCTGGGAAGTGGCGGTGGGGTCCCCTACGGCTCTGCGTAGGATCCTACGGTCTTGGCGTGCATCCGTGCGTCGCTGCGGTCCGGTCCCTGGTCGACGGGCACGTGCACCTTCCGCCGACCACTGGCGACAACATCGATGTACTGTGGAGACCTCACGCCCCACGTGTTGAGCAATTCGGCGGTACGTCCACCCGGCCTCCCGCATGCCCACTATACGCCCTCGCTCAAAGTCCGTCAACTGCACATACGGTTCACGTCCACGCTGTCGCGGCATGCTACCAGTGTTAAAGACTGCGATGGAGCTCCGTATGCCACGGCAAACTGGCTGACACTGACGGCGGCGGTGCACAAATGCTGCGCAGCTAGCGCCATTCGACGGCCAACACCGCGGTTCCTGGTGTGTCCGCTGTGCCGTGCGTGTGATCATTGCTTGTACAGCCCTCTCGCAGTGTCCGGAGCAAGTATGGTGGTCTGACACATCGGTGTCAATGTGTTCTTTTTTCCATTTCCAGGAGTGTAGTTTGGGGACCCACCACAATGCAGTAGCAAAATCCTCGTCCTTCTCCCAGTTCTGATACTGTCTTTTATACTACTTTTTGTTGCAGGAGCAGGCTTCGTCTAGCGCTGACCTTACACATCGTACATAGTTGGCAGAGCTACGACAATATGTTCCCGTTTCCAGCGAATGCTCAAAACACAGTCATTTCACACTAACTCAGCTTAGCTTGTTTCTACACGGGTTGCAGAAGGTGGTGGATATAGCTTTTTCCGACTTCTACTCAGTTCCGACTTAAATTGGAACGATCACATGCGTAAAGCTGCAGAAATGGCAGCAGTTGCAAAATGCGTAGGGACTACCTAAACCGACATTGGAATTTTACTGTAGCAGATACTGGGGTGGTGGGGGTGGTGATCGATTTCCTGAAAAATTCTTTAAATAAATAAATAAACTATATTCCAGACACTGCCACAAATAACTAAACAATATTCTATAAATTGTTAAAACAATACTCCATACACCACAATCGAATTCCCTTCAAATAACCGATCAACTGAGCCAATTTCCGGGAGGGAGCATGGGAGGGGAGGGGGTTTACCAGAGGGGGAGAGGTTAATAAATTGATCAATTTAATTAAGTAGTCAATCAAATTGATAAGCTTGCATCGTGCTTTATGACATGTCCAAAACGACAACACCATAAAGTTGCAAGTTTTTGTTGTGACTGTAAACTTAGTTGCTGGATGGGAGGTATTATGAACCCCCAACATAAGTGCCCCATTGATAAAACCTGTTCTTCAGGTAACTCCACAGCCAGAAATCACATGAGTTCAAATCTGGTGATCTTGGTGGTCATGCAGTTTGGAATGATTGACTACTGATTCGGTTTCCTCCATATGTGTTATGGAGTAACCGAGCTACCTCATGAGCAATGTGAGGTAGAGCTGCATTGTGCATCAAAACAGTCAGCCCACAGCACCTCTCTCCCATAGAGCAGGGATCACATATTGCTGAAGAAGATCACAACACCGTGTTCTATTCATGCTGCATATCGTTGGTCCTTGGGGTCTGAATTTCTCCTATGTCACTGGTGCCTTAGGGCAAGTCATGACACTAACGGTCCTAACAACGCAAATCTTGCAATGCACAGTGTGAACATTATTCTCATAAAGCTGGATACCTATGTGGTACATCGTTTTCCATCTACATTTGGTTATGTAGCGAAAGTTTAATTGTAACCACCCTCTACAAAAATAAATTATATTTTAAAACTTGTCACTTTCTTTTAAGTGCATTCAGAAAAAATCTGCATTTTTGTTAAAATACAAGTGTGGCAGTTTGCGAAAGTTAGATAAAAATAGTGTTATTACTATACTTATTCACTACAAAATTTTGATCATTTTATGCTGTATGGTAAGTGTACAATTATCAAGATAACAAAATGATGTAATGTGTGTTAGGGGATCATGTAAAAATTTGAAGTAAATCTGGCAAGAACTATTCAAGATGTTTTGTAAAAACGTTAAACATTGACTTATTTTTATGTAGTAGTATAAATACAGGTTTTTAAAAACCACATATACTTAAAATGTGTAGTCTATTTCTCTCTGAACGTTAATTAGCATTGCATGTAAAAATCTGAAGAAAATTAATAAGGAACATATGGAGATTTTGCTAACTATATTTCCTGTTTATGTAGTATATATTTATATACCATGTATATTAAGAAATATGTAGCTTATGTCTGTCTGAATTTTTATTAGAGCACCATGTAAAAATCTGAAGTAAATCGATCAAGAATTTTAAAGGTTTTTGGTAACAACATTAAACTACAACTTGTCTTTATATACTAGTATAGACTACATACACCCAGAACTATGAACACCATCGTAGCTATCTTAATATGAACATAATATTAATTTTCTGCAGTCAAGGTTGCTGATAGTTAAAGGTTTTGCTGTTGTTGGTTTGAGAACATTATTGGTTAATCTGTGAGGTGAAGCTATTTGATAATTCAATGCACTTAAGCACCTGTCCATGGACTTGAGAAAGGAAGCAACAAGGTTTCTCATGGCGGTATAATTTCAGCTGGACAATAGTTTTGCATAAACGAACATGAATAGCCAATCGCCAACTATAGTGCAGTGTCTTTTAGTGCACTTGCATAAGGTATAACTATAGAATTTGGTATAGAATAACTTTTATAGTTCATCTTATTTAACTAATGTCAGGTGCAAGAATGAAAATATTAGCTCTTAAATGAGTCTTCTGGGCATTGTACTAGTAAACAACATCCAACACATCACACAAGAACTTTCAAATTGCAGTTTCATACTGGAGAGCCAAATATCGAAGTGTCACTTGTAGTTTCAATGGAGCCAGTACTGAATATGAATCCAATTATTTTAATAGAATTCAGTATGCAGCTTGAAAAGTGGCAAGCTATTTGGTTCGTCTGTTTTCATCTATTTATGATTAATAAAGTGACTTGAGGGGAGTCGAGTTAGTTTAGATGGGTTAATGAGATTAAAGTGACTGTGTGCACTCATTTCATTTCCTCTTTTTAATATTCTTCAATCCCACAGTCAGTTACTTTTCTGGGTGAGCTTTGGAAGTGAGGAGTGCTGTTGATACGAGACAGGTGACATGTAGGGAGACTCTCAGCTAACCCAGGGAATGTGGCAATTTGTAGAATTCCAGCGATGTCACCAACAAGTATAGCTGCTCCTATGTTGTATTGGGTAAAGGCGGCTTGGCTAGTATCATGCAAGCGCCAGCCTAGTGAGCAGTTTATTGAACATATCCACTTCAGACAGCCAAGCTGAAAGCATTCATTCCGGACGACGAAACTCTGCCATCAGGAGGTAGATGTTCGGATCATGTTATGAAAGATACTTTGAATAGATAACCATTTTCCAATTTTCCAAAAAACTTGGTAAAACAGCTCTGACATACCATAGGTTTGCAAGATGTTGGAGAGTTGGTGGCTAGCCTAGAATGTAGTTTTTTTATCTTTACCCAGGACCTGTAATGCAAGGCTAGCTGGTGGCTGAGAGGGAACTGACTGGTAAAATCAAAGTGACGTCAGGAGGAAATAGCATATAGCGGGAATTTTTTAGAAAAGAGAGGAGGAAATTGATTATTTGTTTTTTGGTGTTTCGCCTCTTCTTGGCGGGATATTTTGCTAAAGAAACTATCACACCATTGGTTGACCAATTTAGAGGGGAATGGCAGTCGAGTTTTTCTTGGTGGGAAGAAGGGAGCTCTCAGTTCTTTACCGACTTAGAAAAAAGGACTTGGCGTTGAACACAGCTGCACTCTCAGCTGGAGGCGCAGATGGGTTTGCAATGTTCTACTTCTTGGCAGAGCGACCCTAGCGTTGAACTTCACGGTGGCGAGAGATTGTTTCACCAAGCTGCTCATATTACACGAAAGATTATGGTCAGCATAGCTACCAACTCTGGCATATTAGGACAATCGAGAATTTGAATTTCAGATTCATGATAAATTTCACTGTCCCACTTCCATCTGTACGTCCTCATATCTATTGGTTCTTTGGTTCTCTATTCAGTTGCTCACTGTAATTGTTATATTGTCAGGTTCAGATAAATTTCACACGGTTAGATGCGACATCATGAAGCAATTTTGATCCCATTCAGTAACTTTGGCAGCCAATAGTCCAGGTTTTGCAATTCTCATGGTTGGTTCTGTGAGTGCAGTTCTAGTAATATTATAATTGTTTTGGATGCTTTAAGTTTCTAATGCTTTTTGTAATAATCCACCCAGTTCATTTAAATCTTATATTTGTTATTAGATTTAATACTTTTCAGCGATAAAATGCAAATTCTCTTTTTTGAGGTTCAGTGATAGGGTCACAATATTTCATAGTATTAAACAGTCCTTTGAGTACATTAATTCCAGAATCTATTTGTGTAGCAAACATATCCATTTTCTTCTCATTGTATTTGACTCTTGGTTCAGTTATAATACCACAATCTGCACTGCTACATAATAATTGCTGATGTTTGTGATGTTAATTGATGCTATGTTGAAAACTGTACAAACAGTAGAACGTGTGACATCCTGTGGGAAGGATAGGTTATGGTGCCACTAGAGTATCTCAACGAGCTGTGGTGCACTTTAGTTGTGCATGTGAACCCAGCTTCAGTGAAACATAATATGGAATTATCGATTATAACGAAATTGAGGTTGTCTTATTTTTCAGTGTGGTGCGAAGTAGTGAGGTGGCATTTGTGACAGGTCGAGGAAAAGTCATGTGTTACTTGATATAAATTGAGTTAAGTGCAACAACAAAGTATGTAACGGGATTCTGTGCAACACCTGTGACAGATGGAGTCAGTTCCGCTGTGCTGAACTTTAGAAAAATAATCTACCAGATGAAAGTACCAAGTGAATGTGTCATGGTTGTATAGATCCAAACGGAAAACACGTTCTTCCAATCGGAGACATTATATCACTGTTAAGAGAAGATAGTAAAGTTCTCCAGTTAGAGAATGTGAAACTAAAGGAGAAGGTTAGTGTAATGGATTAGAATATTGGGCCCAACAACCATACTTGTAACAACACTGCTGAAGCAACTGCTCAAATATATAACGTTGTTAGGCGATGGACATCTGTTTCATGAGAAAAAAAATTCACAAAGAAGCTAGAAGGCTTTAAAACGAATTTCCCCTTTAAAAATAGGTTTGAAGTGTTAACTAGACTCGAAAATAAGAAATCAAAACTGTTAACTGATAAAGGAAAAAACTTGTTAAAAGCTAAGAGGTAATAATTTAAAAAATCGTGTGGCAAAGCCGGTAAAGAGAGACAAAGTAATTATTCTTTCAGATAGCCATGGTCATGGTATGTCCAGTATATTAAGTTCGGTACTGAATGATGCATTTAAATATGAAGTAGATGGGTTTACAAAACCGGAATCCTGTCTGAGTAATGATGTAGATAAAAGTGACCTCTCTGAATGTTTAACTAATAATTGTAGGATGAAATGTTGATAGTAAAAATCAAGCATCTGATTCATTTTCTGCCCTCAAGAGAACACTAGCAATCCTCAAATATACAAATACCACAACAGTGTCTTCTAATAATTTTCGGGTGTGCAGCCAGATTCAGTTGACATTCAGCCACTATATTTCGGCCCAGAGATGACCTGCCATCTTCAGGTGAGTAGACAAATCCTGAAGACCCCAGTTGAATTAACAGTTTTTATGCCGAATCTCACGCATGCGAAATGTGCTGGCGTCAGGTGATGACATGCATGGCACAGCTAAGTTGTGTGTGTTGCCCTTGGTGGTGGAAGTGAGAGATGACCTAATCATCGAGTATCGAATAACCCCATCGATTCCGCTATGATTGGATAATTTTAATTATAGCATTCCAGTTTTATCCTGATGAAAGCTGTTGTCACGATTTATAAGATTATCGGCATGACGTATTTCCATCAGTACTTTGATTGAAACTTCCTGGCAGATTAAAACTGTGTGCCCGACCGAGACTCGAACTCGGGACCTTTGCCTTTCGCGGGCAAGTGCTCTACCAACTGAGCTACCGAAGCACGACTCACGCCCGGCCTCACAGCTTTACTTCTGCCAGTATCTCGTCTCCTACCTTCCAAACTTTACAGAAGCTCTCCTGCGAACCTTGCAGAACTAGCACTCCTGAAAGAAAGGATATTGCGGAGACATGGCTTAGCCACAGCCTGGGGGATGTTTCCAGAATGAGATTTTCACTCTGCAGCGGAGTGTGCGCTGATATGAAACTTCCTGGCAGATTAAAACTGTGTGCCCGACCGAGACTCGAACTCGGGACCTTTGCCTTTCGCGGGCAAGTGCTCTACCAACTGAGCTACCGAAGCACGACTCACGCCCAGCCTCACAGCTTTACTTCTGCCAGTATCTCGTCTCCTACCTTCCAAACTTTACAGAAGCTCTCCTGCGAACCTTGCAGAACTAGCACTCCTGAAAGAAAGGATATTGCGGAGACATGGCTTAGCCACAGCCTGGGGGATGTTTCCAGAATGAGATTTTCACTCTGCAGCGGAGTGTGCGCTGATATGAAACTTCCTGGCAGATTAAAACTGTGTGCCCGACCGAGACTCGAACTCGGGACCTTTGCCTTTCGCGGGCAAGTGCTCTACCAACTGAGCTACCGAAGCACGACTCACGCCCGGCCTCACAGCTTTACTTCTGCCAGTATCTCGTCTCCTACCTTCCAAACTTTACAGAAGCTCTCCTGCGAACCTTGCAGAACTAGCACTCCTGAAAGAAAGGATATTGCGGAGACATGGCTTAGCCACAGCCTGGGGGATGTTTCCAGAATGAGATTTTCACTCTGCAGCGGAGTGTGCGCTGATATGAAACTTCCTGGCAGATTAAAACTGTGTGCCCGACCGAGACTCGAACTCGGGACCTTTGCCTTTCGCGGGCAAGTGCTCTACCAACTGAGCTACCGAAGCACGACTCACGCCCGGCCTCACAGCTTTACTTCTGCCAGTATCTCGTCTCCTACCTTCCAAACTTTACAGAAGCTCTCCTGCGAACCTTGCAGAACTAGCACTCCTGAAAGAAAGGATATTGCGGAGACATGGCTTAGCCACAGCCTGGGGGATGTTTCCAGAATGAGATTTTCACTCTGCAGCGGAGTGTGCGCTGATATGAAACTTCCTGGCAGATTAAAACTGTGTGCCCGACCGAGACTCGAACTCGGGACCTTTGCCTTTCGCGGGCAAGTGCTCTACCAACTGAGCTACCGAAGCACGACTCACGCCCGGCCTCACAGCTTTACTTCTGCCAGTATCTCGTCTCCTACCTTCCAAACTTTACAGAAGCTCTCCTGCGAACCTTGCAGAACTAGCACTCCTGAAAGAAAGGATATTGCGGAGACATGGCTTAGCCACAGCCTGGGGGATGTTTCCAGAATGAGATTTTCACTCTGCAGCGGAGTGTGCGCTGATATGAAACTTCCTGGCAGATTAAAACTGTGTGCCCGACCGAGACTCGAACTCGGGACCTTTGCCTTTCGCGGGCAAGTGCTCTACCAACTGAGCTACCGAAGCACGACTCACGCCCGGCCTCACAGCTTTACTTCTGCCAGTATCTCGTCTCCTACCTTCCAAACTTTACAGAAGCTCTCCTGCGAACCTTGCAGAACTAGCACTCCTGAAAGAAAGGATATTGCGGAGACATGGCTTAGCCACAGCCTGGGGGATGTTTCCAGAATGAGATTTTCACTCTGCAGCGGAGTGTGCGCTGATATGAAACTTCCTGGCAGATTAAAACTGTGTGCCCGACCGAGACTCGAACTCGGGACCTTTGCCTTTCGCGGGCAAGTGCTCTACCAACTGAGCTACCGAAGCACGACTCACGCCCGGCCTCACAGCTTTACTTCTGCCAGTATCTCGTCTCCTACCTTCCAAACTTTACAGAAGCTCTCCTGCGAACCTTGCAGAACTAGCACTCCTGAAAGAAAGGATATTGCGGAGACATGGCTTAGCCACAGCCTGGGGGATGTTTCCAGAATGAGATTTTCACTCTGCAGCGGAGTGTGCGCTGATATGAAACTTCCTGGCAGATTAAAACTGTGTGCCCGACCGAGACTCGAACTCGGGACCTTTGCCTTTCGCGGGCAAGTGCTCTACCAACTGAGCTACCGAAGCACGACTCACGCCCGGCCTCACAGCTTTACTTCTGCCAGTATCTCGTCTCCTACCTTCCAAACTTTACAGAAGCTCTCCTGCGAACCTTGCAGAACTAGCACTCCTGAAAGAAAGGATATTGCGGAGACATGGCTTAGCCACAGCCTGGGGGATGTTTCCAGAATGAGATTTTCACTCTGCAGCGGAGTGTGCGCTGATATGAAACTTCCTGGCAGATTAAAACTGTGTGCCCGACCGAGACTCGAACTCGGGACCTTTGCCTTTCGCGGGCAAGTGCTCTACCAACTGAGCTACCGAAGCACGACTCACGCCCGGCCTCACAGCTTTACTTCTGCCAGTATCTCGTCTCCTACCTTCCAAACTTTACAGAAGCTCTCCTGCGAACCTTGCAGAACTAGCACTCCTGAAAGAAAGGATATTGCGGAGACATGGCTTAGCCACAGCCTGGGGGATGTTTCCAGAATGAGATTTTCACTCTGCAGCGGAGTGTGCGCTGATATGAAACTTCCTGGCAGATTAAAACTGTGTGCCCGACCGAGACTCGAACTCGGGACCTTTGCCTTTCGCGGGCAAGTGCTCTACCAACTGAGCTACCGAAGCACGACTCACGCCCGGCCTCACAGCTTTACTTCTGCCAGTATCTCGTCTCCTACCTTCCAAACTTTACAGAAGCTCTCCTGCGAACCTTGCAGAACTAGCACTCCTGAAAGAAAGGATATTGCGGAGACATGGCTTAGCCACAGCCTGGGGGATGTTTCCAGAATGAGATTTTCACTCTGCAGCGGAGTGTGCGCTGATATGAAACTTCCTGGCAGATTAAAACTGTGTGCCCGACCGAGACTCGAACTCGGGACCTTTGCCTTTCGCGGGCAAGTGCTCTACCAACTGAGCTACCGAAGCACGACTCACGCCCGGCCTCACAGCTTTACTTCTGCCAGTATCTCGTCTCCTACCTTCCAAACTTTACAGAAGCTCTCCTGCGAACCTTGCAGAACTAGCACTCCTGAAAGAAAGGATATTGCGGAGACATGGCTTAGCCACAGCCTGGGGGATGTTTCCAGAATGAGATTTTCACTCTGCAGCGGAGTGTGCGCTGATATGAAACTTCCTGGCAGATTAAAACTGTGTGCCCGACCGAGACTCGAACTCGGGACCTTTGCCTTTCGCGGGCAAGTGCTCTACCAACTGAGCTACCGAAGCACGACTCACGCCCGGCCTCACAGCTTTACTTCTGCCAGTATCTCGTCTCCTACCTTCCAAACTTTACAGAAGCTCCGAGTTCGAGTCTCGGTCGGGCACACAGTTTTAATCTGCCAGGAAGTTTCATATCAGCGCACACTCCGCTGCAGAGTGAAAATCTCATTCTGGAAACATCCCCCAGGCTGTGGCTAAGCCATGTCTCCGCAATATCCTTTCTTTCAGGAGTGCTAGTTCTGCAAGGTTCGCAGGAGAGCTTCTGTAAAGTTTGGAAGGTAGGAGACGAGATACTGGCAGAAGTAAAGCTGTGAGGCCGGGCGTGAGTCGTGCTTCGGTAGCTCAGTTGGTAGAGCACTTGCCCGCGAAAGGCAAAGGTCCCGAGTTCGAGTCTCGGTCGGGCACACAGTTTTAATCTGCCAGGAAGTTTCATATCAGCGCACACTCCGCTGCAGAGTGAAAATCTCATTCTGGAAACATCCCCCAGGCTGTGGCTAAGCCATGTCTCCGCAATATCCTTTCTTTCAGGAGTGCTAGTTCTGCAAGGTTCGCAGGAGAGCTTCTGTAAAGTTTGGAAGGTAGGAGACGAGATACTGGCAGAAGTAAAGCTGTGAGGCCGGGCGTGAGTCGTGCTTCGGTAGCTCAGTTGGTAGAGCACTTGCCCGCGAAAGGCAAAGGTCCCGAGTTCGAGTCTCGGTCGGGCACACAGTTTTAATCTGCCAGGAAGTTTCATATCAGCGCACACTCCGCTGCAGAGTGAAAATCTCATTCTGGAGTACTTTGATTACTGAATCCCAAAAACTGGAAACTGCAGCTAAAATTTTTCTTTTATTGTATCCCATTTAGTGTCTGATGGAACTGCTGACTTTAACGGTTGACGAAGACGGGTGTATCTTTCGTGTTCTGTACAATACTCCTGGATAATTTGTGTCATCTGGCCTATAAATGCAGCACCAGACTAACAGGAAATTTTATAACGTTCGCTTTTTTCAGTTGTAAGTCATCTTTAACGAACGCAACAGGGCCAAGCTCTCTCTGGTGAACAGACGATAACCTTGATTTTAATTCTCCTAAGCAATCTGCCTGTTTTAGAGGATACATTCCTGGCATATGGAAGCAACGCAGTTGATTTGTAGTCATCATCAGTGTCCTCAGTGTGATGCTTCTTGTTATTATGGCTGTGTGAGGACTTACTCATTTGGCGTGAAGTGTAGCCATTCTATGTAAAAACCTTGTCCAACACTTCTAATTCCGCATGGAGGTTTTCATTGTATCATATTACATGCGCCCAAGATATTAGGGTACTAAGGACACTGGCGGTTTGTGTGGTTTGGTGACAGTTAGACGCTTGGAGATATAGATGTATGTGCATGGGTTTTCTGTACACAGAATGTCTCAAACACCCATCATTCTTACGGCGTACTAGGACGTCTAGAAAGAGTAAAGTCCCATCATTTGATTCTCCATCGTAAACTCCATGTTCGCATGTACTGAGTTTAAGTGCTAATCGAATTTCTTAAGTTCTTGCCTGCCATAAGTCCATACAACAAAAAATCAGGTGATTGAAAAATTCCCTGTTAGTGTAGTGCTGCATGTACAGAGCTATAATGGTGGTGGTGGTTAGTGTTTAACGTCCCGTCGACAACGAGGTCATTAGAGACGGAGCGCAAGCTCGGTTTAGGGAAGGATTGGGAAGGAAATCGGCCGTGCCCTTTCAAAGGAACCATCCCGGCATTTGACTGAAACGATTCAGGGAAATCACGGAAAACCTAAATCAGGATGGCCGGAGACGGGATTGAACCGTCGTCCTCCCGAATGCGAGGCCAGTGTGCTAACCACTGCGCCACCTCGCTCGGTCAGAGTTATAATAAAATACTTCGAGAGGTTGTAGTACTCATTGAAACAAGAAAAATAAGTCCAACATACATGGATCTGGAAATGCATACTTTCCAAGTCCAGTAAACATGGATCCGAAAGTATATAATTTCTGCAATAAACAGGTGTTTACAGGAGGCACACCTTTTCCCTCTAGTGTAAGGAATGAAGCACCCTTTGAAGTATACCCTGTTGTTGTTGTACAGCTGGCACGCAATGAAGACGTGACCCTGTAGTGTCCAAACGTTGTTGATTGGCGTGGCACAGTTTCTTCAAATATCCTCATAACCACAAGTCTAGGGGATTGAGGTCTGAGTAACGAGTAGGCCAAAGCTCCCCTCCCTCTCCACCGACCAATCCAGTGGTCCTGAAATGTCTACATCAGATCTTCACGAACATTGTGACTAAAATGTGCTGGTGCGGCATCATGCATGAACCACATCTGATTTGTTGCTGTAATGGCACAGCCTCCAGCAACGTTGGAAACAAATTAATGAGAAAGTGGTAGCACATATGACCTTATGCCTGCCCACACATTGATTGAGAATCGGTGTTGATACCCACTTTCCTGAATTGCTTGGGGATGTACATCTGCCCGTACGTGCTGGTTATGGAAATTAACAACACCATCTGTTGTGAACCCTACCTCATCAGTAAATAAAATCTTGGATGTGAACAGTGGATCTGTGGCACACTTCTGCAACAGACATTGACAGAACCGCCGACCACCATGATGATCCTGTGGCCATAGGGCCTGAACGCCCTGTAGATGATATGGCTACATCAATTGTTCATGAAGTACCACCCAGATAAGGGTGTGAGGCACGCCCTACTAATTGCCGCACACTGGTTCCAGGGATTGCTTTCACCAAACGTAGCACATGCTCCTCCACGTCAGGCATACGGACTGTGCAGGACCTTCCAGTGTCAGTCTGCTGAGGTGCTAGGGACCTGTGTCCCTCAGACACTGGAAACGTCTGCTGAGCAGCTCATCAGAGGGCATTCTGCGCTGTGGATATTTTTCAACATAGATCATGTGTGAACAGCAGTTAGGCCTCTGGTCTGTAAATCCCATGATTGCTGGACTCCTTACTTCTGAAAATGTTGATGGTGAATATAATAATAATAATAATAATAAGAAGAAGAAGAAGAATGATAATAACCATACAGTAGTGTACTACCTATTACAAAGTAACTGTTGTGTTGGGCTGTTAATGTTGCGAAATAAATAATGAAGTAATATCAGATCAATTGTGGGTACTATGTACAACTTGGAGGAGGCATTTTTGTGAGATATTCAAGCACATGTGATGTTTATGTCTCAGTTTTACTGTTATGTAAAGGACGCTCAAAAAGTTTCTATTTGAAGACTCTTCAGTTCATAATCGGTATGCCGACCAGGCACAATCGCCATGAGCTTTGAGACAATCATTCCACCAACGCACCAGGAGTAATGGCCCAAGGCGGTTACAGCCCCACTCTCCATTGTTGCCAAATGTATCCAAGATGGCGACAAAAGCGTCATCCAAGATGGCAGTGTGTAGACTTGGCAACAGCGCATGATTTCATCCAAAATGGCGGTGACAGCGTCATCCAAGATGGCGGATTTTGGCGGGAAAAAATGTCAATTGTGTTACCTCCACCAACCTAATTCCCCTCCCCTCCCCCAGAAGTGGGAAGTTCAAATTACATCAGGACAATGCAACACACCCCTACTAACCTAAGAAAATGGCGGGAAAAGAGGTCACTTTGGCTACCTCCACTAACCTATGTCATCTGACCACCACCTCTTCCTAGGGATTGGTGGGAAAAGGACCCATCCTGTGATGGACATAAGTTTTATTTTGCATGCAATCTTTATCTAAACGATTTGATGCAGTACAGCCATCCAGTGTATCCACCCCACGGTCCAGAGTCCAACTAACCTAGTACACACTGCCACCACCAGAGAGCACTGTCATCCATTCCGTGACGAAATCCAAGTTGGCGGCCATGACGTCAGCAACAACCTCCAGCACCAGAATGGGATTTTCACTCTGCAGCGGAGTGTGCGCTGATATGAAACTTCCTGGCAGATTAAAACTGTGTGCCCGACCGAGACTCAAACTCGGGACCTTTGCCTTTCGCGGGCAAGTGCTCTACCATCTGAGCTACCGAAGCACGACTCATGCCCGGTCTCACAGCTTTACTTCTGCCAGTATCTCGTCTCCTACCTTCCAAAGCTGTGAGACCGGGCGTGAGTCATGCTTCGGTAGGTCAGATGGTAGAGCACTTGCCCGCGAAAGGCAAAGGTCCCGAGTTCGAGTCTCGGTCGGGCACACAGTTTTAATCTGCCAGGAAGTTTCAACCTCGAGCACATCTGAACCAGTAGCAGCCACGTGGGATCCTGTAGCACACATAGCCCACTTGCTGGAGCAGGACACGAAGCTGCTGTTGTCCATCCCACTCATCGATTTGTGTGATAAGGACATGTGATCTGCCCCCAACACATCGAACGCTGTTGCTAGTGGTCCTAAACAACATCAAGATTGAGGACAGAACTGCTCACCAACATACGACCCATCCCAGCAGAAGGCCCCTGTTATAGTGCAACCACAGAGTGCAGATGCTGTGGATAAGAAGGCATCGACTGTACCCATGCTTTTCACTTCCACGTACAATTTAACTCCCAGTGGAATGAACATGTGAACGTTGGTGTAGAAGCACATCATATCTGGGGCTTGTATGCAAGAATGGAAATTTAAAATGTATCAAAGTGTGTTAAAGTGCCAATTCCCGAGTTCGACTGGGATGAAATATGCCGTGTAGAGCGCTACATCAATCAACAGATGAGTACAGAGTATTATCCAACTTGTTCTCCCCCAGGCATTTGCCTTACTGGTGTGACACTTTTTATTACAACAGTTTATGATGACTGTGCATTATGAGTGAAATCGGGTGACAACTGTGTTTATCTAAGCATACCTCAGTTATGAACTTATACAATCTGGACTCTGTGCTACGTCTTGCATTGGAGAGACTGAACCGTTGGTTGCCAGACATAGACTGCATACAATGATGATGTAAACTCCCTACGTTTGCATAGTGTAGATGTTGATGATCTGAAACAGCACCTTTGTTTGCACATGAACGCTGAACCTAAAGAGAAACAGATTAAATATGTATGTGAAAAACCTGAGTACTGTGAGGGAGATACACACGGAATTTATTGCATGTTAGAAAGCTTTGTTTGGGAATACTGTACAGGTTAGAAGAAGAAGATACATAAAGAGTTTAATGATTTTCCTGAAATACTACATGCCATGTATGATATTTAAATAAATAAATAAATTATGTCTATATATAATGTCAAACCATGTTTGTGTTTTATTTCATTCCTCTCTCATTATAATCAAAGTATTACAATTATTAATATTTTTTTCAATGTTATACCAGTTACTGAGATAATGAATGATCAAGTTACACTTCATGGGTAAAATATATAGCTGTTTTCTCTATGTAGCCAATATAGCTCAGTTGGTTAAGTGATGGAGCTATAGTTGCTACACATACTATTACTGTCCCTTCAAGTCCATCTTTCTATATATGTCAACTACTTGTCAGTACCTGGTGTAGTTAGTATCATTGCAGGGTGGGCCAAACATCCTCATCGCAAGGACTTTGTTGTCAGTGATTGGTCCTGTGAAGATGCAAAAGAAGATCTGAAGAAGAACAGGAACGGAATTCTCCTTTCTGATAATATACGAGCAATTATTGTAGGTCCAACCAAATGTGGGAAGACTAATGTCCTCATGACGCTGCTAACACATGTAGATGGAGTCTGATTTGAGCATGTTTGTGTATTCTCAAAAACACTGTTTCAACCCAAGTATCAACTATTGCAGGAGATACTGCGTGGCGTAGATGGTGTTGCATACACGACATTCAGTGAAAGCGGTGCTATCCCTCCACCTGAAAAAGCAAAGCCAAACACTGTCTCCATATTTGACGATGTTGGTGTGGAAAACCAAGACCAAATTCTAAAATATTTCTGTTTCACTCGTCATATGGGTGCTGATGTATTTTATCTAAGCCAAACATATTCCAGAATCCCGAAACAGTTGGTTAGGGATAATGCAAACCTCATTATAGCCTTCAAACAAGACAAACTGAATTTAAAACACATTAACCAGGCACATGTCGGAACTAACATGTCGTTCAACGATTTTGTAAAGATATGCGCAGACTGCTGGAATCATTCACGGTATAGATTTCTCGTTATTGATAAACAAGAAACCTGAGTGATGGCAGGTACAGGCGAAAGTTTCAAGAGTTTTTGCATATATAGCACGCTAAGAGAGGTTACTACGTCAGTATACGCTGCACCATGGACAAATTCGCCCGTATGTCTAGCTCTCAACCCGAGAGAATGGGCGTACACAGACAGAACATTCGCCTGTACATGGATGCGAAAATTCAGGCTATTGTGCATAAAGTTGGAGGTATGCGCAGGGAACTAGAGATGTATTACCAGACAAAATAGATGTAGAGTTCCTTTTTGTTGAGAATGGGGAACAGGTAAATAGTAAAAGGAAGAAGAAATGAGCTGATATGGTTCAAATGGCTCTGAGCACTATGGGACTTAACATCTTAGGTCATCAGTCCCCTAGAGCTTAGAACTACTTAAACCTAACTAACCTAAGGACACCACACACATCCATGCCCGAGGCAGGATTCGAACCCGTGACCGTAGCAGTCCCGTGGTTCCGGACTGAAGCGCCTAGAACCGCACGGCCACTGCGGCCGGCGAGCTGATATATAAAGCCTCACGCTTCGGAGATGTCTGATTAGTATACACCCAGATTCCGACGAAGCAGAAAGTGCTTCAAGTGCGGAAAGCAGTTCGAGAGAAATTACGGTTGCTGAGGATAGGGCATATGGATTGACAGCAAAAACTAAGAAAGACCTTTAAGACCCAATTACAGAAACCTTAATAAACAACCTTTTGTTGTAAAAGAAGTATGAAAATCAGTCATCATGACATTAATGACAACTACTGACGACAAAATTTACACTTGTGATAATTTGATCAACAGGAATGTCATGTGAATAATAATATTTATCATGAAATAGAGATTGAATGAAAGAATCTGATAAGATATGCAACAAAAACATCAAAGAAAGAATTGCAAATTAATTAATAACGAAGGTTAAAGCCTAGATGGTAAATTGGCCAAAGATAACATTTACCATAGAAGAGAGTTGTAGCCGCATCGAAAAGGAAATTCGATGTGACTACAATGTAACTCGGAAATGGAAATGTTTGCTTCAGTTGCTGTCTAGTCGCTCTCTAGTACTGTTGCGATAGTAGCATGCACGTAAGCGCTACTAAATTGTTTTAAGCTAATCGGAACTTTGAAAGTTTTGTGATATAGACTGAAGTATTATTCAGAAGTTGTACTAAAGCAAAGTCATCTTTATCATTAGCAAAATAACGGGATACGGAGATTCGCGACGAAGTTAAATCGTGTGAGATGTGCGATGGGACTTAGCCTTCGTGATACTGAACAAGCACGAACATTCAAGGACACTGAAAAAGAAAGATCGCCGACAGAAAAACAATTATTAGTCTCGAGTAGGTAACATACAAACGCCAACACGAAGAATGTACAATTGTGCCGAGTTGTCAGAATTTGTCGTCAACGACAGGATTACTGATACAAACGGAAGCAATTCCCTGAGTGAGAAATCGGTGTGCATGCTCAACTTAGGGACAATTAATTACATGGAACAATAAAATTGGATTCAAACTTTAATTCTTCGTGTCGCCTACATAATTGAATGGACCTTATCATGTGTATTAGTGAAAATTAATTGAGTATTAGAGTATTATGAAGTGAACAGTGAATGCATGATTATTTAACAGTTAACAATCATCGATTTGTCCCAAGATTACTACGCATTCTGAACACTGCTTAAGTGTATGTTATCTCTGGAATTGCGTCGTGTAGTTATTGAACAAGCGACGTAGCGACGTCTTGACGACGGAATAACAATTTATCAACTTGACATCCTCGCAGTTCCATAATGTGGCCACGACTTGGGTGATGAATTGAAGATTCAAGACTTTATATTACTAATACTCAACATCTGTTATCTGACCAGGCATAATACAAAGAAGAAGTAAGAACGGCTTACACATTCTGACGTGCTGCTCTATCGAATATTGCCATTAATCACAAAAGACGGTATCTGAAATATGACCAAACCACGCGAGGAGTTTGTGTTTTCTTACTAGTTACAGGCTGGCGTTGTCGTGAGCGTCGGACGCCGTTCCACGGTATACCGACTGAGACAACCATCACCGGTGAGTCGTGTCAACTCTAAGGAGACGCAGACGCCACATTACTGAATCTCTCCGACAGCTCTCAGCAAAAACAAAAACAAACGATAACGATGGTGTTTGCCATTGATGAATTCATTATCCGTCACGCCCCTGGTCAGATAGATAGAACATTCGGCGTTTAACAGGGGGAGAACGTACATGTTGGGTATGCATCATATAACTATAACTGATGACACAATACAGATTGGTGATAGGCGGTTTGAGAGAACACCTGGCTTAATGAATCTTATTTTCCTAAGACCTACCAAAAAACCTATAAATTATTCTGTTAATGATAGGGAAACGTATCGCGCAATACTGCACATGACTGGTGTACGTAAGATCACGAACACCCTGAGTAACAAGCAATATAACACCATTATAAAACCAATACTTGAAGGTGAAAACAACAAGAACAGCAGTAGCAGCAGCCGTGATGGTATTGACATTGAGCATAAAGCAGTGAACAATCGAATCCCGCAGCATATATATTATGAAGACCCCACCGGCTAATAGATCGACTACGGCTGCTCATGGCATCAGCTGCTACAGGCAATACAGCTCATTCGAATGAGGTTGTTGCAATAATCTCTGAGCTTAGAGAGAGAAGTATCATCGAATAAGTATGGAGACAGTAGTTCGAGAACTGCACAAACCAGCACGAAAAACATACCCTCGTAGACATGTTATGATTAAAGGTTTGTATGAATTATGTCAAGCTGAACATGACATTGCCGCAAATAGAGATCTATCAAGTCGTCACCTTGCAGATAGGATTTTACCTGATAAGGCTAAGGCGATACGGAGAAGAAAGGATATTGGTATAGATCAACGCATCGCAGCATTTGCAGTTGATAACCATGCGAGGAAAAATTAAGTTGGGTTTAGGAGTGTTGAATTTCGAGCGAGTTATGAATGCTGCACGTTGCGCACTAAAAAAGAAGAAGGGCAAGGGCGGGAAGCAGAGCTGTTTGAAGAACTGTATCCTGACAGCGATGTATGCAGCTAAAAACGCACTGAAGCAGAATGATGCGGGAAGAGTAAAAACAAGAAGAGGATCAATTAATGCACCTCGAGTTCTACCAATACCAAAGACATCTGGCGGTTTTATTCCATTTCTCAGCCCGGCCCTCTCCGCGCTATCGGCGGTAGGTTTCCTCGCAGGTGGTACTGCAGCTATCGCTCGAACGGTCAAGAACGCGCAAAACTTCCAAGCGCAGTTAGAAGAGACAAGAAGACATAACCACGCGATGGAAGTCGCAGCCATCGGAAAAGGACTATACTTGAAACCGTACAGGAAAGGACTTGGTCTATTCATAAATAAAAAAAGCCCATTAGCGGTCCTACCAGATCGACCACTCACAAATACTGATCTTCTTAAGTTTGTTAGAAAGAAATTCAACATACCAAGATTCCGTGGTGTGTTTATGCGGGATACATTACCGAAGACTATGTGGAAAACTGGTGAATGCGGCACTGTGAATTTAGATGTTGCTGAAGGCCCCAGCACCCACTGAGTATCATATGTTATGAAAAATGCAGATACCGTCTACTATTTCGACTCATTTGGTGACCTGCAGCCACCAGAAGAATTACAATGATACCTCACTCACAGAAGACGTGTGTTCTACAGTTACCGGAACTATCATGACTTTAATACATACCTCTGTGAACATCTATGCATCATGTTTCTCTTGACGTTTGCACAGAAGAAGAAGAAGCATGGTATATAAGGAGGAGCTTTAAACATTCCTTCATCACTTGAGGTTCAGATGCAATGTCATACACTTTGACGTTAAAAGAACGATCAATTGTATTGCATGCAAATTACATCCTCCAATTGATTTTAGCTTTGGTGAATGAAGTATTGCATTGATTGGACTGGAGACGTACGACAGCATCCCAGATATCACTGAGAGTAACAACAATCTGCATCTGGATAGTAATGGTGAAAAAGATATTGTGGAAATAGAACTGAGTGCATATGATATCGACGATTTAAACGAAGTCTTAAAACAGTCTGGAAAAGGTATTGAACTACGTGCAAACATCAATAAATTTAAATCTGAAATAAGGACTGTAAATGCAACGATTGACTTTAATCAAAAAGGTTCAATAGGGCACCTGCTGAGTTTCACAAAAGGGCTGGTTTTGAAGAAGGATCCAAGTAAATTTTACAAGTCAGATCAGACTGGGACATAGTTCCTGTCAGCACAATCCGAGTCGAGTGTAACATTGCAACAAACTCCTATCTCAACGATAGTGTGATTCACGCTATTTACGGATTCTTCCCCTCTGTTGCAACGAGGTATAACATTGTTGGGACCCCTGCCAATGCAATATACCTTCCAGTGACAGCTCAGACAATGGACTATCTGGAGCTGCGTATTGTGGACCAGAATAATCAACTTGTTGAATTTCATGGTGAGGAAATCATTGTACGATTACATCTAAGACAGGATGGGCATACAGTGTAAAACAAGTTCACGCAATCCACAGCATGTCACTTCACTACCGAACAGCAAAGTGATAACACGTGCGAACTACGAGTTTCTTAAATCAGTTGGCCTAAAACCACGCAATGACGTCCTCACTTAATATAACCAGTCCAGCAGAGTATAGGGCTCATTCAAGAAAACTGACGGCAGCTATACAGTGGGATCCAAGCTTACACGTAACACTTTATCATTTCTGTTCCAAGAGACACGCTATGAACTCAATGGGTCTGAGATCGACCATACACGCAATGTCAGCATAACATCAACCCTTAAAACATACATCTCTGCATCACCTGTAGATTTGCATAGTTTAGAAAATGCGGGATGGTTCATAGACGAACCTGAGGATAAAACAGTTGCAGAGTACAAGCTCAAATGGCTCTGAGCACTATGGGACTTAACTTCTGAGGTCATCAGTCCCCTGGAACTTAGAAATACTTAAACCAGACTAACCTAAGGACATCACACACATCCATGCCCGAGGCAGGATTCGAACCTGCGACCGTAGTGGTCGCGCGGTTCCAGACTGTGGCGCCTAGAACCGCTCGGCCACTCTGGCCGGTCAGAGTAAAAGTGATTTACTGCATGCATACCTCTAAAAATGCTTACGGGATACTTTGAGGATCTGAGACACATTATTATGAACGCTAAACAGGAACTCATTCTGGTACGGAGTGCAATGGACAATAACTCACTCATTCAAAGAGTTCAAGAGGATAATGTGATCACAATCAGCAAGATAATATGGAAAATGCCTCACGTCAGTGTATCAGACGAGGAGCGTTTGAAGCTTTTAAAAATCCTGAATTCCGGTACATTTTTGTCACTGACATTTCGCTTGTGAGAGGTTTTTGATTACCCAGTGTTACCGATTGCGAGCAGACAAATATGGCTTATTAAAACCTCCTCCCATCTAGAGACACCTAGAGTCATCATACTTGTGTTTCAGACTGATAGAAGAGGTAATATAGCAAATGATTTCACCATGTTCGACAACTGCAGGTTACTAATGCCAAAGTCTACCTCAATTCAGAATTCTACCCATACGACAATTTATATCTGCAGTGGAATCAAAATGTACACAGTCTAGTATATGACATGTATGCAAGGTTTCGTGCTAATTACTATGAAATTGCCGAAGGAGAGGGAGGAGGGTGTCTACTCAGTCCACGTAAGTTCAAGGAGCTTTCACCGATCATAATAATAGACTGCTCGAAACAGAATGAGATAATTAAGTCTGGACCTACAGATGTGCAAATTGAATTTGAATCGTCGACAAATTTCCCACAACACGCTGCCGCATATGCTCTAGTTCTACATGACCGTGTGATCAACTACTGCCCGCTCACCGGTGTTGTGCAACGAGCTGTATCAGTGAATAGGTGCTGCACCATACCTAGAACATATCACAATCAAGTCTCAAGTTGTGAACATCATTGCAGACGCTCAGCGTTTCTATGACGGTGAGCATAGACAATTCATATTTATAGATGTTGCGTTTGTAGCGTACACACAAGATGCTGGAATAATAGAGACATTCTCAGCAAACATTGCATCACCATGGTCTTTCAAGTATATGAAGTGTGCTAAGACACGGAAGAGTGCAAGGTGGTTAACACATTTCTACCATGGAATTCACTGGGATGATCCTGGCATACCCTATAAAGATATAATGTCTGCACTTAAATTATTCCATCCCACGGATACTATCATCTATATGAAGGGGAAGGAGAAGATCTCATGGACGTGTCAAATCTTTAAGTTTGCTGCTATTCAAGACCTGGAATTCTACGGGTGCCCTTCTCTCCATCGAGTCAAGAGCAACGGTAACCGCAGCCATGGTCTCCGAGCTGATAGTCCATGCTGCTGCAAACGTCGTCGAACTGTTCGTGCAGATGGTTGTTGTCTTGCAAACGTCCCCATCTGTTGACTCAGGGATCGAGATGTGGCTGCACGATCCGTTACAGCCATGCGGATAAGATGCCTGTCATCTCGACTGCTAGTGATACGAGGCCGTTGGGATCCAGCACAGCGTTCCGTATTACCCTCCTGAACCCACTGATTCCATATTCTGCTAACAGTAATTGGATCTTGACCAGCGCGAGCAGCAATGTCGCGATACGATAAACCGCAATCGCGATAGGCTACAATCCGACCTTTATCAATGTCGGAAACGTGATGGTACGCATTTCTCCTCCTTACACGAGGCATCACAACAACGTTTCAGCAGGCAACGCCAGTCAACTGCTGTTTGTGTATGAGAAACCGGTTGGAAACTTTCCTCATGGCAGCACGTTGTAGGTGTCGCCACCGTCGCCAACCTTGTGTGAATGCTCTGAAAAGCTAATCATTTGCATATCACATCATCTTCTTCCTGTCGGTTAAATTTCGCGTCTGTAGTCTGTAGCACGTCATCTTCGTGGTGTAGCAATTTTAACCGCCAGTAGTGTACATAACACACACACACACACACACACACACACACACACACAATTACTTACACTGTGATAAATGGGTCATACTACTACTCTGCAGACTCTCTCTCTTTCTCTCTCTCTCTCTCTCTCTCTCTCTCTCTCTCTCTCTCACACACACACACACACACACACACTCACTGACTGTCACTCAATCAGAGTCCCCAAACCCTTCTCGCGCTGCAAGTGACTAGTGTGATTATGGGCGAGTTTCAGTCCCATCATCACAAATGACCCTCTTATTGTCACGAGGCGACAGACTGATTTAAGACTGTAGTACAGTGTACACCTCGTGTCCTCTCGATCGAATACTGGTCTGCTATACCATATGTGGTGTTTAAGGTGCAGCACTGCAAGCACCACTGTACAGGCACTGCAAATAGTCTTCGATAGAGAGGGCTCTCGATGCCATGTGACGCACACTCTTAGTCCGCATCTGGGTGGCACCTTCCAGTGTGCGATATGCATACATTTTTGAGCGTAGACCTACAGACTCCACAATCGGCAATCCATTCGACTCGTCCTTCATAAGACCGATAACCTTCTTGTTCTGTGGAACAATACCATAAGGATTATTGGCTGTGTATGAGAACATGTCGAATGCATTACCGTGGTACCTAATTACTTCATATGGATCACAGTTCTTCACCCAATAGATGAAGCTATCTGTATCCATATAAAGTAATTTGGGATCTGCGAAATGAGTTTTCGCAAACTCATAACGAAAGCGGTACATGTGGAGTTTGGATAGGTCTATTATGCACATCGCTACATAAATTGGTTTTGTAAATTCTACTGCAATCTTCACCTTCTCCACAGCAACAAAGTTCTTATTGAATATGGTGACCCGCTTAAAATTTGTCTGGTAATGCATTTTCTTACAACATAACGCCCATCCCATTCGGTTCTAATAAAAATTTCACGTCGCCCCCACAAATTCTCCATTGTTTTACCGAAAATTGAATTATTCATAAATTTATAAAAATCCATCTCAAAGTCACACATCGCAGAAGCTCTCTGTCACATATTCAAATCAATATACTCCTTCAACCAGGGGGACTGCTTGAAGGAGACAGCCCAGGTGATTCTAACCAGCTCCATACTCAAGCTGAGTCACTGCTGGAGGTTACGATAGTGAATAATCCATCTCTGCTTATCTCCACCACTGTCATCAGTTTTGGCGTGGAGCCTCCTTGCGAAACTAGTTGCTCTGGACACAGCGGCAAATCGGAATGCGCATCATGCAAACTAATAGCGTATGCGAGTTCTGCTGCTACCAAATACCCTATATCAGAATCAGTTGCTATACCCCCCATGATTTTTCCACCTAATTCCTTGCATTCGTCTTCGGACACCCATAGAAACTCGCCAATCGGCAGTGATTGCTGCATGGCGTGCCCATATATGTTACTCACTTCGAGGTACGTTATATAACTCGAATCAAGGTATGCGTTGAACCTGTCACCCATCCTTGGGTTATTTGCCTTCCCTAACCTATGGACACATTGGCAAAGTCCCCCACAGATCCCTCACTCAAAGAAAAGAAGCATGTCAGGATCGGTCAATAATTCGATGCTGCACTTCGTTTTCTTGAGGGTTGTGTCCCAAGACAACCTGGGTGATGTGTAATAAAAGGCGGGATCCAGAGAATATGTGGTCATACATAGACTCCAGAACTTCTCCAAAACGTCCACAAGCAAGCGCACGTCTGTGTCCATGTAAAGCCGTGTGTACTCTCCTAAAGTAGAAATATTGAATTCACGCCACACATTCATGGCATGCTCATACTCTGCACCTGTTATGGCATTGCCTGTGAGGTTGCTGGAGAATGCAGTTATGTCGGGTCGCCTGGTTTCGTTGAGTTTCACCATACTATCCACATATATGGGAAAAACCCCTTCCTGGAAGCAAGTTGAAACTTTTCCTCGTCAGGAAATGCAGTTCGAGTGATATGCATATCCCCGTGAGGTAGAGTTTCAACGAGTTTCTGGAGTGGTGCCTGCATAAAACGTAGTATATCAAGGGAGCCGAGCATAATTCTTGGCGTCATTCATTTGGAGAATGAAATATACTTCTCAACGCTCTCAGGTAGGACACTGACCTGATTGTTCTCCAAACCGAAATCAGCCAAGTGCTCAACTATAAAGTGAGCGTCATACCCACTTAAATTGTGGAAGAAAACGGGTATGTGGCTAGGTAGCTGGTACTTCAAATTGCATGTGTAGTGAGCTGCGCCACAGAACTATCCCATAAGATGACAGTGGTCCCTACGAGGAGTTTCCACTTTTCTATGGCACCACTGCGTACAAATATGACAATCAGTGGCATTATTATACAAATCTTCATACTCCTTCGATTTGGTCATTAGAACGTTGCTGCTGTAAAGCTTATCAACCTCCCGTGAAAATTTTTCGAGTTCAGTGAGCAGCCAAAGCATAGGATTATCCCCGATGTAAGATTTGTAGCGGTTAAGGGTGGAATCATCTGACGATACAATTTGGTAGGCTGCCGCATATGGTACGTGTTTCACTGTAAAGAATGTGTGTGAGGCTGTAGAGTCACCTTCACAGCGGATCACAGGAGTGAGGAGGCATTCAAAGTCAGCGTACACTACAAACGGACATCGCTCCTGGTGATGAGCATAGTTAAACTTTATGAATTTGTCGTCCTCAGTAGGCATAATAACACGTATGGGATCCTTGGAAGCACAGTCTACTAGATGCGCCGCTAATAACCTGTCTGATGAGAAATAATTAAGGCACCTTAAGCAAATATGTTTTGGACAACGATTAGTTGATAGTTGGGTGGAAAGGAGTCGGGACATGTCTTTGATCCAAACATAGTGATAATTATCATCTTGAGAGAAGAGCAGCATGTTTACATGCAGCTCACGCTCACCGGAAAATTTTGAAAAATGGAGCGGGCCGACGACAATGTGCTTGTCTTGCTCATTTGACTTGCTTTTCTTCTCTAGGCCATAAACATGAACCGATATTCCGTTATTTCTGGGCCTCAAATTTAGGTATGTCCTGGATCTTGAATCGAAGCCGTGTTGAGAAGCGATCACTGTAGAAGAACAAGTAGAGATAAAATAAGTAATAGTTAAGTACATTGTTTACCGCTGTTGGTGCGGTGAAAGAATGAATAGTAACGATCACATGGTTATAAGCAGATTGAGTAATTACCTTTCTCGCTGTGGCTCTAGGGCATAAACAATTCATCAGGTGACTCCATCGCACCCTCAAAAAAATCATGATAATTGTCGTAGAGGAGGGAGATATGTGATTGATCTTGTCGGTCATCGCCTAGAACAAAGAAGATATAGAAACCGATTTGTTAGAGAAAAAAAAAAAGCTTTCTATACTAGTACTACCACTGCTACTAGAGACAGGTAACCTTCTTTTTTAACTGGTTGGCCATCTCATTATTATTTGCTGGAGGCTGTTCCTGGATCCGCCAATGAACAGCCTCCAGCTGCCTGTCCAGTAAATCCAAATCGTCTAGGGCTGTTCCTGTAACAGGATGAGAGGTAGAAGAGCACCCAGATCCGCCTCCAACTGAATTTGAATTTGTTTGAGGTGATCTAGAAAAAAAAGGACTATGAAATAAAAGAAAATTTTGAATGGCTAATATAGAAGAAGAAGGAGAAATTATAATGAAAATTATACTCACAAGACAATTCCGACTGTGCATCAAACACAGGAGGCTGGACTTCCAGAGCCTGTTGCGGACCAGTCCGCTCCTCACACTCGAAGACAAAATCCGCGAGTTGTACTATAACAAGGAGACAGAATTAATAAGGCGAATTTCAGATAAACACGAAAATTCACACTCAAAACAGAAATTATTGACTCACTTGGTAATCCCGTGTCCTGGACTCTAAGCCTCTTTCCACTAGATACTGAGGTGTTTTTGTTGGAGTTAATTCTCTTCATTTTGCATGGATAAAAGAGACAGCGAACACAGAGAGGCACACACACGAACGAACGAACGATATGACAAACAAAGGACGAGTGAGAAAGACTGTGCCGGCCGGGGTGGCCGAGCGGTTCTAGGCGCTACAGTCTGGAACCGCGCGACCGCTACGGTCGCAGGTTCGAATCTTGCCTCGGGCATGGATATGTGTGATGTCCTTAGGTTAGTTAGGTTTAATTAGTTCTAAGTTCTAGGGGACTGATGACCCCAGAAGTTAAGTCCCATAGTGCTCAGAGCCATTTGAACCATTTTGAGAAAGACTGTTGAAGAGCGACTCCTTATATAGACGTGATAACGTTGTATCACGTGATATCAGCGTGAACCAATGGGTTTTGAACATTTTGGGAGGTGGGGGGGGGGGGGGGTGGGCTCACTAGCAGTCCTAGTGACTGAAAGCTGAACTAGCCAGATGGTTGGTTGGTTTGTGGGATTAAAGGGACCAGACTGCTAGGTCATCGGTCCCTACTAGCCAGATGCTTCCAGAACCTCCAGTAGAACTGAGTCTGTGATAATTTATCGATTTGCAGTGAAAGAATTCATACAACGAGTGAAGGTGCTATTTGGAATACACACTGGGTGATATTGAATTCAGCCTTTGCTACTGAAGTCATTATGTGTATATTACGAACTCATCTGAGGAGAATCAAATTAGATACATTCTTGATCAAGGAAGGGAGGTGTTTTTATTGCATCTCGCTCGAAGTATGCAAGCTTAGTGATTTCCAAACGTGAATGCTATAGACGTGTAATTATAGGTTTCTGGTATTAAGACTAGTGTTTTTTAGATTTAGCTTAGCTTCATAAACGCTGAAGCAAATCATTTAGAAAGTCTTGAGACGATAAAATAGAGAATTTTTTTAGTATTTAGGAATGGTGTACAGCAGAAAACATGAAATTCTGGTCTATTTTGGTAAACAGATCATGTTAGGGCTAGAATTTTTCTATGCAGACATCAAGAAAACGAACATTAAGTATTTGTGGGACACTATAGAATTTCCGAGAGTCCGATTTGGTTCTTATTTTTACATAGTGATGTGACTTGCGAACTTTGTTACATGCGCGCTTTTCGCGGCAATGTGTAAGCTACACGTCTCACATGTTCAGTTAGAATCTCTAGCAGTGGAACCGTTTTTGTATAGCATAATCTGTGACATCAGTATGCGTGTGCGGGCTAGACACTGTGACATCACTATGCATGCGAGGATTACACACGTCGCACGTATTCCGTTAAAATCGCGAGTGGTGGAGTGGATTTCTATTGCACGATCTGTGACGTCAGCATGAGCGTCACACACACATGTCGTGAGCCGTGGAACAGTTTTTCTATAGCGTCTGTGAGGGTGAGTCGCTCTGCAAATAGGTCTTCACTGGACTGCAGGTAGAGAGAGGAATGATGTCAGCAAAGGTTAATACACGTGTGGCCCAGAGGACGACTTGGCGCTTATTTAGATAGACATGTGATGTCAGTATGCGCATCACACACGTCACAAGTGGTGGAACAGTTTTTCTGTAACACGATCTGTGACATCAGTATGTGCGTGCGGGCTAGACACTGTGACATCACTATGCGCACACGGGGGCTAAAGACATCACACATGTTCCGTTAGAATCGCCAGAGAGAAAGTGGTCTAACAGATGAGAGGGGAAACAGCACTCTCTGGTGGTGGTGCTCTGTACTAGGCGTGGACCTCGTGGCAAACACGCTGTTTCCCTCCATTTTCCCTCTACGAATGGACAACAGTGCCCTCTGGTAGTGTTACAGTGTATTAGGTGTTCAGCTGAGGACTGGTGCATGATTTTGACAGTTGACGATTAGCAAGCATATTTGCATAGTCTTTTAGACAGATTATTATTTTGACAACTTATGAGTTTACAATTAGCAAGCGCGTCTGCAGAGCATTATACATGGGTTATTTAGGAGTAGTTTGCAGGTCTGTAGGCTGTGTGGCATGACCCCAAGCATGTCAGAGTGTGTGTTTTGTATCACTGTGATAAATATACTATCTCTCAAAATCCATCCCTAAATAAATTGCCCTAAAATAAATAAAGTACACTCCTTAGTCTCTCCAGCAACCCTGCACATGCTGGGTCCTTTTTCTGCCAATCCCTAGGAAGTGGTGGCAGTAGGATGACTTGGGTTAGTGGAGGCAGCCCAAGTGACCTTTTTCCCCGCCATTTTCTTAGGTTAGTAGAGGTGTATTGCATTGTCCTGATGGAATTTGAACTTGCCGCCATTTTCTGTGGGAGGGGGATTAGGTTAGTGGAGGTAACCCAATTGACCTATCTTCCCACCGAAATCTGCTATCTTGCATGACGTCATCACCTCAATCTTGGGTGATGTCATGCACTGTTGCCAAGTCTATATGCTGCTGTTGTGGATGATGTCATCGCCGCCATCTTGGATACATCTGGCAACAATGGAGAGTGGGGCCATAACCGCCTTGCCCCACTACTACCAGGTTGAAGATACCTGTTTGGTAAACAACCATGTTGTGTTGTGTGAAAAAGTCTGTAAATGCCTGCTACACATCTTTTGGCTGACAAGTATCTTCGACACTTCAAGGCCCTCTTTAAGGGACCGAATTGCATGGGGAGAGTTCAGAACTATGGGATGGGTGCTCAAGTGTCTCCAACTAGGGCTGTTGTAACTTCTGTGTTACGACATTTGCGATATGGTGACCTGCATTATTATGAAGCAGCAGCACCGTTTCTCGCAGATTTCCCAGACGTCTTGCCTTAATTGCACGCTGTAATTTCTCCAGCGTTGCGGACTACCGTTCCCTAATGAAGGAGACACCAGATTCCTTAAATGAATGAAGCTGGCCTCCCAATCAACCCGAATCTTGTATCGAATCGCGACCAACACGGAACTTTGTGAACCTTTCCGCAAGGGTGGTTTCTGCCAGACATGCTGCCCTATACACATCTTCATTCGCTGATGGATGTCTATCGGTGTTTGTCCTCCAGTAGCCAAGAAAGGAATAATAGCATGTCGGTCCTATTTGGACGCATTTGGTATTAAGGTCGCCATTGTTAACGTTTCCACCTCCACCACACTCACGCACAGGGCCAGCGCAAGGCATGTGCGAAACGTGCGGCTGCATGAGGCGGCACTTTCCCAGGGGTGGCAAATCTGCCGCCCCCCCCTTTTTTTTAAGGACAAACTCGACATTAATGCCCAAGAGGGGATTCCAAACCAAACCTCAGAGGGAGCGGCTTTGCGAACTGTGCCATGGCACCTCAGCTACCTGCCAGCCTCCCCTGTTGAACAGTGGGATGGAGGAGGACTAATTTCTTCCCTGCCACTGTGGCAGCACCGTCGTGTTTACGCCGAGGGAACACAGAGGGGGAAGCAGTCTGGCATACACGCCAGTATTCTTATGAGTGGAGCGCTGCCAGCCTGTTATGCACAGTGCGTTTACTCACAACTAACTTTGCAGAAGACGAAATCTAATTTGGAAATTCGAGTGCAAAGTTCGATACTGTGGTTACATGTTAAGCCTGAAGCAATTATGCTAAGCCCATCAATGGCAGTTTCCGAGTGTTTTATTCTTCCCGCATTCTCGAAAAAAAAATGGTTGAACATTGCTACAGTCAAACATGTCCAACACCTTCAATGGCTAGAAGTATTTCGAATGGGTAAATACGCTGCGAGTAATTACAAGGGATAAAAACATTGCTGATAAGCCTGGCATAAGTTGGGTTTCGACGGATTTTTGAAAATTTTTGCTATCCATTTCTGAGTGATAGTCGGACGTTTTGGTTTTTGGGCCATGAAACATCTGTCTCCGCCTGCATGAACAATAATTAAACTCTGACCGGCACTTTTGTTTGACAATACTACTCGCACACTATCACTTTGCCAACATTTATTTACCGTATAATGCGTGCGAATCCATGTTTCATCTCAGTAAACTACTGGTCGCTTTGATTCTGATGATGGTCTTTTAGCAACAATGCCCTCTCGTCCGCACAAAACAAAATGGTTCAAATGGCTCTGAGCACTATGGGACTTAACATCTGAGGTCATCAGTCCCCTAGAACTCTGAACTAATTAAACCTAAATAACCTAAGGACATCACACACATCCATGCCCGAAGCAGGATTCCAACCTGCGACAGTAGCGGTCGCGCGGTTCCAGACTGAAGCGCCCAGAACCGCTCGGCCACAACGGCCGGCCCATTAAACAAAACGTTAATTTTGACACCTTCTAAAACGAAAATCCATGGACAGAACATTGCTTCTAAGGGTTTCCTTGCTAGCTTTGAAGCTCATTTCTGTTTGACAAAAGTTGTGCAGTTTTCGCAAAGTTCGTATTTCTTTCTGTTGTTCATAATGCCATAGAAATTGCTGCCTGATAATACATTTATCCATATCATAGGTCACATACTTATTGTGAGCTTCTTGCTTCTTCTTCTTGGGCACTAGTTTAACCGTAACCTCGCTGTACCTGGTCACGTGACCTAGTTCCTGGAACTGCCGCGTCACCACTTTGCCTTTCCAGGCAGTAGGTATTGTTGCGTTCTCCACAACGAAAACTACAGAATTCGTTTCGGTAGTTTGCCGAGGGAGTCAAGATTGGGATGTAATAGGTAAGTGCTTTTCATATAACGTACAATTAGTATTGCGCATGCACGTTACTCATAAGCTAGAATTTTTCTATTTCAAGATTGCAGAATGGGAAAACTTATTTTTCTTTTGATCTGTTACTTCAAAAATTAGCAAGTCGGCAAATTAGCACGCGACGTCCCAATAGCTAGAATGAAAATAAAGCGAAGAAATGTGAAGTGATACGGCGATGACTAATTTATTTCCCCTTATTCCATAATGAGACACGAAAGAAGTAACACATGGAAATTACGACAGATGAAGAGCGTCAGCTCTTTGAAATGAACAATCGCAGTGCAGTGAGTTAATATATTTTGACTAGCAATAGTACCCGTCGATGTCCGGGTGTGTATTTATTGCATTATTATGTTACTCCATCTCCTTCTTCTTCCTCTCTCCATTGTCTTCCGCCCAACTCTTTGACCGCTTCACCTTCGTCTGTGGTGAAATTCGGCATGAAATTCAATTTCACGCGGCTCAGTTCTTATGACTTCATCTCCTGAACAGTGTATCCTACAGTAATATAATTTTCCGTTTACGTGCAATGGAATGTCAGGAAATTGTCTACGAAGTGTGTCGCAAATAAAGTTATTACACTGACATCAACACGTAATCGTTCTTTACAGGCTGGATAGAAACATGTCCGACGGTAGAAAAAGACTGTCTGGCAGTGAATATAGGAAAAAATGGCTCTGAGCACTATGGGACTTCACATCTATGGTCATCAGTCCCCTAGAACTTAGAACTACTTAAACCTAATTAACCTAAGGACATCACACAACACCCAGTCATCACGAGGCAGAGAAAATCCCTGACCCCGCCGGGAATCGAACCCGGGCGCGGGAAGCGAGAACGCTACCGCACGACCACGAGCTGCTGACGAATAGAGGAAAAGACGGGTGCTGAAGAAGATGACGATAAGAAGCAAAAGGATGCACAACAACGATATTTCAAGCCAAAGAGAGAACGACCTAGCAGCGGCGAGGGTGGAAAAATTGATCCTGAAAGTACAGAAACTAGTGGAGTTACTGCAGCTACATCTTTATCTTCAGAACATGACCAGAAAGTTGACGAACACAGTACCACGACCACCGCATACAGTAGCAATGCTGACAGTGGGCCATCCACAACATGTTCAACAGACCTCGTCTGGACTCAAGACCTGCTTTGTGACGAAAGCTCCGAGACTGAAACATAAGGCAGAACTGAAATTAGGCGACCCGATTCGGAAAATACGGGAAGAACATCAGCCGAGGTACTCACTACCGGAGAAGGGATTGAAGGTGAGCCTAAACTGGAAGACACAATTGACTCAGATCCCGGAAGATGGTCGGAAATTATTACCGACTGCATTCGAACGACTTTGGTCGTGCGAGGTCCTCCCGAGTGCATTAAGGAAGCTGAAGAATGTCCTAAAAACGCGGACAGCTGGCGTTTCAGCCCTGTGCACTACAGCTATTCTTTGAAGAATTTACAAGAAGCAGATCGACATTGGTTGGTGTACTCAAAGAGCAAGGAAGCTGTGTTCTGCTTTTGTTGCAAACTTTTTTCGTCATCTACAGTAAAAATTGGAAAGAACGGTGTAAGCGACTGGCGGCAGGTTGCTTCGCATCTCGAAAGTCACGGGAAGTCTACCGAGCATTTGAATTCACATAAAAATTGGGTCGTGTTTTCGAGGGACTGCAAAAGTCACGAATTGTCGACGCCCATCATCAAAGGCTTCTGAATACTGAAAGCGAACATTGGGAAAATGTTCTTGAGCGCTTAATAGCAATAATTCATTTTCTGCGTCGGAAACGACTGCCTTTGAGAGGAAGTACAGATACACTCTTTCAGCCTGACAACGGAAACTTCTTGAAACTCGTTGAATTATTCGGAAAGTTCGACACTGTGATGATGAAGCACCTGCACAGAACAAAGCAAGGTGAGGACAAGGGTCATCATTATCTTGGAAAATAAACACAGAATGAAATAATTCATCTTATTGGATCATCTATAACCAACAATATTCTATTAATGATGAAATCTGCAAAGTATTGTAGTATAATTCTGGACTGCACACCAGATATTTCAAAAGTTGAGCAAATAACAGTTGTGGTACGTTTCGTCCAGGGGACAAGACTCGACGGGGTATACGATGTCCGAATTCGGGAGCATTTCCTGGGATTTCTTCCAGTGCCCGATTCTTCAAGCTCCACTTTGACGCAGGTCGTACTCAAGTTCTTGGAAGGCAAAAAAAAATCCTATTGTGTAATATGAGGGGGCAAGGATACGACAATGGAGCAAACATGAAAGGAAAGAAGTCTGGTCTCCAGAAAAGAATTTCAGATATGAAGAAGAGAGCATTTTATGTTCCATGTAGCAGTCACTCATTGAATCTTGTTATAAACGATGCCACTATGTCTTCTAAATATGCTGTTTCCATGTTTTCGACAGTGAAAAGCTTGTATGACTTCTTCTCGTCCTCCGTTCGACGTTGGGATGTCTTGAAGAAGTATCTGCCTAACCTGTCGCTGAAGCCACTGAGCGATACTAAGTGGAAAGTCGCATCGATGCACCTACTCCCCTGAGATTTCAAATTGGAGCCGTTTATGATGCACTGGTTCAGATATCAGAAGAATTCGATGGCATGACCACTCACGAAGCAATGTCACCTGCGAGCCAAATAAAAAATTACACCTTTCTCACTTCTCTGGTAATCTGGTACGACGTTCTGCTTCACCTTAGTGTAGTCAGTAAGACCCTCCAGACCATTGACATGAATGTTTCTGAGGCGTGGAAGTGCTTGAAAAAATGAAAGCATATTTTGAGTCCCGCAGAACAGAAGAAAAGTTTGTGTCTTTCTTGACGGATTCCAAAGAATTGGCTACAGAATTAGAGCTAGAAGATCTAACGTTACCACGGATAAGCGTTTTCCAGCGACGAAGTAAGAAGCCAATACACTTTACCTACGAAGGAAGGGATGAGACAATAGATGACCCAACAAAACGTTACAAGATTGAATTCTACTATTATCTTTTAGATATAGTAACAACATCTTTGGAGAGCTTCAATCATCTGAAATCTCATTGCGATTATTTTGATTTTCTCTACGACATCGGCGAGCTGAAGAACGCACCTTCTGACAGCCTGGACACAAAGTGTAGAAACCTCGCAGCGATTTTGCAAGATCATGAATCAAGCGATATTGATGCACTGGAGTTGAGGGAAGAACTAAAAGTGCTTTCAACATTGTTGAAACCTGGAATAGGTCCAAAAGAGACTCTGAAGTTTATAGGAAAATATAATTTTTGCCCTAATGTTAACATTGCTCTGAGAATCCTCCTAACACTCCCAGTGACAGTAGTGAGTGGAGAGAGGGGTTTCTCAAAACTGAAATTGATAAAGACATACCTCTGATCAAATGTGAGCCAAACTCGTTTGAATGATCTTGCAACAATATCGATTGAGCACGAGCTTGCCGAGGACTAAAATTACACACATCGTGTGAAAGAGTTTGCACAAGCATAAGCCAGGAAGGTTCGATTTGTGTAGTATTTTTTTAAATTTTTATATTATCATCAGTGTGTTGGTTATTTACTGTGTTGTTTCTTATTTTGTTCAACATTAAATAGTTATTGTAAATATTATTGTTCAAACCAAATTACCGTTAAATTGTAAATATATTTTGTTTTCCGTTGAATACATTATCTGTTCACAACCATTTAAAAATGTTTATTTACGTTAACTGGAAGTTCATGCCGCGAGGGGTTAGCCGAGCGGTCTGGGGCGCTGCAGTCATGGACTGTGCGGCTGATCCCGGCGGAGGTTTGAGTCCTCCCTCGGGCATGGGTGTGTGTGTTTGTCCTTAGGATAATTTAGGTTAAGTAGTGTGTAAGGTTAGGGGCTGATGACCTAGGCAGTTAAGTCCCATAAGATTTCACACAGACTTGAACATTTTTGTAAATTCACAAGGCTTATTAAAATTAGCTACATTTCTTTAATCAGGTTTGACTCCATTTTTGAGCTGGTGACCAGCGACTGTTTTGTACAGATTTGTAGACAAAGTCACCAATCTGTCGCAATTTGTGTTTAGTGTGGCTATTCTCAATGCTTTGAGTTATGTTTACATCTATACCGTCATGCTGAACGTAACTGTCAACATGACGGTTTAGACGTAAGCGCATATTAAAAGCTTTGAGACTGGCCACTCAGTGGCCAAAACCTAGGTAGATCTGAAAATTAAAAACAAAAATTGTGATTAATTGCTGAAGTTTCCTACAGGTTTGTTTAAATAAAATTCCACAAATATTTAGTAAAAAAAAAAAAAAACGGGGCGGCAATTTAGCAGCTCGCACAGGGCGGCACTTGGGCTTGGGTCGGCCCTGCTCATGCAAGAAAGACATGAATGCCCCACTAATCCCTTGCCTACTTATATCGGTGCATATATATCCGCATTAGAGTGACACTACGTTGCATATGTGCTATAGCAACGCCCTCCAACGGGAACTTTTAGATCACACCTTATAGATTCATGGTACAAAGTACAAAGGACGTGTGTAGAGGGTGTACTATGTGAGTAAGATGTTCTTCATACAGTTGTTACACCAACTGTAAGCCTCATCACATATTGTTCCACATTAATATCAGTATTTGAAAAAAAACGTAATTATTGGTAACTTTTACAATTGGAATGAAATAATGGTAATAACAGTAGTGATCTATTACAAAAATTTAGGTTCATGAATGAAATACAGTTGAACCCTTTTGCCGTTATCCGTCAGAAAATTACATTGCAGCTCTTGGTGGGTGGCCGGCCGGTGTGGCCGAGCAGTTCTAGGCGCTACAGTCTATAACCGCGCGACCGCTACGGTCGCAGGTTCGAATCCTGCCTCTGGCATGGATGTGTGTGATGTCCTTAGGTTAGTTAGGTTTAAATAGTTCAAAGTTCTAGGGGACTGATGACCTCAGAAGTTAAGTCCCATAGTGCTCAGAGCCATTTGAACCATTTTTTGAGCCTCTTGGTGGTAGTTAGCTCCAAGTGGGGAAAACTGGCCTATGGGAATCACCTGCCCAACCTATTACCATGTAAATCTGTGATGTATACCAGTGATACAAATTTTACTACATCACATAATTATGTGAGTGTTGTCGAAGAAATGAACAACTACATGATATGAAAGGTAGCTCATAGGTTCCAGGAAAATAGGTTGAAATTAAATAACAATAAAATAGAAAATGTCACCTTTATCCTTAGAAATATTAATAATGGAGAAAATGAACTTAAGTACTGTGTAAAATTGTCTGGCACCTACCTTGATGTTAAATCATGCTGGAATGCCCAAACAGAAAAACTCCGTAGTAAATTGGCAAGAGTTTTATGTCTCCTAAGGAAACTGAAGGATTGTGTGAGTGAAGAATCATACTTATAGGATTCTATGTCTTCTTCTATACACACTTAAATTGTGGTATACTGTTTCGAGGGAACTCTCCTGTGGCAAAAGGAATTTTCTACTGGCAGAAGACAGCGCCAAAGGAGCAGCTAAGCTTAACATTCCCATCCAACGACAGTCACCATCAACAGTGTCACCTCAGTGCAGCGATGTTTGTAATTTAATCCAAGCATTGGCGCGAAGACTGGTGATCAGGAGGTTCACGCAACCACCACTTCTGGGCCCTCTGCCATAAAGGGAAAGGGGAAATTGTCAACAGCATGGAACATACTGTCAGTCCTCCAAGTACGGGCTACACCCAATAGTGCTAAACTTCAGCAATCTAATGGGAACTACAATATCAACCTCAGCAAAGCCGTTGACTATGTATGTACTGACGATGCTTTATACAATACTGCAGTTGTTTACAGGCAAATAAATCAGTTTAAATTTTTGACATCCATCTTACAGGTATCATCGAAAATTTGAGTTTCCATTGCGGATTCGAAACTACAGGCTTCATAAAACCTGGTGCAAATGCGGAAGATAGCTTACAGATTTGTCGGCCTGCAAACAATGAAAGTGTGTTGCAGATTCAGTGCACCACTATTCTGAGAGAACCTGTCAACTGCTGATAATCTATGGTCTGTACTCAGATGCCTCTTCCAAGTGTTTGAGGACAAAGGTTTTCCTCAAGTCACCGTTTGAGCTCTAAGAAAAGCTCTTAACTGTGTGGACTACTGACCTGAGTATGTCTTTATATGAAGGTAAAAGTGAATCTCAAAACTTGGTACAAGAAAGTTCCCTTTAACTATAAACCATTTAAATTACTTAATTAACACTATTGATAACTTGGAGAACTTTACTAGGAAAAACAATGGTAGCACTGGAAAAGACCATGTGCTATTCGCTACTGATTATTTAAAAGATATGGCAAAACATTTTGATGAGAGTGAAAGTAACAAAATAAATTTTTTATATGAGCAATTGAATCTGATGGGAGTCCACAAGAGCCATTACAGATACTCAACAGACTGTATTATGTTTTGTAGTATTCTATTTTCAATATCACCACATGCTTATAAGTTTGTAAGAAGTACACAGTATCTTGTGCTACCTCATCCTAATATCCTGCATAAAATCTGTTCACATTTTCAAACAAACCCAGCAACTGAGCAGCTAGGTGGCAATTTTCTGATGTATATAAAACAGAAATTCCAGTTTCTTTGTGAATCAGATCATGTTGTTTCACTAATGTTGAAATACACTTGAAACTTTATTTAGACTTCACAGGAGGTAACATTTTGGGTGCTGCATTCAATTCTAAAAATGTGGCAACTAGTGCTCAGGTTTTTATGATACAGAATTTGTTGTCTTCATATACAGATGTAGTCCACATTCTTCCAGTAAAAAACATAAATGGTGAAGGACTTTTCACTGTAATAAAGAAAACAATTCCCGGACTGCATGCAATAGGTTTTAAGGTAGTCTGTGTTGTTAGTGACAACAATTCAGTTAACAGAAGGGCAATGTAATTCTTTGCTTCCCCTTCTCAACTGTCAATTGTGTACAAACACCCCTGTGATGACACTGATCCTCTTTTTTATGTTTTAGATTCTGTTCACATTTTAAAATGTATCAGAAACTATTGGATTAATAAAAAAGATCCTGATCAGACAATTATGTACCCCCAGTTTGAAACAGATTCAGAAAATACACAGCTGTGTATGGCCAGATTCTCTTCAGTTAAAAAACTTCATGACATAGAGTGTACACAGATAGTAAAATTTGCCAATAAGCTTAATTTAAAGTCTCTTGTTCCAAGTAACCTGCAGCAACAAAATGTCGAACTTGTACTTAATGTTTTCAATGAGATGACTGTCCAAGGTTTGCTAGCCTTAGGGGAACATCATCATATTGAAATTTTTGAGAGCACTGCTAAATTCATTAAATTAATTTGTACATGGTGGAACATTGTTAATGTTAGCTCACCTGGTAAAGATATCTGTTTCAAGGATGCAATGCTGAAACCACCCTCGAGCGCAAGTAATGAAAATATCAGATATTTAGAAAGATTTCTGTCATGGCTGGATAAATGGAAACATATTTCTGATAGTACATTTGGATTATCCAGTGATACACATTTGGCCATATCACATACCATTCATGCCCTTCTAGAACTGACCAAGTATTGCACTGAGGAACTGAATTTTAAGTATATTTTGCCAGGTAAGGTTCAGACAGATGCTCTAGAAGCAAGATTTGGAAAATATCGAACAATGGCAGGAGCTCAGTATTTGGTATCTTTGAGACAGGTATTTGAAATTGAACCCAAGCTAAGAATTCAGACTCTGCTTTCCTTGAAAATTTCATCCTCTGCTCTTGGTGAAGTTGGCATAGACTTAGATTCTTTTGAAAGTGATTGTGTAGATGATATTACCTTACCACCACCATCAAACTTTGAGAGCATAATGGATTTCAGTGAAGAGCAAGTTCAATCTGTTCAGGATTACTTGCCTGTTTTCACATACTTTTCAGGATACTGTGCCAGAGCTGTTCTTAAGAAGCTGAGGTGTGAAACATGTAAAACATACTTAGTGCTTGATAAAACATTATCAGTAATAGAAAGTGATGGAAGCTATGAACTTATAAGAAAGGTAGACAGAGGTGGATTGTATTGCCCTAATAATGAGGTCATTAATGCTGTTATTTTCACTTATTTGATTGTTAAAAACTTGGTGTCTGGAGAACATGAGCTCTCCTTCATGAGATGTACATCCCAGAGAAATCTAGTTATAAGATTAGCTGTTGGTGTAATTAAAAGGGATGACTTTTTCCTAATGGAGTTTTCTTGTAGTCAGGTAGATCACACTGATGACAAAATTCTTCAGTCTGTAGTAAAACTAGCATGTAATATATTTCTCAATAATTATGTTAAAAAAATTAATGACAGCCATATTGGCAGTAAAATGAAAAAGAGAAAACTGTCAACTATAAAGTCGTTTAGAATAAATTTTGTGACAGGTTAACAAACATTTACATTTGTCATTCTCTCCTAATTCCTACTTTTCTCTACTTGATGTGTGTAGCTGCATTGCTTAAAATGAATGTGCATAAAATTAGGCCTATATTCTATTTACAATGATGTCATATCATTATCAAGAATATTCTGTTACATATTTGAGAGTTTTGATGAGAGAGACAGACAAAGGTGTCAAAGTTACAAAATCCCTGATTTTGGTTTGTGGGTTAAAGGTTAGAGTAAATTCAGTTTTTGTACTGTAGACTCAAAAATGATATGAGTCTCATGGGTGTGGGACATGTCAGAAGATATAACATAAAACATAGGACACTTTAATATAATACTCACTTCCCTGATCATTTTGCCAGCAGATTGTCAAGATATCCAGATACTTTACAGTAAACTGAAACTGCTAATATCTACAGAATGTACACAGTCAGAACGAAACATAATTATACACTTTTATTAAATATATCATACACAAATTACCTAATCTTGACTGTTGTGGCCAAGTGCTGTAAGAGCTTAAATCTAACAGACATTTTTACTTCAGCTGTTCTAACAGTCCCTGTTAAAAAAATTCATCTGCAGAGTACAAAAGGAGTTGCCTACCAAGAAGCTTTTCAACCTGTGCTTTATCTTAAATCAAGTTTTTAATGGTAGCTGGTAATTGATTGAAAATGTGTATTCCTGAATATTGGACCAAGGTAAGTGATTTTAGGTCTTTATGTAGACTGTTCTTATTCCTAGTATTGGTACTATGTATTGAGCTATTGGTTGGAAGTAGAGACATATTGTTTGCAACAAATTGCATTAAGGAATAAATATACAGAGAAGCAGTGGTCAGAATACCCAGTTCTTTGAGTAGATTTATACATTATGTTCTTGAATTTACACAACAAATGAGTCTTATTTCACGCTTTTGCATTGGTTAAATGAACGTTTGTAATTAAACTCTTCACTGTGAAAATATCTCCAATATCTATGCGATCATTGATAGCAGTGAATTACGTTTTTGTCCCAGTAATAAATTTATGATCACTACAATAATTTCGTCATCCTGTCTGTTAACTGTTACGAAGTGTCATTTACTGACTAATGGATCTAGGTTTCTGTAGCGACGTTTTTCTTAACAAGTAAGTCAGATTTTGCATACGATTTTAAACACAACAGAAGGAGATCACACTGTGTTGTAATCAGTGTGCCACATTGCGCGCGATATCATACAAGGGCGGCACAATTTCTCTGTAAAGGGCAAATTTAACGATCAGTGAATTTGTTATGGTTTCACGAAAGAAATACACGTTCATGGGCTCTAGCGCACAGGCAGTCTTGCAGTGGCAGGTGTTAGCCTAGCGCTGATGACTTTATAGTTCCGCCGTGAGGCCTGTGTATCAGAAGGTGTTGACTCTTCTTGGCTGGGAGGCCTGTATGTTAGAAGGTGTTAGTTTTAACAGCAGCCTGCCTGGCTGTGACGTCATCCGATGCAGCGAGTAAGTTTGACGGGCGCGGCCCATGGAGGTAGAATAAGGGGAGATGGCGCTACAGACTTACGCTGTACGTTGTTTTGAAGCCAGTGGGCGGGGCCTGCCGCCATCTTGGATCCCCCAAAACATTAGCAGACGAGTGTTTACAATTGCTTCTTGTTCGTTATTTCTTTCGTGTACACGCGATATTCGTTTTATATAGTAAATGTTACACTGGTTTAGTGAACAACGAAGCATAAGGAACGCAACTTCAAACGTTTTTCTGGTCTTAAATGCGTATTCGATACAGTAATACGACACGAAAATATGACGCTTCGGGCCTCAGTACAGTAATTCCTTTTTGCTTATACACTTCGAATAACCGAGAAGAGAAGTATGTGCTATGAAAAGCGTGCTTTCGTAATCCATTTCTACTCACTTTCATTGTGTTTGTGTCGATAATTGATAAAGCCAGAACTCCAAAAGCAATGATTGATAGTTTACAGGCACCGATTTGTATTCGTTGTATTTTCAAGTCAAATGCAAATTTTAAATATTCCAGTTTGCAAAAAATTTACCTAGTTTCCTTTGGTGTCCCTTAGATGTATGCAGGCATGGAATAAACAAGCTGTCATGTTAACAAAGTGAAAGATTCGTTAAATTACGAAAGAAAAGAAGTGAATTAAGATTGTCAGGCCCATTGTAGTTTACACATCTGCTTCGTTTTTAAATTGTACCTACCAAATGACATTCAGTGTGGCAAATAACAGCAATTTACAGGGTAACACGACAACACAGTGATTAGTGTAATTATCTAAGACTGGTCTTAGATAGGGAACTTTGCTTTAACAAATATGTAACCCTTTATAATTTAACCACTGTAACAGGTGTTCCACACATTTTACTGAAGATTTAATTAACTAAATGTAGTATATTAAATTATTGCATTTTAAAACCTTAGTCCTCATTTCCAGGATATTTCTAGCCAGGACTTTTCAGTTACTTGGGAATAACCAAACGATGAAAACCAAGTGTATTGCTCACCTTCAGAGAGCTCTTCGCGTTGGATTGATAGGAAATCTAAAGTCAAATCACAGAAATAAGACCATACTGTAAAACTTTACAGTGCATCAGAATTTCAAGTATATATAAGAAAATATCGCTTAAATAAGCCCACTTACGAATGAAATGTGATTTGTTTAAACTGTAGACTACAATCACAACGATTATAACACCAGTAAGCGACGCAAGCCGGCATTTTTTATCAAAACACTTCACGACTACACGGAATCAAACCACCAGAAGCGAATGTTTTGGGGTAGCTAACATGGCGGATCTTCACTTGGGTCGGCTTCAAGTTTGTGACGTCATGACAACTCCTCTAATTTTTACCTCCATGGCGCGGCCAGAGTGATAGCTAGGTGCTAAGTGCTTCTCTGGCCGTATTTATACAGGGTGTTTATAAATGAATATCGGGGTTTTAACGCTTTATAATATTTATTATATTAGACTTACAGTTGTAAATGATATGATAAATGAAAGAGGAACTCAAACAGTTTTACCAAGAACCTTATAAATGTTCAATGTGAGCACCATTTGTCACACGGCACACATCAAGTCTATAGCCGAGTTCTTCCCAAACGTTGATAAGTGTGTCTTCAGTGATTGTAGCAACATCTACATCTACATCTACATGGTTACTCTGCAATTCACACTTAAGTGCCTGGCAGAGGGTTCATCGAACCATTTTCATACTACTTCTCTACCATTCCACTCTGGAATGGCGCGTGGGAAAAAGGAACACCTAAATGTTTCGATTCGAGCTCCGATTTCTCTTTTTTAATTATGATGATCATTTCTCCCTACGTAGGTGGGTATCAACAAAATATTTTCGCATTCGAGAGAGAAAGTTGGTGTTTGAAATTTCGTAAATAGATTTCGCCGCAAAGAAAACCGCCTTCGTTTAAGTGACTGCCACCCCAACTCGCGTAACATATCAGTGACACTCTCATCCCTATTGCGTGATAACACGAAACGGGCTGCCTTTCTTTGCACTTTATCGATGTCCTCCGTCAGTCCTACCTGGTAAGGATCCCACACCGCGCAGTAATATTCCAGCAGAGGACAGACAAGTGTATCGTAGGCTGGCTCTTTAGTGGGTTTTTCGCACCTTCTAAGTGATCTGTCAACAAAGCGCAGTGTTTGTTTTGCCTTCCCCACAATATTATCTACGTGGTCTTTCCAATTGAAGTTGCTCGTAATTGTAATTCCTAGGTATTTAGTCGAATTGACAGCCCTTAGATTTGTGCGATTTATCGTATACCCAAAATTTATCGGATTTCTTTTAGTATCCATGCGGATGACCTCGCACTTTTCTTTGTTTTATGCCAAATGACACTTTTCGCACTATACAGAAATTCTCTCTAGATCATTTTGTAATTGGAATTGATCCTCTGATGATTTTACTAGTCGGTAAATTACAGTGTCATCTGCAAACAATCTAAGGGGGCTGCTCAGATTATCACTTAAATTTTTATGTAAATCAGGAGCAGCAGTGGGCCTATGACACTACCTTGCGGAACGCCAGATATCACTTCTGTTCTACTCGATGATTTACCGTCTATCGCTACGAACTGTGACCTCTCTGAGAGGAAATCACGAATCCAGTCACGCAACTGAGACGATACTTCATATACACACAATTTGATTAATAGTCGCTTGTGAGGAACGGTATCAAAAGCCTTCTGGAAATCTAGGAATATGGAATCGATCTGAGGTCCCTTGTTGACAGCACTCATTACTTCATGGGAATAAAGAGCTAGCTGTGTTGCACAAGAATGATATTTTCTGAATCCGTGTTGGTTATGTTTCATAAAATCATTTTCTTCAAGGTGATTCATAATCTTCGAGTACAGTATATGCTCCAAAATCCTACTGCAAATTGAGGTCAGTGATATGGGTCTGTAATTCAATGGGTTACTCCTATTTCCTTTCTTGAATATTGGTGTGACTTGCTCTACTTTCCAGTCTTTAGGAACAGACCTTTCGTCAAGTGAGCGGTTGTATATGATTGCTAAGAAAGGCGCTATTGTGTCTGCATACTCTGATAGGAACCTTTAGGTATACCATCTGCACCGGAAGACTTGCCTTTCTTAAGTGGTTTGTGTTGTTTCGCAACACCTAAGATATCAGCTGTTCTGGTTTCGAATTCTGGAATATTTGCTTCATCTTCTTTCGTGAATGAATTACGGAAAACTGTATTTAGTAACTCCGCTTTAGTGGCACCGTCATCGGTAACATTTCCATCGCTATCGCGCAGTGACGGTATTGACTGTTTTTTGCCACTGGTGTACTGTACATATGACCAGAATCTCTTTGGGTTTTCTACCATATTTTGAGACAATGTTTCATTGTGAAAACTGTTAAAAGCATCTCGTATTGACGTCCACACTAAATTTCGAGCTTCCTTGAAACTTAGCCAGTCTTGGGGATTTTGCGTTCTTCTGAATTTGGCATGCTTTTTTCGTTGCTTCTGCAACAGTGTTGTGACGTGTTTTGTGTACCATGGTGGATCAGTCCCGTCTCTTATTAACTTATGCGGTATGAATCTATCTAAAGCTGTCGATACTGTATCTTTGAATTTGAGCCATATCTGGTCTACACTTACATAATTAGCTTGATAGGAATGGATACTCTCTCTTAGGAAGGCAGGAAGCGAATTTTTGTCTGCTGTTTTAAAAAGATATATTTTGCGTTTATTTTTAGTGGTTTTGGTTGATATGGTTTTGAGCCTCGCTACAATGACCTTGTGTTCACTAATCCCTGTATCCGTCATGACGCTCTCTATTAGATCAGGCTTATTTGTGGCTAAGTTGTCAAGTGTGTTTTCGCAACCATTTACAATTCGTGTGGGCTCATGAACTAATTGTTCAAAGTAATTCTCAGATAAAGCATTTAGTACAATTTCGAAAGATGTTTTCTGTCTACCATGTATTTTCGCCAACAAATCGAGGGTAGATTGAAGTCTCCGCCAATTATAACTGTATGACTGGGGTACTTATTTGTAATGAGATTCAAGTTTTCTTTGAACTGTTCAGCTATTATATCATCAGAGTTGGGGGTTTGGTAGAAGGAGCCAATTATTATTTTGTTACAGCTGTTGAGTATGACCTCTACCCATAGTAATTCGCAGGAACTATCTATTTCAACTTCACTACAAGATAAACTACTACCAACAGACACAAACACATCACCACCTACTTTATTTAATCTGTCCTTTCTGAACACGCTTTGCGCCTCTGTAAAAATTTCAGTAGAATTTATCTCCGGCTTTAGCCAGCTTTCTGTTCCTATAACGATTTCAGTTTCAATGCTTTCTATCAGCGCTTGAAGCTCTGGTACTGTTCCAACACAGCTACGATAATTTGCAACCACAATGCCGACTGTTGCTTGGTCGATTCTTGTCGTTTCTTTGCCCTGTACCCTTTGAGACTCGAGCCCTTTTTGATCTTTCCTGAGACTGTCTAACCTAAAAAACCGCATCAGTTGCTTCAGTCCGGTTTCTTAATTCAGGGAGGTCTGCTGGTAGCGGAAGCACGTACACACGATCCTTGACGAAGCCCAAAAAGGAAAAAAATCGCATGGCGTTAGGTCTTCTGAATGTGGAAGTCATGCTTGGGTACAGTGAAGTTCAACCAATGTCTAGCGGATTGCGGCGGAAACATTGCGCTCTGCGCATGCGCACTGGTGCCAAACACAACTGTTTGAGTTGTTCTTTCATTTGACATATCATTTATAACTGTAAGTGTGATGTGATAAATATTATAAAGCGTTAAAACCCCGATATTTCTTTTATAAACACCCTGTATATGGACGCAGCGGACGGCCGAATGGAACACCTGCCGTCATCAGCTCTACGCCCATGTAGTAGCATCTCACTGGCCGCTTTCTCGGACACGTATTATTAATTAACTCGGTCATTAATCAATTTACAATCTTGGTAATTTTTGTATGAGTGGAGTTAAGTTGGCTTTAATTACAGAGAAAGTTGTAACTTGACTGCATTTTAACTTTGCCGGCTAGAATATTTAGAACGGAACTGACAGTAGAACTTGACCTCTGAACTACTTCTTTAAGAGGCCTTGTATTGATTGTTATTTACATCAGGGTCTTGAAACTTATTATAGCTTTACCATTTAATGGATGTAATCAATTGCTGTTTCTATCATTAATATAAATGATAATTAATCTATTACAAATAAGGACGTTTTTGTTCCAGATTTAGTTTTTAGTAAATGACTTGAAAACTATTAGAGGCAGCTTAATGGGGTCACTTAGTTAATGTTTTTATATCAAACTGAGGCCTCATACCGATTTTCATCTTTCTGTGTCTAATATTTAGCGCCTTCAATTTTCTGTAAAAACGCCTAATTTGACCAAAATATTGCTCCAAGGAAGTTGGAACTTGTAACAGTTAATTGCGACACACATATGTACATTTTGAACAATATCTGGCTTTCTAGCTATATTATTTAGCACCACTTGTTTTTACATAAAACACTGCATTTAGTGAAACATATTAATCTGAGCATTCTGAGCTCTAACAGTTTTAACATTAATATACTGAAGCATATGTTGACAAACTTTGGGAAAGCTACTTTAATTCTTAATTTCATTCTTATATCATGGCGCAATACTCTGTATGCTACGCACAGACGCGCTGTGATGACGTGGCGCTACTAGCAGTGAATTGGGGTAAGTCCCGGTTCACTCGCTTGCCTCTGTACCTCTCAAATGATACAGCGCTTGTTTCACCACATCACACTTTATTTATTCTTGAGAAAAAAATTATTTTTGAAGAAAATTAAATTTCAAAAACAGGTAATGTTATTGTAGCTGACATCTTTTAAATGAAATTGATTTTAGCAAAATTCCTAAATACTGCACTCACAAAATTAACCACATTCATATAAAACATGAAATAATGGACTTATTTTAGAAATCATGTACATAAATTACTTAGAAATATGAAATAAAATTTTCAATTATTACAGAATTACATTTGTGATTTAAATTTATCAGTCTTTACCTGAAAGAGAAACAAAAGATTTCACTTTTCTCTATAGTACTCACTTATTTAATCACAATCGTAGGCACAACTGTAAGCGTCCATAGGAACCACTTTCACTAAAACATTAGAGGTAGAGGATGGGAAGTTACTTTGGTGTTCTTCACAGTAACAAAGAGAAAGGGGTGGGTTTACTGTAGATCGTGTCCTCACTTCCTTCTCCACTGCAGCTTGTAGGCTGACTTTCATCAAGCCTCCATGTCCCAGGGAAAAAGGCAGTGTGCGATTTGCAGAAGGGGATGGGGGGGATTTCCCCCCCTCTGCATCAGACAATCCCCTCCCCTGGCTGTAGTTTATGCATCCCAACATGGGATGTTTATTTCCTACGCACTGGGGTAAAACTTTACATATAATTTAAATTTGTGGAGCCGAACACTGAAAGTTTTTAATACAGTCTTACTATTAATACTATTAATATGTTTGCTTATTAATTTTGAAAAAGTGTTATGTAGTAGTTAAGCATTTCAAAACATTTAGAACTAAATCATCATTCTCATGTTGTCATTGTTACTTTCGTCTAAGGTGCGTCATCCGTTTACTTGCGAGTTTACGAGGGAAGTAGTGTGGCAGTCATGCCGCAGCAGTCGTACCGCAGAGTTGGGTGAGCTGGGGGCTGAAAGTCCCACCCCGGGCCCTGACACAGGATGGTGACCGGCCTGGTACCTGTGCGAACATTCACCATTAGGCCACCTTTTGGCAACGGTATGGCGTGGACTAACGCTCCTGGGACGAAAGCACACATTACTAATTAACGCACCATCGTCTGCTTCTAGTTCCTAGGATACTATTTCGTGGACCTTCTTTAAATACTCCTCTCTTCCACCATCGTTTTCTTTTCCTTTGGTTTTCATTTCCGTTGTTAGCTGCAAGTGCAAGTACCAAGTAGGCCGCCGCTGCGATACTTTATCATCCTTTATACTGCAAGACCGACACACTTGTGGCACAAATTCTGTTGCTTTGGTATAAATTAACCTGCTGCATGCAACGTACGCCGCAAGATGTTGCCTGTTGTAGCATGCTAGAAGACGACGCACGCCACATTCCCGTAGCATGCCACAATATTGCAAGACGTCGCCCCAGCGTAAACGAGGCTTTAGAGCCAGGTCTGTATTGTATGGTGGATGTGATGTGCTGCGTACGAAATTAAAACCTGCAATCAGATCCAAACGACGTGGAAAACTGTGAAGAGGTGTAATCCTGCAGCAAGATAATGCTCGCCCACATTCTGCCAAACGGACAGCCGACGCAATAAAGGAGTTGAGATTCGAGGTGCTAGAACATCCACCATACAGTACACACCTGGCTCCAAGTGATTTTCACATGTTTGGACCCTTAACGGAAGCACTACAGGGAAGAATATTTGAAAGTGATGAAGACGTCATTGCTGCGGTGCAAAATTGGTTACAAATGCAACCTAAAAACGTATTTACGGATGAAATTAAAAAAAAAAACTCGTAAAACGTCGTGAAAACTGCATTGAAGTCCAGGGAAGTTACGTAGAAAAATAACGCATGTTTCAGTTTTCTATCATCAGAATAAGTACAGTTTTTCACAAATGTGCCTTTACATTTGGATTCCCGTCGTATACCTGTATGTAGATGATTTTGTAAATAAGCTTTACCTATTATGTACTTTTAAAGATATAACAAGGGATGGCTTTTCTGATAGTGCATACGCGCGAATAGTGAGTTTCGACATTAACATCTATTTATAAATCAATGTTTAACCATGGGTAACTGCACGGTCCAAGCTAGTAACATATGTAATTATACTAACCCCCTAAGACATCCCCCCCACCGGTAAAAGCACAAATCGCACGCCGGAAACAGATAACATAGGCTAAGCTTCTGTTCTTAACTTACATCTAAGGGAGGACTAAACACGTTCTGTATTCTACTTTCCTTCTATAGTTCATATAAATAATTGAGATATTACGAGAAAGAATTTCTTTTCCAATTTTATTCCAATTTAGTATCTGAAAAATTGTTATTAACCTTTTCAAAATGGTTATTCGCAATACGTTACATCAGAAAATTGTGACATATTACTTCACTATTAAGCATGAATCACAAAATTTGCCATTCTCTTTTTTATATATAAACCATAGCTATTATGCTTTTAAAGCCGACATATATTGTTAAATAGTCACATATTGGGCTAGTCTGCAGTTTACATCAATATTTTAGATGTTGTATTATTTAGAAAATCTAATTACTTTTGTAAGTTCTATCTTCATAAGGTTTAGTTATCGTACGGATTAGTATGCTAAAGAAGTCATTTGTTCACTTTGCTTTGTCTCTCATATAATTTGAAAGCTGTTTTATTATAACATATCAATACTTTACGATCTGCATTTCTTAACACATTCGTTTATTTGTGTTTTGTTGTCTGTATTTATCTGTTAATTGACCATCTGCCTTAACCAAGATTACGTACTTCTCAAACCATTTTACGAGGCGTGAAGGAATTATTCATCAATATTCCACCTTTTCACCATATACGTCAGCCTATTCGCTTCGTTACTCCTATTTCTATTTTCCCTTATCCATTTATTTCGACGCTTCTTCCTTCGTTTTATTTCCGCCAGCCTACTGACCTCATGATGTATATGTACTTTTGGCGTTATGCTCACGCCACTTCCACACATCTCCTTCAATTAATATCAAGACGCTTTGGCTTGCCTCTGGTAGCACCATTTTATTACTTTTTCTTACCTTCAGACAACCTTACTCCCAAATGAAAATTATTAATTTATGCAGAATGTATTAGTCCAGATTTTAGGAATTTTCAGCTTCAATAACTTCTCTTAATGCAAAGAGTTCCGTATTTCGTAGTTACTAACCCTTTTTACGGATCTTATTTATTATTTATGTACTTTAGCCATCATTTTTCAATTATTGGTGTTCAACAGTTACCAAGAATCTCCCACTGCAAACTCCTCTCATATTCTCTTGTAAGTCCTCATTCGGGTATAGTCGTTTTCGGAAATCATTCTTATTTACTCGGAAGACATTACAAACTAATAGCATGTGTACAATATAAAGACATATATTCCTTACTTACTAAGACAGGACAGAAGAAGAGAATGAAACTTGAAAGGGAAATACTGTTTAATTCAACTGGAACCACACAGTACGCCAAACTATGTATCTGCCAAAGAGTGGTGGACTGCCTACGGAAACTAGTTATTCCCACTTTTAAGTCGCTTCAGGCCTACAATGTTTTGTAGACCTAGTTCTTTCTTACTTTTCGGGTATTCCAAACGGTATGCGTTTGCATGGGGCTTACTTATTATCCTGACTGGTCCTCGTAAACCTGCATAATCTTTTTTTGTTTCTGCCGAAATTGTCTTAGATTTTGACTAACACTAGTTCACCAATGCTAAAACTCATCAAATGAATTTTCAGTTGCGAATAAGGACTACCAGCAGCTGTAGAATGGAATGACGACAACGAAAATTTGTGCTAGACGGAGACTCGAAATCGGATTTTGCGCTTATCGCGAACTGTCGCCTTACCAGTTGGCTATCCGTAAACGACTCATGGCTAGACCCAAACTTCCATATGACCTGACTCCGTATATCCATTATGTATACTCCCAAACAGGTTAGAAGTTGTACTTGAAAGTCGCTTGCCCAGTATCGGTAGATAAATACGTATTGCAGTGCCTGTGTTATTTTGATTACAATGTAAAGTTCCTTTGTACATGCATGTACATGCATGCCAGTGCAGGTGTGTCATAGGGATCTGTACCTGGTCCTTTGTTGCTCCTAATAATGATTAATAACCTGCAATCATTTATTAAATTGCGTACAGCACTATAGGCTGACGATGCAACTTTACTTCACAGAAGTAATGATTTTAGTAGCCTTAAAACTTACGTTGGTAAGACAGTTGCTCAAGCACCATATTGATTTAAAGCAGTTTGATTCTTGCTGAATGTCTGCCCCAATAGCTGAACAGTCAGCGTGTTGGAATGCCACGCACGGGGGCCCAGGTCCGATTCCCGGCTTGAGTGGGAGATTTTCTCCCCTCAGGGACTGGGTGTTGTGCTGTCCTCGTCATCATTTCATCCCCATTGTCGACGCGCAAGTCGCCCACTGTGTTGTCGCACTCAATAAGACTTGCATTTGGCGGCCGAACTTCCCGCTTGGGAACTCCCGGCCACTGACGCCATACGATCATTTCCATTTCTTGCTGAATGAAAATAAAACTCAGCAGATGGTTTTTGATCTATAAGACAGGCTTCCATCAGATTATTATCCAAGTAATGTTATGTTTTTGGGGTTTATTTAGACGAGAAAGCACCTCGAGGTCAACATGTAAAATATGTCACATCATAACCACAATGAAGTCCAAATGCGAAAGCATGCTCGTCAGTGAAGTACATCCCTCAGCACCGAAAACACATTTGTTATGGATACAATTGTACACTCCTCTCTACTCTGTCCAAACAGGCTTTGGAGGGCCACAGCGGTACCTACCAATTGCTGTGTCATCCTCAGCCGATAGGCATCACTGGTTGCAGACATGGAGAGGCATGTGGTCAGAATACCACTCTCCTTGCTGTTGTCAGTTTCCATGACTAGAGCCTCTACTACCCAATCAAGTAGCTCCTCAGCTGGCCTCACAAGCGTTGAATGCAACCTCCTTGTCAACAGTGCTCTGCAGACCCATATGGTCACCCTTCCAAGTGTTAGCCAAGCTTAACTTTGGTGATCTGATGGGAACCAGTGTTCAACTGTGAAAAGGCCGTTGGTCACACCAATGTACAGACAGAACAGAACTGCCTCGTTGGCAAAGAGTTTTAGAAATTTCGAGATCCTTCCAGAAATGATAAATACTAAATAACAAATACTTTATGGTGACTGGGTTTGAACTAGCAACCCGCAGTACTGCAGCCAGTGGTGCTACTTGCTGTTCCACATTGTATGCAGCACAATATTAACTGGGTGCAGGTTGGTTGTGTTTTGTCTGGCGGGAAGGAATGAAGGAGAATTGTAAAGTTTTCTGGAGATGCTACAAATGGAACGTATTTCGCTGAGTGAACACTATAATTGATGACAGTAAGGTGTCTAGGACTATTAAAACTGAAAATTACATACGAATCAGTTTGTCGTCTATGTTATTTCAAGAAACACGTCAACCTATAGGGTCATTCCACATCAAGTGTCATAGCGATCCCCAATCGACCATCTCAGATTCTATTAAAAATGTATATGTGAATACTTATGTATGTGTTAGGTCATTGTGCAGAATTTTGGCTCAATTCTTTCAGTGGTTCCAGAGCTGGGGCCGCCTTATTGAACCCATACCAAATCATAAAGTGCACGGGGTGATTAATTTGGCCAACTTTGGTATAGCTTTGTGCATCTGTTGTGCCATCTATCACGTTGAATTTTTGAAAACTAGTGCAACTTTTAGTGCTAAATGCAGCTATAGTACTCAAATTGCTCAGAAATTAGTATCCTTTATGCTACTTGGTCTGAAAGTGTCATGTCAAATTTATAGCGAAAGTTTTAAGTCATACTTCAAGCATCTTTTACTATAGCGGAAAAGCAGCTATGAGCTTGATTCTTGAGATGCTAGCCAACAACTAGGTCCTCACTATGCTACAGCAATATTAGTATTTATGAGTATATAGTGCTGATTTTATTGACCCTTGTCTCGCGTGTCAAATTGAAAATTGCATATTTGCAGCATTTTTCAGGACCAGTTTTTAATATGGGTACCATCTCTGATCTTCTTTTAACTGACACCGTTCAAAAGAGCTCATTTTTTTCTACAAGGAACATTAAAAAGTAGAATGGCAATTGTCCATATAAGGTTTTTAAACTAGCTTCAAAGATACCTTAGCTTTTGCGCATACTGCGTGCTTGACAGAATAGCTTTAATGAATGACACACAAAAATGAGCAAATAAATAACATTTTTGTGATCATAACGAAGCAATAAGTTCACAAAATCAACCAAATATCATAAATTTGTTGCCGGCGTTCATGAAACCCTTTTCGTGGCTCTAAAATTCTCTTCAATGCTCTGCAGCACCTCTGATGGGTAAGTGTATCGCCGACACATGGAATTGTCACTTGGAGCTGTCAAAATGCCGATTATCTGCTGCTCTGGGATCAAGCAGGTGTCCATCCTTAGGGGCCAATGGAATGAGTTGGTTGGACCATGTGGATGCATGAAACTGACTAAGGCATCTCGTTCTTCCAATGATGTGTCACAGACGTTTCCAATCCACCATTTGTTGCCATAAATGCAGGGTATGCATTGCCCAGATTGGATGCTGTCAATTGGAACACTCGAGAAGTATGCTGATTGATCAACACTTGCAATAAATAACACTGTGTCATTGGAAACTCTGCTAATTTTTAACCATTTTCCATCGATTGGTTCATAAGCATTGGTTTTCTCTGGTCCTTGCAACTGTGCAACCATTTTCAAATCTCCTTTCTTGCAAAGGTCTTGTAGCATCAACTTCTTCCTTTGTGATGAAAAGGAATTTGATTCCGTAAACTTGTTCGTCACAAAATCTGAATAGATCACTTGGTGTTAGAATTTCATCTGAAGTTGGCCGTTGGAGACTTGCTCTTGCTGCTAATCGCTTTGTTGTGCAACCAATACCATCACATGGAGACTTTCCATGGCTTGTGGCGAAGAAGTTCCATTCTGCACTGATACTAAAATCATTGTAGTGTTGACATAGATTCATGAAGTTCTTGAAATTTTCGTATTGGGCAGCTGAGCCATCGCTCAAATGCACTTGAAAGTGGGTTCGCAGGTGATCAATCAGCCTGTAGCAGAAAACATGAACTGCAACTGTATCATGTTGCAAGTAATCACTGGTGATGCAGAAGCTAAGAGACTCGATCATTCCAATCAAAGCCTTGCAATGAATAACTACTAGATGTAATGTGGCCTGACCATTTTCTCAATGGAAGCCTTGTACAGCGTCCTGGACAATAAATTAATAATTTTCTGTAAAATCCATCAGAACAACCAGCTTTCCACATTCTAGATTTTCTTTGGTTTCTTTTAGGTAGTTGCTTTGATGCTTTGCTATGTAATGAGATTAGAGCTTCACAATTTTGCTCACAATTTTTTGGATAGATTCTTCAGTCGTTGACTGCTTTGTCTCCAGGGTATCTCCGTCAGTGTGTATCCATTCCCTGTATTCAATTGCTTCATCAGTGTCGTCCCCTTGAAATGCAGCTTCTACAAATCTTTCCAAGACTTCTAATCCAGGGAATTGGCCACATCGTCAGAGCATGCAATCTTTTGAATCCATATTGGAAACCGTTTTGGCCAACAAATTCTTGTAGTCATCCTTAACTGGAGTCGCTGCAAGCATCAGCTTGATATTTTGATGAGTTGTACAAACACAAAGTTCGTGTGTTACTGCTGAACCAACCGTGATGCACCACTTTCGCCGGAGCTCACAAAATTTGGAAGAGCCAACTGCTGGTAAATTTTGCCTGCAGTATTCTTGATAGGCAAAGCAAGTTACAAAGCAGCAGACGTTTCTGCACATGAACGTTTGGGCCAGCTGGTGTCCTCATAGCAACAAAGTCCTTTTTTCTGGGGCAGATTCGGCTGACTTCATCACTATCATATAGTTTTGCTACACTTTCCTTAATATCTTCTTGCCAAGATTTTCCTAGCTTTGGATCTGGTTTCGCTAATATGCCTTCCTTTTTCTCCAGATTTCTGGCAGTTTTCACCTTTCGCTCAGACACGTTGAATTCTTACATCGTTTTTTTAATGCTCCAACTGCTAGGGGCCAAAGTTAAAATCTGAATTTTCTCAGAAGCTGAGGACATCTCCAGCTTTGCTTTAATTCATTGATGAGCACTTTGTACGGAGAGCAATCGTGGCATTTTTGGCCTGGTTGCGGTTCTATGATATCATCTGCTTTAATCCCACCAATTTCCGCAATTTTGGTAACCACAACCATTTGAAATTGCCTTATCTTTCGTTTTGCATATCCATTAGAATCCTGGTTTGAAACATGCTGAAATTTTAGTGGTGACACACCAATTGCTGTCAAGCTAGAGTTCAAGCTGTCTGAAGCAACTGTAGCATCATTTTCATCAGGCCCTGATGATGGCAATGGCTTGGCCTTTTTTGCATTGATGTCAACTCTACAAGCAGGGCAAAGCTTCTGTCCAGGCTTAACATCATCTGGTGCAAGTTGTTTAAAAAAGTCAGCTGTTGCAACATCAATAGGACGCAGACCTTTGTTGAACACATGCTTCTTCTTTTGAAATGGATTGCAGCACAATTTCTGTAGATATTGAAACCTGCTTTATTATGTAAACATATTTTGGCATCACAATCAAGCTGAAACCCAACTCGTTGAATCAGCAAATTCCGATCCTCCTCAGAGAGGTCACTAATTGACTTCAGAAGGCATTTGTCCTTGGTGAAATTAGTTAAATGACACACAGACTTGTTAATTTTCCAGTGGTGCACTGCTCTAGGTCCATATTTCCATTCTTTGAAGCTATAACAAGTTGTAACTTGTAATGGTCGCCTAGTCGTAGATATAGCTAATTGCTATAATCGCACTATTTCGCTCCCATTTACGGAGCTTGTTAGCACTTGATGTTAGGTTGGCGCCATTAAAATGCATTGTGTTGTGGCAATCGCTGCTACTTGCTGGATCGCTGCTGTGTCTCGATGCTGATGCTGGCTCTAAATCTGGTTGTCTGGGGTTAAAAACATGAGGTCCCGTGTTTTTTATGTGCTTTTGATGATAAAGAAAGAGCGAAACCAACAAATATGTAAACTTCAAATATTTATTACTCTGGTGGCTACCTTAATTCCACTGTCCACCAAAGACCATGACTCAACACAAAGTAGTACTTCCGTTACATGATCTTTGCATTGTTTACCCACCTCAAACAATGACGCACAAACACACTTTACCAAAGTGACATTTCGACTGCTTTCCGACCGTTCTTGCTGCTTGTATTTATAACATTGTCAAAGAACTACTAAAAAGAGATATAGTTTACAAGTCACATGTACATCTGTTATCATAATTTGTGCAGAAAAGTTATTAATTTGCATCGAGTGACATAATTTAACATGTTATTAAAATGACAGACAGATTTGTTGACTTGACAGAATAATTCTTTGTTACAAAAAGGCCGTTTTTTAGAAGTTTGTCAATTGACTTCTCTAATTTGCATAAATAAGTAAATAACATGAATTATTAAGAATTACATTGGTTTTCGTCTAAAATAGGATTGATTTCGTGAATACTGAGTGAAAACGCTCCTAGTGAACAAATAGGTTTCACTGGGTGATTTTTATTTAAGGAGATCCAAAATACCTAAGTTGGCCACTATTTTTCGTACTTCATATTCATTATTTAAGATGAACTTAGAGTTTTTACATGATGACATTTGCTGTATCAGTGATCAAGTGATATAAACTTTTGTGTGGGGCAGTTACTCAGTATAATTTAATGGGTTGACTGTTTATGGAGACATGTTATGCAATCATTGCTAACATACACAATAACTTTTCTATAATCATAAATACTCATTAAACTGGTTGAATTTGGAGGGTATCGCATACTTCGGTACAGTAAAGCCTTTAATATGTTCCGTTACAAACTTCAGCAATGATTCAACAATGGATTGAAGGAATCAACCAAGCTGCAAGGTAAACATTCACAGGTAAGAACCACAAATTATACAATGATTGATAATTTTCATACAAGCGTGAATGATATCCAAATCAAATTACATCTTATATAGTGTGAATATATAAAATGAGAATACTGGAGAACATTCTAGAACATTACAGAAAATTCCAGAAGTTTCTAGTGCCTTGTTATAAAACTGTTGTACCTGCATATAAGTTTCTGGAATCCATACCTTGTTTTATAAAACAGTCATACCTGGATATTAAATATCCAGAAATTTCTGGAACCCATGCCCTGTTATAATATAGTCATACATGCATATCAAATTTCCAGATCTTTCTGGAATCTATTATAAAACAGTTATTCCAGCATATCGAATTTCCTGAAGTTTCTGGAATCCACACCTTTGTAATAAAATAGCAATATCTGCATGTCAATCTACAGAAATTTCTGGAACTCATGTCCTGTGTTATAAAACAGTCATACCTGCATATCTAATTTCCAGAAGTTTCTGGAACTCATATATGAAACAGTTGTTCCTGCACATCAGAGGAACAAAAATATCATGCTGCAAATAATTTGTACTAACAAATCACATCACAAATGCCTTGACATTCTCCAGCACAACAGCTGCCAACAGGGTAATACATACGGCAAGTGTAACAGCTTAGGTTTCTTTTAATCTATTGTAAACGCCTTGTATGGAAAATTACCATTCTACTTTTTCAAATCCCTTGTAGCAAAAAATGTGCTCTTTTCAGTGGTGTCAATAAAAAGACGATTAGAGTTGATAGCAATATAGAAAACTGATCCTGAAAAGTCCTAGGAATTTTCAATTTCCAGTTTGAGGCTTGAGACAGGGGTCAATAAAATCAGAACTATTTACTCATAAAACATAATACTGGTGTAGTATAGTGAGCACCTGGTTGTTGGCTATTAGCCCAAAAATCAAGGTTCCAGCTGCCTTTCCCTTATAGTAAAGGATGGTTATCATTTTGACCTGTTTTTTGCATTGATAATTTACAAACAAATTTACAAAAAATGAGTCTTCATCTGAACAATGAAATAAATATGGTGAACCTACCAGCTTCAACTAGTGACTTTAAACATGACATAGCCGATGAAGACATGTTTCAGGGTGTATTAGACAATAGTCAACCAAATCAGTTAAATGAAATCAGTGCAGACTCGGTATTTTTAGACAGTGGCGTGTCAGATTCGAGTCCAGACCGTGAGAAACAAGTACAGTCACATGTAAGTGAAACAATGTTGAGTGAAAAATTCAAACAGTTAAATTTACAAGACATATTTACTGCATAAATGTCATCAATAGAAAAAAATAGTGAAAAACTTGAAAAGTCGATAGTCTCAGATTGTAATCTCATTAGAGCAGAGCTTAATGCCCAAATTTCAAATGTTAGAAAAGACTTCGTTGGCGTGTGTTCTCAAGTGAAAGCTATAGATGAATGTGTGAGAAAGTAGAGTTCAGAATCCAAAATGCAATCATGAGAGACAAAAATAGGGGAAGTGGAAAAGAATCTCAGATCTGAGATAGGTGTTGTTGAAGATATATGTAAAGATGCTGTTGGACACACTAGTAAACTAGCTGTAACCATAATAAATAAGCTAAATGAAAAGTATACAGTGTTGCCTTAGATGTAGATGAAAAAGTTCAGAAGATAGCTGAGATAACAGACTCAATTGTGTCAGACTTATATAGTGATGTCACTATTATCAAAAAACAAGTACAGCAGTTACAATATGGGGATTATCTAAAAAAAATTGTGTAATATGGGAAACCCAAGCTTTTCTACTATTCCACTAAAGTGTTTCCCCTGTGACAAGCATTTTCATCCAGTTGATTTTATACAACACTGCTGTGGATAGTTTTCTCCCTGGTATGAGTGATGAATTAAAAATTAAGTTTATTAAAAGGTCAGTAGAAGGGGAAGCCTTGTTGTGGCCCAACCAACTTGACTGTAGCAATTTATTCATAGATGAATTTGAAAAGTGTTTGTTGATAAAGTTTTGGTCTGATACTGAATAAGGACAAAGAATGAGTTTTTAAATCATCCAATGTACAGGGGGCAGAGATGGGGTATGAAGAGTTTTGCAAAGACCAGATCATGAAACTCGCACACTTAGACCAACCTTTTGATGAATTAACTCACATACACTCCTGGAAATTGAAATAAGAACACCGTGAATTCATTGTCCCAGGAAGGGGAAACTTTATTGACACATTCCTGGGGTCAGATACATCACATGATCACACTGACAGAACCACAGGCATATAGACACAGGCAACAGAGCATGCACAATGTCGGCACTAGTACAGCGTATATCCACCTTTCGCAGCAATGCAGGCTGCTATTCTCCCATGGAGACGATCGTAGAGATGCTGGATGTAGTCCTGTGGAACGGCTTGCCATGCCTTTTCCACCTGGCGCCTCAGTTGGACCAGCGTTCGTGCTGGACGTGCAGACCGCGTGAGACGACGCTTCATCCAGTCCCAAACATGCTCAATGGGGGACAGATCCGGAGATCTTGCTGGCCAGGGTAGTTGACTTACACCTTCTAGAGCGCGTTGGGTGGCATGGGATACATGCGGACGTGCATTGTCCTGTTGGAACAGCAAGTTCCCTTGCCGGTCTAGGAATGGTAGAACGATGGGTTCGATGACGGTTTGGATGTACCGTGCACTATTCAGTGTCCCCTCGACGATCACCAGTGGTGTACGGCCAGTGTAGGAGATCGCTCCCCACACCATGATGCCGGGTGTTGGCCCTGTGTGCCTCGGTCGTATGCAGTCCTGATTGTGGCGCTCACCTGCACGGCGCCAAACACGCATACGACCATCACTGGCACCAAGGCAGAAGCGACTCTCATCGCTGAAGACGACACGTCTCCATTCGTCCCTCCATTCACGCCTGTCGCGACACCACTGGAGGCGGGCTGCACGATGTTGGGGCGTGAGCGGAAGACGGCCTAACGGTGTGCGGGACCGTAGCCCAGCTTCATGGAGACGGTTGCGAATGGTCCTCGCCGATACCCCAGGAGCAACAGTGTCCCTAATTTGCTGGGAAGTGGCGGTGCGGTCCCCTACGGCATTGCGTAGGATCCTACAGTCTTGGCGTGCATCCGTGCGTCGCTGCGGTCCGGTCCCAGGTCGACGGGCACGTGCATCTTCTGCCGACCACCGGCGACAACATCGATGTACTGTGGAGACCTCACGCCCGACGTGTTGAGCAATTCGGTAGTACGTCCACCCGGCCTCCCTCATGCCCACTATACGCCCTCGCTCAAAGTCCGTCAACTGCACATACGGTTCACGTCCACGCTGTCGCGGCATGCTACCAGTGTTAAAGACTGCGATGGAGCTCCGTATGCCACGGCAAACTGGCTGACACTGACGGCGGCGGTGTACAAATGCTGCGCAGCTATCGCCATTCGACGGCCAACACCGCGGTTCCTGGTGTGTCGGCTGTGCCGTGCGTGTGATCATTGCTTGTACAGCCCTCTCGCAGTGTCCGGAGCAAGTATGGTGGGTCTGACACACCGGTGTCAATGTGTTCTTTTTTCCATTTCCAGGAGTGTAGATGTATTTAAGACAAGGTTACCAGAAAGAATTCCAATGGGGTTAGTTTATGGGCCAGATGATTCTGTAGACAAGTTCCTAAAATATGTGGAAAAGTTGGAAAGAGCATATAACAGGTATAGCCAGTACAGTATTGGTTTCTGGAGGCCAACCTGGAGTAACCACAATCATGATAGAAATACTAATAGTAATGACAATTATAAGCATGGACAGAATAGCACCACCCTGGGGAGGAATGGCAGGAATCCAAATAATTTTAGAAAGTCTCAAGATGTAGGACCAAACCGTGGGGACCAACAGGTTTAAGAGAATAGAAATTCTGGGAACAGAAATAGAGGTGGACTGTGGACAAATAATAACCAGTCCCCCCACGTGTGAGAGATAATGATAGTAAAGGTGATAGGTTAAACTGAAACCCTCTCAGTTGACGGAAATATTGGTGAACAGTCATTTTTGGCAGTAAACAGAAACATAAAACCTATACAACACTGATTATGTAAAATTTAGCGAGTTAACACCTATTTGATTATTTTCTGAGCACAAAAGTAATCAGAAGGATGTTTTTCTGTTTGTAGTGAAAAACGTTTTTCGATTATACCAAAAAGGTAAGGCAATGGACTTTTACAAAATCTACTTGTATATCAAATTATATTGATCACCCTGAGTAAACAGTAAACATGAAAGTGTAAAATGTTGTAGAATTGCAAGATTATTGAGATTAGCACACAGTGTATACATAATTTTTGGTAAATTTTGAGGAAGTATATGGTATATATATAGCTATTAGTATAAGAGCACACCTGAGATATTTAGTATCATGCACCAGTTTTCAAAGTGTTTGTGTAATGTAACAAATGAAAATACAGTTGCCTGCATTTGAAAGTAATGAAGTGATTGCAGGAAGTGTTACCTTTCTGACCCTTATGAAGTAATATGATTATATACAATAATGATTTGTGCAAGCTATACAAACAGTAATGTAATGTAATAAAACATGTAAACAGTTTAATGTCTGTTTCTATTGTTATAGGAAAAGCTGTACCAGTTGTGAGGTCTGCTGCTACATGATGTTACTGTGTGAGGTTGATCTGTTGTGTAAGATGAAATGGGTGATTTTTCTTAGGTGATTATTATTATGGAGTATTTAGTAGAGTAATGGGGTGATATTATGAGGATATGAGGTGAACTTATTATGTTGATGCAATGAGGAGATATTTGATGTATTTATTGAAGTACTGATGTAATGAGGAGAATGATGTTACGTAGAAATAGTTTAATGTCTGTTTCTATTGTTATAATAAAAGTTATACCAGTTGTGAGGTCTACTGCTACGTGATGTTACTGTGTGAGGTTGATCTATTGCGTAAGATGAAGAAGGTGATTTTTCTTAGGCGATTATTATTATGGAGTATTTAGTGGAGTAATGGGGTGATATTATGAGGATATGAGGTGAATTTATTATGTTGATGCAATGAGGAGATATTTGATGTATTTGATGAAGTACTAATGTAATGACGAGAATGATGTTAGGTAGGGACTGGTTAGGGAACCTGACTTTTCTTACTGTGGAGAAAGTTCATTAAACACACACATAGTCAGCAAGGTTTGTAATGCAAGGTATTTTTGAACTGAAATAACAGACGCAAGTAAATACTCAGTTATATTTATGAAGAAAGGTTGATTCTATTTGAAGTGTGACATGTTTTGTAATTAGGCAACATGTCAGTAATCTGTATACTGAAAAGTGCATCTTGTTGCTAATTAATGTGAAGAACATGATACTTTAAAATAGAAACTAAACTGGAGAATGTTTTTAGTGAATTAACAACTATATCTATACACCACTACATACTTGTACTCTGTTGAAAGGTATTGAGGAGTGAAAACTGTTTACTTCTGAACTGATGAAATTTTTTATACTTACATTGAATCATATAAGGTAAGTCAGGATGACACATCTAAATACTTGATGGTAGATGTATTCAGTACTCGAAAGGCTTTATAAATTTAACTACATATTGTATGAGACTATATATTTGACATGTATAATTGTTCCATTACTGTTTCTGAAAATATGATGATAGGTGGGAGTTATATTGTTACTTTTCTGAAAACATGATGAGGTATATACTAAGTTTTGGACATTTTACCATAGATGGAAGAGTTTATACTGAATTTGTCTTGTGCTTGATGTGCACAAAGGGTTACAATCATATAGTGACTTACTAAATCATGTCATGATCAACATTTGTCTGTCCAGAAATTCTAGTTTTTAAGTGTATAAACACAACCATATCCCTCACAATGACCTTAAATATCTTAGTGCTATTACATATTTTCTTTGGTGTTTTGTTATTTATGTAACCAACTATGAGTATGGGGGTGATTCTCGAAAGTTACTAACAGGTAAAAAGACTACTTTGCCATTGATTACTATACCCATACACCATAAACACTGCATAACATTTTATCATTTTTGTAAATACCTTGAAGATACTGTCTGATAACTAGTAATATATGTGTACTATTCTTTATCTTTGGTCTACTTGTAAACACTGCAGAATGCACTATGCAATTTTACATAGATGTCTATGACACAGAACTCTGAAACAAACAAATCAGTGTGTAAAAGATATCAGGAGAGTTACTGAAATCTGTGAGCACTTGTTTCCCAAAATTTGATACATAATATCATCTGTGTACAATATATGACGCTGTGTATTACCTAAGTGGACATTTTCCAATTCTAACTAGTTTCAAGTGAATTTTCAACCGGAAATGGTATGTAAATTCCAGACAACTCCATGATCTGGGGAGGACATTTTCATTTTTGTGCTTTAAGTGTTAGTTACACAACACGTTCTATGGACATTCACCATAGTGCTTATAAATATAAGTTATATCATTGATGTTGTATAGTATCCTCAACCAAGAGTTAAACCAAATTGATAGTGAACTTAGCTGTGTGTTTATACGCACTATATGGTATCCTCAACTGGACTTGTACTTAAATTGTCATAAAGAACTTCTAGTTGAGTGATAGGTTTTACCATATGGTATTCCAAATTGAAGTTGTGCCATGTTAGCACACTGGACTTATATTTGAACTACTATACACATAGTATAGTACCCTGGAACTGAGTAGTGCTTATGCAGCTCACAGAACTTTATCAAATGCTTTGGCATTTTAGAATTGTCCATGCTGCACTCAGTACTTCGTGAACTGCAGACAATGTAAAATGGTATTGTAAGCCATGGTAGTGTCAAAAAGGCACAGAGGACTTGCTTCTGAAATGTGGCATCATATTTTTCGGCACTGAAATTGGTATCATAATCTTCAGTATTGCAAGTGGTATTGTATTTTACAGTTATGATGAAAGTAACAGAAAAGACTGCTTTCAAAATAATATTAACTTTTCAAAAATTGAGTAACTTTAGGAAGTCAGGTTTATGAGAGAACAAGTCATTTAGCTTATTATTTTCTGCATCCAGTTTAAAATTTACTGGTTGTTGAGTGTTGATTTTAGCCTTGTTACCCATAATACAGTAATATTTGCTTTACAGTTTTTGTCTTAGTGTAGGTAATTTTTTCTTTAATATTGCTGATTAGTATTTGTACAAATTTCAACAGCATAATTACATCTGACAGAACCTAAAATATTTTTTGCGAGAAGTAAGCTTTCTCCATTTTTTTTCACGATGAGTTAGTATTTGCTGTTACCTAAGGGTTTGCCAAGTATTCTTCTCACTTAACCTGATATAAGTTAAGAAGTCATTTTGACATTACTGTTTTCTTTATTTTTTAATTCAGGTTCTGAGAGCCTTGTTAATCTTGCAATTTTCCCATGAAATATTTTATACATATGATTAGGGATTCTGAAGCTGATACATTGCGAAATGTAGCAGGAAACACCATGGGAACAGTGTCCAACCCTAAAAAAAAATAATCATCAAGACCATCAGCAGTATGAAGAACCATCAGAAACCACCCTCCAATTCGGCGCACACCAGACCCCTCTTTTTACCAGCCTTCAACTATTCAGACCACAGGAACCTACAATGATATTTCGAAAACACCTATTTTACTACATGTTCTACTTTTCATATCTATAAACATTGTGTACACCTGCAAGAATTTCTCTCACAGTGGTATGCTAGCTGCAGAGTCATGGATAGTGCAGCTGGTCCTGGCGGAGGTTCGAGTCCTCCCTCGGGGGTGTGTGTGTGTGTGTGTGTTTGTCCTTAGGATAATTTAGGCTAAATAGTGTGTAAGCTTAGGGACTGATGACCTTAGCAGTTAAGTCGCATAAGATTTCACACACATTTACCATTTTTTTTGGGATGCTAGAGAAACTCTTTGGAGCTGTGTAATGTGCAATAGGCCGTCTGGACCATGTATATTCTCAAATTTACAATCGATCTTTTTTAAAATGCTTTAAACTCCGACTGTATAATATGTCGTTTTAACACAATTAACCCCTGTGATAAAAAAAAACAAATTTAATAAAATTACTGTACTACAAAAAGAGATATTTCTGTTTATGTGAATATATGTTATCGTAATTATTCTATTGTGCTGTTGAGTAAATTTCTTTTTCTGTAAATTATTTGCGATTTAATGCTCTGTTCCGATCTTAATATGACTATATCTTTACTGATGTACTTTGAAACAATGTAAACTGGGTGCAGTTTGGTTCTATTTTGTCTAGTGGGAAGGAACGAAGGAGAAATGTATTGTTTTCTGGAGTTTCGTACAAATGGAATGTATTTCGCTGAGTGAACATTGTAACTGATAGCAGCAAGGCATCTAGCAGGAACGTACCTACAGCTTTTGCATGGGGGGGGGGGTCCAACACTATCAATTAGGAAGGTAATCCTGTCTTCGCCCGCCACATAAAATGGTTTTGCTGATAACGACAACAGAGTCAATCCATCAGAAATTAAGAAACCCACATATACGTTAGCATCCATATTACATGCGGGTAAAACTGTAGAGAAACACTAATTGATCCAAGCGTCCTTAAATAAAACATGTATTGTAGCCGTTGAGGTATTTATTTATGAAAAAACAACTAATTGTAAGCTAACATTGGAGGTAATTATATATTTTTGCTTAACATTATTAATCATTTATATTAAGCTATAATATTATTATATTTGTCTTTGCATTTAAATTGTGATACTTTGGCATTTTGCTGTAACTTCAGGTCGTAAGTTAATTTAAAAATAAACATTAATTACTTTAATTTAAAGTATTATATATAGCCTTTTACGTCTTGCTGCTAACTTACTAATAATTTCTTCACAATCTAGTTGCACCTCCAGATCACGATGAACACTCATTAGAGCAAGACCAGTAAGTCTTTCACCTCCCATTTTATTCCTTATGTAAGTTTTTAGCCTCTTCATAGGCGAGAAACATCTTTCAGGGGTCGCCGTTCACACTGGGAGTGTGGCTAATATGATAAGAAGCTTTTTTATCGAAGGGATATTGGTTTTCTCAGGCAGAAGCATCTGAATTCCTTCGATTGTTTCTTCATGTGGTTTAAAACGAGCATCAAGTTTGTGATCACATTTTCAATAAATGCGTAAAATACATTTCGACGATAATATATTTCAGCAGTTTTTCCTGGTACATTGCTGCGCTGGGTTTGCCTTCCAGTCGTTCTTGGAACAGTTATGTCACTTGAGCTCATCTGCTTTACCTGCTCGAAAAGGACTGAGAACTCACTTTCATTCCGAATATTTTGTAGAGTAGTTTTAACTGTTTTCGCATAACTGCAAGTGTTCATCAGTCAACATTGACCTTCTGCATTGCTTTATTCAGGTTCGCTGTATATAAAAAACTTTTCGTAATATAACAAGCGACATGATAAATTGGCTATTTTCCATGGCAGTCTGCAGTTGGTATGCTTCAGTGGCGTCATCCCTACTAGCAGCCGGCCGATGTGACTTACCGGTTCTAGGCGCTTCAGTCTGGAACCGCGCGACCCTGCCTGGGGCATGGATGTGTGTGACGTCCTTAGGTTAGTTAGGTTTAAGTAGTTCTAAGTTCTAGGGGACTGATGACCTCAGATGTTAAGTCCCATAGTGCTCAGAGCCATTTGAACCTACTAGCAGCGTCTTGAAGGGTCTCAAGTGTTGCGCGTACTACAGGAAGCATTTCTGCAAATCTCTCAACAGCCACATGCTTTTCGGTTCACCGCGTCTCACAAAGGGAAATCAGCGTTGAATGAGATGAGTCAGTTTCATCTAAAATTTTCTTCAAAATGTTGTCCCGAAGTGGAGATTGTCGAAAAAAGTTTACTATTCTTTTTATTGTTCCAATACAGTTCCGTATCATAGATATTTCACACGAATGCGCAAGAACTAAATTAAGAACATGTGCCACACAGTGTACAAATTGCGCTCTCGGATATTGTTCTGCAATTATTGTTCTCACGCCTCGTAACCGGCCGCTCATTACTGCAGCACCATCAAAGCCTTGCCCTACCAATTTGTCCATATCCAAGTTATAAGATAAGAGATGTGTCATGATCGTGTTCGCCAATGCTTGCGCTGAAACATCTTCCACGTAGATAAAGTCAAGAAAATTCTCCCTGATAATCGATTTTCCAGATGAGCAGTCTACATATCGTAAACATAACGCTAGTTGTTCTTGGCGTGATATGTCTTTCGTTTCGTCAGCCAGTACAGTAAAAGGACCTGCCTTCTTGACCCTTTTCACTTACTTCCGTTGCACACATAGTGATGGTGGGGGTAGATACCCCGCCGCAGGGCACAGCTATTTTTTGCAGCCTCATTCCTCCATGGCTTGTCACTACGTCAACCAAGCGCAGTGCGCGACTATTTTGAGACATGGGGTTTCAAAAGCGGATATTCTTCTAATATTGGCGGTTTTTGTGTAAACTACGGAAGGGGGGGGGGTCTGGCCCCCCTGGACACACCCCCCCTTATATACGTCCGTGGCGTCTAGGACTATTAAAATTGAAAATTACATACAAATCAGTTTGTCATCTATATTATTTCAAGAAACACGTCAACCTATAGGCCTTCCAGACCTACAAGAGAACCTGGCTTCCAGACAGAATAAATTCAAGCAACAGATTGAAGATGATCCTTCAAAACAAGATGAGTATTTTTTCTTTAAAACTACCTCTAGACTCAGCCAATATTTAATTTCTCCATGAACAATTATTACAATTAACGGTCATCCAATGTGCGTAACAAAGGGAGTCGTTAAACGTTCAGAAATAAGGAGTTCAGCGATCACCGGATTTACAGACAGTAGGCCTAATTATTGTGCACACATCTTAATTTGATTGTTTTAAACAGGGTGCAGGGTGTGGATGAAACAAATGTCGATAGGGACAGAAGTGGTGTTTTGTTGCAAGCGTGTACCCTCAGTGGGGATAGCTTGTGTTTAGAGAACGAGTTGCAAGTAGCACTCCTGATGCACTGAGAACTGCGTCATCATTCCGCAAAAAAAGAGATTGTTGGAAATAAACAGTGCCAATTGTCTCAATGACTCATTGGTTCGTGGTTTAGTAAGACACGTACAAAAAGTAAGTATCATTCACCTTTCATCATATTAAAAATGAAAAGGTTCAAAGAATGACTACTGCAATATTGGAACGTGAGGACACTCTCATTCAGAGTGATCGACAGATCACCATTAAATACCTCGCTGCTCAACTGGACGTCTGTGTCGGTAGTGCTGACACACTCATACCCCAGCTTGAGTACACAAAGCTGTGTGTCTGCTGGGCTCCCCGCTGCCTAGCGTATGTCCATAAAGAACAACGAAGGACCATCTGTGAAGAGTTGCTTGTACGTTGCGATGCTAACCGTGACAATTTTTGTCGAAGATCGTCACGGAAAATGAAACACTGGTTCATTGCTTCGAACCGGAAACAAGACGGCAATCCACTGAGTGACGCAACACAACCCCCCCTCTGAAGAAAAAGTTTACAGCCGCACCCTCACCGGTAAATTCATGACGACGGTCTTATGGGACTCTGAATGAGTTATTCTGTTTGACGTCCTCCCTCATTGTGCAACCTTCAGGAAATTAAAGGAACGACTTCAGCGTGTTCATTGTCACAATAATGTAAATGAACTTTTTCTTCTCCTTGGCAACGGAAGGCCTCACACATGTCTGTGCACCTGAGAGGAGCTCATAGAACTTCATTTAGACTATTCTTCCTCATCCGCCCTATGCCCGGATCTCACACCTTCCGGTTTCCGTCTGTTTGGCTCAATGAAGGATGCACTCAGTGGGAATCTGCCTCCCCCCCCACCCCCACCCCAAACCACTCTCACGCCAGTAAGGCGGTATAAGACAATTGCATTGAATGAAGATTATGTTGAAATATAAGGTTTTGTAGCCAAAAGAGTGGGGAATACTATGGTGTTTGTAGAATTCTAAATAAAAACATCCTGCTCACAGAAAAAAGTGTTGCATTACTTATTGAATGCCCCTTGTATTTCTTGGGCGATGAAGAACCACAGCACATTTGAGATTCATATGCAGGCCTGCTGTCTGAACACACTATAGCGCAGTTTTCAGGCTGCTTACACAGTCTTCAAAAGCCTCCCATAAAATGGCATTGTCATTCAGCTTACAAAGATATGTCGTCCTGCTTTACAGGCCTCGACCAATCTGATGTCCTCTGCATTTCCCTGGTGCCTCTGGCAAACAACATTGAGATCCCTCTCCTTTTCCAACTCTGTAGGTGAGGATGTAGTAGCTTTTACATTAACAAACAGCAAGTTTGATAGAAACCAAGTTCAGCTGAAAGCTAAACATCACTGTCCTTCCTATTATAGCTAGAAACGATTATGTTTTACGTCATTTGGACCCGACCTGGGGGCTCTCATGAGTGGAGACCACTGTTCCAGCGGTTTTACTCATTTTCCATCTCACTCCAACCTGAGTAAACCCACTGCCATTGTTGTTCTTAGGAGCAACTGTCAAGCTTACTGTATATACTAAGATGTGCCTGTTTGCGATCTTTGTCTACTGTGACATCTTGAAAAAGCGTCTAGGTGGTGTATGAAGTTACCAGTTAATTTTCTGAAGTTAAACTTCTACCCTGAGACAGCTGCCCAGAGTGTCTGCAATTCACAGGGCTTTACCATTACCAGTTACCATTGGCGGCTCAGGACTACAAATTGTTTGATTCAGATAAACTTGAAAGTGTGAAATAGCATTTGCTGTGTAACAGTTAAGATTATGAACAAATTTATACAACTGCCGATAATAATAATAATAATAGTAATAATTAGTAATAATAGCGTAATAATGAAGTCTCATCTAATTTTATTATATAGTGAGTGAACTGCATATTTGAGAAGTGTGCTTTCATCTAATGGGATGCATGCAAACCAACAAGCGAACAGAGATAAACGTCTGTCGCAGTGTGTTACCACCTAGTGGCAACTAAACGTGTAGTTGAATGGTAAGGACTAGCCGTGCACTCAACGAACCGAGCAGGTTGTTTATCAAATCCGTACGTATTTGACCCATAAGGCAATTGTGTCATACCAGGTGCATATGCGCAAAAGCTCTGTAAAACGTGCACAACTGACGATGTGCTCGTAACCCTGATGCCAAGCTTCAAGAAGCCTAGAGAAACAGCAGTGAAGCATTGTACGGTAAATTTAAGTGCCGTATATTTCAGATTATCGCATCTATGTTACGTTTAACAGCATTCATTAGAAAATAACCAATAAATCCGCAAGGTGTCAAAAGTTGGGTGTTCACTTGCTCTCGTGCTCTTACACAGCAGCCACCTCCTGCAACCTAAATGCTAACACTTCTGCCAGAGAGACTGGCACATTTATTAGTGGGATATTGTAAACAGTGGCACATTTATTAGTGGGATATTGTAAACAGAAGTTTCGGAACAAGAGATCAAGAACGTAGAACTGCTAAGCAAGCCTTAGAATGGCACGTGAAAAAAACGGGAATTTGTTAGAACTAATTGGACAATTAACAAATCACGAGGCCCATAGGAAACGAAGTGTCTTAAATGTCGTCAGGTAATTTAGTAAAGTATTATTTGGGATGTTAAATGAACAGAATGCTTCATATTTCAAATCGAAGACTGATTTAATTGAAAATGAACAGGGGCAGTTTGTCAAGCTGACAAAAGAGCAAGTAGCAGTATTAAAAGCACCTTTGACAAGTTTCAATCACACAGAAGCTATCCTTGCATGTAATGAGGAAATTACTGTCAAAAATATGGAAAAGCTCCACAGATACATGAATGAATATGCTAATAGCACCATTCAGAAGAAACAGCATGTAGCTGTGATCACTACTCCTCAAGGACAATTAATGCAGTTCATATCAATATACAGTGAGTTAGAATGTGAATGTGATATGTTGGTTTCAGTCAAAGTAAATGCACAGAAAGGAATCCAGGAACCTCATATATTTACTCCAGTGTAAATAGTTTAATCCTTCCATTTAATTTGGGATTACATTAAGCAGAAGAACTTGGCAATTGTTCTCACAGAACAGAGCTGATACCAGTTATTATGCATAACTGATATTGATACCTTTGTGTCTAGCTATATCTTAACTTATTTGTTGAATGTCCCATTAGTGGGCAATGAAATATTTAATTTGTACAGAGTATAACAATTACATTCTGAAACTGAAAAAAGTCAGAATTGATTCATGTATGTACTACCAGAGAAAGATTATTCGTTAACTGATGAATCTAGGCAGCACCATGCGAAACTGAGTAAGGAACAACTATTGTATAAAGAAATAGACCGCTTTCACAAAATCTATAAGCAAAAGTTTATTTTGATGTCCACATATGATCACAAAGTGTGTGAAGCTAGGATGTTGCAGCCAGCAAGGGAAATTTGCAAAACTTAATGATAGTATTTGGACTACACTGAGTCAGGCCAAATGACTGTATGTTGCTCTAAAAGGTGTGTAATGAAACAAAATTGACAGATGTAATGATCCAAAGTACAGGGAAATTTTAAGACAAAAGTAAAGAGTATGGACACACAGGTGTTCATACAGCCTGTAAAAATGATAAAGATTAATGTGACCAGTGAAAACATAGCACCAGCTTTAAACATGACCATCCATTGCTGTATAATAAATGAAGGAAACAGGAACATCTCTGAGTTAAAGTTGGACACACCATTGGAGTATGTAATACAATTTTTATGTAAGCTTCAAGTAGCAAGCTACAAAATATCAGAAATAGAAGAGGAAATAGCTTTCCAAGAGCAGCATAGTTTCTCAGAAATGCTTTGCTATTTAATTCTTTCCTGTCTTACTTATGAGTTGTAAAACATACCATTATGGTCATATGTTGTTTGTAAAGATACTGTAAATGTTTTAGAGATTGTTTTAGGAATATGTGAAAGGCACAGACGATAATTATTGTGGCAGTGCTTGTGCAAGGACAACGACAGTAAAAACATCTGAATGGTGGGAGATGACATCCATTCGTAGAAAAAAAAACACATTGTCCAAGTAGAGAAAATAGTGAAGAGCGTGATAAATGCTCCATTACATTTGGACACAATGAGGAAGGAGCTTCGTTACCTATATCTACTCCATGCAGAGACCAAACATATTGCAAGGTACTGCAAAACTTCCTTAGTACATAACAATTATTATTGTGAATCAAATAGGGAAAAAGTATACCAGAATACTGTAAAGATGTGTGTTCTTTCTCAGGTTTATTACTGTAATCATGATAGATGATGTTTTGTATTAATGTGTATTAGTGCATGAATGTGTATTAAGGTGAATAAAAGTAAAAAAAAAATGAATGTAACGTGAAATCAAAAGACACAAAAATTTTCTCCTGTGTATATGTGCATACAATGTGGTGGAAAGATTTGTGTTGATGTTTCTATGTACAGTACAGTGAAAAATTAAACAATGTTTTATGTTGATGTACACATGTGTGCAAAGGTGAAGTTAAAAATAACTTTACTGTGTACAAAATGTAAAGAGTACTAAAGTGATTAACCAGGAATGTATATAATGTAATTTTTAGAATTAAAATGGTTTAACAACAACAGAAGCCAGGTTGTAAATTTATTGCCATGTGACTGTCAACAAATTTTTCCTATGGGGCGAGATGTCAATTATTGACAACGTTAGGCTTACGGCTGATGGAAGCCAGCGATGACATTCCAAGATAGGAAATCAGAGACGCAATGTACAGAGCAGGCAAAAGTGTCAGCATTTAGGTTACAAGAGATAAACGGTAATGGTAGAGCTCTGCGAACTGCAGATGCTCTGGACAGCTGTACCGTGGTAAAAGTATCACTTCAGAGAATTAACTGATAAGAAACTTCCTGGCAGATTAAAACTGTGTGCCCGACCGAGACTCGAACTCGGGACCTTTGCCTTTCGCGGGCAAGTCCCGAGTTCGAGTCTCGGTCGGGCACACAGTTTTAATCTGCCAGGAGGTTTCATATCAGCGCACACGCCGCTGCAGAGTCAAAATCTCATTCTAGAATTAACTGATAACTTCATACACTGCCTAAATGCCGTTGTAAGATGTCACAGTAGACAGTGGTCGCAAACAGGCACGTCTCACATGACGAGCTTGATACTTGCTCCTGAGAACAGCATGCATGGCCAATGAAATTACACAGATTAGAGTGATATGGGGAAAACTGTTGGAACAGTGGCTCCCGTCGTGGGAGCCCTGAGGGTGGGGATAAGTGACTTAAAACACTGTTGTTGCTATCCATAATATGAAGGGCAGTGAGGTTTAGCTTTCAGCTGAACGCGCTTTCCACCAAACTTACAGTGTGTTAATGTAAAATGTATCTGAATGTGATTGGCAGAGGAACCAGGGAGGTGCAAGTCGTCGTCAGATTTGGGTGATGCCTCTAAAGTACTGTGGGCAGTGAACAAAAGCACTATGAGTCCTTGGGCGCCTCGCAATGTTGTGCCGTGAGTGCACTCTCATTCGAGGTGATCGACATATAACAGTTAAACACCTTTCTGTTAACTGGACATCTCTGTTGGTAGTGCTGAGACACTCGTCCATCAGTTTCGGTGCTCAAAGATGTATCTCTGCTGGGTTCTTCGCCGCCTAACAGAAGACCATAAAGAGCAATGAAGGGCCATCTGTGCGGAGTTTCTTGCGTGTTACAAGGCTTTTCATGACACCTACAAAGGCGACGAAACATGGGTACATCGTTTCGAAGCGGAAATAAAACGACAGTCCACTGGATGACTTCACACCATCTCTCCTTCAAAGAAAAAGTTCAAAGCCTCACCTTCAGCCGGTAAAGTCATGACGACGGTCTTCTGAAGTTCTGAAGGGGCTATTCTGTTTGATGTCCTCTCTCATGGTGCAACAATCAGCTCTGAAGTGTATTGTGTTTCCCTCAGGAAAAAGATGAAAGAACTTCAGCATATTGGTTGGCACAAAAATGCAAACGAACTTCTCCTCCACCATGACAACAAAAGGCCTCACACAAGTCGGTGTACCTGAGAGGACGCACCCCATGGGAACCAGTGTGTGGATGATGGGGAGGTAATTGATGCAGCAAGACGGTTGCTCCAACATCGAGCAGTAGAGTGGTATAATATTGACATAGAGGCCCTTCCAGTAACGTGGCGTGAGGCCATCGCATTGAATGGTGATTATGCGGAAAAATAGGATTTTGAAGCCAAAAGAGTGGGGAATATTATGGTGTATTGGAGTCCTGAATAAAGCCAACCTGCTTTCAGAAAAAAATGTGTTGAATTATTTATTGAATGGCTCTCATATTTCTTGGGTGACGAAGAGGTACATTTTAGATTCAGACAGAGGCCTGTACTCTGAACACACTACAGCACAGTTTTCAGGTGGCTTACATGTTCTTTAAATGCCTTCCACAAATGACGATGGTGTCCAGATAGCTAAGGCATGTGATCCATTTAAGGTATTGAAGCAGGTTGTTCACTATGCTTCCAAAGGTGGCTGGAGCGTTACATAGTCGAAACAGCATAACTTGTGAAGGTGGTCTTTTGTCTGTCAGCATTGTCAACTTCGATTTGCCAGTACCCTCCTATATGTCCATAGTTGAGAAGTACTTTGCTCCTTTAGAACAGTCTATGGTGTCACCAATACACAGCAGTGGGTAGATCTTTTTCTTTATGATTTCGTTCAGTCGTTAGTAGTTGACACAGTAACCCCATATGGCGTCCTTCTTCACAACAACCACAGGAAAGGTCGAAGGACTGTCTGAAGATAGAATGTCATCTTGTAGCATTTTCTCCACTCCCTTCTGAATTATGTCTAATTCAAGTGGCGTTTTGTCATGTATTGACGTCTTATTTATGACTTGTACTGTGTTATTCTTGCATATAATTCTTGCATCCGTGCTTGAATTACCTCAAAATCCCAGTTTAGAGTGGTAGCTGAGGCTCTGGCATAATCCACAACTTCCTTAGTAAATTGTCAAGGCCTGCATATGTTGCTCAACACACTGCTCTCCAAGTTCACAATCTGTGTGGGATACCTCTCCATGGTTGCTTTATTTGACTCCATTAGCCCACTTGCTGCATCCACTGTTTTGTTCAATTTATCAACCCTGTGTGTCTGTTGTCCCGAATATGGTTTCTAGTGTTCTGCCTACAACATCTATCCACCTCCTTTTTACCCTCCTCCAGCCTTTTTATCTCATTTTGCAATTCCTGTACATTAAATATTAAGCCTAATAACCATCTGTGGATGGATCATGATATGTCTTGCTGGCTGGAAAATAGAACTCATCCATACAGGTGATGATCTTGGAGCACCCCCACTCCACCCCCAGTGAAGAGGAACAGCACAGTCATACCTACCATCCTTCTTCTCCAAACAGCAACTTGAGAATAGGGCCATTATCACATCGTCTACCCTCAGAAGCATTCTTCTCCAAACAGCAACTTGAGAATAGGGCCATTATCACATCGTCTACCCTCAGAAGCATGTTGTCTCAGACCATGTATTACCACACTAAAGATAATTCCTACCTTAATATGACATGTAACATTATATATACAATATACCAAAAGAAAAATACCAAAAATCCTAAAGTCACAATACATATCACCTACCTCAACATATACCGACCTTGAGTATATGGACCTCCTTCCCCAATGCTCATCTTTCCACTTCTGCTTCCTTGCCACCTTCCTTGACTTCATTAATACTTCTCGTGAAATTGCTTCTGGTAAACACTTAGGTGGTTGTACGCGCCTGTGATGCACAATCATTGACCTCGTTAGCCACTGTAGCCTCTCATTTACTGGTAATGAATTTCAATTACTTGGCACAGGCCATGATATTATGTTAGAAGCTTTCCTGTCTACATCTTTGGTCAATATGGATTCGACAACGTCACCCACTGGCCTACTTTGTACTGAGGTAACGTTTTCCATTGCTTTGCTGCCTCTCCTTGCCTTTCCATTTTTCTTGTTGGACGTCCTTCCACATTTACCTCACCATCCTTGCAAATTGTCAGACTGACTCTCCATGCCTGCCTCCTTTCTGTCTAATTATGTTAAATTACGATGGCATCTTCTTGCCACTCACTACATCGAAAGCATCAGTCCTGCCCTAGTGTATAATTTGTAGTCATATGCAGTCACTATGAAGGATAAATACACGCCCCCATCTGACTGTTGTGCATTCACATAATAACTAAGGATTTTCCCATTTGTTCGACGAACTCGTTTCATCCTTCCATTAGCTTGAGGATCAAGTGGACTAGTTCTTAAGTCTTTTACTTTTAATAACTGACACAACTCCTTCATCGGATCTGACATGAAGTTCGTCCCTTAGTCAGTAATTATTGTCTCTGGCATCCCAAACTTCAGTACTGGTCTATTAATTAACACTTGCACAACAGTGGCTGCCTGTTGGTCTGGCATTGGCACCATCTCGATGTAACAAGAAAAATGGTCTATTACGGTCAGCACAAACCGATTACCTGCTAGTATTCAGTGGAATGGTCCTAACGCGTCCATAGCAATCAGACTAAACACTTCTGTCGCTTCTCACAACCTCTGCAATAGTACCTGATTCTGATTCAAATCTGCATGCTGCACACATTCTGCACAATTTCTGACGTACTGATCAAAATATTCTCAGCATTTTGCCACCACTTTTTTTATTTTTCATGGGCCGATAAAACATGATAATGCATTACAAGTTCTAATTTTTGCTTTAACACAACTATCCATGGCCCTAATTCTATTTCTTTACATAATTATCCATCAAACGTGCTAAACTGCTTTTGCTTGCTGGAGGCCCATGCCCATAATGCTCGCAACCTTCTCAACTGGGGATAGATTCTACGCCCTTGCTGCCAGTGGTGGTTTTGGCAAGCGCAAAGACAAGCAATAGAAATTCTCGTTGTGTGCAGGTGGGCATCACCTTCCTGGAATGTAAGCCCATGACAGTTTGGCATGGAGGACAATAAAACATGGCGTAGAATATTGTCAACATACTGCTGTGCTGTAAGGGTGCTGCAGATGACAACCAAAGGTGCCTTGCTCTGATATGAAATGTCACACCAGAACATCACTCCCAGTTGTTGGACCATATGATGGGTGACTGTCAGATTGGTATCTCATCGCTGTCCGAGGCATCTCCAAACACATCTTTGGCCTGGAACCTCATTGAGTGGAGGAGAACTGCCTTCATCAATTAGTCTCACATAGAACTGAGCACTGATGACCAGTGAAGATGTGTCTGGGGTCGCTGCAGACAGTGGTGGGATAGCAAACTGACTGTCACCTGCTGTATGTCCCAACAACAAGGAGTGATGGTCAGGTGCCATTTCATTTCTGTGGGACCCTTACAGCATGGCAGTGTGTCGACGATATTCTTCGCCCCATTTAGTTGCCCAGCTACCCTGGGCTTACATTTCAGCAAGATAATGCCCTCCTGCAGGCGGCAAGGGTTTCCACTGCTTTTCTTCATGCTTGCCCAATCCTACCTTGGTCAGTAAGGTAGCCAGATATCACCCCAATTGAGAACATTTGGAGCATTAGGGCAGGGCCATCTAACCAGCTCAGGATTTAGCAAATATAAAGTGCCAATTGAAAGGAATTTGACACGATATCTCTCAGGAGCACTACCAACAATTTTATCAATCTTTGCCAAGTCGAATGACTGCTTGCGTAAATGCCAATGTGGACAAACACGTTACTGACTTGCTGAATTTCTGAAGCTCTTTCTCTTGAATATATCACGCAATTTTTCCGAAATTGTAACCATTTGGTTTTCTGTACATGTACATCACATCTACTGATTTCCATCCCAGTTGGGTAATTCCTTCATGGTGTGTATTCTTTTTTTCTGTTACTCCTGTTTTCTAAACATCTCTCTTCCTCCATTGTAGAATAATTCTTGCCCGCCCCACTCAAATGTTTTCATGTAAAGGAAATAGGATGTCATTTACCGCCGAACTCCTGGCCCTAAACGCATTCAAGATCATGGTTCGACTCATCACATGACAATGAAGACTCCTTCAGAATGCCCAGAAAGAGCTACACTAGACTCGATGTTAACACCTTTTTTAATTCTACAAATGCACCAAGACATTTCTCTGAACATAAAAGCTTAAAACCCTTCTTCAACAACTGCGTAAATGGTCGTGCAATATCTGGAAACCCCTTCATAAACATTCTATAATAATTTGCGAGACCCAGAAAGTTTGAAACTCCTTGATTGTTCCTGGTATCGGAAAAGCTTGCGTTGCAGGGCGGTCCAAAAGTCTGGAAACATCCTCATAAAATCCAAATGGAGTAGCAAACAGTAAAACACATGAGGAAGGAGAGGGGAAGAAACTTAAATGCTACATCATCAACATGACGCCACCTTGGAGTCAACTCGATAATTTCCAGTGGCCATATGAAACATCAGACAGATAGGGAATTTCACCACAAAAACGATAACGCTGTGATTTTGAACATAGCTTTATTCATTCTCAAATTATAACCATTATGCGTGGCAGCAGTGATATGCTCGGCAGCATGAGTGTTACGTAGCGGAAATGCGTTAAGCCGACGTTACACACTCCCGAAAAACACCAACAATCACAGGAATAATTCGATATGCTGTCCATTATGTCGGAGTGTTAATGGTATACTCTGAACCCAGTTCTAATAAACTTTGATTAACACATCCGGCTAAATCTGACAGCATGCATTAACAATGAGCTGCTTACTATGAACCCGTTTCCATACTTTCATCGCATAAACCAGTACTTTGACGTAACCCCATAAGTAAAAATCCAAAGGAGTTAAATCTGGTGAACATAGTGGCCACTCCTCTGCACCCCTATGACCAATCCATTTTTGGGGGAACTGCACATCCAGGTACGTCCACTCACTGTTTGCATATTGCAGCAAAGCTCCATCATACTGTCAGAATTCCAGAAATGTCCCATTCTCTGTTAACAGTGAAGGAAACACCTCTTCATCCAGCAACCTCAGATAACCGTTGGCTGTTAATGAACCTTCAATAGAAAACCATTCCACCACTTGTGTACCGCTTGCACCACACCAGACCATCACTTCTGGAGAGTTGACCATGTCAGACACATCAATCCAGTGCAGATCTGTGTCCGACCAATATCTGTGATTCTGCTTGATCACCTCACAGTTGATAAGGAAACTGGTTTCACCAGAAGCTGGTTTCATCACTGAACAATACCTGATACGGAAAAGGAGGGTTTATCTGCAGTTGCTGCATCACTCATTCTGCGAATTGTACCCAATGGTCTGGGTCATTCTCATTCATGTGTTGGAGCAGTTGAATTTTGTATCGGTGCCACTTGTGCTGCGATAAAATTCGAGAATTGAGGTATGGCTAACCTCACATTCTTGTGACAGGCCATGAGTTCTCTGTTGCAGGCTCTTGCTAAACGATGCCAGTACACTCAATGTTGTGATTCATCGGTTATGGATTTTGGTCTTCTAGGATTTGGTTTATCTGCTAAAGAACCTGTTGTCCAGAATTTGGCTAAAAGTTTGGCAATGCCACTGTGAGAAATGGGTTGTCTTGTTGTCAGCTATGACCCATCTGCTTTGTTCTCCTGCATTCTTCTTGTATTAATGACATTTTCGTAACCTGTAAATGAGGAAACAACGTTCAAACGTGAGCATGAGATAATTTTATCTAATATTTAAACGTATGTAATATGTCAGGGATGGGATTTGCACTTTGCACCGTTTCAAACTTGATTTGATGCCACTTTTGCTGCTGAGCATATCACTGCTGGTACAAACATGTTATAGCTCGAGAATGAATAAAGCTATGTTCAAAATAACATCATTGTTTTTCTGGTGAATTTCTCTATTTGTCTGACATGCCACATGACTTCCTTCCTATTGAAAACTTTCGAGTTGGATGCAAGATGGCAGCTTTCTAGATGGCTGCCATGTTGGTGACAGTCTTTATGTTTTTACCCTTCCTTCCTCATGTGCAGGGATTTTGTTTTACCGTTCGCTTCTCTGTTTGGATTTTATGAGGGTGTTTCGGGACATTTGGACCAGTTGTACCTGCATTAATCTAGGATTAGTTCTTATTCCACTCTTACTTGTTATATGGCACAAATAACTGACTTCTTCTAGCGCAAATTAACATTTCTAAGTACTTAGTGTCCATTGAGTTGAATTGAGTTGTCCTTAACAAAAGTGAGACGCCTTGCTGATTAACAAACAAAAATAAATAAACAAGTAAAAGGCTTAGAACCAGCCAGCACTAAATCCAATAACACATGTATTCAAGAGGCTTCATTAAGGTGGCTCACCAAAATAAGTTTATTTTTAGGAACCGTGAAAATTAGTTTCAGGAATTGGTCTTTAATTTGAAAGGATGGGTAAGTATTGTAGCAGTTGAATTAAAGCAGCAGCTCATTATATTTACAGTTGGTAATATTCATTGCAATTCTGGAAACTATTGCTGCCTACTCTTTCTCTGAAAGTAAGAGCCTGCCAACTTCGTACTCATTATTTACATTTGTATTAAGAAAATAACTTCGCAATATGCTATCCCAACAGTAAATAAGTGTGCTGGTTGTGTGGAAAATTTTCTAATTTGTGCGAAAAATTAAAATCATTGAAAGAGAAATAAACTTCTTCCTTTGCATTTAAAAGCAGTAACTGAAACAAGGAGAAAAAACAGCAGCGGGAACATTTCTCTGCTGGTACTGGAATACACCTCATCTGTATAAGTAATTTAACATGTTCCTGTGAGAAAAAGAAGTCTCCTAAAATGACAAGCTTTAAATTTTCCTCTATACTTTTTCGACAGCTTCACTAAGTTACCTCTTAATTCTTTTTTCAAATCTGCTACTCCCTTCTACGCTTTTTATTATGAGTGGTAGTTTGTTTTTCCAGATGATATACTTGATTTGAACATTTATTCACATGTGTATGTTTCATGCTTAATTTGTAAATTATTGGTTATGGCAGCTCACTCCTAAGAGACAGTGCTCTTCTATGTATGTAACATTGAATATTACAGAACATACTTCTATAAATTATCAAGGATGTGGAGAATTTTTAGAAATGTGAAGGTGAATTAAATATTTTTTTAAAGTAGCAGATCTTGAACTAACTGCTTCAGTCTGTAATTCCACGCCTATATCCAATACAACTCGATGATCTTCTAAAACACATAACTCTGTCCTTTCAGTGGCACCTGCTAGAAGCTTTTGTCGGTGATATGACGAGACCTGAAATTCGATTATAAGAAATTGTACCAAGAATGGCATACTTTCGTAATATGCAACATATGCAATCAACCATATACCAAAATTCTTTTACCACAAATATGACATTTCTCGTCATTTTATAACAACATGTTGCACGAAACCCGACGCTTTTTCGACAGATCCTAAGGGTGCTGGTATTTTGAAACAGTACATATTCATAGGACATCAGTTATAATATAAACCCACCAAATTTGAGCTTCAATTAATAACGACGAAATCCAATACAATGCCTCCTAAGTTATCACTAAATGTTCCTTTCAGGTGTTGAACTGAGTGTTACCCATAGTCGCCAAGCACTAGTGTCGCCCTTTGCAGCACCTGTGGATGCCACTCCGGCCAACTATCATTCGTAGTGGCCATATGATACGGAAGGCAGTCGTGTATTTGCATTGTTATCGTCCCATCGTAACACACCACTGGTTCACAATCTCTGTTTCGCTACAATTCTAGTTTTCTCCCTATGGATTACTCATTGAACTTAACATATTAGTCATACCATCTCCACTTATCCATTTCCTCATCGTTCCGTCTTGTCTGTTCACTTTCTGTGGTCCATTGTTTGGCAGCCCAGTTTGGTCAGCACGTTCTGATCAGATTCTCATGTCACCCCCAATATTCTGTCTTACCTCTGTCTCAATGGCTGGAGACGAGGCTTGTACAAGACGAGGTTCGTAAAGTTCTGGAACAAAAACACAACAGCTGCAAGAGCACCAACAGTTCTAGCAGCAACAGTACAGGCATCAAAATAGGTTGCTTCAGCAATAAATTCAGCTTCTGAGGGATCAACTGCAGATACAGGGTACCCACCCAATACAAGCTGTGGGAATTTCTCGTCCAGAGACCCACCCACACACGTTCCTGCCCACTAATCATGCCAGAAAGGATTTGGACGGGTATTTACAGCCCCTAAAGCTACACTTTGTAGCTTTCAGGTCACTGATGATGGTCTCCAGCGGTCGCTCTTTCGAAGCACAGTACTAGCTACAAAGATGCGCATGTGGTCGCATCACAGTTCGAATTTTGTCAACACCAAAAATTGGCTGGTCAGTCGTAACGCTCCTCAGTGACCTGCAACAGTTAAGTCGCTTATGCGATTTCACTTGCGCGAACTCTGAATGAAGGGGGGGGGCTCTGAGCACTATGGGACTTAACTGCTACAGTCATCAGTCCCCTAGAACTTAGAACTACTTAAACCTAACTAACCTAAGGACAGCACACAACACCCAGCCATCACGAGGCAGAGAAAATCCCTGACCCCGCCGGGAATCGAACCCGGGAACCCGGGCGTGGGAAGCGAGAACGCTACCGCACGACCACGAGATGCGGGCAACTCTGAATGAACGACATCACATGACGACTGCTTATTCTGACATAGAAGTGCAGTTGGCTCTCGACACCGAAGTACACACATCAACGTTGGGACTAGACAAGCCATCGTATTTTTTTTTTTTTTTTTTTTTTTTTGGGCAATAGCTCACTGTATCGAGCTCACACATGCAGCAAATGAGCACTCATGGTCTGACCACAAGACGTAGTAGTGGTCAAGGTAGCACAGCGCTCCCTATTAACGCGAAATATCCACATACCTGTTCCAAGATGATAGTGCCGGGATTCAGCAATATCAAATATGTCAATGGTTTGTTAATAGACAGTCGTACTCCACTGGTGTATGCAGTAGGGATTATCATGAGGCCTAGATTGCATCTCAGCACAATCATGTGCAGTATGTCCAGACAGCTGTGTACATTGCATCCATTAAAGGAAAAGATAGTCATCTGCAAACAGTGTGTCACAAATCACGACTACATCGAATCCATTTCAGTGCATTCTTCAATGGACAGTGCATTAGTTTCAGGGAATAGCTCTCCCACGCAATCTTTCAGTGAACAAGCTATTTGTAAACCTCATCGCTGGGAACAAATCCGTCTTTTTCTAACTGGACTCAGGTGCGACAGTTTTCTTGCTAAAACTCCAAATGTATGCATGTTGAGGTCCTCCAGAACTAGCACCTCCCTTCCATAATATGATTAAATATAAGGACCATTCAGTCCCTCTGTGGTGTCAGTTCACAACCGTCACAGCCTACAAGAATATGTAGATGAATATATAGAAGGACACACAGCCGATTCCGTTATTTATTCTCAACAGCCACTCAACTGGGAATATTTTCTGTCTGGATGACTCTTTTTTGTTTGAAATTTTCATCAAAATATCAGGACTTTATGAAAACATGTAAAAAAGTTAGTCTTCGGATTTGTTATATTTATTGATAATAATGATGAAATTACACAATTAGATGAATTTAGTTGCTTTATTTGATGATTTTCAGTTTTAAAATCAGGATATAGTTAAAGAACATTTTAGTAGAGGTAGACATAAAGAAATGGATTGTTTATATTCAGCTTTTTGCATTTTCCACAATACCAAAACAGTTACTTACAAACCATCGAAATTTTTTTAGTGTTTTTAGTCAAGAACTACAAATATAAACCATATATACCACGAGTTTGTTGATAATGATTTTGCAGTTAATTAATTTAAAGAAACATGTAGTAAATCTTGCATTAATGATAAATTCCGGTTTATTACTAAGTATGATAAGCAAAATTATTGAAGGTAGATGTAGAAATAAAATTACAGACTTTTTAACAGTATACAACATATAGCAATAAATATAAGAACATAAAATATAAAACCAAAAATATAAAATATAAAATGTTAAAAATAAATAATCAGTGGTTTTATCCTTATTGCATGTTTGCAAAATATGACCCTGAAGTTGTTAAAAATGCTAAACAAAACAGAAAGACAAAGGAAAGACTAAAGGAATAACATAAAAAACGTTGGAAACTAACTCAATAGTATATGAAAAATATAAAAAAATCAACCTGTTACTGATGCATTAGAAAAAGTTAAGGAAGGAATTAAAGGAGGTGATGATGTTTTATGAGCTATAGAAGAAAATAGAGATGCAGAAAAACAAATGATTACTTATAAAAATCTTAAATATTTCGAATAATTTGATGATATACCACCAGCTAGACAATATGATTGTACATTAACTGTATTAGACATACAAGATTACGTTAAAGAAGAAGATGCTGAAAACAGAATAAAGTTAAAAGATGTAGAACAAGCAAATGTTAAAGAAACAAGCATAAGTAAAAGAATACGGGAATTTATCAATCATAGTGAAGATGAAGTATTTGAGTTGATACCTGTCGACACATTTAAAATTGTTGGTAAATTACCAGTAAAATTTGAAGGAAATAAATAAACAGTTGGAGAAGGAATAGGTGAGGGTATAGATGGTCTAACAGATCTTTTAAATAAAAATGATCAATGGATGATTAGGGTACAAAACTTAATGGTACTGATTTATCAGATTATGCATATATGAATCGGTTATTTGTGAAAGGGCTCTTGTCACAAAATGTAAACTGTTGGGAAATTAAAAAAGACTGTTTATTTTCCTAATATTACTAAATACAACGGATTTTTTATTCTAGTTATTTTGATTCTACTAACTGCTAAAAATGACTATGATTAAAAATAGTTATGTTGCTTATGTTGCATGATAGTGCCTATCAACATTGTCTAACAAGAGTCCTTTCATAAACAACGGTCTGGCAAAAGCTCAGTCATAGAGACAAAAGTAAAAAAAAATTGCAATGATTGATTGAGACATTATGAAGGCTATTTATCTTACATTAAACATTGAATACACAACTGAGATTGGCTATAACAGATACATGAGAATGGATTTTTAACAAACTCAAATTAACATTAAAGTCTCATATTAAATTTCACAGTTCTTTTTCAACTATAGGCCGCTGAATCACCTCATCATAAAAGAAGCCGTGTCCCTTAGGCACTGAACAAGCTTCTTTATATCATCCTTTTTCTTTTTAGGAATAGATACATGACTCAGGAAGAATTAACTTCCATTTTCTTTATTACAATCAGCTAACCTTTTTGCATGATGCCAGCACCGACACAAACAAGGAAGGAGAGAATTTGCAATGGCCAGTGGCAGGAATCCAAAATGATCTATACATAACACTTGCAGATTAATCGATCACTTTATTTCTAAAATGGAAAGAAACATCACTTAAATTCTCATTATGGGGTTGCTTGATATGCTTCTTGTGCCTTCTACAGGCAATGACTTTTACACACTATTACTACTCGCAGAATGCAGGCTAGGTATCATCCTCCCATTACTCAGTACTGGTGCTCTCAAAGTTTCAGACCGAACTGGCTTGACCAGCGATGGGCAGCTGGTTAAGTCAGCATTGACAGGGGGCACTGAACTCTGTCCTCCTAGAGGTGTGGCACTGCCCACTCTTTCTATTGGCGTGGAGGTCAGTGTCTTCTTGATACTGTTTCTTGGCTCTGTGCTGGCTGGTGTGCAGTCAATGCTTTAGGACTGCACACTCCCCCCTCCCCCCCCCCCACCACCCACCCACCCAAAATGCCGCACGGTTGTGTAGGGAGGTGTCTTTCGACAATTAGGGTGGAGAGGCGGGTGGAAGGTAGGAGGCTGGGTGGTGTGAGGAGCTGGGAGCCGCGACTGAGACCGACAACGAGCCCCCAGCCGCGCCCTGACATTTGTCCTGTACTCCAAGGAGAACGTCAGTCATATAACCCACGAAAAGGCGAACACCCACTTCCTGATCCAGTCCGACAAAAAACGGAGGGGTTGGCAATGACGACGGCGATGACGATGACCACGGTGCTGTGTCCACGGCAGGCGCTGGGACAAGCGCTGGCAAGTTGAGTTGCTGTGGCTGTGAAGGCGACAGGTGCAGCTCCATTGGCTCTGCAGATGGTGCCAAGAGGCACCCGGGGGCAGTAGCATTGAATTCAGAATCAGGGCCAACAGAAAGGCGGGAAAAGGCGTTAGCATTTGCCTGCTTCGACGTGGGCCAGTACAATATTTCGTGCTGATACTGTGACAGTAACAAAGCCCAAAGTTGCATCTTCTAAGCCATGCATAGCGGAAACAAAGACTGAAGTGGCTTGTACTCCATCACTAAGTAAAACTCCCGACCAAACAGATAATGATGAAACTTCATCACGCCATAGATAACAGCGAGGGCTTCCGTCTAGATTTGGGAATAGTTACATTTAATCTTGGTCAATAAATTGAAATAACTTGGAAGCAAAAGCAATTGGCCTGTCCTGTGAACCAAATATGTGCAAGAGCACAGCTCCGATACTGTAGGAAGATGCATCCACTGCCAAAACCACGGACTTAGCGGGATCGAAATGAACAGGGTATCTGTCACTCAGCAAGGCATTTTTAAGTTTCTGGAATGCATCCTTAGACTCTTTGGTCCAAACAAGAGGCACATTCTGCTGGAGCAAACGATGCAGCGGAGCCACGTTCTGAACTGTGTTGGGTATAAATCGGCTATAATATGTCATCTTTCCGATAACTGACCGCAATTCCGTCACATTCTATGTGGCAGGGAGATCCCAGATGGCCTGCTAATGTGATTGAAGGGGATGAACACCTTGGCTATTAATAACATGGCCTAAGCACTGAATTTCAGTCTGTTGTCAAGGCAACACTTAAACCTGCAGCTGAAAATAATTGAAAAAGGTTACAATGGTTACTGATATGTTCCTCCGGTGTACATCCTGATGCCACAGTATCGCCCAAGTAATTTGAACAGACTGGGGCCCGGGGAACGGGACGCCGTGCTCGGTCAGCGGCTGTGCAGGCGGTAGGAGGTTAGCAGCACGAGGCCCGGCCTAGCTCGCCTCCTGCAGACGCTGCGGCTCGTGACGATGCCAGGAGTCGCCAGTGTAGCAGCGGGCAACACCCTCCGCCAGCCGGTCATCGTGGACAGCGTCACTGATGACGACGACGTGACAGCGAACGAACGCCCAATCGGTCGAACCGATGCCAACACCCACCTCTGATGCCCTTAAATAGTGCAGATCGCTGCTGAATCCGTCTGTTACATGGTGCTGTGTTTATTGGAATGTTCTTGATGAGCTGGCTAACACAACCGCGCCACACGCAGCCCGCGCCTGTGTAATTCTGCTAATGCTGCGTTCTGGCTGTTGATGGCTGCCGCTCACGTACGCACATACCAATGCTCGTTGCAAAACTGTGTCACCTGCGCAGGCCAGCCTTCGTCAGCCGTCTGCTGTGAGGCTGGCGCATCGCGCACTGAAACATTGTCCTCTACAATTCCTCCGCCGTACGAAAAGAGTTCGTCCCCGAATTCAACCAAAAAGTCAAAACAACTACAGTTCACTTCACAAACACCACAAAATGCGATTGATTCACTATTTACACTGTGTTCATTTACTTCTATCCGCAGTCTAATCTTTCTTCATAAACATTACTCAGTGTTTTGCTTCAGTGCCACACTACTGTTCAGTGATTTTGCCTGAACCCTTAGGTTAAAGGTTGGAAGGGGCGGGATTTGGGCTACCTTCCGCTTGAGCTGATAGTACACTAATCCTACGACAAAGATAAAATTACAGGTGGCGGTGGTTGATGATCCAATAACTAGTAAGCATTGCTATTGCTCATTACGGTACTCATGCACTCATTGAAAAAGATGTTCCATAGTTATATGTCCATCCTGAGCTGCTAGCATCCGGTCCAAAGAGGCGGGCAAAGTCGGGTCTAATGTGCTATTCAAATTAGTGAGATTTTCTTTTGTGGCGAATTGCACTGATTGGTCGAGTACATAGATCAATGTGCGTGTTATGTTCATGATTGTAGCTCCAGTAATCATGGCTGGTAAACGGAAAGTTGGCCCTGAAATGTCACACTGTGTGCCTTTAATTAACAGTCAATGCCCCTGCAATTCTATTCTTTGCGTACTCCCTTGCTTACCCTGCTCGTAACAAACGCAAATAACGACTGTGTTTTCCATTACTGAAAATATCCAATGTGGACCCACTTGCTGAAATAACTGCACTGTGCCTGCTATAATTTCCTTAAGGCACTCCGCGACTGGTTATTGAGAGCGGAATAGAGAATACTCACAAGATTTGGGAACAGTATGTAACAATTTCGCGGGGCAGATGGTAACTGGACCTGTTCAACAACGCAGCAAATCTCGTGCAGTGAGGAACGCATGAGCTTGTCTGTTACATGCCACTAACAGTATTTCTCGTATGGTTAATTGTACGAATTTCTGCAAAATTTCCCACTTTACTGGATACGTATGCAAGGCATAACATTCAAATTTACGATCCTTACATGTTAATGGTATTATTATATGAATTCTCAACAGGATACCCGTCTGCATACTAGTAACAGTGGCCATTTTGTAGTACAGAGATAAGTGTTCGTCTGGTAATGTCGTCAGTAGCTCCAGGGATGTGGGCAATTCCGATTTAACTTTTCGTAATCCTTCCCAAAGTTGTTCTGAAGGTAACAGTACCAGGGTTAGGTGCCCGCACATTGCGTGCAACAAAGCCTCCTGTAGTTCCGTGGCTTCCATGCGTGCTTCCGTAATACTATCAGCAAGAAAACGGAGCAGCTTAGCGATTATCAGCTGTGAATCGATGTTATCCAACCAGTACTTGATTATACCAAAGTTGTGATTGGTTCTGTCGGCTGTGGCCTTAATGTGGAACATCGAGGTCATGGCCAAAGCTCGCAATTGGCGCGTATTATTAACTACATCTTTCTCCAAACTCTCTAATTGGGTTGTGTGAAGATCTAGCATTCCCTGGTTGCTATTCACATTAACCTGTACCTCCTGTATCGTTTCATTAATACTTTTAATATCTTCCGTGTCAGCGGTCCCAAAAACAGTTTTTAGGATACGGCTGCTTGCGTCTAACCATCCTCTTTTCCTACGGACGTGCGGGATTAACCCTGCAGTTTGCTGCAACTGAGCTTGTAAGTGTGCAAAAGCTGATCGTAGTAGCTGATATTCCCCCTGTGTTTCGTTAAACCTTGACTGATTAGCAACCATAGAATGAAGTTCATTAAATGTACCCTCTAATTTACAGATTTCGTCTTCAACCGCCCAAATATTACAGTGCACCCTTAAGGTCCATTGATGTCCGGACATAATTACATCCGCTTGTCGCAAGAACAAAACACCACTTGATATAGGACGTACCTTCAAGGCTTCAGCTAAGTTGCAACAGCAAAACAGAATAACTATGTTGAGAGATAGTGCACACCTTCCCTCTTCCCTCTTCAGCACAACCCATGACGCTGGAGCTGCTGGTCTTACCAGAACATCACGCCTCCTGAGAAACAAAAGAAAAACAACTCACCTTAGCTCTTCCTTTTTACACGTGGCCTAAGAGCGTAATAGCATGTCTGATAGCTTTCACAATTAACTTGGTTCTCTTGTTTATCTATTCCTTTCTTATTCTTTTTCTTAAATTCATCTTTCTCTCCACTAGAAGTTACTGCAGACAATGAAGGAAGTTCCTCAAAATTCCACTTGAAAGGCCTAATTCGGCTCACATGCACAACAGTAGGGCGAATTGGAAGCTGTAATTTTACATTCACTGGCGATGTCATCTCGATCACCTGGAAAGGACCTTTATAACGGGATACAAATTTTTTCGTTTTGCCTTTTGGCACATACGGATTAGTCATCATCACCCATTATCCTACACGATATTTGGGTAAAGCCGCCTTTCTATTGTGAACTTTGTCCTCTCTCTCTAATGCTTTAGTGTTCATTTTTTTACCTGCCGCCAGATTGTTTTCAACTTTGTGGATAAATCCTTAACAGCCAAAATATCGGTTCCTGGCAGGGTCTTCAGCAATTCAAACAGAGATGGCATCTTCCGACCGAACAGTACTTCATACGGAGACAATCCTGTACTTTCATGCACTTTTGAGTTACACTCCACGATTACAAACGCCAATAGGATATCCCAATTGTTGTGCTGCGAATTTACATAATAACTTAACATCTTAGCTATTGTACGATGAACTCTCTCGGTCTGACCATTAACCTGTGGGTGTAATGCGCTCGTTCTCAATTTCTTTACATGCAACAACTTGCGTAACAGTTTCATCAAATCGGACATAAAGTTTGTCCCTTGATCTGTAATTATAGTTTCAGGTGTTCCGAATTTCAGTATCCATTGATGTACCATGGCGTGAGACACTGTTTCGGCTCGCTGTTCCGGAATAGCTGACATAGACACATAGCACGAAAAATGATTTATTATTGTTAAAACATAGCAATTACCCATTGGTGTTTGCACAAATGGTCCCAAGACATCTAAGCCAAGTAACTGAAAAGGTCTATCCGCTTCCGGTAGTCGTTGCAACACAATTTTCTGATGACTCAATTCCGCCCGTTGAGCACACGGAATGCAATTCTTTATGCACTGATCGAAAAATTGCCTACACATTGACCACCAATAGCTCTGTGCTACCCTCCTTTCCATTGCTCTTCAACCCGAATGACCAGAAAACATTGAATCATGTGCTTGCCTTAAAATTTCGCTTCGCAATTTTCTGGTACAACTATGTGTGGACTGTTCCTAGTTTTCCCATCTTTCATGATGAACTGCAAGGTAAATCTTTGATAATCTGTGTTGGCGGTTTGTGCTTCCTCCCATTCCTTGTCATTTATTCCTGTGAATTGCATGGTGCATACTTTACGACTCAGACCATCAACGTTTCCGTGCGATTTACCCAGTCGATGAATCACTTCAAAATCGTACTCACTAAGACACAAAGCCCACTTAGTTAATCTAATCGTTGTGTCTTTAAGCCCTAACAACAACTTAAGTGCTGTATGGTCAGTAATCACCTTGAAACGTCGTCCATACAAATAACACCAGAAATAGGTTATTCCAAAAATTAATGCCAATGACTCCTTCTCGGTTGTTGAGTAATTTTTTTCTCCATTGTTTAGTTGTCTGGAAGCATATGCTATCGGGTGTTCCTGCCCATCTATTTCCTGAGATAATACAATACCCAAAGCAAAATTGCTACAGTCCCAAGATAATATAAACTGTTTACTAAAATCTGGAAAAGCCAAAACCGGACTAGATGTTAACAAATTTTTTAACTTTTGAAAAGCCTCTTCGCATTCTGCTGACCAGTGAAATTTTGCTCCCTTCTTCAACAACTGCGTGAGGGGCCTTGCAATTTCCGCAAATTTTGGAACATACCTCCTGTAAAAATTGGCGAGACCTATATAAGACTGCAACTCTTTTACTTTTGTAGGTGTCGGAAAATTCATTAGCGCCTCTACAAGTTTGGGATCTGTGCGGACAGCCTCCTGTCCTATAATATGACCTAAATAACGGACTTCTTGCTCCAAAAAATGACATTTTTCCATATGAAGAGTTAACTGCACTGCTTTCAGATGATCAAAAACTTCGCGCAAATGGTGCACATGTTCTTGCATGTCCTTTGAGAAAACAATTATGTCCTCGAAATATACCATACACTGATTAGGTTTCAGCCCTCGTAAAATGCTATCTAGTAACCGTTGGAAGGTTGCCGGAGCATTTTTGAGTCCGAAAGGCATTCGCTGATACTGAAAATGACGTGTAGGTGTTGAAAAAGCTGTCTTCGGTCGGTCTTTTGGGGTGACCTCCAACTGGTGGTACCCGCTTCAAAGATCCAAGGTCGTGGAGTACAGACACTGATCCAAATTATCCAGAGTTTCAGTGATATTAGGCATTGGTATGCATCTGATACAGTTTTTTGATTCAGGAAGGATAATCACAACAAAAACAATATGCCTTGCCCCCATCAGGTGATTTTTTACCCACTATTACGAGAGAAGCGGACCAGGGACTACTACTGGTTTCTATTAGCCCATCCCTAAACAGTTGATTAATAAATTCTTCCATGACAGGCTGTAAACTTTTTGGAACACGTTATAGACCTTTATACACCGGTGCTTCATTCCCAGTGGGGATGTAATGCTGAACTAACAGTGTGGCGGGCAGTGGACCATGAGAATTAAATAACTCTCTATATTCCGTCAAAAGGTTCTCCATGACTTCTCTGTCTTTCCCTTCTAAATGTGCTACTTTACCCCTCAGTACGGACCAGCTGACAGACTCTCCTGGCATTGTGCAATCTGCTGCGAAATCCTTAACCAGTTCATCTTCCCCTGTTATCTCCAGATTCGCTATCACGGTACCCTGTGCTAACTGCACCTCTTCAAGGCCAAAATTATCAATACCGACAGGCACAACCTTTTTTCCTTCTATCTCCCACATGTAGGACACGCTACGGCGTGTAAAACACTTCATTTTATCCAGCAGCTCATTCTCAGACAAAGGTTCAATGACACACAATGAATTTACCGGCGCGCTAGCTCCAACATCTGCCCAGAATATTTTCCCTGTACCCTTCGGTATAGTATCCTGCGAGTTAACCCTAAGGGATCTTGTATACAGGTTAGGTGGCCCACCCGACGTCTGGCTGGTTCCTTGCGACAATAATGGTTTTTCGGCCGCAGAACCTAGGCAAAATTGTATCCCTTCCAGTTCTACTGTACGCCGTTCCAGGTTAACCTTTGCGTGATGCGCAACCAGGAAATCCAATCCGAGTATGACATCATAGCTGCTGCCAACAACTGGAAGAACTTTTACCTTCACCTGGAAGTTCCTCATTTCCACTCAGAAATTTAACACTGCTGATCCAAGTGACTTCACCTGTCCCCCACCCACGCCAGTTAACGCCCAGCATGGTGGTTTTAATTCTACTTTACCGAGAACATTTCTACTCGCCACGGATACCTGAGACCCGGTATCCAATAAAAATTTGCACGATCTGCCCCTCACCAAGCCGGTCAGAAAAAAGTCTTGCATTAATCCTCACCTAGTGAGTTTCACAGTGGACACACCACCCCCTGCCCGGTTTAACTGAGGGGGGGGGGGGGGGTGAGGCCCATCTTGCGGTTTCCTATTATGTTTCTGCCAGGACCCATTGCAATTACGCTCCCGATGACCCCAAAGTCTGCATTTCCTGCACTGCACTTCCTTGCAATTGCGTTTAATGTGTCACATCCAACCACATCTGAAACATTTTACTTCTGCATTAAATATTGCTTTCCTGTTCTGCGTCTTTGTTACTGCTTCAACTTCCTCTAACGCCACAGCGATTCCAACTGCCTCATTGAAAGTCTTAGGGAATTCCATCCTAATGTTTCGGGAGGTTTTGGGTTGTATTCCCCAAACATGCGTCTAGTGCCCTCTGCTCAGCTTCCTCTAACGCCACAGCGATTCCAACTGCCTCATTGAGAGTCTTAGGGAATTCCATCCTAATGTTTATGATAATATCTAATGTTTATGATAATATCTAGACGTATTTTCCCTCCGATACCTTTCCAGCAACCTTTTCTTGAATACTTCAAATGTCTGAGCATCCCTTAATTCTTCATGGCATGTAACGTATGCTCTGGCATCCCCAGTTACTTTCAACTTAGCCACATGCAAAAGTGTTTCTGTACCCCAAATTCCCAATTTAGCGGCCGTGCTAACGTTCTCATAAAAAATCATAACATCCTCCCCAGCTTTTCCCGAGAAAGGGGTGACCAAAGACGCAGCGTTAGTGTCAAGAATTACTGCATCAACAGGAAACCATTCGCTGCTCTCTTCTGTAGACCGAGCAAGCTCTATCTCTAATTCCAACACTCACTCAAGTAGCTGCTGAATAGCCACCTCGGCTGACACAGGCTGCTCTATCACTACCAGCTATCGAATAAAGATTACAGTAAGCCCAGAAAGAAGAACAGGAAGAGAAGACGGACTACGCTACACGTTCAGGCTTGACTTACTTGTCATGTTGCAGGAGTTGCTGATCTATTGTTGCCCTTCTCAGGTGCCACATATCCTCGTCGATTAAGAGCCACAATTTCCTCCAAATCCAGGGAGAAGACCACTACTCACACCAATTGTAACAGCAGTGTGTGATGCGGAGGTTGCCCACTGATACCACTTGTAATAGGATGACTGGAACGGGTGATGTGGCCAGGGTTGTAGGGCATGGTTGGGTAGAAGAGGGTGGTTGTTTTTAGCAATCTTCCTCTTTATTGTTGGTTCTTCCAATACATTTTCCAGTAGCTCATCCCCATCGCTCGTGTAGTGGTGGAGATGTGCTGATGCGCACAGCCCAGGGAACGTGACACCATGCTCGGTCAGTGGCGGCACAGGCGGTAGGAGGTTAGCAGGACAAGGCCCGGCCTAGCTCGCCTCCCGTAGACGCTGCGGCTCGTGACGGTGCCAGGAGTCGCCGGTGCAGCAGCAGGCAACGCCCTCCGCCGGCCAGTCCTTGGGGACAGCGTCACTGATGATGACGACGTAACAGCGACCGAACGCCCATTCAGTCGAACCGATGCTGACGCTCACCTCTGATGCCCTTAAATAGTGCAGACCGCTGCTGAATCCGCCAGTTACACAGCGCCGTGTTTATTGGAATGTTCTCGATGAGTTGGCTAACACAACCGCGCCACACGTGGCCCGTGCCTGCGTAATTCTGCTAATGCCGCGTTCTGGCTATTGATGGCTGCTGCACACGTACACACATACCGACGCTCGCTGCAAAACTGTGTCACCCGCATAACGCGCCAGCCAGCGTTCGTCCGCCGTCTGCCGTGAGGCTGGTGCATCGCACACTGAAACACACTAAATCACAATTTCGCACCATATGTCCTAAAAATAACCGATTGTCCTGTACAATAGCAGCCTGCATCAATCCTGTCCACTAATTCCTCATGGTGAGGCAACGGATAACTGTCAATTACTGTTTGTGGATTCACAGTGGATTTAAAGTCAAAATAAAGACAAAGGTTTCCAAAAGGCTTTGGTAAGATTACTAGGGGAGAAGCCCATTGTCTAGCCTGGAGAGGAGCAATGGCACTATTGTCTTTCCATTCTTTACGTTCACTTGCAACTTTGTCTCAAAGTGCATGAGAGATGGGATGCGCCTGAAAAACTTAGTTGCCCATTGTCCTTCATTGTAACATGCACCACAAAATTATTTGCTCTGCCAAGTCCTTCAGAAAATAAATTTAGAAGCTCCTCAATCAATTTAGTAACATTGTCTTTGGGGTTGAAAACAGAAACAAAAAGTACATTGTCCTGAATCATGGATCATGTTGTAATAGTGGGTGGAGCAAGGAACCGTATCGATAGTGACCAGGGCTACAGTATTGAGAGTGACCTGGTAAAAATAGCATCAGCAACGAACCATACTAATGTTTAGTTTGGGCCTGTTTTCAAGCGGCACGATCGATCCCAGTTGAACAGTTCTGTGAAGAGGGTCAATATGGAGTTGGATCGACTGCTTCGGGCTGCTGCTGGGTCAGGGATTGGTTTGGTTCCTGTTGACACTATTGGTAGGTGGGGCTTTACTTCTCATGGCCTGCATCTCAATAGAATAGGGAAGCATATACTGGCTAGGATGATAGCAAATTCTTTAAGGAGGTACACTGCAACTCATGGAAGTAGTTCGTTTTTAGGTTAAGCCCATTATCTACACATTGAATATTGAAACAAGATGTATCTGAAAATGGTAAGCATATTACTTGTGAAGACAAAAGAAGTAACAGTAAATTTACTAAATCAAAATATCAGAGAATTAAAAAACAAAATTAATGAATTTCAGATCTGTCTAGATGAGCTACAGTCTACAAATCCTGTTGATATTATTTGTATTTCTGAACATCATTTGGTTAGTGAAATTAGAATGCTTAATATAGAAGGGTATACCTTAGCTTCAAAGTATTGCAGAAAAAACATGGAGAAAGGAGGATTTGCCACTTACATTAGAAAGGGTCACAATTATAAAAACACTGACATTCTTAAATACTGTAGTGATCAGCATTTTGAAGCATGTGCCACACAAGTAGAAACACACAAAAGAAAAATAATTATAGTCATGTTATACAGGGCTCCAACTGGTAATTTCCAGCTATTCACTAAACAGCTTAAAGCAGTATTAAATTTCTTAACTTCTAAAAATAATAAACTCTTACTAACTGGAGATTTTAATTTAAATTTTTTGGAGGATAGTTACTCAAATCCATACTAGAGTCTCTTACCACTTCTTATAATCTCATTCCCTTAGTACAGTTCCCAATCAGGGTTATGGGCACCAGCAGCACTGCTATTGATAAAATTTTCATAGATACTACCACACTAGCAAATCATAGCATAAATCCAATATTTAATGGCCTTTCAGATCATGACGCCCAGTTGCTTACATTTAATATCGTGGGGTCTGATTAACTAATAACGGGAAGTGGGAAACTATACGGATAATAAATGAAACAGGAACTGAAGGTATAAAAAACTGTTTGAGGAATACATACTGGAAAGATGTACACAATTCACCAGGTATAAATGAAAAACATATCAAAGGTCTTGTAAGTGATAAAGATCAGTTTCAGAATGAATGAAAGAACTTCCTGTTGGCCAACTCCTTCTACTCCATCGATGAATATCTTCACAAGGATTATAGCTCATAACTCTGTCTGCATTAGAATTGTACAATATCCATGTATCTGAGTAAAAAAAAATTGACTCTTTCCACATCCTAGAGACTCCTCTCCAAGGGATCCATAGAAAACTATAAATGTAATGTAATGGACGAAGACCAAACAAATCAAAACAATCCAACCCAAAAATATTTTCATAATCTCACAAACGCAAAATTGTAAATGTCACTGTACTGGTGTGAGAGTGGAATGTGGCAGGGAAACTACATGTACCAAGCACTGGGAAGTTCTGATCATTATACGCAGTAAGACCAATATTTTGAACAAGTGGATTGTGTCGCCATAGGAAGCCCTATGTCTCCTGTGGTGGCCAATTATTTTCTGGAAGATTTTGAAGAAAAAGCACTACAGTCAGCCACTCCCAAACCCTCTTGTTTTCTGCGGTATGTGGATGATACATTTGCGGTGTGGCCACATGGACTTTATAACTCTACCTCCGCTTCTTCAACATCTGCATTCGCTCCATCCGAAAATAAACTTCACAATGGAAGTGGAAAAAGATGATACTTTACCTTTTCTTGATGTCTTGGTACGAAGGAAAGCAGAGGGAACATTGGAACACAGCGTCTACCGCAAGCCAACACATACAGATCTACACTCCTGGAAATTGAAATAAGAACACCGTGAATTCATTGTCCCAGGAAGGGGAAACTTTATTGACACATTCCTGGGGTCAGATACATCACATGATCACACTGACAGAACCACAGGCACATAGACACAGGCAACAGAGCATGCACAATGTCGGCACTAGTACAGTGTATATCCACCTTTCGCAGCAATGCAGGCTGCTATTCTCCCATGGAGACGATCGTAGAGATGCTGGATGTAGTCCTGTGGAACGGCTTGCCATGCCATTTCCACCTGGCGCCTCAGTTGGACCAGCGTTCGTGCTGGACGTGCAGACCGCGTGAGACGACGCTTCATCCAGTCCCAAACATGCTCAATGGGGGACAGATCCGGAGTTCTTGCTGGCCAGGGTAGTTGACTTACACCTTCTAGAGCACGTTGGGTGGCACGGGATACATGCGGACGTGCATTGTCCTGTTGGAACAGCAAGTTCCCTTGCCGGTCTAGGAATGGTAGAACGATGGGTTCGATGACGGTTTGGATGTACCGTGCACTATTCAGTGTCCCCTCGACGATCACCAGTGGTGTACGGCCAGTGTAGGAGATCGCTCCCCACACCATGATGCCGGGTGTTGGCCCTGTGTGCCTCGGTCGTATGCAGTCCTGATTGTGGCGCTCACCTGCACGGCGCCAAACACGCATACGACCATCATTGGCACCAAGGCAGAAGCGACTCTCATCGCTGAAGACGACACATCTCCATTCGTCCCTCCATTCACGCCTGTCGCGACACCACTGGAGGCGGGCTGCACGATGTTGGGGCGTGAGCGGAAGACGGCCTAACGGTGTGCGGGACCGTAGCCCAGCTTCATGGAGACGGTTGCGAATGGTCCTCGCCGATACCCCAGGAGCAACAGTGTCCCTAATTTGCTGGGAAGTGGCGGTGCGATCCCCTACGGCACTGCGTAGGATCCTACGGTCTTGGCGTGCATCCGTGCGTCGCTGCGGTCCGGTCCCAGGTCGACGGGCACGTGCACCTTCCGCCGACCACTGGCGACAACATCGATGTACTGTGGAGACCTCACGCCCCACGTGTTGAGCAATTCGGCGGTACGTCCACCCGGCCTCCCGCATGCTCACTATACGCCCTCGCTCAAAGTCCGTCAACTGCACATACGGTTCACGTCCACGCTGTCGCGGCATGCTACCGGTGTTAAAGATTGCGATGGAGCTCCGTATGCCACGGCAAACTGGCTGACACTGACGGCGGTGGTGCACAAATGCTGCGCAGCTAGCGCCATTCGACGGCCAACACCGCGGTTCCTGGTGTGTCCGCTGTGCCGTGCGTGTGATCATTGCTTGTACAGCCCTCTCGCAGTGTCCGGAGCAAGTATGATGGGTCTGACACACCGGTGTCAATGTGTTCTTTTTTCCATTTCCAGGAGTGTATATCTGCAGGCCACAAGCTGCCATCGTCCTGCACAAAGCAATAATGGATTATGTACGTTGGTTCATAGAGCACATGTGGTATCTGATCCTGAGAGCCTGTCGAGTGAATTACAACATTTGAAGACAGTGTTCCGACAAAACGGTTATTCTGAGAGACAAATACGTAATGCATTCAGGCCCTGGAGAGTTCAATCTATGGAGCAGAATGAAGATACGGAGACACCCACCACTTTGGCCTTTTTGCCGTGTTTTGGTGCCATGTCGTAAAGAATCGGAAGAGTCCTCGGGAGATACGGAATTAAGTGTGTTTTTCAACCATCTGCAAAACTGAGAAACATGTTGGGTTCGGTTAAGAATGACCTTGGACTGAAGAAATGAGGTGTGTACAAGATTCCTTGTCAGTGTGGGGTAGCGTATATATGCCAGACATGCCGCACAGTACTAGAACGATGCGATGAACATCAGCGTCATACACGTCTTCGTCAACCGGAGAAGTCGACAATTGCGGAACACTGCCTGAATAGGGGACATCCTATGATTTATAAAAAGACGGAAGTTTTATCCACGGCATCATCTTTCTGGGACTGCGTCATTAAGGAAGCAATACATATCCGTACAGCCGATAATCTCATCAACAAAGATATGGGATATAAACTGAGTACAGGCTGGTACCCTGCATTGGCTGCTATTAAATCACGACGCGAAAATCAAGATTCTTCGGTAACAGGCCCGTCATTACACTGGCCTAGTACGGCCGTTGGTCAGTAACGTCTGGCCTCACTTGACAACGCAGCGTACAGTGCACGCGCAGGAGAGCCGCACTGCGATTTAAAAAAAAAAAAAAAAAAGTCTCTGAGCACTATGGGACTTTATTTCTGAGGTCATCAGTCCCCTAGGACTTAGAACTACTTAAACCTAAGGACATCACACACATCCATGCCCGAGGCAGGATTCGAACCTGCGACCGTAGTGGTCAAGCGGTTCCAGACTGTAGCGCCTGGAACCGCTCGGCCACCAAGGGCGGCTGCGATTTTCGGCAGAGGGAGTTTGAATATGGCAAATCAGTGCGCATGCGCGATTTCCGCGGCTGCGCATTCTTCGCGCGCGTGTTCTAAAAACGGGGCGTCGGTGTGCGGATGCCGTTAGTCGTACCTAGCCACGAGCAAGGTTGAACCACCTGAAGAAGTCGGACAGTTGCTCCGAGGAAATATTGTGGAATTTGCACAACGTGGTCCGGCAGCAAACCCGTGAAGACTATTTACAACACTTTATTTCTAAAAAGGAAAGAAACATACTTATCATTATAAGGTGGCTTGATGCACTTTCTGTGCCTCCTACAGGCAATTACTTTTACACACTATTACCACTCGCAAAATACAGGCTAAGTATCTTCTTCCTATTACTCAGTAATGATGCTCTCGAAGTTAGCATCGACAGGGGGCGCTGTCCTCTGTCTTCCTGGAGGTGTGGCACTATCCAGTCTTTCCATTGGCGTGTGGGTCATTGTCTTCTTGATGCTGTTTTGTGGCACTGAGCTGTCGGTGCACTGCAGTGCTTTAGTATTGCACATTTTTGGTTTGTGGTCGCTTTTTTCTTGGTAACTATGGTATGGGAAATTGATAACTATGGAAATCGACAAGTCAATGGAGGAGAGTTGAGGGAGGAGTGAGGGAGCACAAATCATATCTGTGTGTGATCTGCAGAATCAGAGTACACAGGAAACTGTCAGGCTAATTGAGGAGAATTTTGGGCAGGCTGCAGAAACACCAGGCACGTCTGTGGGGAGTAGACAAATTCAGAGTACACAAGAAACCAACAGGCCAAGTGAAGAAAGTCTCGGGGAGAGTGAGGAAACACAGGCCACATCTTTAGGGGATCCACAAAGTCAGAGTCGACTGGATCGAATTCTCACGATATTAGAAAACCACACATCTCAGTTAACTGCCATAAGGGAGGAAAATAAAACACAATTTTAAAGACTGGAAGCCAAGCTAAAATTTTGCAGTCAAAAGATTGATGGGTAGATCGCTGAAGTTAGGCGTGAATTGGAGACTGAAACCAAAAATATGTGGCCGGAGGTCACCAACAGCCTGGACGAGATGAAAAAAGCGTGTTAAACGAAACTTGACAGCATATAAATGTGGATAAACGCGAATATGACTGACATCTCCACACGAATAGGTGAGGAAAGTAAATCATCCAAGTAAAGACAAACTGGAACGTCAGTCCTGGAATAAGAAGTATCTGCACTACAACAAGGTAATGTCTTCGTAATGCAGGTCACGCCAACGAATCTGCATGCCGCATTCCCGATGCACAGGGTGAACGCACCATTGCCTTAGTTTAGTCAAACATCCAGTACCCACCCAAAGTCATACCTAAAGAAATTAGACATGTATCTGCTTGCAAAAGGAGTGGCGGAATGCAATGCTTTACTTGCTGTGTGGCTGACGTTCGACCAGAAAGAGGCTGCCTGGTTTTATGTAACAATTCATGTGAACCGTAGTTACAAGGATTTCTGCAACACGTTACGCACAATGTACTGGAACCTGGTCGCACAGGCCACTGCGAATACAACCATGCACCAGAGACAGTATGTGTCACAGTCATGTCAATCCATGGTAACACACGCTGCTCACTTTGTCATTCTGGCAGGATAGTTGTATGACAAAATGATAGATGAGGAATGGTGTACCATGATGAGCTCACATTTTGCCATTAACATACAATGTGCATTCGTTGGGGCACTGTCAAGAGAACAGTTCCTCGATATTTTTTAGGTCTGTGGATGGCACTGAAGAGCAGGAGAAACGAAGGATGGCACATGTTAACGCATTAAGGGCAGAAAATACTATGCCACAAGAGGATATGGGGCTCTTCCATCCATTGCCTACATCTACCTACTGACGCCATAATATCGCTGCTTTGGCTATGGCAGCACCTCTCCACACCCATAATTTTAGTGGGACTACATGCTAGAGTAAACTGCCAGCCCTACTCACTACACAGTACTCTGCACTGGACGAAGAGGTCTCTGTGATGACATCAATCATCAGGATCGACTTCACCCAACACATCAATTGTAGCAACTACTAACCCATAGACCATATATAACATGTTATCGATGGGCCATGTGGTAACCTGTTTTTATCTGTAGCCTAAAATCACGATCTTTGTTCCATAAATTCCTGTTGGGCTGGCTTCTTGAGTTCTGTGTTTCGTGGTAACATGCTTTGTATCTGATTGATGTATAACAGTGACAATAATGTGTGAAATTCTTAGACAAAGTGTCAATACGTTACTCTACCCACATCTTGCTACCAAGGATTTTCACACGGTTTTCCAATAAACTATGAACAGTCATCTTGTTAGAAAAAGTATATTTATATCGCAAAACAAATATATTAAACTATTTCACTTGCTGTACAACTCACGTCATTATTTTCGACTACTGTATTTTACTTGAAAATGAATGTGATTGTCTCAGTCTGCTAATGGCAAAACAATATTGTTGTTGTGTTGGAATTATTCATTCAATTATCATTCAACAGCTGCAAAATGCAAACAATGGAAGAGCTTATAACAATATACATTCATTACGGAATTTTTCACTAGTGGCGAATTCTTTGACGTATATATATAGATATAGCTATAGCTATACCTCCAATTTCTGAAAAATAAAAATTGGTGCCTGGCTGTGACTCGAATCCAGATTTTCTGCTTATTGTGAGTGATCATCTTAAGGATACAGGATACTTTTCCAGCTCAATATTATGTAAAAACCAACACCTATTTCTTTCAGGCACTGTTTATAATGTATATGTTCTACAGATTTTTTGTTGATATCAGGTAATTCAGCACACTTTCTAAACAAATCAGAAGTATTTTGAATAATTTTGAACCTGTTTAGGGTTATTAAAAAAATTACAAAGAAATTGAAGCAATTTTTGTCCAAAATGCTTCCTCGAATTGAGGTACCATTTAATCCATATGAAGGAGACCAAATTTTTACCAGATATGCATGACATGATGGCTGAGGTACCAGACCTATTTCATTCCACGTATTATGTATATTTAACGACCTAGAGCAGTGTGCTAACCATACACCCCTCCTATCCAGATCCTCAGATGAGGATGATACGACGGTCGGATGGTCCTGATTGGTCACTTGCAGCCTGAAGACATAGTGCTTTTTTTATTATGTATATTAGAAGGATAAAAAATATCACGTCTTACATTTTAATTATTATAATTTTTTCCTAATAAAAATGTTATTTTTTTCTTTAATTTAGTTGATTCTGCAATAAAGCTTAGGTCTACTACATAAGTATGGACTATTGCAAGTTACAGAAAAAATTAGAGCAATGCTTTATAAACTTTAGGAAATATTTGTACCTGTATTCTGAAAAATACAACTTGTGGGAAATTGTGAATGAAGATATGAGTCCAATTAAAGTGTGCCTCAAAACATTCCTGAAGCATAGTCTTCATCTTGCAGCATTTCTTCATCTTCAGGCTTCCTCTTGGCATTCCTTTCAGCACTTCTTGCTTCTTTGGTAACTTGAAGAGCGAATCTTTCAGCTTCATGCATCGTTTGTCTGTCACACGCAAGCAATTGATCTTCCATATTAGTCACATTTTGTGCCTAAATTTCTCAAGACTTCCAACCTTTCTATCACTCCATCACTGATGCATATCACTGCATCTAGCACACCACCTTTTAATGCATTTAGTCATAGAAAAATATTCTTTGGGAATCTTTCCCATATGCAATGGTTGAAACTTTCATTTGTATTCTGAGTGCCTCCATGAAGACATTTACTAAGCAAAACAGGGTCACTCAGGTCCCTAGAATTGGTTTTACGTCATTCATAACACGCTCAGGAAGAGAATGCTTATGATGGTATATTTATTTGACTACTCTCTTTTTCTTTTTAGTAACCACACAAAGTGGCCCATACTGCTTTTCTCATTGCTGTAACATCATTCAGAGGTGCAGTTCGTCTAATGACCAGTCCATATTAACTCTGAAGAAGATCTGTTTCAGTTTATGCCTCTGCCAGACGGAGATTTTTGATCAGATAGCAACTTTCCTTTCATTTCTCCTCGTAACTTCCTCAATCTAGCACCAATCATCTTTTGCACGTGTCCACAAATCTCCAATTTAGCTACCCAGGTAGCACCATAAACATTGAACTCATTAATTTGAAAGTTTTAGAGTCCCCATTCCCTAGGTACATCGTATATCTAACATTATAAATGAGCACCGACCTCTGAAATATTTTTAGAGCTCCATCACACTCCGTACCTTCACAGTAACCGTCATAATTCTTAGGACACTGATGTTCAATATATCATTCAATGTTACCATGGCAGGTGTGCAGTACTTAGATAAGCACTCAATATCAACAACTTTTCCATTCTCCAGGGAAGTCTCACTTACAACACTATTCAAGGAACGATGTCCTCAACGTTGCAATGTCCCATCAAGTGCAATAGCAATGTCCCTGTTTCCACTAATATTTACAGTTTGTTCTACTGCACATTTTATAGATGCTTTAGACACTAGCGTCAAGGCACCTAAAAGTATTTTTATGAACTTGCTGAACCTACTAGGAGGAGGAGGAAGGTCCATCAAACCACAAAGCGTTTGAGCAGCCTTTTTTCCTTTTCCTATTGTACGCATTGCATACACTAACTTCAAATTCACATCATATGAATTATGCGCAATGTTCGAAGTCATTTTCGAGGTATATTTATTGCAGGATATACACAGAACAGCTAATTTTGATGCTAAACCCTCCCTGCTACATTGTTGTTCAGTTATTTCCAGACAGCCTACACCATCACATTGTTTAAATTTCGCCACTTCCTTTATAGAAGAAGATAAGATGCCTACATCAACAACAACAAATCCACTACAAACAGCATCATTGTTAACACAAAAGTTTGAATCACCAGGAGGCGTGCCATGTGGGAGTTTCTTCCCTGAAGAACTGATACATAGGTTACTTTCAACAGTGTGGCTTGCTTTGTTTGTGAGCTGGTTACCACGGAATTTCCTTTTTTTTTAATTTCTTGATGTGTGGCATAGTTCGCATTTATTGCACACTAAAGAATATGTACTTCCACATATATATGTAGTACTTGGGCAACCTTCAGTAGCACATGAACAAACTGCTTCAGCAGAACAAAAGTAAATACTAGCAAAGGTAATCATTTACAGACACCAGAACCTGCACTGCTACCAACATATATAATGTATCATACGTATAATCACTGGAAACAGAAAGTTCACAGTTCTTTTCGAAATAACAGCGGTTTCTGTAACAAAAGTAAAGGGGGCATGGTGGCATATATGACCATAACTTTGAAATGGTATATATATTGTGTGTGTGTGTGTGTGTGTGTGTGTGTGTGTGTGTGTCATTTTTATTTGAAACCCTATAATGTATATATCAATGTAATCAGGAAAGACTATAGAATTTAATAAAGTCATAAAAATTTTCGATTTTTCCACCATTTATAAGTACCCTGTATCCTTAATCACTTTAGCTGTTCGAGCATGCACCACAGGCTGATCCAAAACTCCATATGCCATGTCCCGTAATGCTCAAACATTACATGATTCCTGCAACAGGGAGAATGAGATTGCAATGAATCAAGATCAATATTAGTATAGTCGTTTTTCCCATTGAGGCATATAATATTTCTTTAATTTACAGTGTCTTTTCTTTCAGACATGCATGTCTGAGGGAACAGACATTGTAAATTAAATAAATTACATTCAGTTGTGCAGCAGCACTGTTGCCAGTGAGCCTATGTTCTCAGTATGTCGAAACGTGCAATTTTCTTCTGGTGATGATACTGAACACAGCAAATCTAGTGAAGACTCCATATATATGGGAGACAACAAAGGCAGTTCTGAGGAAAGCTTCAGCGATAGTAATGAAGAATCACATGAAGATAATAGATTTTCAAGTTGCCATGTGCTGAATGAAATTGATGTATTTTTCCTCCTGCTCCACCTGTTTCCCTTTTATTTCAATTTGGGTGGTAAAAACAAACTTAGATACAAACGCTACACCATTTATGGATGTACTTTGAAATATTTTTTGACGATATGTTGATGTGTCCTATGGTAACTGAAATCAATATGTATGCATACCAGGATATCTCCAAGTTGTACAAAAATATGAATTGTAACTGAAAGAAATGGACAGATGTTGGTAAAGATAAAATGAAAGTTTTCATAGTTATTTTATTACTATAAATTATAGTCAGTTTACATGAATAAGGAAGATACTGGTCCAAGTGTGAAATAATTCATGTTTCGATTTTTTCGAAAATCGAGCCATGAGACAGATCCAGATTGATTATGAAATACTGTCACTTTTCGGATAATTTTACTTTCAACCAAGATAAGCATCAATGTCAAAAGTTACGAAAAGTATACTAAGTCATTGAATATTAACAAAAAAGTTCAGCTCAGCTTTAGTTCCATAAAGAAATGTCAGTATTGATTATAGTTTATTGTTATTCAAAGAAAGGTTTGGCGGGAAACAGTGTATACCAATGAAAAGATCTCGTTTTGGTATAAAATCATTTGTTCTGTGTATATCACAATAAGGTTATGTATGGAACTTCTTACTTTATGTTGGCAAAAGATCACCATATTTGGATAAGTGTGAGAAATACCCCAGGTTAATGGATTCTGTATTAGTCAAAGGCTATTGTGGAACAACTGACAATTTTTACGCATCACCCGAACTTGCCCATTTATTTGGTGCAATGCAGACCGGCATCTTATCGATCATTCTCTATTCAGTGCATTTGTTATAGAGGCCTGTCCCCAAAATATGCAAACGTGAAGAAAATATTTTTTTTTTTTTTTTAAATTTAGAATGGAAGTAACTGAAGTGATTTTTGAGAAATACATACATGCATTACCTCCAAATGTACACAGACATTCAAGAACAACAAGTCTGATAAAAAGGCATTTCATATCCCACATTCCTCTGAATCCAATAAAAAAGGAATCTTGTAGAAGGTGTGAAGAAGAAACGCTGAAGTGAAAAATACGGAAAGAAATAAGAGCCTGATGCGAAGACAGCATCGTGGGCTTGTGTATGGAACCTTGCTTCAAGCTTTACCACACTCAGAAACATTTTTAATGTGTTTCTGCTGTGTTTAAAACATTAAATGTGATTTTCCATTTTCCGGCATTATGTAGGTTACGTGTCGATTAAAACTCACTTCTAAATTCCGTTTTTGATTTTCTTGTTTCCTTTAATACTATCCTCACAACTATTCTAAGCACTTAACAAAAATGTATCGCAATTTTGTAATAGAAAAATCGGAAAATTGCCTGCAGTTGGAGAGTTAAGACGACAGTCATCAGATTTGGCTAAAAACATTTGGACACCTGTGTAAACATGAATACAAGTGCACTACTCGGTGGCTATCTTGTGTTATAAATTAGCGTAATTAAAATTACAGGTTGGGCCCTAATTAAATCCTAAATAAACACAATTAAGTGCCCAAGTGAGTGGTTTATTTACATAAGAGGGGGAGGAGGAGGACGAGTTGATGTTTAATGTCCCGTCAACAACGAGATCATCACAGACAGAGGACAAGCTCGGATTAGGGAAGGTTGGTTGGTTGGTTGCGTGGTTGGTTTAAAAGAGGGTGGGGAGGGACCAAACTGCTAGGTCATCGGTCCCTCGTTCCAATTAAATTAATTCCACAAGGGTGGGAGTAAAATAATCGAGACATACAAAACACAGCTGCAAGAAAGGAGAAAACCACAAGAATGACAGAAGTGCAACAAACACTAAAATGGACAAAATCGGACAAGAAAACCACAGAGAGACGCAAGAAAAATGTAGAAGAGATCAAAACAAGAGAGCAGATTACCATGACTGGCTCACCATGAGAATAAAAAGGAGAAGCCAGCCACTCTGCGACACATTAAAACCTCCACCCCAAAAGCACCAGGCTGGAGGACACAGATGGACAAAGGACATGCGCTAAAACTTAGATCAAATGATTAAACCCACCCTCACGAATAAAACGTAAAACTAAAGCTGCTGTTGAGACATTGTCACCCAATATCGAAGGTAGGGTGCTGGGAAAATTAACAGTCCACCGCAGAGTGGCTAAAAGTGGGCAGTCTAGCAAGAGGTGGGCGACTGTCATTTGTGAGCTACAGCGACACCGAGGTGGATCCTCGTGACGGAGGAGGTAACCACGTGTTAGCAACGTATGGCCAATGAAGAACTGGCAGAGGACAACGGATTCCCTGCGAGAGGACTGCATGGAAGACTTCCACACATTCGTAGTCTCCTTAATGATATGCAGTTTGTTGTGCATACTGTTATGCCATTCCGTCTCCCAAAGCCGAAAAACCCTACGGTGTAAGTCAGAAAGCAGGTCAGTTCCAGAGATGTCCATCTCCAGAAGTGGTTTCCGCATACCATGTTTGGCCAGCCTGTCGGCAAGTTCGTTGCCTGGGATTCCGACATGTCCTAGGGTCCACACAAACACCACTGAACGACGGGACCAATCCGGGGCATAGATGGACTCCTGGATGGATGCTACCAAAGGATGGTGAGGGTAGCACTGGTCGATAGCTTGTAGGCTGCTCAAGGAGTCAGTACACAGGAGAAATGACTCGCCAGCGTATGAGCAGATGTGCTCAAGAGCATGAGGTATGGCCGCCAGCTCTGCAGTGAAACATTGCAGCCATGTGGCAAGGAGTGCCGTTCAATATGTCTTCCACGAACATACGCAAAGCCTATGTGACCATCGGCCATCGAGCTGTTGGTGAAAACCACTTCATGGCCCCAGTTCATCAGGGGAGGGATATATGGCTTTACATCACAGTGGCAGACCATCACCTTGACCTTCTCGGGCTATGTGTCAACCTCGAAGGCCAAGATGAAGGCACCGATGGCAACCTGATTATGCCTGGGACTCCGGCGGATGCGCCAGATGAAATGGACTCCTCACCGCTCTAAATTGGCGAGCAGTTCATCATCAGACTGCAAAAGAAGGTCCCTGTGAAATATGGTGCACTGGACCATATTTAAGCTCTTATGGAGCGTGAGGGAAACAGAAACATCCCCTAGCTTGTGACAGGCGAGTAGCGCCCGTGACTGGACAGAGGATGCTGTTTTGATGAAGACCGACCCTGACCGCATTTTGGACAAGCCCTCTACCTCCCCAAACTTGTCCTCTAATTTCTCCACAAAAAACTGAGGTTTCAATAACAAGAAAGATTCCCCATCGACTCTCGTACATACGAGGTACCGGGGTGCATAAGCTTTGCTGCCATCCTTAGCCTGGTGTTCCTTCCATGGTGTGGCTAGGAAGAGAGACGATTTTGGTTGTATTTCTTAACACTGAAGTTACACCTTGATCGCTTAGAAACTGCTGATGTATGACCACTAGCAAGAGATGACGTACTACACTTCATGGCGTGTCATCCACCCTGATGCCGCCCACTCTGAACAGTGGCTCTCCCCACGCAGCCACAGCAAAGGCCACTGCCGGGAGTCCCAATGCCCCAGGGCGATGGGCATCTACTCCTTAGCATACGTGGGGAGTTAACGGCGCAGGCATCAGCAGAGCGATCCCTGTGTGGTCAGGGGGCTACAACCAACAGGGTGCATGGCGGCCCCACCACAATGGACTGGCTACCGTGCTGGATGTCAGATGTAAAGTCCATTATCACGACAGCACAGAAAGCAATACTGAACAGAGGATGGAGGAAAACGCACCTAGGAGGGTGACGTTGCCCAACAGCTGGAGAATGAGCAGAAGTGCAGATCCACGTTGACAAAGGATGCGAGAGGTCTCAGCGCATGATGGACACTATGCACCATGTAAGGCATCCTTCCCCAATTGGCTCGCTCTTAGGGAAAATTTTGAAAAATGGAGGTCAAACCCTACAGGGGACCATCACATAAAGGCCAAAACATGTGAGACGCCTTTCAGTCATCCCTTACGACAGGCAGGAATACCTTGGGCTTATTCTAACCCCCAGACCCACAGGGGTTGATTAGGTAAGAATGGAGAAGGAAACTGGCATGTCCTTTCCAAGGAACCATTTCAGCATTTGTCTGAAGTGATTTAAGGAAATCACGAAAATCTAAATCAGGGTGGCTGGATGTGGGTTTGAACTGTCATCCTCCCGAATGCGAGTCCAGTGTGCTAACCTTTGCACCACCTTGCTTGGTTTGTTAACATAAGAACATTAGGGCAGGCAGCTGGTTTGTTTACATGAGGAGAAAAATGGATCCCTTGGCCCAGAACCAGTCAAGCTCCATTACTCAACAGAGTAGTTTTTTCCATCTGTGTGGTTGGAGCCCAAGTAGCAAGCACACACAACTCACAGCACCTGAAGGTTACAGCAAGGTCAATCATCAAAATATTGTGCTAAAATAGAAACAAAAACTTGACTGAGGAACTGGAACTGCACCATTAATCAGTCATGCTGAGAAAACCTGATATATCATAAACATATCTAATACTAACGACACTATCAATTAGTGAAGTATTGAGGACAGCAAAGAGACTATGTTCCTGGATATGTGGACTCAAAATAACATCATATGGAATAAACACATTGAATCCATGAGCTCAAAATTGAGTAAAACATGCTTTGCATGTTTTCATAGCCATCTTCCATATGGACATATAACAGAAATGACCAAACGTGTTTTAATAACAATATTCAGAAAATGAAGAGGATGCAAAGAAGGATGCACTTTCGGTTCAGAAAAGAAATGTAGAAATGTCAAGAAGTAAAAGTTACTATAAATTTGTGTGTCTGTATCAATATCATTGCACGAAGCATGCAACTACTTCTACTGTCATCCATTAGCAAAAAATCTTACAGAGAACCTGAGAAAATTCTGGTCCTACATAAAATCACTACACAGGCCAAAGGCTCCTACCCAGTCACTCACTGACGAGTCTGATGGGGCAATAGAAGAGAGTAAAAGAAAAGCTGAAGTTCTAAATTCCACATTTCAAAAAATCATTCACCTAGCATTGAGAAGCAACTGAGAGAGTTGAAAACAAATAAGTAGAGATGTCCAGGTGGAATCATGATTAAATATTACAGAGTACTCTTCGGCATTAGCCCCTTACTTAACTGGAATTTATCGCAAATCTCTCACCCAGTGCAAAGTTCCTAATGACATGAAAAATGTGCTGGTGACTCCTGTATATAAGAAAGGTAAAAGAATGAGCACACAAAATTATAGACCAATGTCATTAACATTAGTTTTCTGCAGAATTATTGAAAATATTGTGAGTTTGAATGTAATAAATTTCCTTGAGACAGAAAAGATTCTGTTGGATTGGGTTGGGTTGTTCGGGGGAGGACACCAAACAGTGAGGTCATTGGTCTCATCAGATTAGGGAAATATGGGGAAGGAAGTCAGTCGGCCATGTCCTTTCAAAGGAACCAACCCGGCATTTGCCTGGAGTGATTTAGGGAAATCATGGAAAACCTAAATCACAATGGCTGAACACGGGATTGAACTCTTGTCCTCCTGAATGAGAGTCCACTGCGCCACCTTTCTTGGTAAAGATTCTGTCCATAAATTAGTACAGACTTAGAAAGAATTGCTCCTGTGAAACTCAGCTTGCCATTTTCTCACAAATTATCCAGTGAACCACTGGTGAAAGACAACAGGCAGATTGCATATTCCTAGATTTCCAGAAACTGCTTGACACAGTGCCCCCTGCCGCCCCCCCCCCCCCCTCCCAGCAGACTGTTAACCACGGTCTGAGCATACAGAATAGATTCTCAAATATGTGAGTGGTTTGAATTTGAAGACTCCTTAAGTAGCAGAACCCAATACATTGTCATGGATGGTGAGTGTTCATCAGAGACAAGAGTATCATCAGGAGAGCCCCACTGAAGTGTAAGAGGGCTATTCTTGTTCTCTCTATATATGATTAACGAAACTGTCATCATTGAGTGACTGTAGGAAGATACAGGATGACTTAGACAAAATTTCTATTTGGTGTGATGAATGGCAGCTGGTTTTAATGTAGAAAAATGTAAACTGATGCAGATGAGTAGGAAAAACTGTCCTGTAATGTTCGAATATAATATTCATGCTGATCTGCTTAAGACAATCTTTTTGATGAAACATATAGGTGCAACACCGCAAAGGGCTACAAGATGGAACAAGCATGTAAGGTTAGCAATAGGGAAATCAACATAAATGAGACCACATAAAAAATGCTAGTGTGACCAATTCCTGAGCAGTTCCTGAGTGCCTTGCCTGGGATAGCCATCAGGCTGGATTAAAGAAGAGAACAAAAAAGTTCAGAGGCATACTGCTGGATCCATTACTGATAGGTTGGATCAGTGCATGAGTACTACAGAGATGCTTTGTGTACTCAAATGGGAATTCCTGAAGGGAAAACGATCTCATTTTCACAAAATACTATTGGAAAACTTTAGAAAACAGGCTGACTTCAGAACAATTCTACTGTCAGCAACATACATTTTGCCTAAGGGCTGCAAAGACAAGATAAGAGTAATTAAGGCTCGTACTGAGGCATGTAGACACCATGCACTGGATGGTGACTTACAGAATATGTATGTAGGTGTAGATTAAATACTTTCAAAATCCAAAAAATAGAGCTATTGGAATAGTAACTGACATAAAAGTAGGTAGAATTTTAGGTCTCTAGTTAGTAAACTAGAAATACTACTCTTGCTCTTATATTGCTGAAATTTCTTGAAAGTAGTATCATAGGTAGTGACATCAGCATGCAAACAAAATAACAGTATCCATAACCATAATACAAAAATGCAAGACAACCTGTGTGTATTACATGCAAACTCAAAGAGAGGAACTTTAAATATAAAAATTAAGCTGTTTCATATCTCACTGGATGTATTAAGAACAATGATACTACAAAATTATGTCAGAAGTCGATTAGGGCATACAGGGCCAGTTTGAGAACATTTTTTCTCACGAATGATAAATCATTTGATGCTCTGACCCCCTTTCCTTCAGACACTGGCAGCCTTCCATGGGCTTTTATTCATTCTATTAATAATTACAATCATCTCATCCATTCCTGAAAGATAGTGTCCATGCTTTTCATGTGATTGAGCCGGGTTCAATCTGTGGTGAAAGCCCCAATTTAGACTGACAAACCCATGATTGAAATGGTGTCAGATGAAAATATCTGCACAAATCTGTGAGGTAAATGAGATGTATTATTATACATGGCAGATCAAAATTAATAGGTATAACACACATAGAAGGATACAATAACAGAAGCTAAAACATTCCCTTAAACTTGGGCCTACAAATGAACCATTTGTGAGACTATTTTTAATCTGTGGTTATGAGCTGCCATTCACTTTTTTATGAAATATTGTCCTGGTTAGTACAAACGTCAGCAACTGGAAGCAGTTAATTCCATAAATTATCTGGGAGTAGGCATTAGGAGTGATTTAAAATGTAATGATCATATAAAGTTGATCATCGGTAAAGCAGACGCCAGACTGAGATTCACTGGAAGAATCCTAAGGAAATGCAATCCGAAAACAAAGGAAGTAGGTTACAGTACACTTGTTCACCCACTGCTTTAATATTGCTCAGCAGTGTGGGATCCGTACCAGATAGGGTTGATAGAAGAGATAGAGAAGATACAACGGAGAGCAGCGCGCTTCGTTACAGGATCATTTAGTAATCATGAAAGCATTATGGAGATGATAGATAAATTCCAGTGGAAGACTCTCAGTAGCTCAGTATGGGCTTTTGTTGAAGTTTCGAGAACATACCTTCACCGAGAAGTCAAGCAGTATATTGCTCCCTCCTACGTATAACTTGCGAAGAGACCATGAGGATAAAATCGGAGAGATTAGAGCCGACACAGAGGCATACAGAGAATCTTTCTTTCCACGAACAATACGAGACTGGAATAGAAGGGAGAACCAATAGAGGTACTCAAAGTACCCTCGGCCACACACCGTCAGGTGGCTTGTGGAGTATGGATGCAGATGTAGATATTGAACGTATATGAATGTGCAATTTGAGACTAAGTTACCATTGGGCTTCAATTTCATCCACAGTATACCACATTGTGCACCACGATGGAGACTGTGGCACAATGAGGTGCATCACATTTTGGTACTAATAGAAAATGAAATTTAATGCCCAAGTATCATACAAGATGAATGGATCAAACATGGTCTGTACAAGTATCTTGAACTCATAGGTCACCTGACCTGAATCCTCTGGCTTTTACTATCTGGGGTCATCTGAAAAGTGAAGTATATGCCACTACCATTGATACAGTTGAAGAATTGGAGCAGTGAATTGTACAATCTTCTCAATATTTTGTAGATGATGCAAGGGTGTTTGAAAGAATCTGTATCTCACTGCAGAGAGTGGTGCAGTATAGCAACCAAATGTGATGATGATACATGGAACACCTTCTTCAACAGATACTATTGTACAGTAAACAGCAATACGTAACATGCTGAAGCAGTGCTGTATTCCCTGTTAAGTTTATTCCCAGGAATCTGACTGAGTCAAGTTCTTCCATTTTTTGATTGTTGTGAGTAACATAGATTTCTTCAGTTTTTGAAAGTTTGGTTTTAAAACTCATCATGTGGGTTTTTGAAATGTTTAGCCCTAAGCCATTTTGACTGAACCATGTTTCCAGGTTACTTAACATATTCATGACATTCTATGGTATATTGGCAGAATTTTCATTTTCAATTAGGGCAGAAGTATCATCTGCAAACAAAGTTAAATGAGTATGTATATGAGAGGCAAGTCATTAACATAGAACAGGAATAGAATGGGTCCAAGGATTGAGCCTTGAGGACCACCTTGTGACACAGTTTTCCACTCGGAGAAGTGATCTGCTCCATTTGATGTGATTACTACCCTCTGTTTCCTCTCCAACAGATATAATTCAAACCATTTCAAAGAAATATCCCTTATTCCATACCTGTTGAGTTTGAAAAACATCAGGGCTTTTGTAAGATCACAGAATATTCCTGTGACCTTAGCTTCCCTATCTTTTTTCGATAAACTCATTTATTGCATTTACTGTGTTTTTGCCTTATTGGAAGCCAAATTGGTTATGTGAAGCTTTGTATCTATAAAGCAGCAATTTTTTCAAGTATCTTTGATATGACAGGGAGTACAGAGATGGGGCAATAATTTCCCATATCATCTTTTGAACCTTTTTTAAACAATGGTTTTACTTCTGCATATTTCAAGAGATCAGGGAAGTAACATTCTTCAAAGGATTTGTTTATTATGAGAGAGAGGGGATGAGCTATTATGCTGTAAACTTTTTTAATTATTTTGATGGGTATCCCATACCAGCCAGCAGAGTTTTTGTCTTTTAAGGAGAGTATGACATTTTCAACAAATTTTGCTGAGGTTGTGTTGAATTTTTTGAGACATTCACTGGTATTGCCTTTTAACCCACAACTATTTACCTTCTGCTCATAATTTGCTATGTCTAAATCAGATTTTGCTACATTTATGAAGTACTCATTGAAGCACTCAGATATCTGAGCTGGATTTACACCCAATTTTTTCTTAATTTTGATTTCTAAAATGTCTTGTTTATGATTTTGGGCACCTAATTCAGACCATACTGACCTTGTTTTATTTTTCTGCCCTAGAATGAATTTGTTATTTGCCATTTGTTTTGAAGCCTTCACAACTTTTTTTGAAAATTAGTTTTATAGTTTCTAACATATTTTACAAAATCAGGATTTTTGTTGTACTTCAGTTGATTGTGCAGCTTCCTTTTCCTCTCACTCGATATTTTTATTCCTGGTGTGATCCATCTTATCTTACTTGATGTTTTGTTGCAATATGATCTTGGTGGGAAAGCTTCATTAAATACTTCAAGAAAACTGTTTAAGAATGTATTACTGTTTTCATTTGGTGAATCACCAACCACAAAACACCACTGAACTTTACTTAGTTTCTCATAGAATATTTCAATATTTGATTTATTGAAACTTCTTTTGATATGTGTTTTTATCTTGTATTATGTTTATCAGTTTTTGGCAGTGAGACAAATAAGGCTGAGTTATCAGAAAGTTCTAAGTCTAGACAGAATTTATGTACATTATGAAAGTAGTAATTTGTTACAATGTTGTCGATGCATGTTGCTGAGTGAATTTTTTCTCTGGTGAACTCTGAAAAATTTAGTTTAAAACCAGACTTTTTAATTAAATAAATAAATGTTGTTGATTCTTTATTGTCATTTGCAGTGTTTATATTAAAATCTTCTCCTATTACAATTTTTTCTTCTTTTCTTTCTTTACTTTATCTAGTAAGCACTGGAATTTAGAGAGCAATGGCGTGACTAAAGCCCTTTCTGGAATTCTGTAAATTGAAATGATCAACATACTAAGGTCTTTAAGCTCTACGCAACAACTTTCAAATATGCAATATTAATTTAAACAATTAAAATCTGTTTTCACTTCGTAGCTTATAGAAGAGTCCAGGAGTATTATTAATAGGTAAACAATCTTTCCATTGTGTTGTTATATTGCACGTCAAGTTGTGGCAACAATGATTACCAATGTACAAAGGGCAAATAAAACAAGCAGGAAGATATATATGTTCAGCAAACTAGATAAAAAATCAGTAATGCCATATCTCAGTGAGGAACTTGAAACTTTCAGCACAGCACAGGAGCATGTAAAGGAACTATGGCCCAAGTTTAAAAGAATGGTTGACCACGCACTGGATAGATATGTACTCAGAAGAACAGTTCATAATGGGCGGGATGCTCCATGGTACACAGTCACTGTGAAGAAAATTCTAAAGAAACAGAGACTACTGTATAACAGGTGTAAGGAAAGCATGAGGGTTGCAGATAGAGAGTTGCTTAATGAAACAGGTTTGGTGTCAAGAGGGCAATGTGTGAAGCCTTCAGTGACTACTGTAACAGAATAATGTCGAATTTTTTTTACAAAAACCAAAGAAATTCTGATCATATGTAAAGGCTGCTAGTGGCACCAAAGTTAGTGTCATTTCCTAGCAGACAGGAACTGAAATTGAGGGTAGCAAAGAAAAAGATGAAATGCTTGACTCTGTTTTCTAATGCTCCTTTACAGATGAGAACCCAGGCAAATTGCCCCAATTTAATCCTTGTACCACTGAAAAGATGAGTGAAATCAGTATTAGTGTCAGTTGTTTTGAGAAACATCTGGAATTGTTAAAACTGAACAAAGCTCCAAGGTCCAATGGAATCCCTTTCAGATTCTATACTGAATTTGCAGCTGTGTTAGCCCCTCTTCTAACTATAATCTATTGTAGATCCCTCAAACAAAAAACCGTGCCCAGTAGTTGGAAGAAAGTGCAAGTAACTACCGACTACAGGACGGGTAGTATACATGATCCACAAAACTACCATCCAATATTTTTGACATCAATTTGTTGTAGAATTTTAGAACACACTCTGAGTTCAAACATTGTGAGATATCTTGAACAGAATGACCTCCTCCATGCCAACCAGATGGCTTCTGAAAACATCGATCATGTGAAACCCAAATTGCACTTTCTCACATGATATCCTGAAAGTTTTGGATTCAGACCCAAATTATGTAAATATAGGTGTCCCACAGGGTAGTGTCCTTGGCCCAGTACTATTCCTCATTTACATAAATGACTTCCCACAGAGCATCAAGCATGGACAAACAATATTGTTTGCAGATGACTCAAATGTTCTAATCAGTGACAAATCACCAGATGCACTAAAAGAAAAAGCCAAACAAACACTAAACAGTGTACGTGAGTGGGCATCCAATAATAAACTAACACTAAATCTTAAAAAAACAAATGCTGTTAACTTCTATGTCTGCAAAAAACCACACTATAACAACTTTAAGTTAAACAATGAAACTATAGAATGTGTAGACTACACAAAATTTCTTGGTATGCATGTTGACAGTCAGTTAAAGTGGGAAGAACATATTAAAATACTTAGTAACAGAATCGCTACAGCATGTTATGCTCTGAGAATTCTGACTGCAGTTTGTGATACTACATGTGTCAGATCTGTATATTTTTCTTATATCCACTCTGTTATTACCTATGGAATAATATTTTGGGGAGTCAACAGTAAAAATATTCAAATAGTTTTCAAATTACAGAAAAGAGCAATTCATATAATAACCAAAAGTGGCAGTAGGGCTCACTGCCTTGAACATTTCCAAAAGCTGGAAATCCTTACTGTCCCCTGTGAATACATTTTTCAAAGTGTTATGTATGTAAAAAAAAATATTGACTGCTATATGAAAAATTCTTTAGTACACAGCTATGAAACTAGAAACCAATACAATCTGCATCTAGAGAGGAAAAATAAAGTTAAAACTCAGCAGAGCTTGTTGTACAATGCTGTTAAATTATATAATAAATTACCCCAAAAAATAAAAGATATTGACACAATCGGACAGTTCAAAACAAAACTAAAATTTTTTTTATTAAATAAAAGTTATTACGCAGTAATGGACTATCTGAATTAAAACATGTAGCGTAATTAAAGTAGCCTGCATTGTAATACATGAGGAAATAATTATAATATGAAATCAAAATTGTACAGTACTATAAGAAAATTACAAATTACACAAGGATATAAAACTAATTTAAGGTACCTCAAAAATGTGTAAATACAAATTTTATGTGTATAATTGTAGGTATATTGTATTGTATATGATTTTGCTGACGAAATCCACGCAATGTAAATTGTTACATGGATTAATAAAGAAATCAATCAATCAATCAAAGGTAGCCAGGTAGGTGCAGTATTTCTTGATTTCCAAGAAGCACTTGACCCAGTAACACACATACACTTATTATCAAAATTTTGATCATATGGGATACCAAGTGACATTTGTGACTAGATTAAGGACCTTTTGGTAGGGACGACACAGCTTGTTATCTGGGAAGGAGAGTCATCTTCAGATGTAAAAGTAACTTTGAATGTGCCCCAGGGAAGTGTGTTGGGACCCTTGCTGTTCATACAACATATTAATGATCTGGTGGACAACTAACCTCAGACTTTTCACAAGTGATGCAGTTGACTGTAAATAAGTACTGTCTGAAAAAATCTGCATAAATATTCAGTCAGATCTTTTTAGGTATCGATCTTCAGCAACTGTAATCATATATAATGAAATAATAAGCAACCAGTTCCATAAAAGGAATCTGATTTCTTTACCAGTTTCAAGCACTTAGTTCCCTTCTTCAGAAGGTTATGCCTACCACATTATTTGCAAATGTCAATAATAAAGTGCATACAGCAAAATTCCACGGTCATGTTGTTCACAGTGTCTGCATAAAACTAGATTTCAAAGTGGTGCAAATATTGGCAGCTTGCTTTAAATCTTCAGACAAGTAAATGCACTTCACAGAAAAAAAGTGCGGCCTATTCTAGAATATTGCTCAAGAGTGTGACACCCATACCATATAGGACTAACAGGGGATACTGAATGTATACGGTGATGGGCAGCACAAATGGTCATAGGTTTGTCTGACTCATGGGAGAGTGTCACAGTGACGCTGTGACTAAACTGGCAGACTCTTGAAGATGGACATAAACTATCTGAAGAAAGTTCACTAACAAAGTTTCAAGAATGCCCACATAGGGATTATGAGGACAAGATTAAAATAATTACTGCATGCACAGGGGCATTCAATCATTCTTCCTGTGCCCCTTATGTGAATGGAATGGGAAGAAACCCTAATAACTGGTATAACGAGATGTACCCTCTGCCAAGCACTTCATGATGGTTTGCAGAGTATGGATGTAGATGTAGATCTAGAAGTTTCAAATCACATTGTATTCCATTATGGACTATTCTTATATTTAAAATGGAATATTCTTTAACTGTATTGTGATTATGACCAGAAGTTTCAAACCCAGATATATAATGTTTAGCATGTAAATGCATTTTTAATCTTGTGTTATAGTGTACTATATTGCCCAGTATCACATGGTAAAATTGTACTGTTGATGTCATTGAATTGGTGAAACAAACAAACAAATAAATACTTTATCTTTCTGATCACCTTGATGCCTGGCTTTCAGGATGTCATGTGTGGAAAGTGCGAACTGCATTTTGCATGAGCAATGCTTGTGGAAACCATGCTGACTGGTACAGAGGAGGCCATTCTATTCAAGATATTTTACTACATTTGAGCTGAGAATATGTTCTAAGATTCCACAGTGGATGGATATGAAGGATACTGGATGGTAGTTTTGTGTATAACTTTTGCGACTGGTACCCTTTTGTACATTGGTGTGGCCTGTGCCTTTTTCCAACTAGTGGGCACAGTTTTTTGTTTGAGAGATTTGTGGCATATTATGATTAAAAGAGGGGCTAACTCAGCTGCAAATTCAGAGTAGAATCTCATAGGGATACTATCAGGCCTTGACACATTGTTCAGTTTTAGCGACTCCAATTGTGTACCTATAACTCTTCTACCAATAACAATATCATTCATCTCTGTAGTAGTGCAAGAATTAAATTTGGGTAACACTCCTGGATTTTCCTCTGCAAAAAGACGTTTGAAAATGTAGTTTAGTATTTCTGCTTTTGCTTTGCTGTCTCCAATTTCAGTTCCTGTGTCATCCACAAATGTTTAGACAGTGACTTTTGTATGACTAACAGCCTTTACATATGACCAGAATATTTTGATAATATTCTGTTACAGAAGTTAATGAATGCCTGACACATTATTCTCTTGACTGACAAGCACGCGTGATTCAGCATCTCTCAAGCTATAGCCCAGTTTCTTGTTTTACAGCTATTATGCAGTAGCCGCTGATTCTTTAGAATGTTGTACCTCAACTATTTTTAGTGCTACTGAGTAAAGTAGCTACACCTGCATGGCTGTTGCAGAAGGACATGGAAGCACGTGAGCACTGAGCAGACCAAAACACTGTTACATCAGATGCAGTCATGTCACATGTCAATTTCCACATAGCAGGCAGCAATTCAATAGTGCCAATACAGCAGAAAGGCAGGGCAACCACAGCATTGGAAGGCTGGTTACTATGCCTCCAAGCCTTGGACTTATTTCGTGTACGTGTTTGGAAGCAGTGCTTTGGTGAAACAAGTAGGCACCAAACTAGTATAAAAACCCATCACTTTTAGACAAAGTGGTCACAGTTTAGCAGCACCATCTACTAGGGGAGATCTATGCTGGTTGATGGGGCTATATAGTCCTTAAAGCAGCCACTATGAGATTTGGTATCCACCAGCTGCATATCTACTGCTGGCAGTAAGTCCACTGCTGTGAATTTAGTGCAACAAGCTGATGGACCACCTCTGAGCTAAGATCAGCTGCAGACAGCCTTCTGCACTGGAGGGCAGCTACTCAAGACCAAAGTGGTGCAGCCACTTAACCACCTATGCCTGGGTGGGCATACTGACATTGTAGGCCTCGAATCACGAGGGCGGACTCTACTACTGAGGACTGCCTTCCTCCAGCCATGCTCAACAGTACTCATATTTCCATAAACTCCACATATCAGGATTCCTGCCCATCTGCTGGCTTCAGATATGTCACTGGCCACCTGTTGCATCAGCACCACAGCACTTGCCATTGACTGTGCACACCAGAGCGACATGTCCATCACATGTCCATCACATGTCCATCTTGAGAAACCATTAGTCATCATCAAAAACACCACTATCTCAATCCTACCACTGTAGAGGTCATCTACCCCAGGCCTCTTCATTTTGGTGTCAGAAGTGGGATCAACATCTGCAGCTGGACTGGGAACCTCATCTCCAGCTGCAGCTTGTAGTGCCAACAATCACTGGGGTAAGTGCAGTGCTTTTTTTTTCTTTTTTTCCCAGAGATTAAATTGTATTTGTAGGTGCAGTATGTGGCATGTAAACTCAGGCAGTGTTATGTGGATGGGTAAATATGAGTGTTAGTTTTCAGCTAGTTAATATGGGCAATATGTCTTATCTTGAACAAGGTGTCTGTGGCTCATTGTCTAGATGTGTACAGGGCATTAACCATGTGTAGCAATCCAGGAAGTGATGCTGGGTTTTGTCAAGAAGTATTTGGATAGTATTATGTTTAAGTGTCCTTGCCACCATTCTGTTTTGTTCTTGTGGTTTTCTGCTAAAGGGGTAATCATGTTGTCAATAACAGAGCTGGCTACCCTGAATGAAATTTTATGAATTTTAGCAACTGAGTAGCTTGATTGCATGCCGACTTTCAAAAAGATCAGATCTTTGTGCAGAATACCCCAGGCAAGTTTGGAAAAAATAAAAACAGCAAATGGGGGAAACAATTTACAAAGCTTTGAAACTATGGGAAAATACTCATATGGGGGTGTAATAGTATGGAGGGTTCATACCCCATTTCCCCCCACTAAAAGTCAATTTCTTCAAATTTTGTAAGTTTTTTGCACAAATAGCTCATTTTTAAAGGAGAACTGCAATAACGAAAGTATTCCTCATAAAATTCTACACAAAAAAGGTATTGTGCATATTTTGAGTTAGATGAATAGTTTTAGAGATATATACTACTACTCATTAATTTCAATAAACCCAACAAATGACATCTAGTTCTCTGTAGATAAGGTCTAATACCATGGGTACAGTTGAGGAAGCAAAGGAATAGTACAACAGTTGTACACATGTCATGATTTTTGTTTGTGGTCATTGAGATACAATAGTATCCAACAAACAATGTTGTGTATGTAAACATTATGTACCTATCTGATATGTTTGTTTACCTATTTGCTGATGGACGCTGCATTTGGTGCACCTGTGTTGTTCACTGTAGTGATGTGATGTTTGCAGCGAACGGCAAGCATTGCTACGATACATAACATGTGGTTCCTGCATGGCAGTTTCTTCGTGACATTGATATGTGCACATCACTAGTATGGCTCCTAGAGTGGAGATATCCATAGAAAAATGTGCTGCAATCATAGCACTTAGCCAAGCTGATTTATCTATTCACCAAATTGCAAAACAGTGTAGTGTGTCTATAGGGGGAGTTCAATACACCCTTCACTGGCAGAAGAAAACAGGTAGCAATAAGGACATACCATGACCAGGATGACCATGTAAAACAACTAAAATTGATGATAAATATATCAGAATTACCAATAAAACAAACAGATTCAAAACAGCACCCCAAATTCATGCAGAATTGGTAGAAATGAACACAACAATATCTGTTGCAACAGTGAAAAGGAGACCGACTGAAGCCGGCTTGAAAGGATGTGTCACAGCAAGAAAACCCCTTCTAAGGACCATAAATAAAAAGAAGAGACTTGAATGGGCTAGAAAACATCGTAATTGGACATTGGAAGAGTGGACGAAGGTGTTATTCACCGATGAATCAAAGTTCGAGATTTTTGGAACCATAAGGAGAATATTTGTTTGCCAATTTGTAGGGGAAAGGGTAGCCCAGCAGTGTGTTCTACCTACAGTTAAACACGTTGGAGGTTCTATTATGGTTTGGGGATGTTTTGCCGGATATAGAGTTGGAGACATTGTGAAAATAGAAGGATGTATGGATCAGAAGCGGTACCGCCGAATACTTCAGTATCATGCAATACGAAGTGGATTGTTCTTAATAGAGAAAGGGTTCATCTTACAACATGATAATGACCCAAAACATTGATCAGCATACTGTATGAACTACAATGCATCAAAGGAAAAACAGAAAGTACTCAATTATATGGTATGGCCGTCCCAAAGACTCGATTGTAATCCCACTGAAATGGTCTGGGATGAAGTGGACAGACGTATCAGGGAAGTTAATATATCCAGCAAGGAACATCTCTGGAATATTGTTAAGGATATGTGGAATCATATAGATTCTCGATATCTACAAAAACTGATTGACCGCATGCCTCGAGTTTGTGAGGCAGTCATTAAATCCAAAGGAGGATACTTTGATGAAAGTAAAATATAATGATTGTGATTGTATTATATACGTGGAAGTTAATATAATTATATTTTGTGAGAAATAACATTTTAATTTGCGTTGTAAATCTGAAATACCAGGGTGTATTGAAATTAATGAGTGGTAGCGTAAGAATTGGAGTAGCATTCTGTTAATGGATAATTTTTGCAGCTTTTGTTGCTTAGACAGTTATGTAAATAAAAAGAGTAATTAAGTTTATGGAAATATTTCATATATTTCAAGTTGATAAAACTTTTTGTGTGTTCAGTAATGCTGAAATCAGGATTAGATCTCCAACAATGAAAACAGCAAATTCCCCTTCCAGTTCACTCACCATTCCCCTGCCACTGACACTGCCATTTTTCCCTACACATGTCCAGTTTAATTGAGTATATGTCACAAACTTATTAAACTCATGCAAAACAGTTCAGTTTGTTGTATAATGTAGTGTTTCTTTTCTGTGGACTGAGAAAAGAATAATGATGGCTCCTAACCCATGTTTTATTTGCAATAAATCTGTTTTGGAAGGAGAGATGTCAGAAGTGATGAAGGGGTTGGGAATTTTGATATGTGCCAGCACAGAACGGAAGGATGTAGTCATAATTTCCTACAAAACATTGGAATGATTGACATGCATAAAGTATGTTGATGTGAATATGTTAAGCAATGTAATGTAAAGGATCTAATTAACCAGAAAACTGCACAGATAGATGATAGAAGTTTAAGATTGTCTTTGTCTTATCCATTCAGTTTCAAAGACAACAGTATCATGTATGCTGAAAAATTTGACTTAGAGGCTGAAAGAAAAAAAATAGATAGTTTTGGTATTGAAACCAGTATTGCACATGATGATGCAGATTTTGACATTGTTGGAAAAACAAAAATTGACTCAAAATTGTATCGACATGTTATTCCTCGGTCAAGATGCTGATCTTATTGTGCTATATATAGATCTTGCTGTGGGTGACAAAGATATTATTATGTTGAAGGAAGGTAATGGCAGCATCAGAATGAGGTGGAACAGTTCTAAAGATATATGTAACACCTCACTCAGCCACAATTGCAAGGAATCAATCCTATTTCTTCAAGCAGTAAATGGTTGCAACAGCACTTCAGCCTCATTTAGTAAAGGGGAGTTGCAGGCTTTCTAACTATTTAGCAACAGTCACATCTACATAATATTCCACTAATATTCAACAATCCAACTTCATCTCCTGTGGCCACTGAAAAAGCAGGAGATTAATTCATCCTCTCTCTCTCTCTACACAAAAACAGGACAGAGTCCTGGTGATGACACCTTAAATGATACCAGATTTCAATGTTTGAATGTACTTGTGGGTCAGGCAAGCAATGCTGTCATATCTCTTGTTTGCCACCTGCTATTAACACAGCATGCCTCCACTTCTACTGAGTATATCTACAAGTCCAGCTATGGCTGGGAATCAGCTTGAACCCCACAAACTGGGGTTAGAGGGAATCAAACTTATCCCTTTCTCGAATTCACATGAAACGACCACCGGCTCTAGACAAGATATTACTATTGATATCATGCAGCTATACTCAAGGTTGCATACAACAATGTAAGAGTATGAAGGCTGACTTACACTGCACAACAATGTGCAAAAGCTGTCAAGCACAAAGCTGCACTAATGTGACTTGCAGCAATTTGACAGAAGATTTGAATGATGGTTTTCTGTACATAATTATATGCAACAGCCTATTCTTTCAACAGAGATTGTGGTATTTTAGATGTGTAGGTGTTATACATGTGATGATTGTAAATTTTTTATAAAGGCAGTGGTTGTTGATTATTTCTTCGTAATTCTTAATTCTCATGACAAACGATTCTGAGTCCAATACAAACTATAAGGTACATAATACTGAACAAAAAAACTGTATAGCAGAATAGTTCCGAATCAACACATGTCAGTTTTAAACAGATTGTCACTTTTTTTTATCTTCAGATTTTAGTACTGACATTTATGTCATGCAAATATGTTTCTATATGTGTAACAGACAAGAACCTGTGGAGAAACAGGAGAAAGATTTAACTGCATTAAAATTATTCCAAACTCACAGGCTAATGAATTTTTAATATTCTAGATAGAATATCTCAGTAACTGGTCATCTAGCTTTAAACATGCATATGGCCTTCCCTGAGCAGAATTTCACAAAAAAAAATTTTTGCCATAGTAAATGTCTTAAAAAAATGAAACATTTTTTGCGAAAATTGAAAAAGGTAAAAAATTTGAATTCAGGGGTGGGGGTGGGGGATGACAATTCTCTAGGGAAGCAAATTTCTCTGTTAAGTAGTACTACATCCCATAAGAGTGTCTTCCCATAGTTTCAAAACTTTATACATTATTTCCCCCATTTTTCTTAATTTGCCTGTGGTAGAAGAGTTACTCCAGACTATGCAGAGAAAGGCAGATAGAATTTGATGAGTGGTTGGTTAAAAACAAGCTTCTAGAGGTAAGGAAGATGAGGATTTTGGAGTAGCTGGAAGAAAGGAGAAAGGGTAATACTTGCATGGATGCAGAAGAAAGTAGTAACATTGTAAAAGTGGCGTAATGTAGAATTAGCAATTTCAATACCTTGTAAAAATGGGGACTCTGTAGTATCTGTAGTGCCAGACAAACTAAGTGTGCACTGTATTCAAGTACATAAGTGTGTGGATAGCAACATGGGTGATTTAAGAGCAGTGGTATCTACCCTACTGGGTGATAATTGGTGTAGTGCAGAGGTCGTGGGGCCTGGGCCAGAAATACAGGGAAGTGCATGTGCCGATGACCTTTGTGTCATGCAGAGTAGGACTCCAGACAGTAATTTTGTTGTAAATACTGCAAAGAAGGCACAGGAAGCTACCAATGAGCTGATTATGTTGCAGATTTTGTGACTAATGAAATGGTACAGATGCATTTATTCCCGAAGGAATCTGCCTTGTTACCACCTGCAGTAGCACTGCCTCCTCAGAAGTAATGTACGGGTAGAAGAAGGACGAGGAAATAAATGTGTTAGTAAGATTAATGATGTGCCAACAGGGCTGAATCTTTTGAGAAATGTATGCCTAAGGATCAGATGGTTATGGCGGTGTGGGCACTAGGTCACAGTCTTGCGGAGTGGCAGAAAGTGCAGGTTGCTGATGCGTATTGTTCGCAACACAGCCGCAGTTCACGGAGCATGACAGATGTTATGTATAAGTGAAGAGATACTGCACAAGACTACAGTTAGATTTTTAATGTAATCGTCATGAAGAAATTGATCTTCAGTGCAGTGGAACTCGGGGGCAATGTGCAGCTATAGGAAGCTGTCCCCAATAAAATACTGTCACGAGGTTTGTCTATCATGAGAGACAAACCAGATAAACCATACAAAGTACCTGGGCTTAATTTGCATGATATTTAATTTACGTGATATACTGCTGTGTGGCATTGAGAAGTTGCTCTGGGTGATCAAGGGTACAAGAAAGCATAGTATTATGAGAAGCATTCAGTCTGTGATTAAACTGCAATGAGCGAAATAAGGGGAATTATCCATCAATGTACCTGCATTGTGGTGTGGTAGTACGATATGTGGGTTTTGTGTAAGCACAGTTTTAGAAGCGTGTTTTCTAGGAATATAGAATGGGAACTATTGTCACAGAGATGAAGTTCCATATGATGTACCAAAACAGCAGGTTAATAACCCAGTGTATAGACAAAAAGAGATGCAGAACATGAGTGATCAGTGGAGTCAGACCATTTACTGTTAGATGATTTGGTAAGGCTATTGTGTTAAGAGAGAGAGAATTTTCCAGTATTATTTTTAATTTGTTCTCTATTTATTGGTGATGGTACTGAGGGTTAGTTATTTAGTGTGAATGTTTATTGTGATTAATGGTATGAGTTTATTTTTCAATGATTAAGATGTCTAGCTCCTTCCTATTGGAATAAATTTCGGCTTGAGAGAAAAGATCAAAAATTATTTTGTAACTAGTAATGAAGTGTTGTAGAGTACATAAGATCAAATGCAACATGTGTTACACATGCCAAGTATAACTGGGTACAGCACATATTTACAAAAACTGGCATTTGAGAAACTGAATACTTACAACATTTCATTTATTAAAAGATTTTTATTTAATATTTTGATGATACATTTATAGGATTTACATGATTAAAAATGAACAATACATGATGACAGACATTTTAAATAATTATATATAATACAGTGTAGCCTCATTCATGAAATTCTTAGAAACACTTTATTCTCTTGTTCAGACACAGATACTTGAGTACTGTCTGTCCTTAAAAATTTGGTTTTCTACATCATTGCCTCATGTCTCTAACACGAGGTTGTAGGGATGCCACAAAAGGGGAACCTCTCTGACCATTGACTGCATCTTCACCAAGCATATTTTTGTAAGGTGGACTCGGTTCATTCTATGGCTGCCAAGCAGTGACACATGCTTTTGTATTTACAACATATGATAAATAAAGTGTGTTCTGATCAGCACCGTGTCATTATAATTTCACCTTTATCTTATCCTGGAGTAAGATTCTACAAGGCTCATGACCTACTACATCAATTCAGGTAGACTTATCTGGTTTTGTTGGACCCTGATGCATATTGCTTTGTAGGTATTCCTCGATACTGTCTGAAGACTTATCTCTCATTTTATTCATTATATCTCTTTCCCTGCTTGCAGAGTGCCTCTTTTATTCTGGATTTGAATTCTAGATCATTTTGTTTGTTACAGGGAATTTTAAAACTGTCACAGTCCCTCACTGCAGGTAGTGCATGATCTTTGAAATCTCCATTTGCATTTCATGAATAACAAGGCCTCAGAGATCGATCACTAATAAAATAAAGGCCTCAGAGTGTCAGATGTTCATTGGAATTTCCACATTGCAATAAAAGTGACATACGAGGTGGAATCCAAAATTTTCGGGACTGGTGCTGCTATTTGGAAAGTAGGTGGCGAGAGCTGCATATCTGATGTGTCAGTGTGCAGAGTAGCATTCAGCTCGGAAGACGTGTTGCGTGTCCACAGTGATTTCTGTAATATTCTGTGTTTGGTGTGTGGCGATTTTATGATGGATCCACGAACAGAACAGTGCATGTGTATCAAATTCTGTGCAAATCTTGGGAAAAGTGCTATGGAGACCCTTGCAATGATTCAACAAGTGTTTGGGGGACAGAGCATGACCCGTACATGTGTGTTTGAGTGGCATGCTCGGTTCAGGGCCGGTCGTACAGACGTCGAAGATGACTCTCACACTGGAAGGCCCGTTAGCCCCACAACGCCAGACATTATTGCCAAACTTCAACAACTGGTTCATGTGGATCGACGTTGAACCATTCAAGGCCTTGCGGATGAAGTGGGTATTGGTTATGGGACATGTCAATGAATGTTTACTGATGAATTGGGCCTGCATCGTGTCACCACAAAATTTGTGCCAAGGATCTTGACTGCCGATCAGAAGTCACAGCGTGTTCAAGTGTGCACGAACCTTCGTCAGACTGCATCTGATGATCCAACCTTCTTGTCATGGGTTATCACTGGCGACAAGAGCTGGATTTACGGTTATGACACAGAGACAAAGCAACAATCGTCCCAGTGGAAGAGCCCGGGCTCTCCAAGACCCAAAAAAGTGAGGCAGGTGAAAAGCAAAGTGAAGAGCATGATCATTGTTTTCTTTGATACCAAGGGAATTGTGCACAAAGAATTTGCCCCACCCAACCAAACAGTGAATTCCATGTACTACTGTGGTGCTTTGCAATGGCTCTGTGAAAACGTGTGGCGACGACAGCCCGAACTTCGGCGTCAAGGGAACTGGCAATAAACAACATGGCTGCTGTAGCCCACCCACTGTACTCGCCAGATTTGGCACCTTGCGACTTCGCGTTATTCCCAAAACTGAAACTCAAGTTGAAAGGCCATCGGTTCAACACTCTAGAGAAGATTCAAGAAGAATCTCTGGCAGTGATAAACACTATCAAAGAACAGGACTTCCAGAAAACATTTGACCAGTGGCAGAAGTGCCAGGACCAAGGTGTATGTGCAGATGGGAACTACTTTGAGGTTGATGGTGACCATTAGTCCAAAGGTAAGGTTTTCAACAGATGGCAGCACCAGTCCCAAAACTTTTGGATAGCACCTCGTACACTTATGAGCCAAAACATTATGCTCACTGCCCACCGTCAGGATGACTGCATACTGGTAGTGTTGTAGGCACACGACACAGTAAGGAAGGAATGTAAGCAGAAGAGAGATGAGTGGGCAGTCATTATAGCGAATATACAGGCCGAAAAAGCGGAAATCCACTGATATAAGTGATTTGGACAAAGGGCACATTGTTAATGACAATCTTGAAATGGCAAAGCTGGCTGTCTGTTAGCATACTACTGTCATGAGCACCTATGGAATGTGTAGCCTATATGGTATCACACAACCATGTCTCATCATAAACCGTAGAGGCTGGAGGATCCCTCACTGTTTAATCAAGGATAGGCACCAATCTGTGGCAGATCTGACAACAGAGCACAATGCTGGTGCAGGAACAAATGCTTTGGAGCACACTGTTCATAGGCCATTGTTACACATGGAGCTCCACATCACATGACCCCTACATTTTCCTGTGGTGACCCAACAACATGATCAGTTATGATTGCAGTGGGCACAATGTCACTGAGTTCTCACAGTGGATCAAAGGAAATGTGTTGTTTGTCAAATGAATCACATTTCTTGTTACACCAGATCGATGGTTGGGTCCTTACATGCCATCATCCAAGTGAATGGCTGCACGAAACATGCACTGTGCCACAGGTGCAGGCCAGTAAGGGCAGAATTATGCTATAGGGTACAATGAGTTGGGCTTCCATTGGATCTGTGGTGGTAATCAAAGGCATCATGACAGCAGTAAACTATGTGAACATTATTGCAGACCACCTGCATTGCATCACGCTTTAAGTCTCCCTCTACGGTGATGACTTCTTCCAGCAGGATAACTGTCTGTGTTGCAAGGTCAGACTTGTGCTGCAGTGGTTTGAGGGGCATTGTAGTGAATTCACATTGATGAATTGGCCAGCGGATGTGCCTGATCTGTACCCACTGGAACACACATCAGGCACCAGCTGTGTGCCTGTAAACCAGAATCCCATAATTTGTGAAAATTGATTGAGCTGTGCATAGCATTTGGCACCACATACTTCTGGAATCCTTATATAATACATGCCAAGCATAATCTCTGTTGTATTGTGTTTTAAAAGTGGAACAACACACTATTAAACAATTGGTCATAATGTTTTAGTTCATCGGTGTATCATCAGTCGAAAGATGTTGATCTGGGATGTTCATATGAATCATTGGGAACTTCTAATAAATTAGATTATATATACATTAATAATGAACACTATTGGTCTCTGAAGTATTCTTGTGCAGCAGATCAATGGAAATATTCGCTTTCACTTCACTTGATTTCATCTCCTGCATGCAGCCACAAAGGTACACAAATGCATAGTAATGTCTATTTTACACAAACAGTATTTTTGAATTAATTTGTACATGCAACTGGCAGTACTTTCTTACAACAAAATATTATTCACATCACATCACCGATACTACAGGAAAAAAAAAAAAAAAAAAATAATTTGGAAAACTGAACTTACCTCTGTATCTAGCTGTAATGGTACAAAAAATGACAATAACTTCCTGTGTGTGTGTTGTGAACAAAGGCACGATCAGCAGATCACTCTAGAAGTACCAGAAGCATTGGCAGTTTTGTGTAGAACCTACACCTACCATCACTGGCACTCAAAAACAATTAACTTTCCATTCATTAATATCACTTTGGTATGCTGTGAATTTGTGATGTTCAGCATTAAGGGGTTAACGAATGACAGAGAAGATTCTTTTCATATGCTATAATGCACTGATGAGATTAATGACATAGCGCCCTTAAGGAATTTTTTGTGTGATGATAAATGACGAACGTAAACAATTTACAACACATGCATACTTGGGAGTGACTAAGAGGACCAGCAGAAGTCAGTGTTATCAGTTGTATTCGATTTTGTCTAATTTTGGGGGAAATTTATTAAGCCAATTTACTGTTAAAAAGTTGTTAATGGATGGTAACTAGGAATGAACAATTTGGTAACATTATTCTGTTAGTTTATAAGTGGACATTCAAGGTAGTTATTGGTCTCAGGAAAATGTACAAAGGCACTGGGCTAATACCATAGGTTATGTATGCAACCAAAGAACCATGTGGTTTAAACTGACTAGTCTACAGAAAAATGTACTGTACATAACTATCAGTTTGAGAATGTGTTGTTTGAGCCTTTGCAAAATTCCTCAGAACTAAGATCTGGAGAATGGATCTCCCAGAGAGGGCAAGTGTGTATTTTTTGGCCTTACTTAGTAAAGTAGTGATACTGCCATGGCCGTTGCAAAATGCCACGGGAGCAGGCAAGCACAGAGCAGACCAAAATATCATTATGTCAGATGTAGAAATGTCACAGGTAAAGTTCCACATAGTGGGCTAAGCTGGGGGCCAGCAACTCAGTAATGTTGGTACAGTGGAATGGCAGGGCAACAGCTGCATCAGCAGGCTGGTTACTACATCTCCAAGGCTCTGGTTTGTTTTGGCATGCATGATTGGAAATGGTGCTTTGGCAAAACATGATTGTTAGCCAAAGGGGTCACAGTCCACTGCTGCAGACTTAGTGCCTTCCAGCCAGTGGGCTACCTTCAGGCTCACCTCAGCCACAGACAGCCTTCTGCACCGGAGGGCAACTGCTAGAAACCTGGGCAGTACAGCCATTTAACCTCCTATATCCGGGTGGGCATACTTACACTCTACACTTCCATTTGCAAGGGCAGACACCACAGCTTAAGGCTACCATCATCAGCAAAAATCATGGTGTGTTTCCAAGTCTACCAGTGCACCCTTCCTTGAACTGCACAGCCATGCTCGGATGGTACACATGCTGCTGCAGAGTCTGCACTCCAGTATTCCTGCCTAGCCACTGGTGTCAAACAGGCCACCAGCCACCTATGCATCAGTTCTGCCACACCCACTTTTGTCAGTACTTGCCCAGAAGAAGGGGGGGGGGGGGGCACAGGAGTTGGCGATGGCCAGGGGTGTTGCCACTGCAGAGTATCACTATGATTGCTGTAGTTTGCTCTCCAATCAAGTGCCTGACAAAAATCATCCACCACCTCATATCAAACCTGCCACTATAGGTGTCATCCAACTGGGCCTCTTCATTTTGGGCCTCCAGGGCAGAAGGCTGGCTGCAGCTGAGGTGAGTCTGGAGATGGCCCACAGGCTGCAAGGTGCTAAATCTGCAGCAGTGGACTTCAGTGTCAGCAGTAGACTTGTGGCTGGTAGATGCCAAATCTCATGGTGGCTGCTTGCAGGACCATGTCACCACACTGACTGGCATATACTTGCCCTCATGTGATGTGAGCCCTTTGGTTAAAAATGATGCATGTTTATATTGGGTCATTGCCTATTTGTTTTACCAAAGTGCCACTTCCAACGACGTACACCAAAACAAGCCCAAGGAGCTGTAGTAACAAGCCTGCCAATGCCACAGTCACTGCCTTTTCATTGTATCAGTTTTACTGAGTTGCTAGCCCCTATGTCAGCCTGCTATGCGGGAATCAATTGGGGATGTTTCTGCCTCTGACGTAAGGGTGTTTTGGTCCGCTTTGTGCTTGCCTGCTCCAAAGGTAGTTTGCAACAGCTGTGACAGCATCTCTATTTTACTAAGTAGGAAAAAAAAATAGTGGTAGCACTACAAGAACTTTCTTTACAATGACTGTATACCATACAGGGTCTCTCCCGTCAGGAACTGTTCTGCTACATATTTATCTATCAGTGCATGGTCAACTATTCTTATAAACTTCAGTCACAATTATTCTACTTGATCCTGTCCAGATCTAAATGTTTTAGTTCCTCTTTGTGATATGACACAGCTACCTCTTTAGTTTACTGAACACATACACCTTTTTATTTGTTTAAGTTGCCCTTTGTACTTCTGTAGTGATTGTTGCTATGACTGTCTAATGGCCTCTGACATCAACTTTAACCTGGACATCTATACAGAGGTCAGGTCTATTTGCTGCCATTAAAGTTTGTCCACAATTCCTCTTTCCTCATGCACAACTGCTGACCCAAGGGAACAAAGGTGCATGCACAAAAATTAGTAGAAAGAATGCATGTACACATGAGTGTTCTCAAGTGCACACATTGCCTCACTGTTCAAGCAGTCAACTGTGCAGCTATTTCTTTGCTTTGCAATTTGTGCTGTGTTTCCTGTGATAAAAGCCAACATAACAAGAAAAAAACAACGTGGCTATGGGTAAAACGGTACCAAAATAACAGAGGTATGAGAAACACAAAGGGTTTAAAAATTTCAACAGGAGGTCACAGTGATGTTTAAGATTTTCTTCTTGGGAAACTGCAGCAATAAGGATGGCAATAAAATTTCATCAGCTGGCAACCAGCAACGCATATATCAGTTTGAGCTCCAGTTTCAGCTATTTATTTCACATTTCAGTAATTGTTCCTGGAAGTGAGAAATGCTGAAAGGACATTCTTAATCATACTGTGACCGTTAATTGACTTCCAACTTGTCATTTGCTTTTATTTTATAAAAACTTGTTTAAACTACTTCAATCAAAAGATATTACATACAGGCAACATCCTTGTACTCGATAGACTTGTTAATGCCACAGACCCTAGAACCCACAAGAACAGAGGCTGTATTTTCCAATTTTGTATTTTTTGCATTGTCAATGTCCTTCATTTCCATTTTGAATAGTTTGTTGTGGAGCTTCATCTACCCCATCTTTTCTTTTGTTCTGATATCAGGCTCCTCAGTCAGTTTTCTATTAAGTCACATAAAATGAATATTCATCTACAGTTTTCATTTGTGCTTTTCATAAATTTGTAGGCTGCCTCTTCTCCATTTTTCTATTTTGATACTCTTGTTCTTTACAATGGTATGATCAGCAACTTCTTATTTAATACTCAATACTCAGGGAATCACATCTCACATTTTTATTCAAATGATCTTTACATGCAGAATTCCATATGACTCCTCTTTGTCTGTAATCATCTATAAATATCTGTATGCTCTCTTTGGAGTCAACAGTAGAGCCATGCACTGCAGACTGCTACCCCACTCATCCCGTCTGCCTGCTGGCCACCACGACACACAGCTGGGCTGTCAGATCATCCAGGCTGGCCAGCCCATACCTCACAAGTTGCGACCAGGCCCAAGCTGCAATGTTCACACCATGTGTTATGTTTGAATCTTCACTGCTATATGTTCATCTCATCTACATCTCGAACAGTCATAAAGTTAAATGTAATCTACCAACTGCGTACGGTAAACTAAAGCTGCAAGAGCTATTTTACTAAAGAACAAGCATAAAAGAGATTCATTAAAAATGAATCCATTACAAACATAGCTACCACAAAACATCTCATCTAGGTAACAGTCTTGAGAAGCAAGGAGCAGGAAGCTTTTGATTCTTGTAAAGCATCTGTGTCAGATTCAGGCTCAAAATAAAAGAAATAGAATGAAAAATTGTTTGGTCATCTGTACCTATATGAAAAAAAAAACTATGCAATTTTACAGTAAATAATTTTTGTGAGCACCTTAACAAGTAATTGTGTATAAGTAGAATGGCATTTACATTTTGGGCACCTATTGTAAACATTTTCTGTGAAATTACAAGTCCTGCACTACTGAAATTGCATTCCACCAAGACACAACATTTGCTTGATTACTGCACAATTCAAGTGTACGACAGAGGGGTCATAAAACCACTTTTAGACTATTTATCGACCATTCCACCATTGAATAGTGTGTAGAAAAAATGAACACCTAAATCTTTCCATGTGAGTTCGCATTTCCCATATTTTCTTACTATGCTCACTTCTCCCTATGGACATGGAAGTCAATTATATTTTCTTACTATGCTTACTTCTCCCCATGGACATGGAAGTCAAATAAATATTTTAACATTTGGAGGAGAAAGCTGGTGATTGAAATTTTTAGAGATCTAATACATTTACACTTTTTATAGGCTCTTTAACTAATTCTCAAAATAAAATAATAGGAGGAATGGCTAAAACATGTGTGCAAACATATAACAATTTGGAAGCAATGATCCTGTAATTACAAGCAGCAAATCAACATATTTGGGTGTTTGCTGTCAGGCTTGTCTGTCGATAGCTACAGTCTCATCTTATCTTCAAAACACGTACTGACATTCTAAAGTACATCATTCTCAGAAGCTCAGCCTTCAAATCTGCTCTTCTTGGATGACAGACTTTTAGTATCTGGTGGAGTTTCATTTTGAACATCTGGAAAAAGAACCAAATAACTATACTCGTAAGAAGTCACTGTCATACGATGTTAAGAGAATTAAAACATCACAGTTTAAGAATTTATTACAATTTGACACAGAAAGTTAACTGAGAACATTTTATCCAAAAACATCTCCTCCTCCTGATCTGTTTCCTCTCCAAGTACTTTTTCTCTCTCACTGTCAGAAAGTTCACATGATGACACATTAACAGATCCAGTAGCTATCCATTATTTTGTTTGAGCTGTAAGCCTGTTCACAGTGTTCATACATTACCACTTGGCAACTGCAGTAGCTTGCACTAGATTCCTATCAAACCAGACCAGTTTAAACAATACCAATTAAAAGAATGCAATGAACATCAAATCCCTTCAATCAATCGTACTACATACATAACTGTAATGATAGTTGCCTTTATGTTTATGTACCAGATTCTTCATCTGACACAAAATATGTGAAAGCACAGTTTTCTTTGTGGCTCAGATCATACCATTTCCACCAGCTACCTGTGCTGATGGTTGGAAGGCTTTGTTACCACACTGAACAATGTAGCAGCATCATCTCACAGGTCTGAGATGTTCTCCTTATCATTCCTGCATCCAAAATAGCACAGTCTCCCACAATGTTTATGTCAATTATTAGTTCATTTTTCAAACAGTTAAGTTAAACTTAACAACTACATTTACCAAACAATAGCATATTGCGTGAGGTGCCAGTGCTTCAGCTAGAGAAGACAAATTAAATGTAATACCAATTGGGTCACCACAGTCTGTTTCTCATAAGGAACTGAAAAAAAAATAATGATAACAATTCACTATAAGATAACTATAGAACAAATTATTCTTAATTTTGTCCAAGAAAGTGAAATTACAAGCAAATGTTTACGTTAAGGATCACCCGTTCTCAATATGATGGATGGTGGTGGTTCGGAGGCTAGCTAGTGGATCAGCAAGTTCAGCCTGTGTCACAACACATGAGCTGTTGACAGGCTGTTGACAGACCAGCCTCTGTACAGTGAGTGTGCCCCATGGCCAGGGCTAGACTGAGCCTGCCCTTGTTAGACTGGCTGAGGTGGGCTAGCATGGGCTCACATTGCATGATGCACACATCTGATCAACAGACATTATTGCACATAAATCACTTTAAAGCATTACCCAGTGGTTCCCAACCTTGGGATAATTATCCCCTGAGGAGAAAAATGTAATTTTCTGAGGGGTAAAAACAAAAGGACGCTATTCTGTTTTGGTCACGAAACTAAATTTTTAAAAGATCATTACTATTATCATTATTTCATATGCCTGACCTACTGATTGCATATTGTATCAATAATTACATTTTTTTAAATGTGTGACATAATGTGTTTGAGGTTACAGCTCATTAAATGACTGTATAAACATCGTCTTCACATAGTCCACCCACTACACACATACTTTGCACCTTGGACCTATTAATGTAAAAATGAGACATATATATCACATATATCTCATGAAACTGCCCTCTTCGAGTTGCAGGTAGTTTCTGCAATATACTACAAATTGCTTCAGTATTCACTTTGCAACAATAAGTGAACTAATTGACAGCACAACACAACAGTAACTATGTGATGGCTATTACACTGCTGTAGGGCCTACATATTATTATTACTATTACTATAATTATTAATGGCAGTGGTAATTTTTTCGGTTCAGAAGTAAGGAACCTAGCAGTCAAGTGATTTAGACACAGTAGGCCTAAGCACAATGCAAACATTTTAATTTGGTGGATTTTAAATCGGGGTGCAGGATGTGGGTCAAGCAGGTGCTACTACTGAGATGAGTGGTACAGAAGAAGTATATTTTGTAACAAGTGTCTAACCACTATGTGGACATTTAACTTTCGTTTCTGAGGAGTTGCAGGTAGCAATCACAATGCACCAAAAATTGGTTCATCATGCTACAAAACAAAGGTTGTTAGAAACAAGCACTACCAATTATCCAATTGTCTCATTAATCTGTAGGTTAATAAAACACCTACAAAACTAAATATCTTTTATCTTTAGTTATCTCAAAAATGAAAGTGTTCAAAGAAATTCTTTTTCATTGTAAAGTTTGGTTAGGTGTTAATGTTGATGAAGGTGTGGGGGTGGGGGTGGGGTGGGGGGGAGGGAGGGGGAAGGAGGGAGCAAGATTTGTGTGTGTGTGTGGGGGGGGAGGTGGGCGGAGTTATAGCTAATATCTGATTGCACTCAAGGGTAAAGGTTTCAAAAAGGTTGGGAACTACTTGCATAACCTAGCACACTACAAAACGAAACATACATGAGCCCCATCTACCTGTCACCTGCTGAACCGAGCACGAGACACTCTCTGAACTGAGGAAGCAATGTGCTTTTATGTGCGGCCTCCATTTCAGGGAAATGATGCATATATACACACGCATAGCTGCCTTGTAGGAAACATAAGTGCATGCATGAAGATGAACAGAAAAAAAGGCATTGTGTGGATGCGCTTTAGATCCAGTACATTTTCACCACGAGTGGGCTTGTCAACTATCCGTTCTACATAGTTTTCAGAGAATGCATTTAAAATTGTTTTACAGCATGTCATCATGCATACCATTTACAAAACAGTAGTTAATCCAGTTGAATGTTAGATGATTTTGATCTGCTCCTATGACAACAATATGATAGGGAACAAACGTACTACCGAACTGAGATTTTCTCTAATGTTTTTGGTTACTTCGGGGATGAGTCTGGTGGCTGACAGGAGGATCCAATTATATATTTTCGCCCACACCTTTGATACTGAATCCTGCCCAAACTATCTAGCATGCAGCTTCAATTTCTATCTCAGTGGATACCAGTATGAGTTTCTTGTCTCTGGTGACAAATACACCACTGCAATTTGCCACTACCCTGTCCTTTCTTTAGTAATTTAAATTTCCTCCAAAAATCTCGGTGTTATCAACTGACTTCCTGAACCTATGAACTCTTCTGCTTTTTAGAAGCACTTCAAACTTTTGGCACACTGTTGCAAATGCTTCAGCAGTTGCTGGCTAGGATTTTAATACTCTTGCTTGTGGGACACATTCCTTTGGATCTTGCACTGATACTTTGGTGTTTCTTACAGCTATCATCATCAGGACTAGATGGTGGGTTGTCATTTTATATACTCTACTCTACAGTCCTATGATGGTAGCAGCCTCTGATAAATAGCACAGACCTGACCCATTTAGGGGAACCAAAAAGTTCTCAACCCTATGGCATGAGTCTAATAAATAGCAGTCCAGCCCACCATAGAACCATTGACATGTCTGGTTTTACCATCCATTTCACTCAGAACGAGGAAACCATGCCCAGTTCTGGAGACAATGCTGCAGACTGTGAGTTGCACTGAAACTCTATGACCTAGGCTGGTCTTCTCAACCTACTGTACCGGTCGCTGGAATAAGTACGACCTCGGACCACAGGTGAGAAACACTGTTTGTTCCAACATTCACCACAATCTGCAGTTTGCTGCAACCTGTACCATCAATGGCTGCTGGGATAGCCTCTTCGATGCATTGAATGAGGTCTGCAGGCATTAACACTGAGTACACCTGTGGTTCTTCACATGTCTTGCTGCCATTTCCCTAAGGGGTACCTGTATTTGCTGAAGGGTTGAACTACCGAAAACTAATAAACTCCTACCATTTTCATTTGCTTCCTCTTGACACGGGACACAGCAGGCTGCTCAACAGGTGAAGTAAGTCTCTCTGCTCAATTTCATTGTCAGGGGAAGGCAGCACCTCAAACTTTGTGATTAGATGATGGGTGCCATTCCTTGTGTTCTCCCTAGTACGTGTCTCCCTTCTACAGGGCCTTAGGATTATTACCACTTACAATCAAGTGGGTGAGTGGGGGTCAGATGCCATACTTCCTGCAGAGGAGACAGACGAGAATAATACTTGACACCTCTAGTATTTCTGGTACTTCTCTCTCAGTAGCCCTGCCAACACACCCAATTGCAGCAACTTCCATAACAATATGATGGTAGCCAGCACATTTCCAGCTACTTTCAAATAGTGACTAATTCATTCTGTGCCAGTAAACAGGATTCACAGGGAGGTTGCATTGTGGCTAATGCAGTAAACAAGCAACTTCAAACTAACTGCTGATTCCCTTTCAATTCCTGGATGTGTTATGCTACATTATTACAGGTTCCTTTTAACAACTGAAGCAATTAACACCGAACAATAGATTTTAATTTGACAAAATGAATACCTGAGATAAAACTTATTGATTGCCTGAAACTATTTAGGTTTTCTCGGAGATTATGGTAACTACAAACTTGTGTAACAAACTCAAAAGTAGTAAAAATTTACAATAATTGCTGTCAGTATACACTCCTATTTAAAGTTATAATATACACTAAAGTAACAATAAGTCACAAACTCCTGTTTACTATGAAATATGTTGTGCACAATGCTCGCAGCTGCCATAACTCATAACTTATGAAATTTCTATAAATTACACTGTATGTTTATTAATATAGATATACACTGAAATTTGGGGTGAGCAATGTTTTGAACAAACTATATAAACTCAAATTTTGATTAAAACTGATACTATAACATGAAATGTTTTTTGTAGCACTCAATATTTGAAAATACATAATACATCATGACCCACATCCAAGTTTTGTTACAGGTAACTAAAAGCTTGCTTAAATTTTATGTGAAGTATTAGAACCCAGATATTCAAAGTGAATTTATGTGACACTCATGATTTAATTTGTACATGAAGAAAATATATCGGAAGTCAGTTTATGTACTTATATTCGAAATACACGGATTTTCCACTTAGCTGGTTTCGTGACACCTGTTACAGTACGGTATTTAAGATGAGCACTTACTTCTGTAAAACACTTAAAATTGTGGAGTACAACAAAGCTAGACTTCTGCATGTTGTAGCTATGTTTATGTTTGTTTTATCACTGTTAGAGTCTAAGGCTAGAAATTTATTTTATAGTAGCGTCACTGGTGCTATACATTCACATTATACTTGCATACATTTTTTTTATTCATCACACACCATGTGCTTTGTGAAGAATGACCATTCATTGTTATGCTGTCAAGCATTAGGTGATATTTATGATCAAATGCTATGTATTTCTTTCCATCACTGGATATACATCATAACTTTGCAATATTTTTATTTTTCCTTTGATTTGTTGCACTTACAATGCGCGGTCAGCTTGTCACTAATATTCATTACTTATATATTTCAGATTTACTTTGACACAGTTGTGATATCAACATTTACAGCTGATGTGAAGAATATCTCTCTTTGCCTTTTTTGAGCCAGTTTTACACATATTACTCACTGAAAGTGAAAAAGAGCCATTGATATCCTAAAGAGTTCCAAAAATTGGTTTGATTCAAATGCATTAAATGAAACACAGCAATGCATAAGTAACACATTTCAAAACTATATAATCTAAATCAAATAACCTCCAAATTACCCATAAAAATCAGGAACTTAGGGTAGCAGGCTTTGTCAAATTCCTGGTTATATCTATAGAAAAATTTTTTGTTGTTGTCTTTCCACATAAGCCATTTGACAGTCAAGTTAAACAGTCTCTCATTTGTAAAGACGATACTGTCCTATGCAACTGACATGAACACTAGTAAAAACTGTTTATCAGAGCCATGTTGAATATCTTGGTGGGATGTAGAATAATGTTTTGGGGAAACACAAGTACTGTGAATAGGATATTATAACTACAAAAAACTATTACTAGAAATATATGTAACATTAAGCCTATGGATTCTTGCCACCTTCTACTTGGAGATCTAAATATTTTAATTCATCTGGACATTTACATTTGCCAGCTATCTATCTTTTATACACCACAACTCAGAATAATTTATAGCAATCCATTTTTAACATATGAATGATGCTAGAAATTACATGCCACCATCTCAGTCATTGCAGCTGTATTCTCAAAACATTCCACTCATAGTTGTGAAAATGTATAATAAATGAAATGTGAAAAAACTTTCACTGTATGGAACTGAAAAGAAAATTACATGCCGTCCTTGTGCAAAAATTTTTCAGTCACAGAATTTTTAAATTTTGATAGAGCTATATTTGCAGAGTAATGTAATAAACTTGTAATGATGGTTGCAAATGAAGATAAATTTGAGTTTTTTGACATTTTGTATATGTCTAAGTTATATTATTTATATTAATGTCTCCTGTACATTAAATCAATGATTCAGTTATATATGTACTTAATGAGATTATAAAATTCAAATTTTGTTTCACTTATCAAAGAAAGTGGAACATCACTTTCATTCAGCTGCATCTTGACTCTGTATATTACTGAACAAATTATCAAAGGTAATTCTGCTTCTATGTATTGGAAACCTTTCTTACTGGCAGCTTTAGTGGGAAGTAATGGAAGTACTTTTTCTTATAGTGCTGTATATGAGAAAATTACTATGCTTTTCAAATTGTGATGGATTATTCATGAAAAATTTAACTGAACCACTGTCCAAACAGCCTTCAGAAGATTCACCAGTACCAACCGACCGCCATGTCATCGTCAGCCAATACAAATCACTGGATGCACATATCAAAGAGCATGTGGTCAGTTGATCACTCTCCCAGCTGTAGTCAGTTTTTGTGACCAGAGATAAATTTAACTAGTATATAAATTCAAGCTGGTTTATTAATCATTACTTTCTCCCTGCTTTATTCACTATCTCGTGTTTATATACTCCATGTCTCATTGGTGTTATTCTATTTGTAGTAAATCATTTGTAATTCTTTGAGATGATTATTGACAGTTTCATCTGTTGCTGTCAGTCTAAATGGATCAAAAAGTAGCAACTCCTCTTGACATGTGCTACATGGAAGGTAATTTACATACACAGAGTGTGAGAAACCTTTAGATCAAAATTATACTGAGAGCCAGGATTCAGAAATGAAGTGAGAGTAGGAAATATTGAGATTTTATTGATATAACTAACTTAAAGCATACAGCAGCAACTTAATATCATAAAAACTGTTCAAAGAGACAACTACAACTTGTACATGGTGATGAAATTTCTCCACCCCTGTCCAATACCATCTCATCAAATTCTACTGAGGGGGAGGGGGAGAGGGGGAGAGAGGGGGAGAGAGGGGGAGAGAGAGGGAGAGGGGGTGGGGGGAGGGGAGGGGAATGGAAGGGAGAGGCAGAGGGTGAGGGGGAGGGAGAGGGAGGGGCGGAGGGAGGGAGAGGGTGAGAGCTGGTCAGCTCTGCAGTTTGAACATCCCAGTCTTTTGTAATTTTTTTAATGGCAACAAATTCCCTCCCATTAGGATGATGCCTCTTGCAAAACTATTCTCTGGACATTCATGTAGCTCTCATGGCACTACATCCTGCTGCACCATGTATTAAATGAATAATACCTGCAATTGTTGATAATAAGTAACACACTGTTTTTTGACAACCAGTCATGAACTGGAAACAGTGGTAAACACTGTGGGCACATCACAGATGATTGAATATACAGGGAGAACCAGAACTCAAAAAAAAAAAAAAAAAAAAAAAAAAAAAAAAAAAAAAAAAAAAATTAATAATAATAATAATAATAATAATAATCCAGCAAACATGGGTTCTAAAAAGCTAACCTTAAGAGCTATGAGATCAGTGTGAATGAAGCAGCGAGTTCTTTCTTGTGAAACCTCAGTACACTGGTGCGCAAAACTTAAGAAGAAAAGTAATTTTTGCATGTGTCACTACCAAGTAACATAGCTCGATGACACTTCGACCATATATACAAAGAATTGCTATAGTATAGTACAGTACAAAAGGTAAGGGAACTAAATAAGCGATGAGAAGAATAGAAATTACACTTTTATTCAAAGACAATAATTACACTGAAGTCACCGCAACTTATGATGGTCCCTCGGACAGAGTTCTTAATAGGATGTCTGATCACCATGAGTGGCTATGTGTGATCTGCAATGGGCTCCCATGCTAACCACAAGGCATTCCAGTCCCACCAGCAGAGTCAACAACTGGTGACTGGTCATTGGTGCATGTGGTGTGCTGCAATACATCTCCCCAAAGTATACCACCCATGTTCAGTGTGATTTGTCATGGAAACGGGCAGGCCAGTCCATTCACCTGCAATGTCCTACCATGGTGTCCACAAGGTTGGTAAGGAGTCTTTGTGGTAGGGTGTTCCATCCTTCATGAGCACGGTTGACAACTGCTGATGCTCGTTGGTGCATGTGGATGTCCTGCAATACATCTCCCCAATGCATTCTATATGTGCTTTAAGGGATTTAACTTGGGAGCAAGGGGCAAGCCAGTTCAATCACTTTATATCTTCTCGTCCCAAGAGCTCTTCCATTTGTGCTGTTCGATGAGGTCACGCATTGTCATCCATAAAAATGAAGTTGGGGTAGATGCTCCCTCGAAAAGAGGCACGTGGCGAAGAATCACAGTGACATAGTAATGTTGATCAGTGAGTGCATTGTGTTAAAAAAGTTGGAGACCATGTTCTAAAATTTTTCTGAGTGCTTTACTTGTTCCACCTCTCACCACATTAGTGTAAGTTCAGTATTGCTGAACTTGACCTTTTCGTTGGTCCAGGCATTATGGTGTGGAGAGACATAACGTTGCATTGGCATATTGACCTTCAAAAATCTTTGGACACAGTAGACTCACCAGTCAGAAAAATTTGACATACTGCTTCCCCCATGCGCCCCTTTACAAGGGTGCATTTGGCCCTGACATAATTTTTATGGATGACAATGCATGACTGCATTGAACAGTGCAGGTGAAGCGGCATGTGGAATGAGCAGTGACTTCAATGTAATTAGTGTATTCAAATAAAAGCGCCATTATGCTCATCTCATGTGTATATCTTTCAGTTAACTTCTGTACTACTCAGTAGCAGTTCTATAAGTGGTCCAAGTTCCACCACGCTATGTTACTTGGCAGTGACATATCATGGGAAAGTTACATTTGTCCTTAAATTTTACACACCAGTGTAGTTTGCGGACATGTGGCATATGCCTGAAATATTCATTTTTTGCTCTTGGTTTATCATCTCTTAATACTACATGGAGAATCCTCTGCTGTCTGTGCAATTTTGACCCAAAAATTTTGGACACCTTGTTTGAAGAATAGTAGCAGCATCAAAATTGAACCCCCCGAGGGGATTTTTCATGATTTCAACTCAGTTACTAAAATTTTCTCTCTCTCCTGCACTGTCTGAATTATTCAGTGTAAGAGTGTGCAGTTTTTGTCAAATATGATTACAACCAGATGGAACAGAAACTGTGTACTAGGCAAATGTGATACAATTCTAGAATACATTACTTCCCAAAATACACTCCTGGAAATGGAAAAAAGAACACATTGACACCGGTGTGTCAGACCCACCATACTTGCTCCGGACACTGCGAGAGGGCTGTACAAGCAATGATCACACGCACGGCACAGCGGACACACCAGGAACCGCGGTGTTGGCCGTCGAATGGCGCTAGCTGCGAAGCATTTGTGCACCGCCGCCGTCAGTGTCAGCCAGTTTGCCGTGGCATACGGAGCTCCATTGCAGTCTTTAACACTGGTAGCATGCCGCGACAGCGTGGACGTGAACTGTATGTGCAGTTGACGGACTTTGAGTGTATAGTGGGCATGCGGGAGTCCGGGTGGACGTACCGCCGAATTGCTCAACACGTGGGGCGTGAGGTCTCCACAGTACATCGATGTTGTCGCCAGTGGTCGGCGAAGGTGCACATGCCCGTCGACCTGGGACCGGACCGCAGCGACGCACGGATGCACGCCAAGACCGTAGGATCCTACGCAGTGCCGTAGGGGACCGCACCGCCACTTCCCAGCAAATTAGGGACACTGTTGCTCCTGGGGTATCGGCGAGGACCATTCGCAACCGTCTCCATGAAGCTGGGCTACGGTCCCGCACACCGTTAGGCCGTCTTCCGCTCACGTCCCAACATCGTGCAGCCCGCCTCCAGTGGTGTCGCGACAGGCGTGAATGGAGGGACGAATGGAGACGTGTCGTCTTCAGCGATGAGAGTCGCTTCTGCCTTGGTGCCAATGATGGTCGTATGCGTGTTTGGCGCCGTGCAGGTGAGCGCCACAATCAGGACTGCATACGACCGAGGCACACAGGGCCAACACCCGGCATCATGGTGTGGGGAGCGATCTCCTACACTGGCCGTACACCACTGGTGATCGTCGAGGGGACACTGAATAGTGCACGGTACATCCAAACCGTCATCGAACCCATCGTTCTACCATTCCTAGACCGGCAAGGGAACTTGCTGTTCCAACAGGACAATGCATGTCCGCATGTATCCCGTGCCACCCAACGTGCTCTAGAAGGTGTAAGTCAACTACCCTGGCCAGCAAGATCTCCGGATCTGTCCCCCATTGAGCATGTTTGGGACTGGATGAAGCGTCGTCTCACGCGGTCTGCACGTCCAGCACGAACGCTGGTCCAACTGAGGCGCCAGGTGGAAATGGCATGGCAAGCCGTTCCACAGGACTACATCCAGCATCTCTACGATCGTCTCCATGGGAGAATAGCAGCCTGCATTGCTGCGAAAGGTGGATATACACTGTACTAGTGCCGACATTGTGCATGCTCTGTTGCCTGCGTCTATGTGCCTGTGGTTCTGTCAGTGTGATCATGTGATGTATCTGACCCCAGGAATGTGTCAATAAAGTTTCCCCTTCCTGGGACAATGAATTCACGGTGTTCTTATTTCAATTTCCAGGAGTGTAATTTGAAAAAATGTATTTAAAAAAAAGGTGGGTGATAACGGGCTTGTCACATATAACTTAAGAGGTTCAACAGTGGCATATTTTATTTTGACAGCAGAAATTTCACGTTAATATTGCATTAAATATCTTGTTAAAGATATGACTTGTTCAGTCAGAACAATTATTCAGAGGTTTGCTCAAACTTCCACTGTCATCATGCAGACTTTTGTTTTTAAGTGAGTCTGTAATTACATTACTTTCATAAAAGGAAGTTTGTGCTTCATCTAACTGTTTACATTCACTTGGAATAGAATTTTTGATAAATATCCTAGCTTAACCTTTTCTGCTACATTTTGAAAATAAATACTAAAAATTCTTGCACTTTGTGAATAATGAAGTAGTCATTCTCTTTATTTGTGATGCTACTTTCTGTCCTGGCTGTTTGTTCTGTCTCTCATTTCTGTCTATTCCACACAGTTCTAGCTCTATAGTGAGAACCCCAACTCCACCAACAAAGTTTTGGTGGTTCTTCAGGGATATACTTTGAGTATTTTACTGTCGAGATCTGCAGTCTCTAGTACCTCGTTACAGTGTTGATTTCTTACCCACATTTATCTTTGTATATGTACTGCACTGAAAGAATCTCCACAGCAGAGGAAATACTGACACTGTGTGCCGAGAGTCATATTTGGAAACAAACTAGTTCCATTCACTCTCAGTACAGTGTGGTTATAATTAAACTTTTGCTACTTGGGAGTGCCCCCATGAAAATTGAGTGACTATAGGACAATGGAACTTTGGGGAAGCATTTGGAATGACGTGCAGAAGAGAAACAATTAATAAATCATTGACAGGAACACATTGTAATTTCCACATGAGAAGGTAACATTTGTTAATTGCAAAAAGTAAAGTATACTCTAATGTCTCTGTCACATGGCAAAAGTTGGTGAGTGACGTGAAGTTTATATGGATACCAATTCATAATTGCTCACAGTACTTTTTAAACAGCGGACCATGGAATGTTCAGTTGTCATGACACAGCTTGTGCACTACTCGAAGATCGCACATTGAGTCTAGCATTCTCAGCCATGCCAAACAGTCACCTCTTCAGCAATTTGTGGCACAAGAGGCAGTCAGCCTCTCCCAGGAGTAACTGCCAAATCGCTACGTAATTCGAACTTCCGAATCATGTTCTTCGACCCTGGTGCAGAAAGAGGACCTCTCTGTATTCCTTTAATACATCGATACTCGCAAAGAACGGCAGCACTATTGCTGTTGTTCTGATACAACAACTTTACGAGGAAAGCCCTGCTCACCTTGTCCAGATCCACATTCACTGTCTGCAACTGTAATGCTCACTGGTGTTTGTGTTTCGTCCCAATGTCACCATAACAGTACCAGCATCTAATGGTAAGTCAGGGCATTAACACTACTAACAACACAAATCCTGCAGTGCACAGTCTGAACACCTATCCTATAAAGTTAGGTATCCTTACAGTAAACAATTTTCCATCTACACTGGCACAAGTAGTCAAAGATTAATGGCTCTGAGCACTATGGGACTCAACTGCTGAGGTCATTAGTCCCCTAGAACTTAGAACTAGTTAAACCTAACTAACCTAAGGACATCACAAATATCCATGCCCGAGGCAGGATTCGAACCAGCGACCGTAGCGGTCTTGCGGTTTCAGACTGCAGCGCCTTTAACCGCACGGCCACTTCGGCCGGCAGTCAAAGTTTAATTATAACCACCCTGTACTTGCTTTTCACAACAGTAATGCCATGTCATCAAAGTTACATTCAGTACTACTCAGTTCTGTCTCAGATTTGTTTATCTGGCAGTGCTTATTGTATTACTCTGGAAGCGTTAATTGCACATTAAAAGTGATACACAGTAGTGTGGATAGGTTTACTAATAAAAAGAGTCACCTCATGTATGGGTTCACCGAATGCAATGGTAGAGCAATCCAACAATATTATGGTGAGCTGTTTGTGCATGTGATGTGAAGGTATTTTCATAGAAACAAGGGTAATTAGGGTTGCAAAAAAATAAATCATAATTAGATTATTATCCTCATTATTACACTCAGAAGATATCCCTGAACACCCTCCAAAATTCTGTTGGTGGATTAATGTTCCTCCAGTATAAACAAAAGAGTATGAAATTGGGTTGTAATATAAAATGTTTAGACCCCCATTAGAAAGTAACTGGCACGACTGTTCATAGCCACATCTGTCAGTGGTTCATGACTGTAGTTGACACATTCTCTCTTATCACTATTCCAGTAGAAAAATCCCAATTTGCTCTATTGAAGCTCCTGGACCCACCTCAAATCTTTATTCATATTACCTAATCAGGTTCATCTAAACCTAGACAGTTCTAAAATTTAACCTAAACAATATTCCTCAGCAATCAGTTATGAAATATATACACAACTAATCTCCAATAAAAAAGGAGGTGCTCCTCTCAGTCTTGATCTCATCAGGTCTTGTGCTATTACTTCCTTGTTAATAACCATCTGTATGGCTGAAGTTTCCTGGCCCACTATCTCAGTTACATCAGGTATCCTATTTTCTCTATGCTGTTTGCACTAATCACATTATTCATTAACCCGTTCTTTACGAATACTGCTACTACATATATTCACAATTCAGTAGCCATTTTATCAATAATTTGTCCTGGATCTGATATTCATCCCTATATCCCACCTCTCCATTACCCATACATTCACAACTACTAATACTCCAAGAGTCTTCATCTTCCGCACTGCATTCTTCTATTTCATATTCCATCAGCCACTCCAGGCTGCTTCTTTAGGCATATATCCAAATGGGAAGTGGAAGTGGGTTGGGATGCCAGGGGTCAGGGATGCCATGACACCCCCCCTTGCTCCCAACAACAGTTCATTCAAAGCATGTCTGTTTTTACATTAATTCGCAAATTTTTCAGTCAGCTTTTGGAAAATGAAGTAACATTAAAGTGATGGACCTTGAAGGCAAGATGATCTAGAGGACTGCAAGTTATGTTTAACACTGGACACTTGTCTGGCCATTGCCTGAGGGCTAACTGACATGAATGAGATTCCAGCCTGATCAGCATTTACATTTAAAGGTCTAGCAACTAGAACTGTCAAATTACCTTACAAATTTGCAACCAACTACTAAGATATTAAGTTGTAGCATCTCTGAAGTGATGTGCGTTTGCAGTCATTGTCCTTGGCACAAAGTGGTTTTGGACAAGCAGAGTCCAAATGTACGTACTAGTCTAATTTAGATACTGTCTCTGTGGCAACACATCTGTTTGGTTTACCATGGGTACTGGTTGACAGTTTTATTAGAGCTGATTGGTGGGGGAAGAGAGCTAAGTCTTTATGGCCACTTAGGTGGGATAATTTTTCCTAACTAATCTACAAGGTGCCGTGTGGAGCTTGTGATGGGTACCTCTGCTTCTATCAACAGACTGACTGCTGACAGACAAAATACTTTATCTTAAGCTGTTTACTTTCTACATATACCTAGGGACGAATCAGGATTAAATGGCAATGAAGATTAATTTTAGAAGTAGTTCTCATTAAATTTACATGAATTTTCCAGAGGAAGGTGCGAACAGAAGCCGTCGTGCTCATAAAATGACCAATACTTTAAAAGGCCATTGACACAGCTACCAGCCATATAAAAGTTTGGCACATAAACACGATATACTGGAGTCTGAAAAAAAGGAAACCAACATTAACGAGTGACCAGATTTGTCCCTTAACTGTTACCCACCAATTGTAGCATCCTGTACACGAGTGCAGAATTTTTAATTTGGTGTAAGTGACAATTTGACATAGCACATCAGTGCAACAAAAAAATCAGCTCAGAAAGAAGACTCCAGTATAGGAGGGATGAAAAGGTTGGTTGGTAAACAATCATAAAAGACTTAATAATGCAGTGGAAGAAAAGAAAGGAAAGAAAATCCAGCAGTTTTCTTACGGTTCCACACATTTCCAAAAATTTATTTAATTTTGAACAAGAGCATATTTACGCTTTTGTTCAGTTGTATCACTAGTGCATGTGTGTGTTTATCAAATAGCCACACATGCATAAAAGCCAACACTTTTATCATCAGACTGGCACTACTGTTTAATAGACCTGGTCAGACAGCTTTGTCATTAATAAAAACCACTAAAGTCATTTTTGGTCCCTTTAGAAGCGTCACAACTATCTCCAAATCAACTGCAGTTACTGTTTCGTGGCTCAACTGATCTCTGACGGGGAACTTAGCAGTTTTCATTTCAGTACATACTTCAGATAAAACTATTACTTCCTAATACCACTAATTATGAAGACTGCAACCCCTGAATACTCCTTAGGAAAAGGAAGGGGGGGGGGGGGGGGAGTAAAATCCTATCACATTTAAATCTGCACTGACATTGGATTGACATCTTTACTCAATACCTGTGGCAGTGAACTATTTCAATTTACTCGATTGATTATCAGTAATTTATACAGTAGAGCATCTATTATCAAAACAACAATCAACAGAACAGCCACTTAGCCCAACTGTTACTCACTCAGATCAGCCATCCCCCCCCCCCCCCCTCCTACCATCATCTGCTGAATTCTTGACATAAAATGCCTAAACATAAACATGTTGCCCTTTATACGGTTACAGGAATGTGAGTCCGCAACAATGTTATCTAATGGTTAGAAAGTTGATAAGTCAATAATTATGGATATAATACAACAAAATAGTAACATCACAAAATTCTTGATCTTAATATGGATTGAGAAGTCTTAAACCTATGAAGGTTGATATGAACATGAATCTAGAGCAGGGCTTAACAACTGGCCGGTTATGAGTGCAAGTACTCGCGTATGCTCAGGCACGTGCTCATGAGCAGGTGCAAGGTCGTGGAGTAGGGAGGGAGGGGAAATGCGCGCGCACGTTTGAATGTGATCTCGCGTTCTTAGTAGATATAACTAGCCATCTGAATGCTTTGAACATTTTACTACAAGGTAAAGATCTGCTAATTACTTATTTCATAGATCGAATACGAGCTTTTAAAATGAAATTGACGCTTTGGGTGAGAAAGCTGGAAACAGGAAACCTAGCTCATTTTCCTAAATTATCATCCATGCAAGATGTTCACAAAGACTGAACGTTATTCACATAGTTTAGTTGATCAGCGCTTTCAAGATCTGACAGCACTAGACAGTGATTTTGATCTGTTCTCTCCATATTCAGCGAATATTTAAGAGATTCGTCCTGAGCTGCAGCAAGAAATTATTGACCTGCAGTGTGACAGAGAATACAGAGACAAATTTCAGAACAATAAAAACATTTTGGAATTCTACAGACACTTCCCTCAGGATAGATTTCCTCGTTTGCACAAACTGGCGGCTACAATAATACCAATGTTCAGTTCCACGTATGTTTGTGAACAACTGTTCTCTGCAATGAAATGTAACAAGACGCGCCTGAGAAACGCATTGTCTGATCGAAATTTAAACTGCACGCTGCACCTAAAATGAATGAGAACAATTACTCCGAACATAGACGCAATTGTAAAGGGCAAAAAGTTCAAGATAACTGAGAATCCCACACTTCAGTGACACCTTTTATTGTGTAACAGTTCACAAATTAATGCGAATGTAGAGGCATACACTAAGCTAATAAAAGTATGTGGCATGTGTACATTCTCCTTTATTTGTTTCATTTGTCGCAGTAATAATTCGTGAGTGATATCCCTGCAGGTGGCCGCGGATTTACATTGACTGGCGGCAGCTGTTGTGTGCCCCACGTGACTTTCCCCACTCTCCGCTCTGGTCCGGTAGTGGGGGTAGTGTGCTCGCGCTGCTCCGTGCTCGCGCCTTGGTGCTCACAGCTTGCTCCGCGAGCACGTATGTTGTGAAGCCCTGATCTAGAGGATGCTGTTTACAGTTGGTTTACAGAAAGAAGATCACAAAGAGAATCTCTCTCTACTTCTGTTCTGCAAGAAAAATCAATTAAATTTAATGAAAATCTTGGAGGACTGTGTAACTTTAAAGCAAGCACAGGCTGGTTAAAATGCTTTAAGTCAAGACACAGCATTTGTGAGCTTCAAATAAAAGGAGACAAGCTGTGTGTTGATTCTTCAGCAGCTGATGCTTTCGAAATTAAACTAAGGGTTGTACTGAAGGGAGAAGATTATGCTCTTGAAAACATTTACAATGCTGATGAAACTGGGCTCAACTGGGCAGCTCTGCCAAGAAGAACTCTTGCTTCATGTTGTGAATTAGCTGCATCTGGTCCTAAAATAAGCAAGGATCACATTACTGCATTAGCTTGTGCCAATGCTACTGGTACTCATTGACTCCCTATGCTAGTTATTGATAAATTTCAAATGCATTAATATCTCTGCAACACATATTGTTTACACCACACAAAAGAAAGCCTGGATGGATAACACAATTTTCACAGATTGGTTTCTGAGAGTTTTTGTACCCTCTCTAAAAGCTCGTCAGTTAAGGAATTGCAAAAGGGTGAAAACATTACTGTTTCCTGACAATGCACTGCCTCATCCATCAAGTGATATATTAAATGGAATGGACAACTTCATTCAAGTGACATTTCATCCACCTAATGTAACCTCCTTATTACAGCCCATGAATCGAGATGTTATTGAGGCTTTCAGATGGTATTACAGGAAAGAACTGTTACACAAAGTATTGTTAGAAAGAGGAGGCAGAGGGAGAACAGAGTCTGTTTAAAAAAATTATATTTGAAAAGTGTGTCACAGAAGATCAGAGCAGTATAATATACCCATATCCTCCAATTAGTTCAGATAATCGATGCTCTGCTGTATGTCTGTAATTTAGGATAACCAAAAACAGACATCTCACTGTAATAAGTGTTATGGCAATAAAATTATTCAGCCATCTTCTTGATATCACTTGTGTAAACGACAGGAAATCACTCGTTATGGATGGCAGGAAAGATGGATGTTTCAAGGCAGTCTCAAGCGACATACATTCTGACAAAAACATGAGTCTTCCAGCAGTTTATTTTCAACTGAATTATCAATGACTGATTAATAAAAAGAACTAAGTGTCTATCTGCTTAGAATTACATATAAGTTTTTAGGCATGCACATGTATATACAGACACTCTTCTTGTAAGACAGTGAAATAATATCTACATAGCAGAAATAGCTAAAAGCAATTATGCTACTTTATACTTATAGACATGGAACATCAAATACTTTCATAAGTATCTCGGAAAAATTAACTGCATAAAGTTATTCAACCAACAGTGCCACAAAGTGACATTGCTTCCATAACTACTAGTACAGACCACTGAACACTGCTGACCATTATGGGTTATATAGTATTCGATAACATTAATTCAGGTAACAGATCTGAATTTATTGCACAACACAGGACATTTATTCAAAACACCTTCTATGTAGGAACAGAGGGAAAACAAAGGTTTCCAGACATTTGATTTGTGCTTGTAATCTAGTCAAACAATACAAGAATCATTTACTTTCTCTGAAGTAAGACATAATTGAAAAATCTTTATTTTTCTTAATTCTTGTTACTATGTCATTTTTGGAGTAACATTTTCTTAAGGTGAAATGTTGAAATGTAATGTAACCTTTGAACCGCAACACACAACTCATGTATATGGTATGTAAAACACTATCTATTTACTGATTCTCATCTCCTCCAAATTCTCAATAAAAATGTTGGACAAATAACACACTTTCTAGAGGTGATGTATAAAATGTCACCTTCTGTTGTTATGTTCAGTGTTACTTAAATTACAATTACAAATAGTAGCTTAAGTACTTCAAAGTGAAATTCCTCATTTACCTTGGCTCAGAATTTGTTTCTTCTCAGACAGTAACGAAGAGTACAACACTACAGCAGCAAATACACTTCAGTTTACAGTAAGAGGTTTTCATCAACCATCATACTTTGCAGATATGCTAGTACATACATAATACACTGCCCATCATCAAAAGTTATCCTTAAAAAATAATGCTGTGATTTACTCATATTTTTAAATGCTTAAAATTTTTAATGTGCAATAAACTTCATTGTGAAGATCTCTACAAATACGGCAAACTGCACCCATGCTGCAGGTCTCAATTACTTTAAAATATACCTTAATTTTAGTAATGTGTATATAAGCTCTTTCAATGCAATACCCGCACCTTGATAATCTCTCATTTTTCTTTCAATATAACCAAATTACCATTACATAAATAATGTACTTTCCTGTGAAAGCAATTTTTTTTTCCTGACGATCTCCCCCCTCCTCAGCCCCTAAAACAAATATTTCTACATGAAAGTGCAAGCCACAGATATACTTGAAATATTCAATGCAAAATTTTGCAATTCTGCATCAAACTTGCTTTGTTCGCAACAAAACACTACACAGTATGAAAAGTCCTACAGTAATAACATTAAACAGATCTTTATACACCAAAACACATCAGTGGTAAAAAATATAAGTAAGCCACTGAATGTCATGCTATTGAAGAATGCATTGTTGAGAATGAGAATCAGACACTGTCTTCACTCAGCTAAGAATGGAGGAAAAGTGCGCGCGCGAGAGAGAGAGAGAGAGAGAGAGAGAGAGAGAGAGAGAGAGAGAGAGAGAGCACAGAACTCCTTTCAAAACAGTAAGTAAGGGTCACGCAGCGCAATATAGCATGCTTTACAAGTACATATAAAATAATTTTGACAATTTCTGAAGATTATTTTAACCAAAAATCAATATGAATATATTTCTATATTCATTTTCTGACATCAAGCACTTTAACTTCCTTGTAACATTTCTATGGAGTCCTATAACATGTTTTAAGAAACTATATTTTCAGTCAACATAAGAAATTATGTTCACTGATTCCCATTGCTTCCACCAATAACATGGATAGCTGTCCCAACAAGAAATTTTAGAAGTATAAAGCCTTCAATTTACATTTCTAACAAAATGGTGTAATATCTGTGGTGTTACACTAGCTCAGCAATGCTTGACATGATAAATTGACTATCATAAGACAAATACTAATTCACTGTAGTGTTGATACCAGTAAAAACTGCAGTTCATTTATGATACCTGACTACAAACAATGCTTTACAAAGAACACCAACCTGACTGACATACAGCTAATTATTTATTCCTGTGTTCTGATCACTGAAACAGCATACTATAAAAGTCACAATAGTGATTGTGATTGCTGTGACATTTAATCCTATTAAATGATAATCCACACTGGTGTGTTTAAAAAACTGAAATTAAAAATCAGCATTCAGAAATGTGAATGGCTTCTCTTCTCTCTTCCCATAAATACTAAATAGAATTAAAATTTGAAAATGTGTTGAAAGCAATAAATCTGTAAAGAAAATTTCTTTTCTTTATACCAATTAGCAAGTCACAAAAATAAAGGTCTTGACATTAGATAAAATAAATATACACTTCACAAATGAAATACATGGTTGCTTCACTCATCACAACATATGTAGCCAAGATTTAAGAACAGAAGAGAGAAAGATAGCATTATCTACAGGATGATGACCTTATGTTTTTGAATGCTCAGAATCACTGGGCTCTTAACAAGAGCATATCAACACAGCATGTATTAATCTTCTCCTTGTGTGTAAGAATTTATGATGCTGCAAATAAATATGGTCCACAATGACACAAACTTCTAATGTGTATAAATCAAGCAGTTATTTTTAAACTGTTGAACATCTCCAATAGGCCACTGACATTGATACATTATATGAAATAAATCTGGTCCTGGATGACAGTCATATTACACCAAGAAACCTAACAATAACAAATGTCAAGTAAGTTCTGAAGCACAGCGCACACACACACGCGCTGTTGGAATATCTATATCAAGAAATTGAATGAATGCATCCCCAATCAAATCAGTCAAGACATAAAACGCAATAAGGTAATGTGGTGTATCTTACAGTATAAAATAACCTATACACAAGTAATGGTTGGGAAAAGGTCCTATGAAAATGAGTACCACATTTCAAACACAATCTTCTTTGTGGTGGCTGAGGTCATATGCAATGTCACATTTATAACTATCACCACCAACATTGGCACCTTCGTTGTTGAAGAATTACATAATTCCAACACACATTCTCTGGCATTTCATGTGATATAAGAAAGCTGTGGACATTGTTTACAACTTACATACATATATACGTAAGGCAGAAATGGTACCCTATCATCTTGTTTTTGTCTGCATGGAACCATTCACAAATATGTTATTGAGGTGACTTACTTATGCAGCAACAAGTAAACACTTAGCAAATAACATGCACCATGCTTCTATTCACAAATGACCCCCATACAGATTTTACTCATTCCCTTCTTTCCAGGATCACTGACTTATCAGCTGAGATTATCATTTGTAAATTTAAGTACATTTACTTCTCTTCAAACAGAGGTTTTAATATCTAAAATGTCAATCTCAAGACGGTTTGCAAAACTTTGTTCTTGTATACTAAAGAGAGCAAATAAGAGTTCTTTGTGCAAAACTCCCCAACATCTGATGTATTAGCCACCTGGCCAACACATATTTAAAAAAATAACAGGTAATTTCATTTGTTATTACTATATACATGTATTTTTTTAAATTTATAACAACATTTCCTTTTCAATATATAATGACTGTACAGCCTAGTTCCTTTCTTCAATACTAGAAATTAAAATTACAGGTCAGCCCAACAGCAATGGAGTCATCTACCACTGAACAATCACACACACACACACACACACACACACACACACACACACACACACACACAATAATTCAAAATACTTTATCTAAATAGTAACAACAATTAAGAAATAAACTGAAACACATGGTGTCCACATTCCATTACTCTTTGTTGTGTAGAATTCTACCTCACAAAGTATGTTAAATTAATAGCTCATCAAACTCAGCTATACTGGAGATCAAATCTAAGTACCTGCAGGCAATGAAAAATCATAAATTAAGAAGGAAACACAGTTCCCACAATGCATGACAAGAATTTCCAATCAAAGGTCAAGAGATATGCATCTATCAGTATATAATGTTCTGGTGAAGAATGTAACTCTCCGAAAACAGAACACAAAAAAATAGACTATGTTAAAATAACTGTATCTGCAATAACTACAACAGCTATTGGTGAATAATATTTACAATTGTGCACCACTTCTACAGACCCCACAGAAACACCTCAATGAATTAAATGTTCTGATTTTATTAACATTTTTTATTGTCATGTCAGAGAACTCTAATTATCAACCAACAAAAATATATGCAACTATAAACTTAAAAACTGTTTCTTTTATTTCCTGTTTTCCAGAAATCTGCAAGAACCAGGTGACAGTTTTATAGTTATATATCCTGGAATCACAGTTCGAACCCAAAGCTCTGTGATGAACATGACAAAAAATAATTGTCCTCTGTTTACGGCAGCACACCACAGGCTTAATTTCACAGACTCCTATGCAAACCAACACATTGTACATATGTTTAAAAAATTGAAGATATGCATTTGAAATACCCATGGGACACAAAGACACATTTTTCCTCCACGAAAAATGAAGTGTATGGAAACTGGTGAGTAAATTTTCAAGCTTATTGTTTTCCATTGATTGTGGGCAAACATGTCAGCACTTCAAAATTTCCGATACTTTAACTTTCAGTTTTCAGTCTTACTAAGTCCAATCATTTTAGCCACTCAATAATTTTAAAATGAAGCACAATTAATGTTAATTTCCACAACATTATCACACAGTCACAGCAGGTCTCCTGCACAGGAACTGTCAGTCACCTCATTTCTTGCTCTAGCTGCCTTTCATTCCAGTATTTCCAAATAATTATTATCGAGACTCTCAAACAACACTACAGAATTACAAGAGATTTTCCTTAATAATAAAATAATATTAAAACCTATAACAATCAAAAGTGGGCGACCTTATTACTAAACACAAGTCCCTGCACGAAGAACATTTGAGATTTTCAACACAAATATTTTGGATGAACATGTATGTCCTTTACACATCTGTAATCTTACAGACAATTCCAAACAAATGACAACTGTGTCAATGAAATGATCTGTGGAGTATTCACACGCTAGTTATGATAGAACTTTTGTTGAAGGAACGATCTTCAGGTTCCTAGTCAGGCCTGTATATTGGAATTTTTGGAATGAATTCAATCAAAAGAACCTGCAAAAGAAAATTATTTTTTTTAGTGGTCATAATGTGAAACTACATGGGTCAAGCATAGACATTTTATTGGAATGTAATAAAAAATCCTGTGTACAAAAAAAAAATCATTGTAAGCATTACCTCCTTTTAAAATATTTATGAATATAGGTGTAAGAATAAGAAAAAGAAAAGTTACAGCAACAGCACATCCATTTATCATACAAGTAGTATATGTTATCTGCGTTATACAGGTACAACATATTAGTGATTTGGATATCCTGTTAATACATCATCAATATCAAAAGCGAGTTGAACCTACCAATACTGGATGTCAGCTTTGACCCGTGACATAATGATGTCATGAGTGTGTGTGTGTGTGTGTGTGTGTGTGTGTGTGTGAGAGAGAGAGAGTGTGTGAGAGTGTGTGTGTGTGAGAGAGAGAGAGAGAGAGAGAGAGAGAGAGAGAGAGAGAGAGAGAGATCATACAAGAGCAAGTAGGGACAGAACAGAACATTGTAAAAATTATAATGAACCAAATAAATATTCTCAAATGAAGGTTGTTGCGACGAACTAATTTGTAGAAAAGCATAAGATCTAAGTCTGGTTAGAAGGTGACTGTCTAGCTGAGAGCTGGAGATGCCAAGAAATGAAGAGTACAGAAAAAGAACGTGCTTTGTCTGCTCATCAAATCACTCAGGACAGCAATTTTAAAGTTTGAAACCGAATTTAATGGATACTAATGGACAAATTTAAAGAATACAGAAGTCATTTGGAAGGACATGTTATATACATTAAATTTAACATTAATTGATTATTTAAATTATGGATTTACTGGCATAACATTTAAAGCAATGTAATGCATCACAAGGAGAAAATTTGCTACTTTTATATAGCAGAATAGAAGACACTGCAAGTAAACCTGTAATTTTTGTTAAATTTTATGTCAGATTACTTTGTAATGGAAAACAATGTTTGAAACAATAAAGATACTTCTTGATCAGCAGTTCCTTTTTGCTATTTTAACTTCATGTGATAAAATGCTAAAAGAATACAGTATACTGTCACTCGTCCAAACATGTAGTTCTCAGGGTGGTGTAAAAGGTTTGTGTGAAACACTCTAGCTTATTGTCTGCAATACTCCTTTAAAAACTGGAGGTACTGATACTTTCCTTTTGATGTTGCAACAGGACTTGTAAAGACAAATTACTACTACTACTACTACTACTACTACTACTACTACTACTATTATTATTATTGTCAGTAGTATACAAAATTATTCAAAAAGAAAATTTTATTATATTTTTATATTTTATGTCTGTAAGTTGGGGATTGACATTATCCACACTGCTGCTCTTGAAGTTGCTGTGAAACTCTCCCACTGATAAAATCTGAGTTCTATATTGAATGAGGTGGGGATGTTTTTGTGATGATTACCTCTCTTATGGGTCTTGTTAGGAAACGACATTTCATCAAATATTTCTTCTTCAGAAATGACCCCCAATTTTGTATCATATTATGATTGACCACGACAACATTCAAAACGCTTAGGTTTACATCAAGCTCCAACTATGATCTGCACCCAATCCACTGGAACTTCTGCCTCTGCTTACGAGTTAATCAGTCCTATATTATTATCATGTTTCATAAAAGTGTTTCCCATACTATGTGAAGTTACTTTCACTGTCTCCAAAAGCTTCAGTTCACTCGCAAGATAATTACAATACCCTGATACAGTGCAACTCTTGTTCTACCCTGAACATAAATCACAAATGGCTTCTTAGAGGTTTCTTTCTTGTGTAATAATTCTGTCAAAGCGATTTAAAAAGGAAACAACTTAACTGGCCCCTTTTGTTCCAGTATCTGCAGTGTAAGTGTAGAATACTGAAGTTGCATTTGAAAGCTGATGAATACTGAAAGAGTAAACAGACAACTGCCCTTGGTAATAGACATCATTAGTACTTAGGTTTGGTAAGCATGCAATTTTTTTTTTTTTTTTTCTGTGTATACAGATTGCTTTTGTTCATTAGACTTTTGACTTCTAAAACTAGCATTCCTCTTCCTAGCACAAAATGTTTCAGCTTTCACTTTGCGTACTTTCTGGTCAATGGTGATCTCATTAATTTCCTTCAACACTTGTTTCTTCATGCCATCATCTAAATTTGCAATTAACATTGCATTGAGCACTTTCATATCAGCAGTATACTTATGACATGTTGACCATGTATCATTCCTTGAATACCCCAAAGCTATACTGAATTTGATGTTGAATACTGTTCTATGCATTTCATATGAAATATTAAAATTCATGTATTTTCCTGGAACATTTCATGCAATTTTTTTCATAAAATGTTCTTCTGGGAGATACATCTTCTTGGTCTTGTCATTGCTGTAATGACTTGATCTACCCTTAAATGAATGAATGTAATCATAAACCTCTGCCATTCCTGCTGCTTCCGTAATTTTTCCATGGCCTACTTCCAGTCTTATCCCTTCCAGCACGAAGCGACTTGTGCAGCTTCAAAGACTTCTGAACAGTCATTAATCACCACCTCGTTACTCCATGCACTCCCATGAAAGCTTTTCTGCATATAGGGATTTCATGTACAATTTCATCACCTTATACTCTTACTCTGTTGCGGAAATTACACCCTCGAAGCTGTGCTTCATCTTAATTATTCTTTGATCAACTTCTGTGAAATGGAAGTATTGTAATGAGGCCAGTCTGATACAATGATTGTTCATTCCGGCCTACAATATCACTAAATTTTCATATAATAATTGATCTTTTTTCAGCACTTAATATCTCAAAATACTAACTTACAGTTGCAGTCTTCTCCTAGTTCATTTGACTGAACTATTAATTTCTTCATGCTTGTACTCATTCACCCTCTTACTTGCCTTTTCCTAACACTGTTAGAATCTGAAGGTCTCTGTCTTTCAGCTAAAGATGCAGTACTCATTATTCAGTGTAAATAATAGAGTATTAAAGCTGAAAAGAATCACTTACAACACCTGCAATACTAAACACAATGTCTAAAACTAAAGAAATGGTTCTCACTAGTACTAACAATGCACAATAAAGAAAAATTCTCTGGTTCTTGCTTCAACATTGTTTGACAAACCACAACGAATCTAAAACTTAATACACAACACTGGATAAAGAAAATTTATTCGCTGTAGCAAGAGACGGCACATTCTTCCCCTGCATGTGTAATCTAAAATGGGTTATAGAACGTGGATTATTCATATTATCAGACTCACCGCTTAACAATACTAAACAACACATAATCTAACATCTCATGGCATACATAATTCATTTTTGAAGAAACGTGGACAACTCACATTCTTTTCCTTTACTCTTCAAATCTTAACAAAAAAACTTTCTGGGTATGGTACCGTGTCGTAATGTATGAAACTACTGCTGGAGAAAAACCATTTCGGCCACAGTTGCAACGGCCTTCTTCTGGGTGTACTGGTGCGTTCTAGCTATGCAGTGTCTCTTATACTTTGTTATTACCTCCCCCCCCCCTTCCATGAACCATGGACCTTGCCATTGGTAGGGAGGCTTGTGTGCCTCAACGACACAGATAGCCGTACCGTAGGTGCAACCACAACGGAGGGGTATCTGTTGAGAGGCCAGACAAACGTGTGGTTCCTGAAGAGGGGCAGCAGCCTTTTCAGTAGTTGCATGGGCAGCAGTCTGGATGATTGGCTGATCTGGCCTTGTAACACTAACCAAAATGGCCTTGTTGTTCTGGTACTGCGAACGGCTGAAAGCAAGGGGAAACTACAGCCGTAATTTTTCCTGAGGGCATGAAGCTTTACTGTATGATTAAATGATGATGGTGTCCTCTTGGGTAAAATATTCTGGAGGTAAGCTGGGACTACTCAGGACGACACCATTATCAGGAGAAAAAAAAAACTGGCGTTCTACAGATTGCAGCATGGAATGTCAGATCCCTTAATCGGGCAGGTAGTTTAGAAAATTTAAAAAGGGAAATGGATAGGTTAACGTTAGATATAGTGGGAATTAGTGAAGTTCGGTGGCAGGAGGAACAAGACTTTTGGTCAAGTGAATACAGGGTTATAAATACAAAATCAAATAGGGGTAATGCAAGAGTAGGTTTAATAATGAATAAAAAAAATAGGTGTACGGGTAAGCTACTACAAACAGCATAGTAAACGCATTATTGTGGCCAAGATAGACACGAAGCCCATGCCTACTACAGTAGTACAAATATATATGCCACCTAGCTCTGTAGATGACGAAGAAATTGATGAAATGTATGATGAGATAAAAGAAATTATTCAGGTAGTGAAGGGAGACAAAAATTTAACAGTCATGGGTGACTGGAACTCAAGAGTAGGAAAAGGGAGAGAAGGAAACGTAGTAGGTGAATATTGATAGGGGCTAAGAAATGAAAGAGGAAGCCGCCTGGTAGAATTTTGTGCAGAGCATAACTTAATCATAGCTAACACTTGATTTAAGAATCATGAAAGAAGGTTGTATACATGAAAGAACCCTGGAGATACTAAAAGGTATACATGATTGAAAATCACCGTCGAATGAGAAGTTGGCTCCTGTTTACGAAATGCTGGACACGCCGTGCGGCAGCAGTTACTCGCCGGTAGTGCTCATGCCTCATGTTGACAGTGTGGTCTGTTGGGCTCTGATTGCTGGCAGCCAAGACAGGGCAATCAGCAAGATTGCGGAAAAGAAATAAAATTCAACAAAGCCTGTGTGTTGGCCAAGCACCTGGTTATAACAAAATACAAAGTCAGAGAGGACATCAAAATACTTTAACAACCCAAGAACATGAATAGAGAGGATGGACTCAGGCTCGCCCCATCTTGGCTACCAGCAATCAGAACACAACAGACCCCACTGTCAACTCGAGGCACGAGCACTACCGTCAAGTAACTGCCGCCGCGCGGCCGATGTCCAGCATTTGGTAAACAGGAGCCGACTTCTCATTCGACGGTGACCAGCAATCATGGCACATAACACAAGGCCAATAGACAACATAGATTACGCTCTCCCTCCACCGCAATGACCTATTAAAATAAAATTCCCTATCCTTCTTCCTTAAGTGACCAATGAAACGAATTATCCTTTTAAAATTATGATGTAAAGGCATGTGCAATGAGCAGTAATATTAAAATAGGGACACTGCATAGCTAGAATGCACCAGTACACTCAGAACAGGCCACTGCAACTGTGGCCGAAACGTTGGCTTTTCTCCAGCAGTAGTTTCATACATTATTACGCGGTACCATCCCCAGAAAACTTTTATGCTGACTGACTCTGGCCGCGGAAGCCTACGCAATTATATCTTCAAATATTATTTCATGATAGTAACTACCTTTTAGTTAGTTGTCAGGAGTTGCAATGCCAGTCACATCATTGAGCCCCCTAGGGAAATAGCATCCAAGGCTGGTAGAAACTAGCTCACTATGTCTGCTGGGAGAGCCTCATCTAAGATGTGGAGGAGACACTACCTGTGGGTATCGAGAGTGCAGGGTACAGTCATGTTCAAGTTGTGACTCATATCAGCACTGATGACGCTTGTCACTACCGTTCTGAGGCCATCCTTAGTTCGCACACAAGGCTGACAGAAGTGGTGAGGACCGGTGGTCTCATTTGCAGAGTTCAAGCAGGGTTTACAATTTGCAGTACAATAACCAGAACTGATTGGGCTCCTTTGGTTTGGAGCTGAGTGGACAGTCTCATCCAGAGGCTACATCAGTTCTGTTACAGTCTTGGCTGCAGATTTCTGGACATGCATTACAGAGTGTGGAATTGTAGGACTCCCCTTGATAGGTATGGGTGCATTCCACAGAGAAAGTAGCTACTCAGATAGCAGAGTACTAAAGGAATACACGTTTTTCTTGTGATAGTTTGAGGTCACCTGACGAATGCTCGCCAGCTGATACACAGGGAGGAAAATTAGATCATGTACGAAGTAAAGACACTTCAAACGTCAAAATTTTAACAGAAAATTGTGAAAGCATTCGTAACAAAGTTCCTTAATTTACTGCCCTCAGCAAAACCATTACATTTTAATTGTACTCTGAATTGAGAGCTGGATGAAACTCAAAGCATAAAGATCTGAAATATTTAAAGAGGCATAGAATTTGCATCGAAAGGTCAGGTTATATACCACAGGAAAGGGAGGGGGGGGGGGGGGGGGGGGGGGGTAGTCCATTGCCATTAACAAAAGTTGATGTGCCTTCTGAGGTTGAAATGGTGTCTGACTGCTAAGTTATTTGGGCGTGAGTAACTGGCTTAGGTGAACTTCTGATCATCAAATGTTTCTACCAGCCTCCATATTCCATTGAAACTGCTGTAAAATCATTCAAAGAAAGCCTACACTAAAGAGAATAAAGTGGAACACCAATGGTTCCACGGCAGGCGGTACAAACACACGGTCTTGTGAAGCAGTCCTCAACAAAGTCTCCAAAAACTACCTTGAACAGCTAGCTTGACAACTCAAGTACAATGGAATTGTTTTAGACCTCACAGCTACAAACGGGCCTGTCTTCATAGACAGTACCAGTACACAGGGTGAACATTAATAAAACCGACAAATTGCAGGGTCAGATTCCTGATGGGAAATAGAGGCAAGAAGGTCCAATGAAAATGTGTCTAGAAATGGATGATGTGCATGCTACAATAAAAAATCAACCCAGAATACGGTACAGAGCTGCATCGCACCCATGTCCCAACGTATGTTCAAAGTAGTCGTCATGGGATGAATGCAAGCATTCACATATCGCATCATAGATTGCTGCACTTTGGCTCATCCCATGTTGGCAGGCCACTTTGCAGGAGCTTGTACTAGGGTTTGTCTCAATATCCTGTAAAACACGGTCCATACACAGAGTATGCCGCCTCCTGAACGTTCATCCATCTCAATGTACCCGTGATCACACAAATGCCCAAGAGGGGCTTGAAATGTTGTGTGATGTGCTTGGTGTCTGTGAGGGTACTTGTTTTGATATAGCCACGATGCTTCCATCTGTTTGGCTGTACACGAACACCATCTCCGCTTGTTCCTGACATGAATACCAGACCATTCTGCTGCTCACAGTAAGCCATGTCAATCATACAGTAAAATGTAAAATGGCTCTGAGCACTATGGGACTTAACATCTTAGGTCATCAGTCCCCTAGAACTTAGAACTACTTAAACCTAACTAACCTAAGGACATCACACACATCCATGCCCGAGGCAGGATTCGAACCTGCGACCGTAGCAGTCCCGCGGTTCCGGACTGAAGCGCCTAGAACTGCACGGCCACTGCAGCCGGCTCAATCATACAGCCTGTTTTTGTCAGCGTCATCTACCACGGCAGCAATGCATTTCTGGACACATGTTCATAGGACCTTTTCTCTCCAATTTCCAGTCAGGAATCTTTCCCTGCAATTTGTCTGGTTTATCATGTTCAGCCTGTATAGACAGGGATTAATGCTCACGATATCATATGATGGAGGTTACTAAAATTAATAAACCCATGAAGATGGCTAGGAGAGTTTTTATGGCGGAAACAGCACATAAGCAATTGATAGCATTCTACTTACACAGTGAATGAACATCATTTACTTCCAATATGATGGAATAGGGGAATTATGAACAAATTTTGAACTGATAGTAAACTGAAGATTAGAGAAGTATGTGCCAATGAAATTAAGGACAGAAAAAACCCACTGTGGTTTTATAACAAAATTTGGAAAATAATGCAGCAGCAGATATTTTGCACTATCAGCTAAAAAAAAGGCAGAAATATCTACGGACAAAAGTTAGTAGAAAATCCTGTGACTAAAATAAGACTGATGTGCGAAGCACGCAATAAATTTGACTGTCATAACATAGCAATAGATCTTGCCGAGAATCCAAGAAAATTCTGGCCCTACGCACAATCGCTAAGCGGTTCGAAAGTTTCTATCTTGTCACTCATTGACCACTCTGACATGACAATAGAAAACAGCAAAATGAAAGCTCAAGTTCTAAATTTTGTGTTAAAAAAATCATTCACACAGGACCACTGAACACATATACTATCATTTTACCATAACAAAGACTCCCATATGCAGGACACAGAAATAGGCAATGCTTGATTTGTGACGATATGCACTGGTACTCCGTTTGGTACCTAACTGCAGATTATGTGATGGGGTACGAGAGAACTTTATTTTGTACCAGCTTTTTTTTACAACTCAAGGACTGGAAATTGGCATCCCCAGCAATGATAAGCAACTGAAATTACTGAAAACAAATAAGTAGCCAGGTCCAGATGGAATCCCAATTTGGTTCTACACAGAGTGATCTTCAGCATTGGCCCCTAACTCAGCTTGAATTTATCATGAACCTCTCAACCAGTGTGAAGTCCCAAGTGACAGGAAAAAGCACAGGTGGTTCCCGCATGTAAGGAACGTACAATACTGGATCCACAAAATTACAAACCAACCTTAATATTGGTTTACTGAAGAACTCTTGAGAATATTTTAAGTTAGAATATAATAAATTTCCTTGAGACACAAAAGCACACATTTAGAAAGTATCCCTCGTGTGAAACTCAGCCTGACCTTTTCTCACATGATATCCTGTGAATCCTTGATAAAGGGCAACACGCAGATTTTGGAAAAGCATTTGACACAGTGCTTCACTGCATGGTATTAACAAAGTCTGAGCATACAGAATAGGTTCCCAGATACGCGAGTGGTTCAAAAAGTTCGTAAGTAATAGAATCCAATACATTGTCCTGGATGGCAAGAGTTCATCAGACACAAGGGTATCGTCAAAGTGTGTTAGGTCATTGGATAGGGTGAACAGCAAGCTGTGACCATTTACTGATGACACTGTAGTATATGGGAAATTGTTGTCACTGAGCGACTGTACAATGATACAGGAAAACTTACATAGACAGTTACTATTTGGTGTGATGAATGGCAGCTTGCTACAAATGGAACAAAATTAAGTTAATGCCATTAAGAAGGAAAACAATCCTGTAATGTTCAGATACAGTGTCTGTGGTGTGCTGCTTGACACAATCACATTGACTAAATATCTAGGCATAACAGTGCAAAGTGACACATAATGCAATAAGCATGTAATATCGGTAGTAGTAGTTTACTGGGAGAATTTTAGGGAGTTTGGTCCAACTATGAAGGAGACCACATAAAGTACACTATTGCAACCCATTCCTGAGTACTGCTTGAGTGTTTGGTATTTGGTCAGATAAAAGGAAGGCATGGGAGCAATTTACATGTGTACTGCTGGATTTCTGCACTATGTTTGATCAAAATGCAAATATTACGGAGATGATTATGAACTGAATGGGAGTCCTTAGAGGTGACAACATTCTTTACACAAATCATTCCAGAGAAAATTTTTATAACTGGCATTTGTGTGAGAGCAGAACAATTTTATTGTCGCCAACATACATTTTGCATAATGACCAGAAAGACAAGATAAGAGAAATTATAGGGTCAAACAGAGGCATATAGACAGTTATTTTTCCCTCACTGTATTTGCGAGTGGGACAGGAAATGGAATGACTAGTAGTACCATTGACAGTATGGTGACTTGCTGAGTATAGATGCAGATGTATGAAGTGCCTTGGGTTTACTTGTGCGAATTGTCAAAGTTCCTCGTATTGTTGCTTGATTCTCCTTGTAAGACGACAGGTTAGAGGGGCTGCAAAACTCGACAATATTGTCAGGTCTGAATTACAGTGATTGATTTGATTTCACCATGCAAAGGGACTTGAAATACAGCTCATAACCACCATGATAAGTATGACATCTATGGATGTGGGGATTATTAAGAATTAGTGTAGTGTGATTAACAAGCACTTTACACATATGCATGTGGAACACAGTACTGACAATATGAGTGTTCAGAAATATGACTTTTTTTAACCCTTTATTCACAGATATACACACCCACACAATGCTGCCTTGAGAGTTCCAATGTGTCAGAACTTCTTGTCATTTAACTGGAAGTGGAGATCAGCATCTGCCTCAGAAAACATGGAAATGAACTATCCAATCAGAAGGTCTACTATAGAAATCCCAGTAGAACAAACTGTATGACCTTACTATGCAGGCTTTCTGAGCTGGTGCTTACTTCATTGATGACATCCAATTTCACGGATTCAGACTGTGATTTTAGTGTACCTCCTGCCTGATAAACTTCCTCTATCATGTCACCAGAGACTGCACAGTTTTTCAGGCTCTCCATGTTACTGGTTTAAAAAATGTTTGCTTCTAACTGTTGACTGATAGATATAGTAAAAACAATTATCTGCTCAATAGCTACTGCATTCAAATATTATGAAAGATGTGAAATAGCACTAAAGAATTTCCTAGGGCTCAATGGATGAAGTAGCACTATTTGTTTTATTTAACACAAACACCCAGACACTGTTTAATTTCCTGTTGAAGTTGCTGTTATGTTACTGAAGTCTATGGCTTTGCAATATGCATAAATTTAGTAAGCAGTATACACCCTGTTTTCAAATGGCTAGATAAACTTTATTATCACAAAGCAGATCTTTTATCTTTGTAATTCTAAGTGAAATACATTGGTTAACATGTTTTCAAAGAAATCTATTGATTTTGCCACACACTGGGCCAGAGTACAACAGAATAGCGACCCTTGGCTTTTGTTTTCGTTTCTCGCCCAGACATCTGAAACATCTTGCCGATTTTTGCAACAACTTTAATTCCATTTGCCAATCTGAATATCCATTCTTTTGTAACAAAATTTGTATGTGTATGCGTCTTAGTTCTTTGGCAACTTTCTCTCTGTCTAGTAGACAGTAGACTCTAAGGACTAGATACCTTCACACAGGACACCAATGTCGTGGATAGCTGGATAGCGATAGCTAAATTTTGTGTGTGTGTGTGTGTGTGTGTGTGTGTGTGTGTGTGTGTGTGTGTGTGTGTGTGTGTGGGCGCGCGCGCACTTTCACACCATGGACAAGGCATCTGTTGTATTTTATTACCTAATATATTGAGGAAAGGCAGACCTCTAAAGTTCTATTCTGAATTTTATATTAGGATACATTGTGCTTATAAGGTAGACAAAATCATTAATATTTCATGTCGCAATACCACAAACTTCTCATTCGCATACTGGCAAAAACACAATGTGTTCTTATTTGACATTGTAAAATCGGTAGACAGGCGATCTGTTATTTTGAAATCTGTGGATGAAAATCCTAGGACAAGAGTGCTAAAACGCCTTTACTGATTACTGATCTCAGCTCATTGATGAGCCACCTTCAGATATAAATCACAGAACATTGCATAAAAGAGCTGAACGATAGCAAAATAAAGTTGATATTTAAAATTTAATTCTCTCATACATGCTAACGAAAATGATAACTTAATTCAGTAAGCCACCAGGTATTACACAACATCATAATATGTTGAGATGAATTGATCTTGCTGTCATGTATAGTTTGAAAAATATCACTTATCAAATGTACTTCTGGATGTCTTTATTTTTATCACAATCTATAAAATTTTTCAGTGGGTAGACAACAAGAGTGATACAGCTCAACACATTACAATGATGAGTAATGCCTAGTGGCTGATACACACTGAATTAAATAATAATTTTTGTTGGTATGTATCACAGAAAAGAAGTTTCAATATCAAATGTATTTTCTTAGGTCACCTCTTTTATGCAATTTCTGTATTTTATACCTACAGATGGCTCGTCAATGAGCTGAAACCAGTGATTAATAAAGTAATTTCAGTGATCTTGACCTAGGATGTTTATCACACATTTTTAAAACACAGTGGCTTCAACTTAATTAATCCTAGTGCTTTCTGTAACAACATGTTCTGTTCATAGTCCCATTGTACTCATTCAAATCCTTTGATGGAGTCAACATCTATCCATTGGCAATGCCATCAACAGACTGAATAGTATCTTGTTATGATCCATATATGTCATTAGGGCTACAACATTTCCCTTGTTGGATGAATAATTCACAGCTTCTTCGCTCTCCTGTAAATTTCTAGAAGTTACTTATTTTTTTCTTGGTGATGTACCATTTAAGAGGAAACCAGTTGCACATAAAATGGTATAGCAGGCACTTCAAATCAAGTTATAGTATAAAAAGGGCACACACAAATAGTGCCTCACAGTCCAAGCACCACACACATGTGAGACCACTCCTCAAACCACCTGAATTAGATGAAAAGGTCAGTCACACTATTCCACATAAATTGGAATCACCATCTTTGCTACAAATTCCATCCACCAATAATGTTGAGATAACCTTATAAATTGAATCAGTATCACCTGCTTTGCCAGGAGATGAATGACAGATGGAGTCAATGTTTGCATCTTAACACTGCTGGTGTTTGTTTCACTGAAGATGGAGTGGAAGCACTTAGGATGTGGGAGACTTATGTGCAAAAGCAGGAAATTGGCAATGCAGGTAGTACAGTCCCTCTTTTGGAAACTACAATAGCATAACATAGCTTTACAACAGGAAATGACATGATCTTAAGATGCCAAGATCCTATAATGTGCTTTGTCTTACTAGAATTTCCGCAGTACAAGAAGCACATCCACTGGTGCATGTGACAGAGAGAGTGGTAATAATCTTAGTAGAATTAGAAGACGTGCTAGAGATGGGCTACGGATGGAACCTTGACAAAGAATAAAAATTAAAAATGATGTCAAAGGGTGGCGGAACTACCAGATTTGTAATTTCAACATGAAAGCACATTTCTTGCATTTGCACATGCAAACCCCATACCCTTTTCAAAAAAAAATTAAAACAACTGGATCTTTGTCAGCAATCAAAAATCTGCTTCCTTAAAGTTTTCTGTACAAAACTCCACAATAACTGTTCTAAGTGAAATATCCATAACAATGTTATTAGACTGCTTATGACATTTTTGGTTCCCACTGAAAGCAAATTGCACAAGACAATATGTAAAGACATTTCCCAAGTTCTGAGTGAATCCATACAAAGCACTGTGGATAATTAAATATCAAAATTGACCATACTGTAAAGCAATAAACACAATATTGTTTATGTTTGTAGAACATACACAATAACATGTTTTTCGTTTACAGTTACTTTGCCCTACCCAAGTACTGACGGAAGAATCAGCAAACATGACCATAACGTCTGCAGGATTTATGTGAGAGTTTTTGAATTTTCAATAAAGTTAGCACAAGACTCTAAGCAAGCATAAGTTATTCTTAAAATGGCAGCAATAAAAGGACTGAGTGTCCAGCAACGCTGCACTAGAATGCAAATCACCAGGCAAATGACGACATGCACCTCAGTTTGTTTATTACAAACCACCATCATCAAGAAAGAGTGGAGTAAATTCTAAATATATGTTGCAAATCATGACCATACTCTGAATGCGACTTTCAGAAGGGAATGTTGGAACATTAGAGTTTAACTTCCCACTAACGATCAGGTCATTAGGCATGAAGCACAAGCTCAGATTAAGTCAGCATGAGGAAGTTGGCTGTACCCTTATCAAAGAAATCATCGTGGCATTTGCCTTAAACAATTTAGGGAAATCATGGAAAATTTAAATCTGGATGCGAGTCCAGTGTGCTCACCACTGCACCACCTTGCTTGGTGAATGAATGAAACTTGAGGTGGACAATCATTGTATTACACAGTTCTCCAGACTGCTTTGTGTTACTGTCTTAAAACTGCTGTATCATAAATATTTACAGCTGACACTGCCCCTAAACATTGTTACACCTAGGTATTTTTTGAGTTGACAGACTCCAACCACGATTTGTGACACTATAGTCATAGGATACAATTTCCTCCTCCCCATTTTGTGAAGTGCACAATTTTACATTTCTGAACTTTTAAAGTGAGTCATCAATCTCTGCACCACTTAGAAATCTAAAGTAGTTCTGATTGAATATTTACACAGCTCTTATCGAACAGTACGGCATTCCACAGAAGTCTATGGTTACTCTTGTCTGTCAGGCCATTTACATGCCATTAATGGCAAGGGTGCCAACAAACTTCTATTGGGTGTGCCTCAAGTTATTTCTATTTTTGTCAATGACTCTGGGAAAAAAAATTAAATAAATAAATAAAATAAAAATAAAAAAGAGTTGCTTCCTCCTAATCAATAATTCCTCAAACTCAGCATTCATGTGCCTAATGCAAATGTGATGTACCACAGCCAACATTCTTTAGGATACCTGATGGGATGGTTTCCAATATTTAGTGGTATCTAGGTATTTAATTATTCTGAATTTGCTACGACAGGAGTTAGTTTTGTAGTGGGATGCAAAGGTTGGCTGATGGCTGGCTGGCAGGCAGGCAGCAGGTGTGCGGGATCTACATCTACATACTCCACAAGCCACCATATGGTGCATGGCAGACAGTACACTGTACCACTACTAGTTATTTCCTTTCCTTGTGAGTGCAGGCATTTGCCTGCAGGGGAACAGTGACTATTAGTAATTAAAATTGTAAGGCCACCACAAGTTGCATGTAACTTTTTCTTTATTTTATATGTTTCACTCGAGCAACACAATCATATTTAGAACTGTGAAATTACAATGTGTTACACCACCGTACAATAAGATAAATTAACAGATTCAAATTATAACAAGGCACCTTACATTACAAATACCAGGCTGTGTATAGCACCACCATGATACATAAAATGAAGTATATTGGTTGAGTACAGTTAACATAAATTATCTGGTCAGGTACATTCTAAGATTAAACAGGAAGATATATTACATCTTGTTGAGTGAGTGACATGCCTATCTATACGTGCTTAGTTAAAACTATCTCATCAAGCCTTACGTAAAGCTACATATTACAAAAACACTAATATCACTAAACTAGGGAAATAACAGTCAGTCAGTTTTAATGCCATTAATAACCTGTTATACACATGATATGGTGTACTAACGTCTCTAAACATGGCAATTATACTTTTAGTTTGTAATTTTACCATATCCATTTACAATTATTTTAATAACCAGCTATGTTTTCTAGACCTGTATGTGTGAACACCCAAAAAAGCGGCAGATAATTACTCTAGTTTAGTGATATTAGAGTTTTTTGTATTACATAGCTTTACATAACACTTCATGAGGTAGTTTCAATGAAAGCCATACTGATAGGGCTTGATTCGCTCAACAAGAAACAGTATATCTTGCTGTTTAATCTTATAATTCACCTGACCAGGGAAATTACATTAACTGTACACAACAAACTTACTCTATTTTACTTACGACGACAGCGCTACACACAGCCTGATACCTGTAACTACTGCGACCTTAGCCTCGTAATGTAAGTTATCATGTTGTAAGTTGAATCTGTTAGTTTATCTTAGTGGATGGTGGTATAACACATGGCAATATCATAGTTCTGAAGATGCTTGCATTGGTCAAGTGGAACATGTAGAACAAGGAAAAAGTTACATGTGATTAGGGGTGGCGCTACAATTTTAATTTCCTTTCCTGTTCCACTTGTAAATAGGGAGAGGAAAAGATGACTAACTATATGATTCCTTACGAGCCCTAATTTCTTGTACCTTACCTCGTAGTCCCTAAGCAAAATGTATATTGGCAACTGAAGAATTACTCTGCAGACAGCTTCAAATGCCATTTCTCTAAGTTTTCTCAATAGTGTTCCTTGAAAAGAACGTCACCTTCCCACCAGAGATTCTCGTTTGACCTCCCAAAGCATCTTCGTAATACTTGCACGTTAGTCAAACCTACTAACAACAAATCTAGCAGCCTGCCTCTGAACTTGTGTGGCTCCCAAACACTCTAGGGGTACTCAAGAATAGGTCACACTAGTGTCCTATATGCAGTCTCCTACACAGATGTAACATTCTTCCCCAAAATTCTTCCAATAAACCGAAACTGAACATTTGCCTTCTCTGCCACAATCCTCACATGCTTATTCAATTTCATATTACTTTGCAATGTTACACCCAGATATTTAAATGATGTGAGTGTCAAGCAGGACATTATTAATGCTGTATCCAAACATTATGGGGGTTTCTTCGTCCTCATACTCATTAACTTGTATTTTTCTACATTTAGAGCTAGCTGCCACTCATCTCACAAACTAGAAATTTCCTCCAAGTCATCCTGTATCCTCCTACAGTCACTCAGCTTTGACACTTTCCCATGCAACGCAGTGTCAGTAGCAAACAACCGCAGATTGCTGTCCACCTCATCGCCCAGATAATTTATGTATATAGAAAATAATAGTGGTCCTATCACACTTCCCCGGTGCTCTCCTGACAAAACCCATGTCTCTGGTAAACGCTCAGTGCCGAGGACAAGGTACTAGGTTCTGTTGCTTACAAAAGTCTTCAAGCCACTCATGTTGTACTTTCATTAACAGTCTGCTGTGGGGCATCATGTCATATGCTTTTCAGACATCTAGAAATATGGGATCTGCCTGTTGCCCTTCATCCACAATTTGCAGTATATCGTGAGAGAAAAGGCAAGCTGAGTTTTGTATGAATGATGATTCCTAAAACTGTGCTGATTTGTGGACATAAACTTTTTGGTGTCGAGGAAATTTATTACACTGAGGTGAAAAAATTCATGGGATACATCCTTATATGGTTTCAGACCTCCTTTTGCCCACTGTATTGCAGCAACTCGACTAGTCGTTGGAGGTTCCCTGCAGAAATAATGAGTCATGCTGCCTCTTTAGCCGTCCCTAATTACGAAAATGTTGCCAATGCAGTATTTTGTGGACGACCTGACCTCTCGATTATGTCCCAAAATAACCAATGGGATTTGTGTTGCACGATCTGGATGGCCAAATCATTCGCCCACACTGGCCAGAACGTTCATCAACCTAATTGCGAACATTTGTGGCCTGGTGACATCGTTGTTTGGGAATATGAAGTCAACGAATGCAAATGGTCTCCAAGTAGCTGAACATAACCATTTCCATCAATGGTCAGTTCAGCTGGACCAAAAAACTCATTACAGTCCATGAAGACACAGCCCACACCATTATGGAGCCACCACCAGCTTGCACAATGCCTTGTTGACTACTTGGGTCCTTGGCTTCGCATGGTTCCATAACACTCACTCAGACCCTATCATAAGCTCTTACCAACTGAAAGCAGGACTCATCTGACCAGGCCACAGTTTTCCAGTCATCTAGGATCCTTCCGATATTGTCATGAGCCCATGAGAGGTGCTGCAGTCAACATCGTACTGTTAGGAAAGGCACTCACATAGGTCGTCTGCTGTGATAGGCCATTAGTGCCAAACTTTGTCGCACTGACCAAACAGATATGTTCGTTCTTACATCCCACACTCATTTCAGCAGTTATTTCATGCAGTGTTTCTTGTCTGTTAGCACTGACAACTAAATACAAATGTTACTCCACTCGGTTGTTAAGTGAAGGCCGTTGGCCACTGCATTGCCTGTGGTGAGGGGTAATGCCTAAAATTTGGTATTATTAGCACTCCTGACACTGTGGATCTTGGAATACTGAATTATCTAACAATTCCAAAAATGGAATGTCCTACGCGTCTAGCTCCAACTACTATTCTGTGTTTAAAGTCTGTTAATGCCCATTGTGTGGCCATAATCATGTCGGAAACCTTTAAATACGAATCATATGAGTACAAATGACAGGTCGGCAAATGCACTGCCCTCTTATACCTTGGGTATATGATGATACTGCCATCTGTATATCTGCATGTCACTATCCCATCAACTTTGTCACCTCAGTACGTATTCGAACTCACAGTATATATTTGAACTCAGAATACGCTCAAGAAGTCTGCAGTAAACTGATGTTAAGGATACTGGTCTGTAATTTTGTAGATCTGTTCTTTTACCTATCTTATACACAGGTATCAACTGTGCTTCTTCCCAGTTGCTTGGATCTTTACATTGGGTGAGAGATTTGCAATAAATACAAGCTAAGTAAGTGGCCAATGCCACAGAGTACTCTTCATAAAAGCAAATTGGGATTCCATCTGGACCTGAAGATTTATTTGTTTACAACTCTCAGCTGTTTCTTTACACCAGTGGTGCTTATTAATGTACATCGCCCATACAGGACTCTGTGCAACAGTCAAACGATGGTATGTACATACAATACTCCAGAGGTAAAAATTTCTTAAACTTGGAGTTTAAAACTTAGGCTTTCATTTTACTATCTTCTACTACCACACCAGACACATAATCAGCAAGTGACTGGATGGAAGCCTTACGGCCACCTAGCAATTTTACATAGTACCAATTTTTTTTTGAATCTCAGTCAGATCTTTTGCTAAGGTATGACAGTGGTAGTTGTCTTTGTAGCGTACACCTCTTTTCACGGATATAAAAATCTCTGCTAACACTTGCCTGTCTTCATTTGTGTGTCCTCTTTTGAACCAAGTGTGCAACAGCACACAGCCTTTGCTTTCTCAGCATTTTCCAATGGGAAGGACAGTTGACAGTTCGCACGGAGACAGCAGATGTGTGGGATGGGAAGGGTGGCTGGTGGGTCGGAGGGAGGCAGCAGGTGTGCAGAACGGAAAGATGCTAATGGTTTGGAGGGAGGCAGCAGGTGTGCGGGATGGAAAGTGTTTGCGGGGAGGTGGCAGGTGTGCAGGATAGGAAGCGTAGCTGACGGTCTGCAGGAGGCAGCAGGTGTGTACGATGGGAAGAGTGTTTGAAAGTTTGGAGGGAGACGGCAGGTGAGTGGGATGGGAAAGGTGGTTGACGGTTCAGAGGGAGGTGGCAGGTGTGTGGGATGAGAAGGTTGGTTGATGGTTCACAGAGAGCCAGCTGGTGAATGGGATGGCAATGGTGGTTGATGGTTCGCAGGGAGGCAGCCAGTGCGTGGGGTTGGGAGGGTGGCTGAGGGTTCAGAAGGAGGCAGCAGGTGTGCAGGATGGGAATGTGAGAGGGAGTGTAGGAACTCTGTTCACGATGATAATGGCATAGAGATTGTGTCGGGAGAGGGTGGCAGGAAAGAAGTAGTGGAGACTGGTAGAGGATGTGGTTACTGTGGGTTAGCAGAGATTGAGACCAGGAACATTTCAAGAATGAAGCATGTCTTGCAAGCACAACTCCCTTCTACATATTTCAAGAAAGATAGTGCTGGGGGGAAGGAACCAGATGGTATGGACTGTGATGCAGACATTGAGCTCTAGAATGCTGCGCTCAGCAGTGCAGTCCACCACTGGATTTTCTTCTCTGTTCTTGGCCAGAGTTGGTAGTGGCCATTCATTCTGGTGGACAGCTTTTTAGTGATCATGCCCAAATAAAATTCTGTGCAGAAATTGCAGCAGAGGACCCCTGTGGCAAGGGGCTGGGTGTAGGATTTGCACAGGTATGAGCAAGGGCATTATGGAGGTTGGGCCACAGCAGAATACCAAATTAGGAGTAGTGAGAAGGATTGTTGGTAGGATGTCCTTCACTACAAGGCTTGATGACAAATGGTCGAATCCCTGGTGAAGGACATCACTCACATTTGCTCCAGTCCGGGATGATATTGGGTGTTGTGAGGGTGCTCCTTTGCAGCTGGTTCTTGGATGTGGTGGGAGGATTAAGGATCATGAGCACCAACCAGCTGTTCACCAGTATGGATGGCCACCACCACACTGTGTTGGAAACCCGGTGGCGGAACACATGGCTGAGCACAAATGCTCTAGTGCTATGGTTGCTTCAAAACCTGTGCCATCTGGATCCCTCCCCCCCCCCCCCCCAAGCACCAGCTTAATCCACTGCACCCACACCCTCTATTCAACATCATCCCCTTCCCCTGGCCTGTCACCCCCTCCCAATCCACTCCAGCACATCAGCACCATCATGTGCCACACTCCTATCCAGTGCATCTGCCGCCTCGTCCTCTTCCATTCCCATCCTGCACATCTGCTGTCTCCCTCTGAGCTGTCAGCCACCCTTCCCCAAATCCTTCTCCCATGTTCTTCCTCTTTTCTTTCCTTCTACTTACCCTACCTGACAACCACTCAACCTTTCTACCTGCCGAACTGCAGTCCAGTACTGTGTTTTCAGCCAGCACACAGAAGTTCGGTGAGTTGTCTCCTTTTCATTCTGTTAAACTTTCCTTGCCAGATACAAAGCAATTCTTGTGAGGGTTTCCCAGACGACATTTCTGGATTGAGAGATGACCAAGCTATTCAACAGCACAATACGTGTATTTCTTCTTTCATCTGAGTGCAGCTGATTTGTTTGTTTGTGGGGTCATGGGAGGAAGGTGCCCTATGAGATAATTTCTGTGATGTCAGATCAGGATGAAGAGTCTTCACCTCCATCAGCAGATGTCTCCACTGGTGTCATATGATTAGCATTTAAGAGAGGTAACTGATTTTTTCCCTAACAATGGGTAGGTCTGGCAGTGATTCTTCATTCAAGGCGGGTTCTAACCCAATTATAGTGGTTGTAAATCATGCTGTCACTGCCAATGGATAAAAGTATTCATAATTCCAACGTGCTTCGAAATACAAACAGTGTGGAAATGTTTTGAAGTCCTGTATTTCCTTTTATTTAAAAATAATATATGGTTCACTGGCATGTGGTTATCCATCATAGCTACCCATGATAGGTTCTGAGGTGCATAATCAAAATACTTACAAGGAAAGCCTCACATCAACAGCAGAATGTACAGTCAAAAGTCAAACCTATATATCACACTTCCACCTTCTCAGGAATGACATTCCTTTCAAACATTATTATGAAAGCTTGTGTGTTGATTTTGTTGTCCTTATGCCCTGTTGTCCTTAAGCCCTTTTTGTACACTGAACACACAATGCAATCCCCAATGCTCCAAATTTGGTCAGAGTTCTTCATCCATCAGGTGTACTGAATCTCTATGAAAAAAGGTTCTGTTAAGATGGCTGCAGGTAGTGATTGTAACACAAGGTATTATTTCCTAGCGTACTACAAGCACAAAGGGCTTGTGATTGTGCTTCAGTAGTTGTCTTAACATGGATGAGTATCTCCTTGAGATCATCTATGAACTCAGAAATGACATGTCCTCCTCATAGTTATCTTCAGTCTGGAAATATTTAATGCTGGAATGTTCTCACAGTCTTAACTCGACTCATTAATTATTAGCTTCATTTTCTTTAATTCATTTATCATTTTTCTACACTTTCTTCATTGCATTTACTTTCGGCTGCTACAAACACTCATTGTACTGCTTTTATTTATTTATTTATTCAGATTGTTCTCACATTCTTTCCTTATCACTTTTGTTTAACTGTTTCCATTCCAGTCTCTTTCTAATTGGTGAGGAGTTTCACATACATGTACAAAACATGTTACATCAACTTACTTTAACCAACCTTTATCCGCACACTATGAGGGATCATTAAAGAAAAAAGAGTAAAAACACATTGTTTTTTGAGAAACACCTCGATTTTTCAAACAACCCTCTTTACACTTTCACTGTGCTTCTAAAGAATGGCCTGAGTTTCACATAAAAAAAGTCCTTATAGTTCACTATCACTAAATAGTCTTCATTCACCATCAACTTCCACTTCCAAGGAATGTTCTAAATTCTGAGAATAAACAAAGATACACTAAGGCTACAATGATGAAGAGACAGATATGTAAATCTATTTACAACAATTCATAGTATAAATATTTATTTTACATTTACAGTATTTAGAAAAAATGGTATTTTATTGTTTCTACTAATGTTTATGACCTGAAAAATCAGTTTTCTTATCCTTCTTAATGGTTTACACGGAGTCAATGAGCATCACTTCGTTTGAGCAGAGTCAATATGCATCACTTCTCCAATGGCTCCTCCAAATATTGGTACAATGATCACGGCAATTCCCTGCATGTAATGGTGATGGGAGGAGAGGGACAATTTTTACCATTTTTTTTACAAGTTTAATAACACTGTGCCAGAGGAGATACTTGAGGCCTTTATAACTTCCCAGAGACTCCTCCTGAGAGTTGTTACCCATATCAAAAATACAATGTACTTTGCCCATTGGAATTATACACAATTTATGTATTATGCTATTTGCTGTAGAAGCTTGACAATCTCTGGAATCAAATACGACCAAGTTATAGAATATTTTCATCATTCATTTGATGAAGAAGAAAGATGAGTATGAGGTGTTGTTTCTATTGTAAAGACTCCAGTAGATACAACTGGTTCAGATGATCCACAAGTTGAACGATACATCCTGAACACAGTCTGGTAACATCTGATAAAGACTAATTTCCAGAACCTATACCAGAGAACGATTCACAGCTACACGATCGTACCTACACAGCTTATCAAAGCAACACTGCAACAACCACGCAGGTGTAGTATACTGCTGCATTCATTTTCAATACGCTACCACAAGAATTCAAAAATCTTATAGGGTGTAGAAAAATTTCCGTTACCAGTCACAATTATTATGAATGGTGGCAGAAATTTTTCTACACCCTATAAAGGAACAGTCACGGAGTTCAACAGCATCCACTATGGATAAAATTCATAAAAAATCTTAGCAGTAATCCACATGCTATCAAATCGAAACTGAAGAGTTTCCTCATGGGTCTCTCCTTCTATTCTGTTGAGGAGTTCCTTGAAAAATTAAGCTGATTCTTCTGTTATATTGTTGACTGTGTTTACTGAAACTTATGGCTTGACTTTTTTGGGTTCATAAACATTTTATTTTTATCTGTTATTACTTTTATGCTGTAATTTCATGTACTGACATGTTCCATGACCTTGGAGATTTGCTCCTCAATTTGGTCCTAGGGAACTTGACGCGTAAATAAAAAAAATAAAAAAATGGGGAGTTGTACAGTTCCCTTTACAGGAACTGAAGCCTAACTGCTCCATCTCCATATTCACTTTGTGACATCATCAGAAAGTGGAGTTACTGTGGGTTATTACACACCTTTGAAAAATATGAAACTTCTATTAAGCCTCTTCACTGGTATGTGTCAAAAGTGTTTCATCTTTCAGTGTAGTAGTTCCTGTCATCGATCTGCCACAGCCAGATCTCTTTCTGATTTACTCTGATAGTGTGGTAATTGAAGTGGTAAATAATTTACTGAATTTAGGAACTTCTTTCACATTATCCTGCTTTTTTTAAATCACACCAAGGGTTTTGTTCTTGCTACGAGAAAGGTTGCAAGGTTCTCTCTGATAGTTGAAATCTGCACTCTCAGAGGGTCACTGGCATGGCCCTAATTGCAAAGCAACATTTCATTCCAGCATAAAACAAGCTGCCTTCAAAGTTAACTAGATGATTTTTGCGATGGATATTTGATAATGTGATTTGTCATATCTCAGATGCAGTCACAGTGTTAAAACACAGCTGGCTGGTTGTACATGGCAAACTCACACTGCTGAGCCTCCTTTCAGTTGCTGTTCTGTTTGATATGTGAAACTTATGGTGAAATGGTTACTAGAGCAGGTGAGGGCAAAAGAAGAAACTAATAACAGGATACAACAGCTTTGTCGCAGAGCTGAAGAACATTCCTTGCCTTCTGCTCAAAAGATAGGTTTCCTCTTTGCGAATGACGTGCTGTACAACATGAGCCAAGTGGCAAGTGTTGACAAGATCACACAGCATGTTGTGTGTGTCAAAATTTAGACTAAGGAATGAAATGGGAGCAGCCAAAAAGGTCTCTGAGGCTATAGAGTTATACTGCGGCCAGTGTGTAAAGAGTACACCGTTATCTACAATGAATCTGAGAAAAAGGTTTTATCTGGTACACAGTGAGAAGCTGTAAATATCATTACAACACACAACTACCCTCTCTTTGTCATTACACCACCAAAAACATCTGTTTCTGATTAGAATGTAGCTATTTAATACAGGTGTGATGCATCTCCTGTAGACCTAAACATAAGCGACTTCACTACATCACCATCTACATGAATGCCAACATACCACTGTACAATGCAAAGCAAAGAGTACATTGTACCAACATTATCAGTTTTCTGTCCTATTCCACTTGTGTACAGAGTGAAGAAAAATGACTGCCTAAATCCCACCGTGTGCGCCCTAATCGCTCTGATCTTTTTCTCATGAGCCCTATGCAAGAAATATGTTGGTCAGTCTTCTTCAAAGACAGGTTCTCTAAATTTACCCAACAGTCTCATGATAACTACACTGTCTTATTTCCAAGGATTCTCATTTAAGTTCTCAGAGTATTTCTGATATACTTTTGTGCGTACTGTACTAACCTTTATGATTCTAGCAGTGTGTCCCTGAATTCATTCACTGTTTTGTTGCCACGCTTAGTTGATAAGGACTCCTAACGCTGAAATGATAGTCTAGAATTACTCACATATAGTCTTGTGTACAGTTTCCTTTATGGAGGAACTGGACTCTACCCGAACCTTTCCGATGAATCCAATTCTTCCATTTCACCTCCCCAATAATGATTTTACTTGACTGTGCCACTTCAGTTCTCTTCTTAGTCTTACCCCTAAATACAATGTGACATAATTGAGATGTTTACTACTAATCTTGCAGTCAGCTGCTACACAGTTCTTTCTCATTGTTACTAGCATTATCTTAGATTTATCCAAATTTAAAGAGAGGTGCAAATCTTTCTGCATTTTCTCATGATCACGGAATGACAATACTTCACTGGACAACAGCAAACAATCTTTCAGAGCTGCTAATCCTATCCAGGAAGTCATATATTCATACTGAAAACATTAGAGGTCCTATTACACTTCTTGTTGCACATCTGATGTTACTTTAGTTTCAATGGAACCATTGCTATCCAGTATAACATACTGGATTCTATTAACCAAATGTTCCTCAAACCAATCACATGTTTGCAACTTTACACTGTATCTTTGCATCCTGATTAGTAGTCACCACTGTGGTACAATGTGTAGTGCCTTACAGAAATCTAGGGAGATGAAATCTACTTGTTCACTTGCATCTACTGTTTGCAAGAGGTAGTGTATGAATAAAACAAGCTGTGTTTCACACGAGGCTTTTTCTGAAACAGTGCAGACTTTGAGAGATGCTCTTTTCCCTCTAAAAATACGATTTTTTTCCTTCTTCCAATATGCCCTAGGATACTGCAACAGACACGACATTAGCAATATTAGTGTATAATTCTGCATGCCCAAACTATTAACCCTTCCGTAAACAGGAAAGATCTGTGCTCTTTTAAAGTCACATGGTACTACTCACTGTGCGAGTAATTTATGATAAATTTGAGGTAGGAAAGGAGTTAATTATGAGTTGCATTTAACCTAACCCATAATTGGAATTCTGACAGAGCATGGTGCCTCGTATACTTGAGGTACTGTTAACTGTTTTTGAATACTGGGGATGCTAATATGGATGTCACTCATTTGTGAGTTTGTGCTTTGGTCAAACATTGGTGTTGTATAGTATTTTTAAATTTGAAATCCAAAATTTCTCAATTCTGTCTGCTGTTTCTGATTTTGACGCCAGACACATTAATGAGGGATTGAATGGAGTTTTTGAATCCCTTCACTGACCTGCATGACCAGAACTTCCCAGAATTTTCTGATAAATCTTTTGCTAGGATCTGAATGTGAAAATTATTCTGCGTTTCACACATAGGCCTTCTTACAGATACAAAAATTGCTATTAACTTTTCTCTGCCACTATCCCTGTAATCTCTCTTGTAGTGAAAGTGTACTACTATTTGTTTTCACGAAATTCTATGAATGGTACCATTAAACCAGGTCATTGAAGTCCCATTACTTAATTGTAAAGTACTTACCCAGACTAACTTCATGTCTTTCAAGGTAAACCTCAATTTTTCCACATTTGCCAGATCTGAACTAAATGTTCTCAGTTCACGTTTTAAGTAAATGGATACCGATTCACTATCAGTTCGGCCAAACATAATTCTTTTCTTACTCTCCTAGCTTTCTTGGCTACCTTTTTGCCTTTAGTGACCATTGTTCCTGTAACATTGTCGTGGTTGCTAATCCGTCTCTCACTGTTGGCACTCTCTATCAGGTCTGTGCAAGAAGCTTCAATTCTTTCACTTTAATCCTGAATCCTTCACGTTGCACTGAATTATGGGAACCATTTTAGCAGTGAAGTTTCTATTCTTTCAGTGATGTCTATCAGATGATTTTGTACGTGTTTTTCTGTTTAAGAGGTTTAAGCTCACATTTTGTAAGTATAAATTCAGGCAGTCTGTAGTGCAGTTTTCATTTCTTCTGAACAGTTAGTTACATAGCTCACTGGGGCATCGGCGCCCACTGGTGACACATCAGGAGAGAAGCAAGCTGCATATCTGGGATTCTGTCTGCTTTTATGGTTTACTACTTCTTCAGTTAGTCTTGCTAGGATGGGGAGGATGTGTGCATGCTGTGTGCAGACACAGGAGGAGCTGGCCACAGTTCACATTGCCCACAGGCTCTACTGCCTAATGTACATGATGCGGTGGATCCACTCTCACATTAGAGTGAGTAGCAGGTGGAAAAGCATTTGTGTCACTCAAGGTGGAGTGCCAATGTGGAGACTGGCCATCTAGCCTTCCCTATTCACTCTGTGAGTGGACAGGTGGCGGATCCTTCAGCGTGGTATGAGCAGACACACAGGAGGAGGGATTTACTAGTTATCAGGAGTTCCAACATTGGGTGCATTATGAAGCCTATTAGGAAAATGGCATTCAGGACTGGAAAGAAAGCTAATGTGCACTTTGAACGTCTGCCAAGGGGCCTCAACCAAGATGTGGGGACGGCCTTAACTGCAGCTATTGAGAGTGTGAGTTGTCTGCACATTGTGGCTCATGTTGGCACCAACAACACCTGTTGCATGCTTTCTGAGGCCACCCTCAGTTCATACAGCCGGCTGGCAGAAGTGGTGAAGCCCGCTCGCCCCATGCATGGGGTGCAAGCACAGCTCACAATTTGTAACATTACTCACAGAGTAATCACTGGACTACTTACCATAAATGGCAACTTTATTGAATGTGGCATTCAAACACTCCTTTACGGCAATCTATTCTCTAGAAAATTATCAAAAAGCATGTCTTCCTCCCGTAGCAGTAGTGTTCTGAAAAACTGGAAGGGTTAATCCACCTACCAGATGGAGAAGGCACAGCAATGCATATCACTACTGTTTCCTTTCATGTGGTTTTGAAGTATACTATTTTTCCATGCAGCAATGACTACGAAAGCTTTTGCCTTTACTGAGCACCTATGACTTGATTCACATACTCTAACACATGGAGTGGAACAATTAATTGAATCCACGAAGTCTTTATTCCTGCTCTCAAACTGACAGCATAATATTTGTCCTCACAGAATGGAAAGCACCCAGTTTTACAGCCAATCATATGTCCTTAAACTTTTGTGGTTCTTCCTGTATATATTTTACCTTCACGGGAAACACATACCATTTTCATTTAAATGCATTTCTTGCAAGCACATTCACAGGTACATGTGTTCTGCATAAGAATACTCTCCGTGTTGTCAGCAATTTGGATTGATTTTGATGTGTTCATACTATGTACTAGTATTCAAAAGTGTATGGCTGTTAGTGGGCGTAAGGTTAGTGGCTAACTTTAACTTCATTGAGATTCTGATAGTTTCATCTGTATTACTACGTATATATTTAGAACAGTTCTCCTGGTGAAGGTAACACTTTCTATACTTTTCTAGCATTTTTGCTTGGTTTTTGAATTAAATTTTCTATCTGTGTACACAGGGTAATCACTTTTCAAAACCATATGATTGTCTGAGCAAGTAAACATACTAATGTCCATAAACATTTGGTTCCAGACATGTGGACGTATGAGTCCAATTTGCCAGATGTTACCTACCCCTTTGATCTTAGGTTAGAATAGGCAAATTTCTGATGCTAGAAGCATTACATTGGAACAGGGATGCACAGTCTTAACTATAAACTCGTTGATGGCTGCATGTTCTTGGACAAATGACGTCAATTGAAAGTGAAGGAAATATGTGAAGTTATTGGTAATTCATCACTGGATCTCTTAATTCCATTACTTACACACTTTTTTTTTTGCAACTTAAATATTTCTAAGAGCACTCTGGTACATCCAGATGCAATACTCTTGAAAAAAAAAAAAAACTGGCTAAATTATTTAGTTCAATTACTATGAAGTAATCGTGGAGAGTTCAGAACAGGAGACGCTTGAAGGGACTGTGTGTATTCACTTACAAACATCCCATTTTGTAGATATTTAACAGATTCTGCAGATTCAGCAATCTGTCATAATGTTTTATAAATAGATAAAGAATGGGTGGACTGGATAATTTTTTATAATTATCTTTTTTCCATATATCTAGACGTAAAACAAGCACATACCAGAATGACATTCAATGGAAAAAAAGGAAATTTAATTCATACGCTAAAGAAGTGGCTTACAAATCTTTCATTTGACCAATTCTTGAGTACTGCTAAATAGTATGAGGCCTTTACTAGGTATCATTAACAGATAACAAGAAGAGCGAGACAAACTGCCATTAGTAGCTGTCAACCTTGTCAGACTAACAAAGGACTTATGTTTTATATGATTACTACAAAGCACAGTGATGTGTGGGAGGATAGTGAATACATGTGTTGAGTGGGCATGGACAGTGAGACAGGTGGGAGCCAGAGTGTGGGCTGGGCAGGTGTTGGGAAGATGGCAGGGGGAGAGGGAGAGGGGGATGGGGTGGGAGTGGGAGAGGGGGATGGGGATGGGGTAGGAGTGCGGGGGTGGGGGAGAGGGGAGGAGAACGGGGGTGGGGTGGGGGAGAGGGGAGGAGAAGGGGGTGGGGTGGGGGAGAGGGGAGGAGAACGGGGGTGGGGTGGGGGAGAGGGGAGGTGAACGGGGGTGGGGTGGGGGAGAGGGGAGGAGAACGGGGAGAGGGGAAGCGGGGAGGAGCACGGGCAGAGAGGAGGAGTAAGGGGACAGGGGGTTGGAGCAGGAGGAGGGAGAGCGAGGTTGAGGGAGGGATGGGAGATGGGGGGAGTGGGTGGTTGCATGAGCTTGGGGCTAGTGAGGCGCGGGGGGAATGGGAGAAGGGACGGGGGTGGGGGGAGTGCGAGAGGGAGATCGCGGGGGAGAGGGAGAGTGGGAGACGGTGGGTAGCAAATCATTATTTTCTGGTACTTGGGCTGTCTGGTTTGTCTGGGAGTAAAAAATATAGTACAGGGTTAAATAGTGCACTTACATATTCCATCATTGATGAAGAATCACATCTTTGCTTGGCAAGTCTCCAGTGCAGGCCAAGTTTATGGTACAAATGACTGTTTTCCCACTCCAGTAACTTGTCTATAGAGTGCTGAGTCTACAATAGTAAAAGCAAAATGAGTAAATACATGAAATAAGTCCAATGATTACACTTATCTATGTAACAAAGGAGCAAAGTTTTGAAGTTACTGAAAATGAACAGACATGTTTTAATATCAAAATACGAGAAAATTTTACTCAACGTTCAGCAAATATTTATACTTGAAAAGTACGAACAATGTTCAGAAAGTAAGTGTACTAAGTTTATGTTTTTTTTTCGAATAAATGTACTTGAAAAATTACAGTATACTGTTGATACACTTGATGACTACTTTTCCACATAATCACCATCCTGTTCACTGCATGTGATGGGCCCAACCAATTGAGTCCAAGAGCACTTTGGTGGTCAACGCTGGACAAGGATAGGTGTTGTTGAGCAACAAGCAGACATCTCATCTGCATTCCCCTCCTGGTGTTTTTAATGCTTCCTTTGAGTTTTTTTAGGGTCTTGGAATATCGGTGTGCATTGGTGGTCTCCCTCCTAGGCAGGAATTCGATCAAAGTGATGCCTTTTCTGTCCCGAAACACTGAGGTCACGATTTTTTTGCCTGAAAATGTGGTTTTGAATTTTTTGGCAGATGTGGAACTGGTGTGATGCCACTGTGATGACTGTCTTTTTGTCTCAGGCATATAATGAGCCACCAATGTTTTAACTCAAGTCACCACAGATCTCAGAAAATCTTCATCTTACAATTCAAGCCGCTCTTTAAACGTGCAAGGGCTACCGACCCAATTTTTCTTGCACTGCTGACGTCAGTTGTTTTGGGACCCATCTTGTGCACCTGTTCTGGTGTCCAGCATTTCTGCGAGTGTCTCATATAAGATAGTTCTGGAGAGTTGTTGAAGCACCGCAGACATTTCACCCCCTGTAAACCTGCTGCCTTCACAGTTTCCTAAATTTTTTGCACCAACTCATTAGTCACCAAGTAAGATGTACCATTCCTCTGTTATGAACATTTGTTGTGCTTCCACTGAACTCCCTTTATCACTTAACCACACTCATTCTGTTACTAACACCTTCATCTTAAACAGTTTTCATTTCCCAAAAAAATTTCTGTAGGTTTTATTCCTTCTATGAGCAGTAACTTGATAACTTCACATGGTTTGCACTCAAAATGATTACTTACAGACATCTTTCACACAATTGGATCCTACAACTTGAGGGGACTCCCCCTCTAACACTCAGTGTTGTCCAGCCTCAAAAAACGAAAGACTGCAGCCCATTACTGTCACAACACACTTACTTTCTGAACATGCCTTTTGTATTACAGGCCACCAAAGCATCTCATTATGCTGCTTTTAAAGATTAAGAATACAACAGAGGACAATATTTTCACTACACAAACCATCTAGAAAAAAAAAAAGTGTGATCATCACTTTCAGAACACGAAATACCTCACCGATAAATCAGATTTTCTTGCATGTCATATCAGTTGTCAGAATTGTTTTAAGGGTGTCACTGATGAACATCCTCCCCTTCCAAGAATGGTTAAGAAATACACATGAATATCTTATAACTAACAAAAGAAATGCTTGCTGATAGCAACAACTGGTCTATATTTTAATAATCAGTGTTTTAAAGTTTAAACAATCACTAACACAGCAGTCACAAATTTCAAACAAATTTAGAACTTCCTTTTTCCTTTAACTCTTTCAGGTGCCTCTGGCTATAATTAAGTACATTAAATTTTACTGTATCTTAGGTGCAACAGAAGCATTTTTCCCAATGGAAACTTGAGGTACACATTAGCAAATGTTCAACCTTTTCATCATGTGCAAAAGCTACCAACTGTTGGAGATCACTATGAAACTATCAGCAAGTCAATGTAGCAGTGTGCAGCAGCTCATTATTACCAGAATAGACAGATGTGGCTGGTTCGTTACATTCCACTGTATAACTGAAATTGTTATTTTGCACGGTTCAAATGGCTCTGAGCACTATGGGACTTAACATCTGTGGTCATCAGTCCCCTAGAACTTAGAACTACTTAAACCTAACTAACCTAAGGACATTACACACATCCATGCCCGAGGCAGGATTCGAACCTGCGACCGTAGCAGTCCTGCGGTTCCAGACTGAGCGCCTAGAACCGCTAGACCACCACGGCCGGCATTTTGCACGGTAATTACTGAATGATCATTTTTCTATTTATTACAATAGAGGATATTTCACCATTAGTTATTTTAGTCCATAAAATGAAGCCAAGTGTACAATGTATCTTTTGAAAATGGGTACTTATTTTTGTATAAATCTTGCATCTAAAAATCATTAGAAATTCACCTATGTGCATTACCACATAAAGAAAAATTTTCCTTCCTCCAGGAAAAATTCGGATCTAAGACGGTTAAATCAAAAGCTTTCATTCAGTGTGCTACTTGAATTGCAAACGCTTGAGGCTGGCTACATTCTGGAGAATATAAAATCTTTTTCCATGAAAGAAACATGTTTTCGCATCACTGCAAGGATTCTTTTAACAAAAAAATACAATCAATGCAAAGTTAAAATAATCACTTTGATACATAAACATTGATGGTCACTGGGGAGGGTGCAATAGCTAGATTGGTAATGATGGTGAAGGAAACCTGAAATGGCCTTGTTCAAGAAACCAGACCAACTTTCACAACGTAACACCTAAATCTGTATGAGCAAACAGGGACCAACTCTCTTCCTTCTATTCTGGGTTCCCAAGTCAAATATAATGGCAACAATGCAGTACAATAACATGAAATTACAGGTATCCTAAGATGAACATTAAAAACAAAAAGTGTCACATTTGTAAACTAACTGAAATGTACCATAACATACCTAGAGAGCACAATTACGGTCCATGGAACACATAAATTAACTAAACCTAAATCTCAGTGTGCCTCATTTTGGACTAATTAGTCATAGAAGAAATCAAGTACATAAAATATAATAATAAATGAGAGAGGCTATTATTCCTCAACTACCACATGCAAACTTTATAATTACCAACACATCAACAATCTGCTTATCAGTTTGAAAGTATACAAGAGGAAGCTTGTAGAAAGGTCACAAAAGTTACATGTAAATAGCAGAAAATTTAATTTTTGCTGGAAGTTCGTAACAGGTGCTGTGCATTATTTTATACTTCACCTACATGATATAAGGCAGACAAAATTTCTAACTGCTAGAAAGTTCCAATGATTTAAGCTTTCTTAGAAACCACATATTCTGGTGTTGGTGGATAACAGATTAACATATCTATCACTGGTTGAAACTTCAGTGGGTGGAAATTTTATTGGCAAATACTTCTCAAACTCTGAAACCATAAATAACAAAAGTCATTAGAGACTAACATTAACAGTAACGCCCGACAATGTTCCTCTGGTACACAGCAGATGTTACTATTATAACTGTAAATGACATCCCAAAACAAGATGATGTACTGTGTTGTGGTTGTAAGCATATTTTCAATCTGGCAGCAAATCTTATTTCATTTTCCATATCAACACATTTTGTGTAACAGGTACTGGTGTGGCATTCAGTACATAACAAAAAAATGAACTATGTTCTGACAACAAGCGATTACAATTGTTCTCTACTGCTGTACAGGTTTCGACACTTCTTTTTAACATTCTGCTTGCAAATATAATGAACAGGATTCTCTATTACGGTCTATAAATGGTTTAAATCAGAGCTTACAAGTTGTCAATACCAGCACTAGGATCACTAGTCTTTTCTTACAACTATCTTCTTTAAATACTCAATCTTCAACGTGACCATTAAATTTATTTACAAATCTCTCCAAGCTGATTACAACTGGGCCAACGAAGCAGAACCTAAGTTCAAACCTACCAAATTATAATCACTTTGCTAAGCTGAAAGACATATCAGATCACATATCCTTTCACACTCACTTCTACATAATGCAAAAATCTCTATTAAGTTAAAGATCTAGATAACAGTTATCTAGAATGAAAATTCAGTTTCTGTTGGCATGGGGCCATGTGCTTACTTAACAAAAAGACAGATCACTTCTTCTCTTTGACTACCATGATATTTTAGTAGGTAAGGTCTCAAATAGTAAAACCTCCCACGTTTGAGGTCAACAAATTTCTAGTGGGGGATGGGGGGGTGGTAGCAGGTGGACGCGCACGCACGCACGCACGCACGCACGCACACACACACACACACACACACACACACACACACACACACACACACTGATATTACAATTTCTTAAATGCAGTAAAAGTGTCATTAAGAAACACAAAGAATGTTTCAGAGTTCTCTCAGTTATCACAACTCCAGGTGACATTCACATTCTCTATTATCTTCAATCCCCTTCAAACTAAAAGTGTTTAAGCATCTCTACATCTACATCTACGTGATTACTCTGCTATTCACAATAAAGTGCCTGGTAGAGGGTCCAATGAACCTCCTTCAAGATGTCTTTCTACCGCTCCACTCTCTAACGGTGCGTAGGAAAAACGAGCACTTAAATTATTCTGTGCGAGCCCCGATTTCTCTTATTTTATCGTGATGATCATTTCTCCCTACGTAGGTGGGTGCCAACAGAATGTTTTCACAATCGGAGGAGAAAACTGGTGATTGAAATTTCATGAGAAGATCCCATCGCAACGAGAAACGCTTTTGTCTTAATGATTGCCACTCCAATTCATGTATCATGTCTGTGACACTATCTCCCCTATTTCGCGACAATACAAAATGAGCTGCCTTTCTTTTTACTTTTTCGATGTCATCCGTCAGTCCCACCTGATGCGGATCCCACACTGCACAGCAATACTCCAGGATAGGGCGGACAAGTGTGATGTAAGCAGTCTCTTTAGTAGACATGTTGCACCTTCTAAGTGTTCTGCCAATGAATCACAGTCTTTGGTTGGCTCTAACCACAACATTATCTATGTGATCATACCAATTTAGGGTATTTGTAACTGTAATCCATAATTTTTTAGTTGAATTTACAGCCTTCAAGATTTGTGTGACATATCGCATAATCTAAATTTAGTGGATTTCTTTTAGTACTCATGTGATTAACTTAACACTTTTCTTTGTTCGGGGTCAATTGCCCCTTTTTCGCATCTTACAGATATCTTATCTAAATCATTTTGCAATTCGTTTTGGTCATCTGATGACTTAACAAGATGGTAAATGACAGCATTATCTGCAAACAATCTAAGATGGCTACTGAGATTGCCTCATATGTCGTTAATATAGATCAGGAACAATAGAGGGCATATAACACTACCTTGGGGAACACTGGATATTATTTCTGTTTTACTCTATGACTTTCCATCTATTACTACAATCCGTGACCTTCCTGACACGAAATCACAAATCCAGTCGCACAACTGAGGCAATATTCCATCAACAAGCAGTTTGGTTAGAAGACTGCTTAAGAGGAACGGTGTCTAAAGCCTTCTGGAAATCTAAAAATATGGAATCAATTTGACATCCCCTGTCAATAGCACTCATTACTTCGTGAGTATAAAGAGCTAGTTGATTGTTGCAAGAACAATATTTTCTGAATCCATGCTGACTATGTGTCAATAAATCAAAGACACACTAAATTATGAAGTAACTTGCTTCTTAACATCACAGAAGGTACATATAGCTTTAGTTTCAAAGCTAAAATGTTCTCTGGGAATGATTGGAACTAACTGCATACCTTTACATTCTGATCTGTAATCTTTGGCAAGATTGAAGAGTATCTTTTTTTCCCTACATTCTTATCCAGTTTCTATTATGTATTATAGTAATAAACCTGTGACACACTGATACACTGTGTTTAACCGTTATGTGTATGTTGTAAAATTTAAAGTGTACAGTCAAATTTAAGAAGACCTCAAGGACGGTTTTTGACCAGAACAAAGAACTGAACACGTAAATAAGCAATCAAATAGCAGGAAATCTATTAGCTGATGTGGTGAACATTTAGCATGTGCCTGAAATGGTTTAGGGGTTAGTCCACATTAAATCCAACAACTTCGGTTAGTTTTTTTTGTACTTCATGTCACAGTTATCTCTGATATTTTAAAAATATTTTACAGTGCCCAAATACAACAACATTAAAAAATACTACCATGCTAGTCCTTTTTTAGTGAAAGGCTTTTGAAAAAAATGAAGTTACTAAAATGCAAATAATTTCTTTTCTAAAATCTCAAAAATCCCTCTTTTACTTTCTCTGAAATATGTGCATTTACTACAAATTTCTGACTGCCTTTGATAATTTTAAGATGGGGAAAGGATGTGTTGAAAGGGAAATCAACTATTGACTATACCACTGGCCCACACTGATTTCACTTAATAGTTCCTATTACATGGAATAGCCAACCACACTGCATCCTTTTCTTGTGGACTACAGTGAGGGTAGCACAGAATTTAAAACATCTGAACTGAGCCTTAATTTCTGACTGCTTAGAACACAACACACTGGCATATGTTTTCCTATCAAAGGTGGTCTCAGTTTTAAAGGAAAAATTGCCTACCATAAAAGAAATGTGTTCTACTGGCATGTGACGTATCAAAATAACATCTTTTGCAAATACACCCAATGGCAACAGCACATGAGATTGTACATTTTTCTTGTACTGCTCAATTGTATGAGCTTTCCTAAGACTATTTGGCAAGATGGTGATTACTTAAAGTGTGTCATGAATAAAGTGTTTTGTAATCACAATGTTTCCATGGCATTACTACATGCCAAATATGTTCTACTTTTATGATGGCAATGCCCCACAATATAAAAATGAAGAACATTTTCTTATTGCATGTCTTCAGAATATTTATTAAAACAAGGCTTGCAATGGGCTTGGGGCTGGCCGGTGTGGCTGAGAGGTTCTAGGCACGTTAGTCTGGTTCCATGCTGCTACTACAGTCGCAGGTTTGAATCCTGCCTCGGGCATGGATGTGTGTGATGTCCTTAGGTTTTTTTTTAGTTCTAAGATAGAGTCTAGGGGACTGATGACCTCAGGTGTTATGGCCCATAGTGCTTAGAGCCATTTGATTTTTGCGATGGGTTTGGAGGCACTGTCGAAAGACTTGGTTCTAAAGCAAGTTTACAGAGATCATATGAAAATCACAAAAATGGTTCAAATGACTCTGAGCACTATGGGACTTAACATCTATGGTCATCAGTCCCCTAGAACTTAGAACTACTTAAACCTAACTAACCTAATGACATCACACAACACCCAGTCATCACGAGGCAGAGAAAATCCCTGACCCCACCGGGAATCGAACCCGGGAACCCGGGCGCGGGAAGCGAGAATGCTACGGCTGAAAATCACATCCTAATGCCTAAGGAGTTGAACCGTTTTCCATAAAAACCCATTCTTGGCATCCACTTTGAATTTTGAACAACAGAGGAACAGACAATGTGACAAGCTACTGCCCCGATTCATCAATTCTAAAATCATTAAAGGTACTAAACTATTTTCTTATTCCTGTGCCTGAATTTCATACTGAAATTAAGTAATACTCCTGAATGGTAAATCATTTATGCAAAATCATTTCTAAACAGCATACTTGTTCAGAAGATTTGACTGTCAGTGAATTCAGAGGTGGGCTGCTAGATTTGTTACCAGTAGGTTTGAACAACACGCAAGTATTATGGAGATGCTTCGGGAACTCAAATGGGAATCACTGGAAGGAAGGCGACACTCTTTTCGAGGAGCACTATTGAGAAAATTTAGAGAACCACCATTTGAGGCTGACTGCAGAACAATTCTATTGTCACCAATGTGCATTTCATGTAGGATCACAAAGATGAGATTAGAAAGACTAGGGCTCGTATAGGGGCATACAGACAGTCGTTTTCCCTCACTCTATCTGTAAGTGGAACAGAAAAAGAAACAACTAGTAGTGGTATAGGGCACCCTCCACCACACACCAAAAGATAGCTTATGGAGTAGTACATTGTGATGTAGATGTTACAAATGCCTAATCCAATAATTTAGGAAGTCGGCCATGCCCTTTCAAGGGAACCATCCTGGAATTTGCCAGGAACAATTAGGGAAATCAAGGAAAACCTGAATCAGGATGGCCAGACGCGGGATTGAACAGTCATCCTCCCGAATGCCAGTCCAGTGTGCTAACCACTGCACCACCTTGCTCGGTGCAGTATTTGTGAGGAGTTATATTATAAAATGTAATTTTTGTGAGTGAAACTGTCATATTCCAACCTAACCCAGACCTCGGATTGACTTTCGGTATCATTGGCTTTGCCAACACCCACACACACTTTCACGCCTGTCAAGTAGTTGTGGCATCAAAATATATTAATAGAATTGCTACTCTATTTAGGAATAACAATTAATAGTGAAAACAAAGCAAAAATGAAACTGCAACAAATTTTATTCATTTGGACTAGACACCAATGCAGCCGCCTGCAAAATACATGAAAACAAGCCCGACAAATTTCCATTTTGTTTCCTCCACACACATTCGAAGAGACAGCTATCGAAGAATGTCTTGCAATGTCTTGTGCCATGGTGGGATCTTTAATGGCACCCTATGTGCTCTCTATGGTATTTGAATGTGAACCTGTCTTTGGATACTTGAAAGTCAACTTGTGATTTACATTAAGGTCTGGAAACGTTTGTTTTTTAGACATTTATATGCGGAGAAACTGTCAGATATCACTGTTATCCCTGGCAAAATATTATCTTTAATAATTTTTAAAGGAACAGCTTTTGAACGCCTACACACAACAACAACAAAAATTTGTTTGTACCTCTCTGGATACTGCCAAACACGTACCTTCCAGTTTTTTTGTATTCCATCTCCCAAACTACTTCATAACGAGCTGAGATTCATCAACCTCAACAATCTGTCATGTTTCTCGTTCTGTCTCAAGCAGATTTACACTTAAACTTCTACACAAAATTGTCTCCCATCGAACAGTTTGCTTGACCAAATCCAGTTCTCAGTATGTACATTTTGATGTACACTCATAAATCCATAAATAACTTCTAATAGAACACTACGAGAAGCAAGAGCTATTACTGAACTTTCATATGATTCCATCCACACAAACCTTTGACTCTTTAAAGAGTCATTTAACTTCCACATTTGACACATTCTAATTTCTCAGCAATTAATCCATGAGACATGCACCAACAGACTACATCACCGTGCAGAACTGAATCACTTTCTACTTTATACAGGGTGGTCCACTGACAGTGACCAGGCCAAATATCTCACGAAATAAGCATCAAATGAAAAAACTACACAGTACGAAACTCATCTAGCTTGAAGGGGGAAACCAGATGGCGCTATGGCTGGCCTGCTAAATGGCGCTGCCATAGGTCAAATGAATATCAACTGCGTTTTTTTAAATAGGAACCCCCATTTTTTATTACATATTCGTGTAGTACGTAAAGAAATATTAATGTTTTAGTTGGACCACTTTTTTCGCTTTGTGGTAGGTTGCGCTGTAATAGTCACAAACATATAAGTATGTGGTATCACATAACATTCCGCCAGTGCGGACGGTATTTGCTTCGTGATACATTACCCGTGTTAAAATGGACCGTTTACCAATTGCGGAAAAGGTCGATATCGTGTTGATGTATGGCTATTGTGATCAAAATGCCCAACAGACGTGTGCTATGTAAGCTGCTTGGTATCCTGGACATCATCCAAGTGTCCGGGCTGTTCGCCGGATAGTAACATTATTTAAGGAAAAAGGAAGTGAAACGTCAACCACGACCTGCAACAAATGATGATGCCCAAGTAGGTGTTTTAGCTGCTGTCGCGGCTAATCCACACATCAGTAGCAGACAAATTGCGCGAGAATCGGGAATCTCACAAACGTCAGCATTGAGAATACTACATAAACATTGATTGCACCCATACCATATTTCTATGCACCAGGAATTGTATGGCGACGACTTTGAACGTCGTGTACAGTTCTGCCACTGGGCACAAGAGAAATTATGCGACGACAACAGATTTTTTGCAAGTGTTCTATTTAGCGACGAAGCATCATTCATCAACAGCGGTAACGTAAACTGGCATAATATGCACTACTGGACAACGGAAAATCCACGATGGCTGCGACAAGTGGAACATCAGCGACCTTGGCGGGTTAATGTATGGTGCGGCATTACGGGAGGAAGGATAAATGGCCCCCATTTTATTGATGGCGATCTAAATGGTGCACTGTATGCTGATTTCCTATGTAATATTCTACCGATGTTACTACAAGATGTTTCACTGCACGACAGAATGGCGAAGTACTTCCAACATGATGGATGTCTGGCACATAGTTCGCGTGCGGTTGAAGCGGTATTGAATAGCGTATTTTATGACATGTGGATTGGTTGTCGAAGCATGTTTACTGGATCCGACGTCGCCAGATTTCTTTCTGTGGGGAAAGTTGAAGGATATTTGCTATCGTGATCCACCGACAACGCCTGACAACATGCGTCAGTGCATTGTCAATGCATATGCGAACATTACAGAAGGCAAACTACTTGCTGTTGAGAGGAATGTCATTACACATATTGCCAAATGCACTGAGATTGATGGACATCATTTTGAGCATTTATTGCATTAATGTGGTATTCACAGGTAATCACGCAGTAACAGCACGCGTTGTCAGAAATGATAAATTCACAAAGGTACATGTATCACATTCGAACAACTGAAATAAAATGTTCAAACGTCCTATGTTCTGTATTTTAATTTTAAAAACCTGCCTGTTACCAACTGTTCGTCTAAAATTGTGAGCCATATGTTTGTGACTATTACAGTGCCATCTATCACAAAGTGAAAAAATTGGTCCAACTAAAACATTCATATTTCTTTATGTACTACACGAATATGTAATAAAAAATGGGGGTTCCTATTTTCAAAAATGCAGTTGATATCTGTTTGACCTATGGCAGCGCCATCTAGCGGGCCAACCATAACGCCATCTGATTTCCCCCTTCAAGCTAGACAAGTTTCGTTCTTTGTAGTTTTTTTGTTTGACACTTATTTCGTGAGATAGTTGGCCCAGTCATGATCAATGGACCACCCTGTATAATTGGCTGCAACAATAACAAAAATTCTCTGAAACTCACGAACACATGAAAAAAAAGTGAACAAGACAATGGTTTCAATTTCACTAGATATTTAAAGTATCTTTCAATTGGCTATGCAAAACTGTTGTCAATATATGAGCAGTAGATAAACACCACCGTGACTGTTGCTGGCCCTGATCTAAACTTTAGCTGATACCACCACCATTTAAAAACTTAAATACATTCTTATGAAGTTGTTTATTTTAGGCAACTTATTATTTAAATATCTTGTTGGGTACATAATAAATAATTAATAAACACGTTTTTCAATTCACGGGAAGCCCAATACCTCAGCTTGTGTTTGATGAAAAGGATAGATTTCACTGTTTGTTACTGACAGATTTTAGTTCTTTTGCTTCATATAATGTTTTTATGTTTCACGAAACCATACTTTCTCCATATTTAAATGTGAACCACTATTTGTATACATAGTTTACATAAGGAAACTTCTTTTCTTTTTAGAGAAAGTAGCACCTCAGATTTCCCAATTTTTTAAAAATATTTTATTATAATCAAACAAATCTTACAGTATTATTTTGATATGAATCAAATTAAAGCTTAAACACAGCCCTTTTAATGCCATAAATTTCAGCTGCTTAGAATCATTGGTATGGAAGCCATATGCATCTTTGTTTCTTGACTTTTCCAAATAATAATTTTTTTTTTCCATGTCTTGACATTTGAAGAGCACAGGATCAACACATTATAAGAACATGATCTTTAATTTACTCCATGGGTGCACACAACTGACAAAAAATAATAAACATTGGACAATATAACCCTCAGCTGACTTAATATGGACCAAACCTCTGGTAATCAATAAAAACCCTGAAGCTGGATAAATGATTCATTATCTAGAACTGTTCCATCCAGAAAAACAACCAAATCTTTTGCTACATCATTCTGCCTAATTTGACAGGTAAACATAAGCCAGTCATGAACGCAACAGGTTGATTTGAAAAATCAAGGTGTTCTCATCTGCAAACGGGGAGTATGAAATCAACTATCTTTGACTTCTGAAGAAACTTATCAAACCGTTTTACTTAAAATGTAGTATGAAATACTGTCCAATATGCCAAAGCAATGTCAGAGGTGGAGATCACAGAAACTCTCATGAAAATTCCACAGGCATGTCAAAGGACTGAACTTTTAACTTATAACATTTACCAACTCTGGCACCAATTATAAGAAGCCAGTAATGTGTATTTTATGATGTTGTGTCCATACATGTACCTTGGCCCCTATAGTACAAATCTTCAAGGAATGTGATGGACAAACACCGTATCAAAAAATATGCCCCCCCCCAAAAAAAAAACACACACACACACACACACACACACACACACACACACAGAGACAGAGAGAGAGAGAGAGAGAGAGAGAGAGAGAGAGAGAGAGAGAGAGGGGGGGGGGGGGAGTAGTCTTAAGCCAACAGAATGACAGAGGCCTCAGCAAAATTTCCTCAGGTCATTCTCCAGCATGTAGACCTAGAGAAATACTGTCCGTGAATAATGTTTCTGCTACCTACAACTCTGACAGTTCTCTCATACTCTAACATTCAACAGCACAATGGGAACATACAACTGAATCAAAAATTTCCTATTTAGCACTGTAGCTTATAGACAACTTCCAGGTGATAAATTGCAAGCATTTAAAAAACTGTATTCAAATATTTTGAATATTATGCAAAAGTACAGGAACATCAAGACTAATACTTAACCCGCAATTGGTAATAATAAAGTATCTTAGATTATCATCATAAACTTCTTCACCTTTAAACCACACTACATCCATGAAAAGAAAAAAATCCCCCAACACTACACAAACAACACGCATTTAATGTCTAACATGAAAGAAAAGTAACAGACCATAATTGTGTGTTACTGATGTAAACTGTTTACTGGGAAAGAAAACAATGAATATGTGATGCTTCAAACTCCGGATAAAAACAAGAAATTCCAAACCTCTCTTGCACCAAAATCTCTCCCATTCATCTGTGCATGCAGTGAGAGTCCATCAACTAAATAACATTAAAAACATTCCGAGCCCGCGTACAACTTAGTGCTGAAAAACTTTATTACATTTCAAATGTGAATGTGCACATCATTTGGTGCATATTTCCAAATATACGACCATTCAATACACCTCCTTAAAACACAGTCAACACCTCTATGGGTGTGTCAGCCAACAGGACACGTTCTACAACTTTTAGGCATATTGCAGTTGTCTAGTTTTTGTCTTATTTTATAGATCAACAGTAAGTTCTATTGGACACAAGCCAAACTGTATTGAGAAACCTTTGAGAAGTCACATGTACTTTTAGTCCAAGTTACATAAAATCGTATTTTGCTGCAGAAATAGTAAACAGTCAATCAGTTGCAAACTGGAAGGTTTAGTAAAATCCCTTTACCATGGTTTCACTGTTTTTATAAAAAATGTCTTCTTCAGAAGGAAATTTAGACAACCTAAGTAAGTTACCAGTAAAAATGTGTTAAGACTATATATAGACACACACAGAACCATATCTTGTCAACAAAAACAAAAACTTATTCTGACTTTTTGAATTACATGTTGTGGCAAAGGTATGATAAAATACAGCTGACAGGCATCAGTCAAACATACAATTTCACCTTCATAATATATTAAAACACACAATACATTGGTTATTGTCGCATGATACTTCCAAATCAATGTGCAGCTAGTGCACTAGTGTTACATATGCAACACCTGCTCTAAAGAAAGCTTCTGGCAAGAGAGGGTACTAGCAGTATGCACAAGAAGGGTGCATGGTAGTGAATGAAACTTTATCATGTGAAAGTTGCTTCAAAAGTTAAAATTAAAAACCCGCTCATAATCAGCTGTGTACACATTAAAAATTAATGAAATAGTAACAAATAATAAATTATCAAAAGTAATTGTAGTAAAAACAAATTATGTAAAACTATGAATAGTGGAAATAGAAACAATAGGAAAAGGAGCCAGGGTGGGGTTGGGAGGTGGGAGGAAGAGAGTGAAAAGGGAGAGGAATGCGGGCAGAGGGAGGGAAGGAGAGAGATGGTGAAGGAGGGCACGGGGAGGGGAAGAAGATGGTAAAATGTATAATACTCTCAAATACAACACAATTGAAAAAACTATGAACATAAAACCTCTAAAAGTATAACTTACATCATAACAAAGAAGAAACGCAAGTACCACTAGCATTAACAGGCGAGGAAAATGATATAACCTACAGACACACGGAAGACCGCCATTTTCCTGCTATGTTAACAAACGTAGAGGTCTGAAACTGTAGACAATTTCTATTTTTGAGTTAAACCTGTTTATTTAAATCTGATCCATCTTTGTGAGTAAAATGCATAAAAATCTCTAATTCAAGCCTGTAACTCTTACTTTCTTTATGCAGAAGTGCTAAGTCTTCTAGTCTCTGTTGTAATCCAGAAAGCCTGAACAAGTTATTTTGTATTCGTTAATGAGATTTGTGTGTGTGTGTGTGTGTGTGTGTGTGTGTGTGTGTGTGTGTGTGTGTGTGTCACTGTTAACTTGCTTAGGTTGTCTATATTTCCTTCTGCAGGAGACTTTTGTAAACATTGAAACCATGGTAATATAAACTTTCTAATTTGCAACTGATTGGCTGTTTACTATTCCTAGATGAAGATTTCATTCTACAGTTGCTGCTACAGCCATGTACAAATTATAAAATATTTTGTTCATTGTTAAAAGTAGAACTGCTTGACAATTTTAGAAGTTTTGCTTTAAACATAGCAACCTCCACATTTACATAAAATTTACATTAGTTGCAATATCGAATTGCCCGTTAGGCCTATCTATAGACAATTCACTGCAAATAACCTACAGAATACCAAAAACACCACTTGCATTGTAAACAGACAATGTTTCAAAAATAGATACACCTGCTTTAACCTGAGTTAATGTAGACATCCAAAACAAGTGTTCTGCCCCTTTTCTTTTTCGAGTATTGTCCAACAAAAGAGAAATGTGTAAACAGAGGTACTTAAAGAATGACCTAGGGAAACAGTACACACAGTTTACAGTAATCTGTCTCTCCTGTGAAAATTGGGTTTATATTATGAAATTACATGCCTCACTCAACTTTACACTACAGCAGTCTTAGCATTTGACAGATCCATTTATGATATCAGATCAGTACAGAATACTCTTCAATAATACAAGGAATAAATGTAACCACTCAAAGGATAGGACCTAGTTGACTTATTGAAGGTGTTTGATTGTCACATTCAATATGTTCTATTACTGAAATAAAATATTTTTGGACTACATGTTTAAGCACATGGCTTGGTAGGTCGCTATATAAGAAAGAGGGCACAGAAAATTATACTAGGACATTGAAATAACACAAACACAGACAACCTATCACCTGCAAGGGACAAATCACAACGAGAGTGCCACAGATTTCTTGTTCTTGCACTGTAGTAATGACTTGAATCAGGAGGCAAAACTAGTCCCTTTTGCAGATGATACATTATGCATTATTGTCAAACAATACACAGATGTATTAACCTGGGAAATTTCCCATAACTGATAAAACTGTTAACTGATTTTCCACAAATGAACTAATTCTGCACTTGGGAGAGTGGGTAGGGAGGAGAGAAGAAAGAGCTTGTTCAACTATTTTATTAATTTTGTATACTGTCAACAAGTAACAAACAATACACAGAGTTTCAACTTTCTGGGTATCAGTATTAATGAAAACAACCAGAACAACCACAGGCATACTAAAGCATTTAGGTTTTCCAACTTTTGCCATAAGAATAACTGTAAACTTCAAAAACAAAGAAATGACCAAGATGACTTTTTATTCACTGCAGTCTTACAGTACGGAGCATATACTGCAGTAATTCCTCACATAAGCAAAAAAGTATTCATTGTATGAAAGAAAGTAATTAACATAATGTATGGGGTTGCCATCTATATCTCTTGAGGGCATCGGTCTAAGCAATTGGGGAGTATTAACTACAGCTTTAAAACGACTCACTGGTGAGATGTGTTATTAAAACACAGCATTTCTAGATTAACAGAGATACTAGAAGGAAACATGATCTGCACTTTACTCCAGTGAATCTAACAGAGAGAGAAGTGAAAAATACAGCTATGAAACTCTTAAACAATCTGCCCATGGAAATAAAATGTCTAATAGACAGCACAAGTATTTGCAAGTACATAGGCTTGTAATTTCTTCTAAACAACTATTTCTTTAAGGGATTCTTGAGTATACATAAGTAATCAATTCTGCACTTATAAATATCCAAAAGAATACAGGTTTTTTATGGCCGCCTTAGCAAACTATAGCTCAATTGACATGTTCTGAATCATAACACTTAGGCCTGTGGCGAAATGATGAGCATGAGCTACAGAACATGCAACTAAATAACTGAAAAACTTGTTTCATTTATACCCGTTTGCTGAGGCAGATTACAGGCCACAAGGAACAGCCTAACGTGCAGCAACAGCAAACACAGCCACAAAACAGCCACTTGACGTTGACAGGCAAGGTTTTCTTCAAAACACTGTTCACACGCATAATTGTTGCCTTGTATTCTTCCGGAGCGACACGAGAAACAAGGCCATTTGGGAATTCTGCTTCAAACCTGTTGCTTAACCCAAACCTGCCAGAGAATAAAAGGAATGGTTAATATGCATATTCCACATTGTTTTGAAGACAAACAGAGCTTTAACGGCCTCACACAGGACTTGTCGTAAATATGTTTATCAAGATTATAACAGCATATTTCTCACTGCACTTCAGTTTCACGTTAAGTTTACATAAATATACTATTATTGTGCAAACTGTAATCACTGGTGCGAACGAGTTTCCAAATATTCCTGAAACGCGCAACACTTACACCGTCATATTGCCTGCTCCACGAACAACAACTGGGTCTGGGACAAGGGTAACATAGCTTTCTTCATATGGAACTTCAGCCTCCTCTTCTTCTTCTTCGTAAATTGCATCGAAGTCAGCCATGACACTACATTTATGACTATGTTGAGAAACGAAATCAGCATCAAAACAAATAATGCGTGATATGCCCTCTGCCAACTCTACGAAAATGAAAGGCTGCTCACTCTGCTGAATGGAACCAAAGATGCTAAACGGTTTGTAGCAGCCCGTTCTTGGCGATTAATACTTTATGGATAAATCTCAGCTATATAAGAAAAAGTCCACGTAGCCATAACGTTCTACCCAAAATGGTAAACAGAGTGCAGAAGAAAAGTAAATAAAATCAAGCAATCTTCTCATGGCGGTTAAGAAAATTTTAACTACCTGAGCATCGTTACACTCTAATTGCGATGGAAAACTAGCATTTTGAAACGTGTAACACAATTTCTCTCTTATGAAGCCATTTCACAAGCCGTGTTCTAAACTAGTGCTCAACGTTACTTCGGAAATTTGTTTTAAAATAGTTGTGTGACCTAGTGGCACATATTGTTCAGGAAATTCTTCATTAGTGTAGCAATAATGCATGTAATTGTTTTACAGCTATTGAAAGTATTTAACTCAGTCTGTTTGACAACTAGAAAATATTAATTTAAATCACCATACGAATTTAGTTTTATTTAGGGTTATCAGACGTCCACTTTTTACCTGGACGTGTCCTCTATCTTGGACCCTAAAAATTGTCCAGGTAGGTTTTCAAGAAAGTGGGGAATTGTTCTTATTTTAGAGTTACACAATTGCTTCAACTTGAAAGTGCGCAAATGCAACTTTCTGAACTCTAAAAATCGCGAAGTCTAAAGGACTGAACCTTTCTTACAACAATGTGGTACTTTTTCCACGCTTTGCTCTTTTCTATGTCGCCGCCGCGCCGAGCTGAAGTTGCGATTTCAGAGCAATTGAAATAACTAGCTCGGCAATTATTATGAAATACGAGCTGCGAGGTGGTCTGTTAAAAGCATTACGTATGCAACAATGCAAAGATACCTCGGCTTCTAATAATTTCTAATTATAATGATTTTTTTGTGAAGTGAAGCACTGTTAATGTTTAATCGAAATCATGAAAAAAAACGCAAATGTGTCTCTAGTGACGAATTACAAAAATGATTTCCGGACTACAGGACAGGAAGAATCAAGAATGCCTTATCTGTCCACCTGGTACATTCGTTTCAGCACCGAGCGAGGTGGCGCAGTGGTTAGGACACTGGACTCGCATTCGGGAGGACGACGGTTCAATCCCGCGTCTGGCCATCCTGGTTTAGGTTTTCCGTGATTTCCCTAAATCGCTTCAGGCAAATATTGAAAATAATAAAATATTGAAAGGGCACGGCCGACTTCCTTCCCCGAACTTCCTTAATCCAATGAGACCGATGACCTCGCTGATTGGTCTCTTCCCCCAAACAATCCAACAATCCAATCCATTCATTTCAGCTGCTAATAATGGTAGGATTTATTATCTTGCGGCCGTTTCTATGTAAATAGCGTACTAATACACTGGAAGATCGCGTATAATAGTTTAGCTATTGTTATACTGAATAACTTACAATACGGTGTATAATTATTATTTGCATGGGGGTAAGACCTTGAAGACCACCAAAACACTGGTACACTATCTGATCGAAAGTATCTGGACCCTCATACGTAACGAGAAACTGGCCATTAGATGCCAGGAGGGGCGAACCCGCCGGTATTAAAGAAGGCGGGGAGTTTCGTTTTCTCAAGTATTTGCAGTCGAGCAGCCGACCCGAGCGCACCGCTGATCTCTGCACCTGGCGTAGCTGCCCGATCATAGATCTACGGAGCGGTCGATAATCAGCTGTAACAGGCATATCTGCGAGTGACGCTCTTCGTTAGGTGAGTTGTCAGCGCGACAGACTGCCCGGGTTCGATTCCCGGCTGGGTCGGAGATTTTCTCCTCTCAGGGACTGGGTGTTGTGTTGTGATCATCATCATTTCATCCGCATCGACGCGCAAGTCGCCGAAGTGGCGTCAAATCGAAAGACTTGCACCAGGCGAACAGTCTGTCCGACGGGAGGCCCTCCTCACACGCCATTTCATTTCATTACATTTCGGAGCGCCGCGAACAAACGTAAGCCGCTTAACGCTTCCGAGCGCTAAGCGGCAAGAGCTTCGGCTCAACTCACCGCAACCTCGGTTGCAAAACCCCCCAGCGGGACTCTCCTGTTCTTTGGGAGGGTTTTTCAGTGTCAGGGATCCGTTCACGTCGGATAACCTCGCGTACAGTAGGCCGCTCTCTTCTTCCCGCGCACTCTTGCGCCGCGAGTCTCGGCCCGGCACACAGTTTTAATCGCCGGCACGGTAGCTCAGCGTGCTCGGTCAGAGTTTTAGCTACCCTCTGTAATAAAAAAAAAACTGAGTGAACGGATCAACAAAGAACCTGAACAGCTGTCATCGGACGTCCGCCACGAACAAATTAGCCGACACGGTAGCGCATAGTTCCGTTTCAGCCGCGTTCGCGAGTGGCCGCTGTTAACTGTTGTGCTGCACTTCAGTGTTTACATCGCTGTACTTGTGCTTCGCCGAGTGCCGTCCGTCCGTTAATCTCCGTGTTCGTTCCTGTTACTTGTGATCTGATCGCTCTTTCTAGTCTTGCTGCTGCTACTTGGAATTTCGGTTGTTTAACCGAAATTGCTTCGCTGGATTATCCATGGCTACAAATCTCAGGAAGAATACTCTGGTATTTGCTCTTGACAAGGAATCCCGTCCTGTTCAGCCGACGTCCCTGGAAATAGATGACTGGATTACACAGGTAATTGGTCTAAATTCTGAAACCGTCCATACCTGGCAACTGGATCAGGAAAAATACTGTGTTTTTGTCAAGTTAATCAGTGCTGCGACTGTTGATAAAGTGTTACGAAAGTGGGGCTATGAAGTAGATTTTGTGCATAGAAATGGTTATAAAAGTATGGTTTCCATCTATAGAGCGGACATTCATTACAAAACCGTTTGTGTCTTGAATCTTCCCATTGAAATTGAAAATGATAAGATTAAGGCAGCTCTTTCAAACTACGGAGACGTAAAATCAATTGCAAATGAAAGATGGTCGCCTCGCTTTAAACTGCAGTGTTTTAACGGGGTCCGCTGTGTAGAGATGGACGTTAAGACGAATATTCCGTCTCACATAACTGTTTGTGGGTATAAGGCACAAATTGTTTATACAGGTCAGGAAGCTCCATGTCATATATGTAACGAAACCGGCCACTTCAGACAGGAATGTCCGCGGCGAACTGTTGTTCTTAAAAGTAATTTGATACAGCGTCAGAAGCTTACCTTAAATGATCTGTTACCAAAGAATTGCCTGGAACAACTGGTTGAGGATGTTAACGCAGCGGGCCAAGCTGATGTCTCCCTTCACGATAACAGTCAATTTCCCCCGTTAACAACAAAAGGAAACCCTGTTGCCACTACTCGTGAAACTGAAACGCAACCGAAAAAACGACCTCTGGAGATAACTGATAGTTGTTCAGAGGACGAGCTGACTTGTCCCACTCCCTCACTTCGCAAGCAAAAACAGTGCGATGAGGAGGCAGAGGAACCTGAAGGCAAAGTGCAAATGGAAACTAATGAACAGAAAGATAATACACATACGGTACCAGAAAATGAAGGGGGTGTAAGCAGCATTAATTTGCAAGAAACAACAGGTGCAGTAGCCGATTGCAAAGATCAGAATCTATCTGTTAATAAACAAATTCAGGGACAGGTTGCAAAACTGCAGTCTCCATTTGTTTCTCTCGATCAGAAAGTGAGTGAAATTAATAAAGAACGAGGAAGTGGTGGCCAAACTGAAATCACGGTCAACACCTCAGGGCAGGCGCCGGCAACCGAAATTGCAAAAGCGTCTGCTGCTGCTCCAGATAAGCCGCGAAGTAAAATACCGACGCAACCAAATGAGAATGTAGCTCGTAACCAAGGGAAGGGAAAATCCGGTAGGGGCGACCCAAGCCCAAAGAATGTTCAGTCCGAAACGGTCGTACACGAATCACTGGAGGAAAAATCAGAAAGTTTACCAGGAAATCAGTCTGCTTGCGTTACAAGAGAAAACATCATAAGTAGAAAAAAAAAAAAACGGACAGTAACTAATAAACTGACTGAAGTGTTATTCCATGTTCAGCCTTCCGAGAAAACTGTTACAGCTTAACTGAACCCTGAACCACAGGAAACTAAATTAATTCATCGAAACAACTACATAGTGACAGCACAGTGACGCAATCTTATTCTGTCACCACTATAAACATAAATAAAATCATGACCGGTTTGAAATTATCGGCCCTTAAGGAATTTTTGTACGAATCCGCGGCTGATATTGCCCTGTTACAAGAAGTTCCAATTTCGCATTTGGTAATTCCCGGTTTTGTCAGTTACATAAATGTGTCTCCCAAAACAAGTGTTGGAACTGCTATTTTGGTGAGGGAAGGGATTACAGTAAGCAAGGTAGAACGACTGGAATCCGGAAGGGGAATAGGACTAAATATCTATGATGTGACGATTATCAACTTGTACGCCCCTTCAGGAAGTTCTCGTCGAGCTGACAGGGCACGTTTCTTCAAAGATGACCTGATATACTTGTTAAGGAAATCGCCAAGACAGTTATTACTTGGAGGTGGTTTTAATTGTGTTTTAAATCGAAAAGATCAGTTACCTAATTTTCGTTTCTCAAGTGAACTAAAACAACTAGTTACTGGTTTAGAATTGAAGGATATATGGGAAATCAAATACCCCTCCACTGTTGAGTTCACTTATGTCACGGCAACATCACGTAGCAGGATTGATAGACTATATATTTCTAAAAATCTTGAACCTTCCGTGACAAAAGTAGGAACCATTCCTACGTACTTTTCAGACCATTCAAGTGTCTTAGCTTGCGTAAATCTAACAAGACAGCCGGTTCGCCGATTCAAGAATCAGTGGAATTTGAACACTTCCTTGTTAGTAAATCATGATTTAGAAGATCTGATTAAAGAAACATGGGCAATATGCCTGCGAGCCCATAGTAGATATGCCACTGCTATTGACTGGTGGGTTAAAATGGCAAAGCCAAAGTTGAGGAAAGTTCTTATTCAATACAGTGCCCGGAGCGCAAGGGAAATGAAACGCACTATAGAGTATTACTATTCCGTTTTGAGAGATCTATATGATCAAGTCTCAGCAGGTTCCTCACTTCGGACAGCAGACATCAAAAAAGTCAAAGCCAAGTTACTTAATATCAAGAGAAGTCAAATGGAAGGGTTGAAAATCGAAGGCAAATTCGGTGTCAGAAGATGAAACTACTTCCCTATATCATTTATTGAAGCATACGAAAAACGGGAGAAGGACTTTTATTGATGAAATTCGAACAAAACACGGTACGATTCTCAGAACCCAGCAGGATATCATGGACGAGATTTATCACTCTTATTGCGAGCTATATTCTGTACATCAAAGTAGAGATGCTTCCTTGGAAGAATTCCTTGACATCCTAGCCCCACAGCTGATAGAAGATGACAATGAAAATTTTCTCAAGGTCGTCAGTGAAGAAGACGTGATTGAGACTCTGTGCACCTCATCACCAAAAAAATCCCCAGGACCGGATGGTCTGCCAGCAGAGTTTTACATCCGTTACTGGCCAATAGTAGGTGCGAAAATCACGGACATTGTAAATGAGGTTATTCAGGGTAAAATGATTCCGGCTGAGTTTAAGGAGAGTAAAATTGTTCTAGTGCCAAAAAATAATGGAAACAAAGATTTAAATAATTTTCTTCCAATTTCACTGCTGAATTCTGATTATAAATTAATAGCTAGAATAATAAACAAGAGAATTTCATGCCTTACAGATAAAATTATTAGTCAACATCAGAACTGTGCGCAAGGCAGAATCATTTTTCAAAATCTAGCGGAATTCAGGGATATCATTGCAATTACTTCTGTAACAAACATAAAGTGTGCTTTATTGTTTTTAGATTTTTATAAAGCATTTGATGTAGTAAATCATGAATATCTTCTACAGACGTTGAAGAAAATAGGTTTCAACGATAGGGTCATACAGTTGATTAAGAACATAGCAACTGGAATAAATGCTAAAATCCAGGCCAATGCAAATACAACGAGGTGTTCCTCAAGGAAGTCCTCTGTCCATGTCGCTCTTCGCCATTTCGCTGGAACCTTTCCTCCGACATGTCCATGCTAGATTAAAAGGCTTAACATTATCAGGAAATAAAACAGTTATAAGAGCCTATGCTGACGATATAGGGGTCATTATAAGGAATAATGACGAGGTAACAACGCTAGCAACAGTGATTGATTCGTACTGTAGAGCATCTGGAGCCAATGCAAACGAAAAAAGAAGTAAGATGTTAAATCTCAGAGGTTTTGATAATATCAACGTCGAGTGGGCAAAATTAGTCCGACAACATAAAACACTTGGGATCACCCTGACAGCATGCCCTATGAAAATGACGGCTTTAAATTGGAAAGTTGCAGCAGATAAAGTGCAAGGAGCCATTGTAGAGAATTTAACTCGATATATGAACCAAGTTCAAAGAACACAGTATATCAACTCATGCATCAATGCTAAGGCTTATTATACTGCCCAGTTGTTTCCAATACCGAGAATGATAGCAAGTAGAATAATGTCCAAAATCACCAACTTTATGTGGAAAGGTGAAGTGTTCAGAGTACTTGCTAAAGTAGCCACTTTAGATCCTAAAAATGGTGGACTAGGATTAACTGATATAACTTATTTTTATCAAAAGGCAAGTTAATTTAATAAGAGACTCACGAGAAAGCATAACCAGCCAACTTTTCGGGATCATTAAACCTCCAAGCCTGCTTCCCCCAATTGACATGCAGAATATCAACAGTTGCTTACAGCACGTGAGGATTTTCTATGTTGAGTTTAGTTATGTCAGTGTCGAACTCAGGCAGTCCCGACACTTAACACCGAGAACCATAATGCGGGAACGAAAGAAAAGGGAAGGAAGAAACAAAATAGAATGACAGTTTCTAAACATTGAGTGGACTGAGATTTGGAAAAACATTAGTTCTAATGTGCTCACGTCTAATATAAAAACGTCATGGTACAAGACAGTTAACAACATAGTTAACACCAATGAAAGACTGCACGCAATCGGACTCTGTGAAACATATTTATGTCAACAATGCCATATAGTTGACACAGTAATTCATAGATATACTTGCAGTTGTCACATGAATAGTTGGAAGTGGATCCGGAAGCAAATAGCTCTGATTACAAGAACATCCCCTGAGTATATATCGCTGTCATCGATACACAGGCCTGAAGCACGCTATTTCCCAGAAGCAAAAAATAACGCTGTGTACTGGTTGCTGGGAAATTTTGTTAACTACGTCCTTAACAAATTAGGATCCGATAGCGTCATAGAGTTCAAGGTACACATGCTGTGTGAGCTCCACAAAATTAGAAGCTATTCGAATCACAAGAAAAAGTTCGGTAATATGTTTAAAATTGTATTTGAAAGAATGGGCATTGGTTAATATAAAAAAGAAGACTGTGTTGACAGTGAGGTATTGTAGTTACCTTAAGGATACTATATAAGATTTTACAGTATATTTATGATGTGTGCTTTTTCTACTTCAGAGAGTAGTTTTTGAAGTTTATAAGCTAATGTACAGAACTTACGTGACATTGAGATTGTGTGTCTAATAGTGTCAAAACACAAAACATTAAAGGTGCCTTATTGGATTATACTAGAAATTTGGAAATACACAGTTTTTATAGAAATGTCCTTATCGATTGGTTAAAACCATAAGATTCTATCTGATAAATGTAATATTCAATGGCTGGCACATTGCCCTGTTCATTTTTGCAATGTGATGTGTAAGTCACTTTTGCAGTGAAAGACTGATTATATAGATCTGATCACTTCAGATACTTAAGATTCAATTAATGTCCAGAAAGTGTAGTTGGAAGGCTAGTCAACTTTATTATATATCTCCTTTCCGCCATTCTCAAGTATTTCAGAAATTGTCTAATATGATTATTAAATTGTTTTATATTTAAAATTATCCCACCAACTTTCTGATATCCATCATAAGGAAATTATGATTCTGTAAAGATTGCAGCTCATGTAATTCAAAGTGCAGATTTTACTTCTTCAGGTTGAAGTTTGAATGTCTTTAAAAATTTTTTTCTTGATGTTTAACTTAATTCTTTCTGGTAACTAGTCAGTAACACAATCTTCTGTTGTCTTTCCTTAATGTCAGCGTAATTGAAATGATCAAACCGTTTTGTTAAAATAACTTCATGTATGTATAACTTAGTATGTATCTGGAATGTGTAACTTTGTTTTTTTCAATAAATGTTTTTATAAAAAAAAAAAGAAGTGGTCAGCGCGACAGACTGTCAATCCTAAGGGCCCGGGTTCGATTCCCGGCTGGGTCGGAGATTTTCTCCGCTCAGGGACTGGGTGTTGTGTTGTAATCATCATCATTTCATCCCCATTGACGCGCAAGTCGCCGAAGTGGCGTCAAATCGAAAGACTTGCACCAGGCGAGCGGTGTATCCGACGGGAGGCCCTCGTCACACGCCATTTCATTTCATTTCGGAGCGCCGCAAACAAACGTAAGCCGCTTAACGCTTCCGAGTGCTAAGCGGCAAGAACTTCGGCTCAACTCACCGCAACCTCGGTTGCAAAACCCCCCAGCGGGACTCTCCTGTTCTTTGGGAGGGTTTTTCAGTGTCAGGGATCCGTTCAAGTTGGATAACCTCGCATACAGTAGGCCGCTCTCTTCTTCCCGCGCACTCTTGCGCCGCGAGTCTCGGCCCGGCACACAGTTTTAATCGCCGGCAGGGTAGCTCAGCGCGCTCGGTCAGAGGGTTAACTACCCTCTGTAATAAAAAAAACTGAGTGAACGGATCAACAAAGAACCTGAACAGCTGTCATCGGACGTCCGCCACGAACAAATTAGCTGGCACGGTAGCTCAGCGTGTTCGGTCAGAGGGTAATGTGCCCTCCGTAATAAAAAACTGAGTTAACAAAAAAAATGTGGTCAGTGCGACAAACTTTCATTCCTAAGGGCCCGGGTTCGATTCCCAGCTGGGTCAGAGATTTTCTCCACTCAGGGACTGGGTGTTGTGTTGTCGTAATCATCATCATTTCATCCCCATCGACGCGCAAGTCGTCGAAGTGGCGTCAAATCGAAAGACTTGCACCAGGCGAGCGGTGTATCCGACGGTAGGCCCTCGTTACACGCCATTTCATTTCATTTCGGAGCACCGCGAACAAACGTAAGCCGCTTAACGCTTCCGAGCGCTAAGCGGCAAGAACTTCGGCTCAACTCACCGCAACCTCGGTTGCAAAACCCCTCAGCGGGACTCTCCTGTTCTTTGGGAGGGTTTTTCAGTGTCAGGGATCCGTTCACGATGGATAACCTCGCATACAGTAGGCCGCTCTCTTCTTCCCGTGCACTCTTGCGCCGCGAGTCTCGGCCCGCACACAGTTTTAATCGCCGGCACGGTAGCTCAGTGTGCTTGGTCAGAGGGTTAACTATCCTCGCTGCGCATTGCACTTCACGCAGATAGGCCATTGCGACTCATTTCTTCTGTAAGAGCACTCCATCTTCAGGCCACAAGTGGCCCATCGGCTGAGGATGCGGATAAGAGGGGCGTGTGGTCAGCACAGCGCTCTACCTTTCGTTATGATGGTTTTCTTTGACCGGAGCCGCTACTTGTCGGTCGAGTAGCTCCTCAGTAGGCATCATGAGGCTGATTGCACCCCGAAAATTGGCAACAGTGAATGGCGGCTCAGATGGTCACCCATCCAAGTGTTGGCCACGCCTGACAGCGCTTAACTTCGATGATCTGACAGGAACTGGTGTATCAATTGCAGCAAAGCCATTGCCCCTTCTTCTCTAGCTACACAAAAAATATTGCATTCTCGCCAAAAAAGCAAAAGTTTTCGTTTTCGAAAGAAGCAAAATTGTCGTATACCCCCTCTTGAACCTATCCAAATAAAACATCCTTATGCAGGAAAGATGTCCAATCCTTCCTGCATGTACCCTCCAGTAACCCGCAGCAAAGCTGCAGCACAAGAGGTGGGAATGCCGGCTGTTCCCACTAGCATTTTCGTCCCACTCTCCGCGTTCCAAGATGCAGTTGCCTCAAAGGATCAGCAGATCGCTGAGCAGCAAAAGCTGAACGAGCTGCTCATGCAGAGTGAACACACACAAACACCGACACTAGCACCACTCACATAAGTGCCTGCCACAAATACATTAGCCAAGCCATCGCTATCATGTCTGGTGGCTCAGGTACCGACAAAGCCGGAGCCAGAGCCGACAGAAGACACAGTCAGCAATGAAGACAGACGGTGGGAGCAGGTTGGTCCATGACACACACCCTGTAAAAACACACAAACAAGTGAGCCCACAAAATCACGAGGCAACTGCTGAGTGCTGCTGTCAACTCCGACAACGCAAAATAGCAACAACAGCAGCATAGGAAACAATACAAACAACCCTGCGGCTGCAGCATACTCAAGTACACAAGCAGCTACGCACAATCCAAACAAGTCCTTGGCTGGCTTCCTACAACTATGGAGACCTTAGTCTCTTAAACAAAGAGTTTAATAACAAGCACAACCCCACAACATACTGGTTCAAACACACAGGGACCACGCCACACTGTACGTGGCGAACAAGTCTGGTTATACAAACCTGCTGAATTTTCTAAAAAAAGAAAGTTAGAAAACTTGACGTACAGGACAGTCTTGGAAAACACCCAGCAGTACGTAATCAAGGGTGTAGACTCTTGAACCCCGATCGTGACAGTACACAAGGAACTCACTGCTCTTGGGTGGGAATGTATTCGTGTAAATCGTATAACTACATGGAGGAGCTGGCCGACACGGCCAAATCCCCCGACCTGCTGAAGTTAAAATTAATTCCTTCACATGGTCGCCAATGTAGAGGTTTACAACACGCCACACATCCCCCAACAATGCCACAACTGCCAGCGATTTGCACATGTAGGTATCAGATAGGGGCTCGCTCCCCACTGCCACAAACGCTATGGTAGTCACACGACTCAATAGTGTAAACTCCACAACACAGCATCTCGCAAATACACCAACTGTGGTGCAGCCCATCCGGCCCACTACAGAGGGTGCATTGCATACAAGGAGGCGCTGGGGCGCAAAATAGCTAACATGCAAAAACTACCACCATCGTAGTTCCGAATAGCCCCCGAGATCAGTAAGGAGTGGAATATCCTTTGCTGGAATTGTAGGTGGCAGCCCCAGCAGCACAGTGCGGTCAGAGGAGCCTCAGAGCTGCGCACACACACAACAAACATCCCCAGCAACAGACATGCAGCCAAGACATACAACACCCAACACCACACCTGCACCGGATACATCTACATCTACATCTACGTGATTACTCTGTTATTCACAATAAAGCACCTGACAGAGGGTTCAATGAACCACCTTCAAGGTGTCTCTCTACCGTTCCACTCTCGAACGGCACGCGGGAAATACGAGCACTTAAATTTTTCTGTGCGAGCCCTGATTTCTCTTATTTTATCGTGATGATCATTTCTCCCTATGTAGGTGGGTGCCAACAGAATGTTTTCGCAATCGGAGAAGAAAACTGGTGATTGAAATTTCATGCAACGAAAAGAGCTTTTGTCTTAATGATTGCCACTCCAATTCTCGTATCATGTCTGTGACACTATCTCCCCTATTTCGTGATAATACAAAACGAGCTGCCCTTCTTTGTACTTTTTCGATGTCATCCGTCAGTCCCACCTCTTGCGGATCCCACACCGCACAGCAATACTCCAGAATAGGGCGGACAAGCGTGGTGTAAGCAGTCTCTTTAGTAGACCTGTTGCACCTTCTAAGTGTTCTGCCAATGAATCACAGTCTTTGGTTTGCCCTACCCACAATATTATCTACATGATCATTCCAATTTAGGTTATTTGTAATTGTAATCCCTAAGTATTTAGTTGAATTTACAGCCTTCAGATTTGTGTGACTTATCGCGTAATCGAAATTTAGCTTTTAGTACTCATGTGAATAACTTCACACTTTTCCTTATTCAGGGTCAATTGCCACTTTTCACACCATACAGATATCTTATCTAAATCATTTTGTAAGTCGTTTTGATCATCTGATGACTTTACAAGACGGTAAATGACAGCATCAACTGCAAACAATCTAAGACGGCTACTCAGATTGTCTCCTATGTCGTTAATATAGATCAGGAACAATAGAGGGCCTATAACACTTCCTCGGGGAACGCCGGATATTATTTCTGTTTTACTCTATGACTTTCTGTCTATTACTACGAACTGTGACCTTTCTGACAGAAAATCACTAATCCAGTCGCACAACTGAGGCGATACTCCGTAGGCAAGCAGTTTGGTTAGAAGACGCTTGTGAGGAACGGTGTCGAAAGCCTTCTGGAAATCTAAAAATATGGAATCAATTTGACATCCCCTGTCGATAGCACTTATTACTTCATGAGTATAAAGAGCTAGTTGTGTTTCACAAGAACGATATTTTCTGAAACCGTGCTGACTATGTGCCAATAAATCGTTTTCTTCGAGATACTTCATAATGTTCATCGGAGGTGAGGAACGATATTTTCTGAAACCGTGCTGACTATATGTCAATAAATCGTTTTCTTCGAGGTACTTCATAATGTTCATCGGAGGTGAGGGTATCATCTGGAGTGCCCCAGGGAAGTGTGGTAGGTCCGCTGTTGTTTTCTATGTACATAAATGATCTTTTGGATAGGGTGGATAGCAATGTGCGGCTGTTTGCTGGTGATGCTGTGGTGTACGGGAAGGTGTCGTCGTTGAGTGACTGTAGGAAGATACAAGATGACTTGGACAGGATTTGTGATTGGTGTAAAGAATGGCAGCTAACTCTAAATATAGATAAATGTAAATTAATGCAGATGAATAGGAAAAAGAATTCCGTCATGTTTGAATACTCCATGAGTAGTGTAGCGCTTGACATAGTCACGTCGATTAAATATTTGGGCGTAACATTGCAGAGCGATATGAAGTGGGACAAGCATGTAATGGCAGTTGTGGGGAAGGCGGATAATCGTCTTCGGTTCATTGGTAGAATTTTGGGAAGATGTGGTTCATCTGTAAAGGAGACCGCTTATAAAACACTAATACGACCTATTCTTGAGTATTGCTCGAGCGTTTGGAATCCCTATCATGTCGGATTGAGGAAGGACATAGAAACAATTCAGAGGCGGGCTGCTAGATTTGTTAGTGGTAGGTTTGATCATCACGAGAGTGTTACGGAAATGCTTCAGGAACTCGGATGGGAGTCTCTGGAGGAAAGGAGGCGCTCTTTTCGTGAATCGCTACTGAGGAAATTTAGAGAACCAGCATTTGAGGCTGGTTGCAGCACAATTTTACTTTCGCTAACTTATATTTCGCGGAAAGACCACAAAGATAAGATAAGATAGATTAGGGCTCGTACAGAGGCATATATGGTGGATTGCGGAGTATGTATGTAGATGTAGATGTAGATGTTCCAAAACCCTCCTGTAAATCGACGTTAGTGATGTAGGCCTGTAATTCAGCGGATTACTCCTACTTCCCTTTTTGGGTATTGGTGTGACTTCAGCAATCTTCCAGTCTTTAGGTACAGATCTTTCTGTGAGCGAGTGGTTGTATATAATTGCTAAATTATGCACCAGAAAACATAAATTACAACACCACCCTACCCCCTGAGCTCACGGACTGCAGCCCAACACCGACCACAGAAGTCGCACCCCCACAGGGACAACCACAACACCAGATGAGGAGAAGGAGAAGCAACTGGAACAGGGGAAGCATGACCAAACCACAACAAATACACAGACAACAGGACACCAATACGAACATACAAAATTTGGACACCAACACAACGATCCACACAACACACCCACTCACCACAGAGACCACACAGGCGCCCACAACTACGACTCAAACTGCTGACACACAAGCTAGCCCACACCAGACGCCAACACATGTACCAGCTGCAGGCAACACAACCAATAACCCACAGGCTGACATTGCCAACATTAACTCAACACCCCGAAGAATATTGGAGACATTATTCCCTGGATTGACAAGCACCGAAGTAGTCATGAAGATTACGGGGTGTGTCTTACAACACTTCACACAGTTCATGTCGGGCTCGCTCAACTTGACTAGGATACAAACTATTATCACACCACTGTTCACACAAGTACATGGATAACACGCCACACCAGCCCCGAAACGCAAACGACAACACAAATTCACAGATCCTATTTTGGAATGCCAACGGGATCGCAAACAAAAGAGCCGAAATGGTTGCGTTCATGGAGCGAAAGGGTATCCGAATCACCCCAGTGAACGAAACACTCCTTACGCCTCACAAACAGCTAAACATCCCATGTTACTGCGTTTATCGTACCGACCGAGCGGACGGCAGGAAGGGAGGCGGCACAGCCATCATAATACACCAAGACATAAAACACACGAACATCGATCTCCCTGCGCTTAAGAGACTAGAGGCCACGGCCATCAGGATCAAGTTCAACGGAGCCAACACCACACTGGTATCGCTGTACAACCCTGCTTAAAACATAGTAACACGCGATATCATCACAGTTCTCAACAAAGCACCGCGGGTATCTCCGCAGGAGATCTAAACGCAGAATGCCCCGCCTGGAATTCCTAATACATACCTCCAACGACAAGAAACTATACGAACATGCACTAGGCCGAAACTACATTATACTTGGGCCGGACGTTCCCACGTACGTGCCTGCACAGGCGCGACACAGGCCAGACGTGTTAGACATAGCCCTCATCAAGGGCATCACATGCACACTCAACCTTATGGTTCAAGACGATCGGGACTCAGCCCACATGCCTGTAATACTGCACATGGAAGAAACACTGCAAGTCACAGAACCACGCATAATACTGAACTAAATGCACGCGAATTGGACATTCTTCAAGGAAAAGCTTGACAGTTGTATTTCGGACACCCACGAACTTAACAACACGCAACAAACAGATGAGGCGGTGGAGACTCTTACTAATGCTGCCCAAGACGCGATGACTGACGCCATTCCACATACAACACCAAAACAACACTCGACGGCCCTGTCACAGGAAATCTTGGGCTTTATCTGAATGAGGAACCGCCTCAGGAGATACTGGCAGCGTACCAGGCGCCAGTTCTATAAACTGCAAGTCAACAGACTCCATGGTATAATGCGGGACAAAATACAAACATTTCGAAACGAACAATGGGGCAGAAAGTTGCAGGGCGAGATTCCACACGTCCTGGCGAGTGGAAGCTAGCCAGACACTTCACCAGGGAGGAACAATACATTCCCACTATACAGGGACCAGACGGCCCAGCCTACTCCGCGAAGGAGAAAGCAGAGCTTATGGCCACAACACTTGCAGCGTCTTTAATGCCCAATCTGGCTCCTTCAGATCCAGTACTCACACTTGAAACGGACCAAGAGGTTACACGACTTGTAGCCCAGCACTCGCACGCCGAAATCAGACGTACTAGTACAAACGAAGTTACTTGGACTATCAAGCATACCAATGGTAGGAAAGCCCCTGGACACGACTTGTATAGCTCAGCACTCGCACGCCGAAATCAGACGTACTAGTAGAAACGAAGTTACTTGGACTATCAAGCTTACCAATGCTAGGAAAGCCCCTGGACCCGATGGAATTCAAAACCGTGTCCTCCAGGAGTTTACAGATAGAGGCGTAGAATACCCTGCACACATAACGAATGCCATCTGAAGACACCAACACTTCCCTGACTTTTGGAAGGCGACCAAGGTCCTGATGTTCAGGAAGCCAGGGAAAGACCACTCCCTCCCACAAAAGAATCGCCACTCAATAACACAACTCCTCGGCGTAGTCAAACATGTAACGTACGGCTACAACACGAAAAAAGCCACAGGGGCCTTGTTCCTGGACATCGTAAAAGCTTTCGCTCGTCTCTGACACAACGGCCCTATACGAAAACCAAGCGATGCTGGTTTCCCCGACGGACTCGTACATCTCATATACTCATATCTCACGAACAGATGTTTTAACACTGACGTGCAGGGCAAACAATCGACGCAGCATGTTATCCAAGATGGAGTAGCCCAGGGAAGCATCCTCGGACCCACCTTGTTCAACCTGTACTTTCTTGCAACGCTAAACACTACGTTAGCCATCTACGCGCATCCTTGCGCAAGACTGGAAACAGTCGAACATAAATTCACGAATACAGACGGCACTCAGAACTGCTGAGCCTTGGTTGGAATGATGGCTTATTAAAGGAAACGTCGACAAGTGCGAAGCAGTTCTGTTCACACATAGACCGAAGCTACTGCGCAAACACCAACACCGTCGACAGGTAACACTTCATGCACGCCCAATACGTTTCCGGGAGAAGGCCAGATAACTCGGTGTCTGGCTGGACCTGAAGCTTACATGGGGGATCACATTGAATACGTTGGCAACAGAGCGCACGCGAGACTCAAACAACTCTACCCAGTACACAACAGGCAAAGTACCCTGAATAGGAGGGTGTCGAGGTCCATATACATGACATTGATTAGACCTTTGATGACGTACGCAGCTCCCGTCTGGGGATACGCAGCTCCAATACGCCTGCGCCGCCTGCAGATCATACAGAACAAATTGCTACGCATGATTAGCAACGCTCCACGCTACACACGCCCCGTGGATCTTCACAGTGAATACCGCCTCGAAACCCTCAAAGAAGTATCAGAAAAACACGCCACACGACTATACAGGAACTCGAAACACTATAACAATCCTTTCATCCTTACTCTGGGAAACTTTGATCACAACCATAGGTGGAAGCATAAGCGGCCAAAGACTCTACTAGCTAGGGCATAGCCACCTATGGCAAGCTAACATACATCCACAAGCGACAACATCGGCAAGCCCCTGCGTATCAATAACGTTGACTGGATATGCCAGCTGCTATTAAAGCCGACCGACAAGCTACAGCAGGGAAACCGACAAGCTCGCACACTGACGCACAAACAAACCGCCAACATTAATTACCCTATACTGTGAATCTGATATACGACCTATCGGACACAAAACGATGATGAACCTGTTACAGGTATGCCGACGCTGACGGAGAAGTCAACAGCGGCACCCAGCGACAGCCGCCGAGTAACACTACCGCACAACGACAAAGGTATCGACCTGCATAATATCCATTACTAACAAAATCTACCCTGGCATGACCTGTCACAGGCAGCAAGAAAACCGCTACTGCTCTTACAACCCGACCCAACTATCGCAGAAGTTTTTTTTTTTTCCCCTTGGCTCTTGCCTCGGCACATTTGTTCCTCTGCCCTTCAAACTGCTACCCTTCGTTCAACTTTCGACCCAATCTATCTCCAGATGAGCACGTATTAATGGTTAAGGTTAAGCAGATGTACGCCAACCTCACTGTAGTGAAAACTAACTCTTATGCAGAGATGGTAGTAGAACTTTTGTGATGGCCATCATGCCGGTATGGGCATGGAGGGGCTCGACCTCTTATTAAAATCGTTTTCCCAGTAGAGAAGCAGTAAAGCCCCCTGTAAACGATCAAACATTTTGTCTAATTTTGATGACAAATATTTGACCGTGTACGGCGCTGTTTGGTGTGTTTGTCAAGCATCGATCGTGTTTGAGGTGTTTGCCAGAAATTTTGATTGACGGAAAGTTTAAAAAGATGGCGAAAGTTATCTTTGAGATGTTTCGCGCAAATCTTTAGTGAGAAATTGTCTTGTTACAATTTATCTCATTATATCGTGAGTTTCCACAACCATTGAAACTGCGGTCAAGTATAAAAACAAAATAGCACTGAAAATTACCAAAATGGTAGAGAAATAGCATCTTTCCTTGCCATATATTACTCAAAAAAAGGTTATGAACAAATTCAATATTTTTCGAGTACAGCCACATACAAGAGGAAGTGGAAAGAAGTAAAACAAATCTGAGTCCTCCGGTTCTTCCACGGACGATGCGGGCTATATGTTCCTACCTTATGGTATTTTAACGAACTGCCTTAGAGGAAAAAGTAGAAGAGAATACATGTTCGTACACTTGCGTCTTCTTTTCAATGCGAGAGCGAAGTAACGCTAAACAAGTTATTGCATGTTTCACTGTCCATACGCAGACAGTTGATGTAATCATCAGGTTCTGAATGTAACATTTTCATTAACAGGTTTCCAGTTGTATATTTCTCTTTCATTTTACACCACTCCCTGGACCAGTGACTTGTTTTCTTCTTCTTTAAACACAGTGCCAGAGTCAGTGTTGTTGTTTTTGTGGTCTCCAGTCCCAAGAGTGGTTTGATGCAACTCTGCATGCTACTAAAAATGTTTTATCTGCGTTTGTAGCCATTCCCACTAGTGCCAAATACATCAGACACGAAAAGCTTCTGTTTCAAAAGTAAGGTTAAATTGACAAACTTTCTTGGCACGTGTACGGGCATGTTTGAGACATGCGTGGCTAGATAAGAGGGAACTCGAGAGACAAGTTTGCTCCTTTAGGAGGGCCTTAACAAGTTTTATAAAATTTCATTATCTATTCGAAGAAAGTTGATGTAATCATCGGGTTCTGAGGGTAATATTTCCTTTAGGAGATATTCATGGATAAGTCTCTCATTTTAAGCCATTCCCTGGAGCAGAGTCTTGTTTTCTTCTTCTTTAAACACAGTGCCAAAGTTAGTGCCAGGACTGGTTTGTCTGCATTTGTGGCCGTTCTCACTAGTGTCACAACACTTACGAAGACGGACAGCGTCTGCCTCAAAGTGAGGTTAAATTGAAAAACGTTGTTTGAACGTGCACGGCCTTGCTTGACACATATGTGATTACATTAGAGAAATTTTGTCAAACATGTTTCATCGTTTACGGGGGTTTAAATGGCTGAGTACTATGGGACTTAACTTCTGAGGTCATCAGTCCCCTAGAACTTAGAACTACTTAAACCTAACTAACCTAAGGACATCACACACATCCATGCCCGAGGCAGGATTCGAACCTGCGACCGTAGCGGTCACGCGGTTCCGGTCACAAGGAGTTAAGTCACTTGCGACCAGCTTTGCGAAAGAACCGGAGACACTTTCTGCCCAACCCACCCATCATTTTGCACGACAATGCGAGTGCGCATGGAGCGCAAGCTGTGGCTGCTCTGTTCGGTCGATGGGACTGGGAAGTACTGTACCATCCACCATACTCTCCGGACTTAAGTCCTTGTGACTTTGATTTGATTCCAAAGATGAAGGAACCACTTCGTGGCATTCGCTTCAGAACTGTTTCAGAGATTCGACAGGCGGTAGACCGCTCCATTCGTACCATCAACAGAACAGGCTCTGCTAACGGTATACTACTCCTTCCACATCGCTGGCAACGGTTTCTACACAACACTGGTGACTACTTTGAAGGACAGTAACAGGTGCAAACATGTAACTCTTTTGTCTCGGTTGTGAATAAGTAGTTGCCACTATTTAAGTTCTAACACTCGTATTAATATTACCAGGAAGATCATTAATATACAACATGAACAGCAAGTATCCCAACACACTTCCCTGGGACATATCTGAAATTACTTCTACATCTGACGATGACTCTCCATCCAAGATAACATGTTGCGTCCTCCCTACCAAGAAGTCCTTAGTCCAGTAACAAATTTCAAGTGATGATCGTACTTTTGGCAATAAGTGTAGGTGTGGTACTGAGTCAAATGCTTTTCAGAAATCAAGGACTACTGCATCAGCCTGACTGCCTTGGTCCAAAGCTTTCAGTATGTCATGCAAGAAAAGTGCAAGTTGGGATTCACATGATCGATATTTTCAGAATCCATGCTGGTTCGCATGGAGGTCATTCTGTTCAAGATACCTCATTATGTTTGAGCCAAGAAAATGTTCTAAGATTCTACAGCAAATGGATGTCAAGGATGTTGGACGGTAGTTTTATGGATCACTTCTACTACCCTTCTTGTAGACAGGTGCGACCTGCGCTTTTTTCCAAGAACTGGCGACGGTTTTTTGTTCGAGGGATCTACAATAGATCATACACGGAAGAGCCAAAGAAACTGGTACACCTAACTAATATTGTGTAAGGCCCAAGCGAGCACGCAGAAGTGCCGCAACACGACTTGGCATGGACTCGACTAATGTCTGAAATAGTGCTGGAGCGAACTGGCACCATGAATACTGCAGGGCAGTCCATAAATCCGTAAGAGTACTAGAGGGTGGAGATCTCTTCTGAACAGCTCGTTGCAAGACATCCCAGATATACCAAATAATGTTCATGTCTGGGAAGTTTCGTGGTCAGCGAAAGTGTTTAAACTCAGAAGAGTGTTCCTGGAGCCACTCTGTAGCAATTCTGGACGTGTAGGGTGTCACATTGTCCTGCTGGGATTGCTGAAACCCATCGGAATGCACAATGGACATGAATAGATGCAGGTGATCAGACATGATGCTTACGTACACCTGTCAGAGTCGTGTCTAGATGTATCGGGGGTCCCATATCACTCCAACTGCACACGCCCCACACCATTACAGAGCCTCCACCAGCTTGAACAGTCTCCTGCTGACATGCAGGGTCCGTGGACTCACGAGATTGTCTCCATACCAATAAACGTCCATCCACTGGATACAATTTGAAACGAGACTCGTCCGACCAGGATACATGTTTCCAGTCATCAACAGTCCAATGTTGGTGTTGACGAGTCCAGCTGAGACATAAAGTTTTGTGTCATGGAGTCGTCAATAGTACAGGAGTGCGATCGTCAGCTCTGAAAGCCCATATCGGTGATGTTTCGTTGAGTGGTTCACAAGCTGACACTTGTAGATAGCTCAGTATTGAAATGTGCAGCAATTTGCGGAAGGGTTGCACTTCTGTCACGTTGAAAGATTCTGTTCAATCGTCATTGGTCCCGCTCTTGCAGGATCTTTTTCCGGCCGCAGCGATCTCGGACATTTGACGTTTTACCGGATTCCTGATATTCATGGTACACTCGTGAAATGGTCGTACGGGAAAGTCCCCACTTCATCGCTTCCTCGGAGATGCTGTGTCCCATCGCTCGTGCGCCGACTATAACAGCATGTTCACATACTTAAATCTTGATAACCTGAGATTACAACCGATCTAACAAGTGCGCCAGACACTTGTTGCCTTACACAAGCGTTACCGACCGCAGCGCCGAATTCTGCCTGTTTACATATGTTTGTTGGTTCAAATGGCTCTGAGCACTATGGGACTTAACATCTATGGTCATCAGTCCCCTAGGACTTAGATCTACTTAAACCTAACTAACCTAAGGACATCACACAACACCCAGTCATCACGAGGCAGAGAAAATCCCTGACCCCGCCGGGAATCGAACCCGGGAACCCGGGCGCGGGAAGCGAGAACGCTACCGCACGACCACGAGCTGCGGACTACATATGTATATTTAGATACGCATGCCTGTACCAGCTTCTTTGGCGCTTCAGTATATGTGGAAGAGGGGCTAACTCAGCCGCGAATTCAGTATCGAACGTAACAGGGATTTCATTGGGGCCAGCAGCGTTGTTCAGTTTTAAAGATTTCAGCTGTTTCTCAACACCATGGGCATTAATACTTATTTCATTTATCTTTTCAGTGTTAAAAGGATTAAATTAGGGCAAATCATCTGGGTTTTCCTTTGTAAAGGAACATTTGAAAACGCAGTTAAGCGTTTCAGCTTTTGCTTTGCTACCCTCAATTTCAGTTCCTGTCCCATTCGGTAGGGACTGGACATTAACTTTGGCGCCACTGACAACCTTTACTAATTTCTTTGGGTTTTGTGAAATATTATTGGATAATATTCTGCTACGGTAGTTATTGAAGGCATCACCCATTGGTCTGTTGACAGCCAAACGCGTTTCATTCAGCATCTGTCTATCTATAGCCCTACCCTTTGTTTTACACCTATTATGCAGCAATCTCTGTTTCTTTAGAAGTTTCTTTACAGTGTCTGGTTCCATGGAGGTTCCCCTCCATTACGAACTGTTGTACTGGCTACATATCTAACCAGAGCACCAGCAACTATTCTTTTAAATTTGAGCCATAGTTTCTCTACATGCTCCTGCTCTGTGCTAAAAGTTTCAAGTTCTTCCTTGAGATATGACACTACTGATGTTTTATCTAGTTTACTGAACTATATGTCTTTATGTTTGTTTTGACAGTCCTTTGTACTTTGGTAATCACTGTTGCCACAACCGCGTCATAGTCACTGATACCAGTCTCGACGTGGACATCTTCAAAGAGGTCAGGTCTATTTGTTGCCAGTAGATCCAATATACAATGGGCGTTCAAAAAGTTTTCCACAGTCCTCTCTAATTTTTTTTATTTTTTGCAGGAGGAGAATGAAATTTTTTGTGAACATACTTGGAACGTTTAGCCATACATTGAGCCTACTCATTGTAGCCTCCATCAGCTGTGACGCATCTGGCCCAACGTTCTTTCCATGGTCAATTTTCCAACCATTTTTTGATTTTCTCGTGCGTAATAAGGGCTGTATGGGGTTTGTATTGTCATGGTGTAGTCTGATGAGCTGATCCCTGAAGCTGTGGTCTGTGGGTCTTGATGGCACGTCGCAGCTTGTCCAATGACAAACAGTAATGGTCCCGGTTAATTGTGCAGTCAGGTTCCAAGAAGTCAATGAAAATGACACCATACTGACCCCAGAAGAAGAAGGCCATCACCTTTCGGCCTGCTATTCGTGAAGGTCTTGGTTTCTTCTTCCGAGGGGAACCTGGATGACGCCACTCCATGGATTGGGTTTTGCTCTCATGTTCGGACAAAAACAACCATGTTTCATCCTGGGTAATGACGCCATCAAAACAGTTTCCAGTCTACAGTACAGTATATCTTATCACACCCACCCCTAACAAAACTGTAATTTTTCAAATTGATCGTTGGATGATTAAAGTCTCTCCTGATGATTACAGTATAATAGGGGAACTTATGTATAAGTGAACTGAGGTTTCCTCGATTATTGTAGCATAAAACATGGAACCCTGCGCAGATGGTCGGTCAACGCGATTTAAGCAACTTACAGTCATTGATTTGTTGACAGCAGAATGTGTCAGCCCAAAGGAGATTCATCAGAGAATGAAAGCAGTTTATGGTGATTGCGTTGATGTGAGTGCTGTGCGTCGTTGGGCGAGTAAGTTTAAAGATGGTGAGGCGGGAACATCTGACCTGCGTGACACGCAAAGAGTTGGACGTCCTGTGACAGCAACCACCGAGTTTCACAAACAAAATGTTGACAGAGTGATTCAGGACGATCGCCGTATCCCTCAGAGAGAAATTGCAAGCACAATCGACGGCTCCTAAGGGTCCAAAGGGAAAAGAAAAATGTGGTTTCCTGCAGCATGACAATGCCAAATCACACTTTTCACGTGCCACCACAACAGAACTTCAGAGACTGAATCTCACCACCGTACGGCATCCTCCATACTGTCCATAATTAGCTCCGTCTGACTTTCATCTCTTCCCGATAATGAAGACGATTTGCGGGGACATCATTACGCTTCTTATGAAGACGTTGAGAGAACTGTGAGACTGTGGTTGCAGAAACAGAGTGTCGACTTCTTCCTTGACAGCTTCAGAAAATTTGTTCATCATGGGCAGAAATGTATCCAATTGGTTGGTGATTATGTGGAAAAGTGAATATTTTCCCAGAACACTTCCATCCACATCTCTTAATACTGATTTTACTTGGTTGTTTCATTTAATTGTGTTACCCCCAAATACTTGTACAGTGTTCAGTGCTAGTCTTGTAATTAGTTATTATCAGATCCTCTCTCTATATTATAGGTATACATTTTTGTCCTTGGTTTTCCTCAATTCCTTACAATTGTCCGATGATGACGTTTTCCTCTGTCCAACAGCACCATCACTGAACAATCTTATAGTGCTGCTGATGCTATCTTCTAAATCGTTTACTTATGTGGAGATGTGGGACATTCGCTGCCTAGTGTAATGCGCTGTGTTCTATTAGTTAAATATAAAGACTAAACAAATAAGATGGTTTTAGAATGCCTGTAATTCACCATGTGTATTGCACACAAAAATAAATATCATTTGAGTGTTTCACACTAAACCATAAGATTTGTTTCAGTTTTAGGTAGGATTTCTTGCTCAAGATTCCATGTGTGACAACTGCTTTAACATCTATAATGGTATCATATGATGACAATTACCTGCTAACAAGTGGGCTTGTCCTTCCAGAGACAGATGACATCTTATAATGAACCTGTACAGTAAGGACTTGTGTTCAGTAGTAGATGATGATACATTTGATGTCTAACCAACTCTCAATTCTATTTATTTTAACTGTGTTTCTTCATAAACAGCATATCCTATGTTCCTGAAGAGAGCTTTCAGGGTCAATATGTTATCTGGGGATATTTATTTGAAATTTATTTCCTCTTTTTATATTTTTCTATAATATTTTGGTAATTCATTTCTTTCATTTTTTGGATTGTAAGACTATTAGTTATCCTATGATATTCCACTTGATTCTTTTGTCGGAAACTGGCAGATATTCCTGCATTTATTGTTACTCGATCAGCAAAAATTTATTATAAAATTATGTTTCAGAACACAAAGTTTTTTCAGCTCTATAAAATTTTTTGTTTCCTAAATATAATTTTTGGTAAATGTTAATTCAGAGTTACTGTAAAAACACATCACTGACACTTTGTATCAGCGAGTTGTGATATCTTTGTTCCGTTTAATAGAGAAAGTCTTAGTGTGTTGGGGGCTATGAACAGATCTGGGAAAGATGGATTGGGACATATCTTTGTGTAAGATGAAGTTTTATCTTCTGTACTGAATGTGGACAAAACAATGTGTAATGTAAATGTCAACTTTTGGGATTGATCAGTTTTGAGGAGAAATTCAAAGTCATCGGATATGAAGGCAGTGTCTAGTGTAGTGTATGTTAATAATGAGAAGTGGATGCATGGTTATATTGAAGCTGCAAATATACTACAATAATTTATTTTGAACAAATTAATATCTTCTTGGAAATGTGAAAAGCCTTGGCCTCTTCAAGAATAATATCCCAAAATGAACCAGACAATGAGCTGAGCCACATATTTCATAAAATATTCCAGATGAGTATTTTCGTTTTTTTCAAAGTTATGCAACAACTAACTTTGGAACAGATTCTACAGTGCTGTCTTCCAATATATACTGCTTAACATTTACAAGTCTGGTTGCTCAGATGAAGAAATATTACATAAAACTTAAATTCCATCATTTTATTATCTTCTTATTGTTCGAACTGAAGGGACAAAGCTGATTAGAGTCTCCATCAACTGTTTTCGCCTGCATGGGATGGGACTTTGCCTTTCGACATCAAGCGTTGCTGGTCGCTTTCTTGTTCTGACCTTGTAGTCTGCCTCACCTTGAATGGCTCTAAATCGATGATTTTCGGAAATATTTCAAATTCTAATTATAGTTGAACATATTTCAATGTTCCAATACGTAGCAGACTTGCAAAATTTCTCCAAACCCACATGCACGACCATTTCATCACTCAACGCGCGACACTCTCTGTTATTATTATCCACAACCTTGACCAGCAAAAGACTACCTGCAAAAGTGCCCTTTCGGAAGGAACCACAACTGCATTTGTTAAAATTTAATTAGAAATCCTGTAGAAATGTCCGATGTCGATCCTGTGGTTATAAATACATCGCTAGGAAACCAACCCAACTATTCCTTTCAATTCGAGCTGCATTCTCCAGAAATGATGAGCAAATCTTGCCGAAACGTCAGCTCTCTATATAAGACAATTACCTCACTGCACGTCTGCTTGCTTAGCTGGGTAATAACGTGCTTGCCTCCCATGCAAGCGGGCCCGAGTTCGATTCTGGGTCGGCTTGGAGATTTTCTCCGCTCGTGGACTGGGTGTTGTGTTGTCCTCATCATCATTTCATCCTCATCACCGGCAAGCAAGTCGCCCAATGTGGCGTCGAGTGAAATAAGACTTGCACTTGGCAGCCGAACTTCCCTGGATGGGGCCTCCCGGCCAACGATGCCAGACGCTCATTCTTTTTTTTTTTTTTTTTTTTTTACCTCACTGCACATGTTCTTCGGCGATTCTGAATGGGTGCACTATGCCACCTGTTATCCTCAATCACAAATCTGTGTTATTTGCCGTCGTTCATCTAGCATACAGTAAGGCAAGACTTCCACCCATCAGAAGGGCTACTCTGGCATGCCTAGAACTGTCTCTGGCATTTACAGGTGTAAAAAACTTTCCAGTTAATTGTGCCAAGCTATGAGCTGTGACCTTGGAAAAGTAGCTATGAGGACTCATTCAGCCATTGCTTTAGGTTGTATACAAAATGATCCCAATCGCTGGAAAACCTTTGCCTGCAGCCAGGTGACCGAAATCACGAGCAACACATCAATATCTCAGTGGTTCCACTGTCCGGAAGTGTATAATGTCGAATGCAAACATTCTTGTATGGAGTTACATTATTTGTTTCGTCTCAAACAGCTTCGTCTCTGCTTGGTTGATTTCATTTAACACTGCAGACTTAAGGACTGTTGGATGGCGCTAGATTATTAAGTTCACGTTGTGAGTTTTGGCATGTGTTCAGTGCTGTTAGCAAACGGCTTTTAGCTCATATGCCGTTCTTTGCGTTGTACTTACATGGCAATAGATGTTGTCAGGCCTATCCAATTCTGTCATTTTACGTTTTTTGCATAGAAATTTTAATTCAGAAGCATAAATATGCGATAATATTATTGCATGTGTTCTAGAATGTCTCTTGGAGTACCAAACCATCAAATAACCATCATTCAGCGAGCGGAGAACGGTTAGGTACTTCTGTATGAATCGTGACCTGTCATGTCTTCGAGATGCTTATGTGAGATAAAGTAGTAGAAAACTAAACTCCGTCCGAACAGGCCAGGAAGACTCAACGGTACTGACCGGCCACCGTGTCATCCTCAGCCTACAGGCATCACTGGAAGCGCATATGAAGGGGCATGTGGTCAACACACCGCTCTCCCGACCGTATGTCAGTTTGCGAGACCGGAGCCGCTACTTCTCGGTCAAGCAGCTCCTTAGTTTGCCTCACAAGAGCTGAGTGCACCCCGCTTGCCAACAGCGCTCGGCAGACCGGATTGTCACCCATCCAAGTGCTAGCCCAGACCCACAGTGCTTAACTTCGGTGATCTGACGGGAGCCGGTGTTACCACCGCGGCAAGGCCGCTGGCGAGATACAGCAGTTGTAGTTTTATTCGTCTGTAAATCAGTTTTACAAGAATATTGGTCACGTCTTGGTATAACAATTTATGAACAACAAAATTAAAGTAATTCATATACATCGACATTTATTTATTTACAGGTCTAGTATGACAAGGATGGGACAGCTGTTTTACAAATATATTACTCAATTTCGGAAAAGGATAATGCTATTCTGTTCATTCATTTCTCACTCCCAGACGCTCCACGCACTACGCATACTGTACACACACTGTTTCATAACAATACAACACCATCAGCTGATGCCAGGACCATTTTGTGTACTGCAACTTAACATTTGCTAGCCTGAAAGACAGAGTCACCATCTCTTTATAACGTTCGTGGGAGTAAAATGTTCTGCAGTCTGTCACAAACATACACTATAAGGAAAAAAAAGAAAGACGCACCACAAAGGAATTATCCGCATGGGACGGAACGGAAATCGTTAGATGTGATCTCCATGTAGATAAAAAAAAAAAAAAAAGGCTACAATTCAGAAAAACTGGGTGATTTATTCAAGAGAAAGAGCTTCATAAATTGAGCAAGTCAACAACGCGTTGGTCCACCACTGGCCCTTATGCGAACAGTTATTTGGCTTCACATTGGTTGATAAGAGTTGTTGGATGTCCTTTTGAGGGGTGTCGTGCCAAATTCTGTCCAACTGGGGCGTTAGATCGTCAAAATCCCGAGCTGGTTGGAGGACCTTGGTCGTAATGTTCCAAACGTTCTCAACTGGGGAGAGATCCAGCGAGCTTGCTGGCCAAGGTAAGGTTTGACAAACACGAAGACAAGCAATAGAAACATCTCGACGTGTGTAGATGGGCATTATCTTGCTGAAATTAAACCCAGCATGGCTTGACATGAAGTGCGACAAAATTGGCCGTAGAATATCGTCGATGTGCCACTGTGCTATTAAGGGTGCTGCAAATGACAACCAAAGGGGTCCTGTTATGAAAATAAGTGGCACCCCAGACCATCACTCCAGGTTGTTGGTCTGTAGGGCAGGCGACAGTCAGGTTGGTATCCATCTGCTGACCAGGACGTATCCAGACACGTCTTCGCTGTTCATCGAATTCAAAGTAGGGTTCATCACTCAAGAAAATTCTACTCCAGTCAATGAGATTCCAGGTCGAAGATGGGTCTGGAGACGCACCAGACTGTAGTATGATACCAACCTCACTGTCACCACCATATGGCCCGGCAACCAGGAGTAGTGGTCTGGGGTGACATTTATTTTCATAGCAGGACCCATTTGGTTGTCATCCGTGGCACCGTATTTGTAAATACCCAGAATGTGTGAAACTTCCTGGTAGATTAAAACTGTGTGCCCGACCGAGACTCGAACTCGGGACCTTTGCCTTTCACGGGCAGAAGTAAAGCTGTGAGTACCGGGCGTGAGTCGTGCTTCGGTAGCTCAGATGGTAGAGCACTTGCCCGTGAAAGGCAAAGGTCCCGAGTTCGAGTCTCGGTCGGGCACACAGTTTTAATCTGCCAGGAAGTTTCATATCAGCGCATACTCCACTGCAGAGTGAAAGTCTCATTCTGGACCCAGAATGTGTACCTACGAGTCGTCACTGTTAGAGCCTGTTAAAGACAATATTATTTTCTTCAGTCTCACCTTTGGAACATATCACCAAAGTTTATTGTTCAATTTTTTTCCTTCTATGAACAGCTGTTTTAATTTGTATATTGTTCATTAGTTAATGTGTCACATATTTTATCTTAGCTAAATAACCTTACACCGCATTTGCACTGAAATAATACCTCTTGTTTTATTACTAAACCTAACTTTAATATTTTTCATCTCTGGAAATGGAGATACTCTGTAGATGCACTACTTAAAAATCTTTGATCCAACAAAATTTCACTTCACCACATACTTACACACTTCAACCTAATGATAGCGTAGCAAACGAAAACCGCTTTGTGAAATAAATAATAAATATTATAGAATATTACACCAGTATGGTATGTTTTTTCGTTATTAAATTATAAGATATTCTACCAAGAGCCGACGGAACAGTCAGTCAATGCAATAACAAATATATTTTCGTGCACACAGAATCTTGTGGTTCTCATTGTAATAGCGCTATCATTGTGCACAGTGATCAAACTCAACGATCAGTTATGTTAACAATGTAGAGAAAAGAAAGCGCATTGCACTCGCTCATCTTGTCTGATCGAAGATTTGTTTTGTAAAGAGCATTGTACGATTTAATGGTAGACTGATGATGCATTCTAGAGACGGAGAAGTTGCTGTAGGTCAATTTTTCCACTGTCCTGTCAGGATGCATCAGTCGCGTGACATAGCTTGCGTTCGACTGGTATACAGCCACGTGTTCTGTACGTGATTTAAAGCACTGTCTACTTACGATCGTTAACGGTAAACCCGTTGGCCATCAGAGGACATCCGTCTCATGTGTGATGAAACGTGACACATTCCTCTAAACGAACTATGATTTATGCGATTTACTCCATCCGCCTGTCGCATCTTGGGTGTAAAATCGAGACTTCAGCTTCATAACTAAGTTAGCGATAGGTGCTTGTGAGGCACTCCAATTCCCGTGTGTACATTTGCCTGACACATGTGTTGTTTACAGAGTTGGTGCCGGAATGACTTGTAACATTCACATGTTGGACGCTGCTGCTATGCGTTTGACTCCCATCAGTATAGAGAGATCGTAAATTAAGCACTATGCTCGAAGTGTTAGAAATATGTAGAGCGCTGTCTGATATACTTTGATTGTGTATGTATTCGAGAATTAACACTGAATGGTCGTACTGTGCAGTCATCAACCCACATTCGCAATGATACTCGCAAAGTGGTGAAGGGGTGGTTTAGCTATGATACTGAAACTGGGAAACATGCTGTCACATCATTGGTCGGTGTTGATATTACTGTCAAATTGATAAAATTGTTCACAGAATCAACTGTAATGCTTATTATTTCAGTACAATGAGGGTGTCTTTTCCATCCCATCCGTTCACTGGCACGCTGTTGCTTACCATATAATGATTGACTGACAATGCTTGTTTGAGTTGGAGAAAGAGTTTTGTGGAGGGGTGACACCTTCTGTGGATGGCTAGCACCGAAACAGTGATCACGTGCATGACTGCAATATGAGGAATCAGCCAAAACGGAATGCAGATCAATCAGGTATGCCATCAATGTGACAGATGAGTTTAAATGTAGTTTGGAAACACACGTCAACGCCACAACACTCTTCCAATTTTTTTATGTTGTAAATGACTTTTATTTAAACTCATCCAGAGTGTGCAATGTGTTATGGTAAGAACACTAACAATATGATTTACACCGTGCGACGTCTAGAGGTAACCCAACTGACCTATCTTCCCTCCAAAATTCAAACTTCCTGCCATGTGGGCTTGGCAGGGGGATGTGGCACTTTGCAACAGTCTTGGATAATGGTACTTGCATCATCAGCTGACGTCATAGCAGCCGTCTTGAATGACGTCAATTGCATCACAGTGAGATGTCTTGGATAACAGTACTTTGGGGTGATGTCCCTGTTGTCTGTGAGAGGCCATGAATCAGAACGTCTCAATGTTCAAAAATGTTCAAATGTGTGTGAAATCTTCTGGGACTTAACTGCTAAGGTCATCAGTCCCTAAGCTTACACACTATTTAACCTAAATTATCTTAAGGATAAACACACACACCCATGCCCGAGGGAGGACTCGAACCTCCGCCGGGACCAGCCGCACAGTCCATGACTCCAGCTCCTTAGACCGCTCCGCGTCCGCAGCCCGTGGTCGTGTGGTAGCGTTCTCGCTTCCCGCGCCCGGGTTCCCGGGTTCGATTCCCGGCGGGGTCAGGGATTTTCTCTGCCTCGTGATGACTGGGTGTTGTGTGATGTCCTTAGGTTAGTTAGGTTTAAGTAGTTCTAAGTTCTAGGGGACTGATGACCATAGATGTTAAGTCCCATAGTGCTCAGAGCCAAGAAGCCAAGAAGACCGCTCCGCTGATCCCGCGCGGCCAGAACGTCTTAATGAATGACGTCAATCGCATCATCAGCTGACGTCATAGGAGCCATCTTGAATGACGTCAATCGCGTCACAGTGCGACGTCTTGGATAACGGTACTTTGGGGTAAAGTCCTTGTTGTCTGCGAGAGGTCGTGGATCAGAACGTCTTAATGTCAGTTTAGAACCTGACGCAGACCTTGAAGTCGTGGTAGAAAAACAAAATGTTTTGCACTGTACAAATCGTGGTGGAGCAGAAAAAAAACAATGTTTCAAAAAAATGGTTCAAATGGCTCTGAGCACTATGGGACTTAACTGCTGAGGTTATCAGTCCCCTAGACCTTAGAACTACTTAAACCTAACTAACCCAAGGACATCACACACATCCATGCCCGAGGCAGGATTCGAACCTGAGACCGTAGCAGTCGCACGGTTCCGGACTGCGCGCCTAGAACCGCGAGACCACCGCGGCCGGCAACAATGTTTCAATCGACGAGACAGGGCATCAGGGGGCGTCTCTTGCGACTTACAGTATAGTCCATGGGATACGATCATCCTCCTCCAGTACAGGTGATGAAACTTTAAACTAGTCTGTGCAGTTGATAAATACCTGTACATTTAATAGGATCGACACATGTGCTCGAGCCTGCACGCTTGTCGTATACGTTTTCGATATATGGGGGGCGGGAGATGCAATAAAAATCTTATCTAGTTCTCTGTCGGATGAAGTTAGTTGAGCTTTTATAGTTCGTAAATTTTCTCTGATGGATGGTACAGAATAACAAAGGTAGCATGTTGGGGAGATAGATGTGAATGGAAGTGGATCTGTAGTACTTGTATGTAGTTTGGGGGTGCACCACAGTACAGTAGCAAAAATCTTCGTCCTTCTCTCAGTTCCCGTTTCCACTGAATGGTCCAAACACAGTCCTGTCACAGTAACGCAGCTTAACCTGTTTCTACACGGTATGCAGAAGGTGGTAGATATAGTTTCCTCCAACTTCTACTCAGTTCCGAGTTACATTGGAACCATCACATGCGCACAGCTGCAAGATCGGTAGTGCAGAGTCAGAGAGGGCTATTGCATGATGCATAGGGACTATCTAAAAGGAGGCTAAAATTTTACTGTAGCAGAAAGGTTCGAGAGAGGTGACTCGTTTCGAGATGTGAGAGTATCAGAAATATTATTCACTAGTGGCTGTAATCATAAAGCACTTCTCCATAGGATCCAACGCAGGTATGTGCTTGAATGGAGGGACTTGATTCCAAATCATAAACATCATTTCTAGCGAAAAGCGGGCCACTATAGATCTGAAAAGCTAGTGTATAGTTCTTAAGACGTCAGTCAGCACAACATGTACTACTGTTTGTGATCCTCCTCAATAAGTCGTGACCTATAACTCAATGGATATATCACCAAACCTCTGACATGATATTGAGACCGAATACGTTGCAAATACTGAAGAAATATCTAGTGGCGTGAGGAACTTGCAAATACCGGTTTCATACCACGTTCCTTAGCCGAATCGCTTTCAAGATTCAACGATTTTATCACGAGGTTGCATCGTGGGCTACATGTAACCGGACTACTAGTGTGATAATATACACTCCTATGATCACTGTCTCTGTATTTGTGTGGAAAAACCAATTCGTTCGGAGGTAATGCCATACCTAGATTTATAAAGCCAGTATAGCTTTTAACATAGATGCTTGTGTGCACCTGTAGAACCAAGACCGCTTGTGATGGTAATATGGTTGTGTTTTTTACATCTGAAGGTTTGTAAGACGATTACGCCTCTCTTTCTAAGACACAGTGGTACCACTCGCACAAAAAACTTATGATATATGCCCACCAATGGTTATTTTCAGTCAGTATTATTTCGTATCATGGGTAATCAGTTATTGACGAGGTATTATACTTAGTAGTAGGGGATGTATGATAAGTTTGCCTTGGACATCAGGCTTATAAAGTATGTGTTTGTGTTCAGACATTTTCAAACGAAGGTATGGATTTGACGTGGAATACTGTGACAGCAAAGGGAAGGGTATGTCAGGTCATAAGAATGGTACAGATATTTCTATTTCCAGAGCCACAGCCGTCAGCAGGGTGTATTTCCGATACTTCGCTCATTGTTGAATGCCGTTCAATTGAGACTACAATCGTAACATTTAATTATAAGTAAAATGGTAAAACATATATGTGACTGGTTTTCTAGGATGAGAGTAGGAATGTAGCTGACTTAACCGTGTAGTCCTATAGATGGCTGAATAGCGAACTAATATTTAGTATGTGTTGGACAGCTTTCGTGATCACGTGGAAATTTGAGAAGATTCAATATGGACACGTGTTTGCACTGGGCCATTATTCCCACCCATGTAAATTGTTTGGTTGACTGCTTCTTCACATTTCACATCTTTATTTAGTTGAGAGAACATCGATTGTGGTGTACACATCTAGCAGGTGAAAGACACGTTTCTGGTTCTCTAGACGTGAGAAACACATTATGTGACGTTGTAAATAATAGGGATGATTTGGAATTTGTTACATCACCGACATCGGTATTAGCGAGTGGAAATATCAGTTTACTCTATCTTTCTTTTGTAGAGTATTTTCACGTAAAGGTCTTCGCAGACGGGATAAATTTCTAGCTACTCTATGGTTTACAGCACGCTCCACCTAGCTAAAGTTTCGGGTTTCTAGAGAAATGATTTCCAGTCTATATCTTCAGGATTATATCTCGAGAGTGATACTGCTATGCAAACGATATTGATATGTGTTTGATATCGAGAAGTACCGCGAAAATGGTATGATATTCTAGCAAACCATGTGAAATTAGATATGTTCTTGTAATCAGAGTCTGGGGATGTGTGTAGAAAAGCGAGTAAGCAAGCAGTTCCAAACCAGAAACAGTAACGTGTTTATGCCAAGGGGAAATGTGTCAATCTTTGCACAACAGTTTCAAGAGTGGCTTCGATTCACTCAGGGTGCTCTGATCACGCGTTGGGATTGGATGACCGCCCGACCTAGTGGGAAATATCTAGAGTGCGAATATACCTAAGTTGCATGTGCTTATGCTGTATGTCTTCATGGTATATGTACAAATGATGTAAATGGGTGATTTTGTATGGTGCAGGATACGAATTGTATTTTTACTACATCGACAGGGTACACAACAATATATTGCTGGATTGGAGATCGGTTTCAAGCTCTAATATTCAAGCTCCTGTTCTCAGTCGAATAACAGTGTAATTGAGTAAGAGTCTTTCCATATCTGACGATATGTAGGGCACTTTGCAAGGTTTAATTGTGGGTGTAATATGGCTATATGTATAAAATAGTTTCTTACGGCTGAGAGTCTCGTCTGCAGAAAGAAAAAAAAAGGCAGATGGTGCTTCCACACTAGCAGCGTCAGTAATTCGCTGGGTCAATCCGATTCATTCACAAGACATCCTTTGTACAGGGATATAGGAGTCTCTACATAACAGTGGGAACGTCTGTGTATGTTGAAAGCAGGAAGGGTACAACGTGGTGGACAGGGTGCCACATTAGGACCATCAGGTGAAATGCATTCGGCGTTATTCCGCGCTATTTTCGTAAACAGGTTCTGTTAGGACAAGAATTTCCATGCGGACAAGCTGAGACATCAGAAAAGCTCCTACAAAAGCGACTGTCAACTATTTTTGGGACACTATATAATTTCCGACAGGTCGAATTAGCTCTCATTTTACATAGCCATGTGACGTCAGTAAAACATTGAGAATATTTAGATGGCAAGTCATCATGCAGACGTTTTGCAGCGATGCGTCAGTCACGCTACGGCAGGTAAGCACACTGGATGAAGCTCGAATGTCCTGTTAGGATCGCTAGGGGGAAAGCAGCCTGTGCTATCCTGGAACAGATTTATATAGCGCAATCTGTAACATCAGTATCCACAGATATAACATCAGCAATGGTAAACACATGTGCTGTCCAGAGGCGTTTCGTGTATGGGATGGGTGTGAGCGTGCCTTGGAGTTCTGGGGCGAGGTGGACAGGGGTGTGTGCTGTACCTCACGTGATCGGCGAGGACATGATGGTGGAGGAGGAGACGCTGCGGAATTGGGCCGCTGCGGGCAGCCTGGTAGCTGCAGCCTTAACCCTCTAGCCTGAGGGAGGGTGGCATATGGACGCCAGAGTGACACTGTGGCGGCCACGGCCGGGGTAGGTTCGGGGCCAGGGGCAGCGGTGGAGGTGGCAGCGGCGGGTGCAGGATTGGCATTGGGCTTCAAGTGGTTGGATGTGTTTTTTACTAGCAATCTTTTGTTTAAACTGTATTCCACCGATTTCATCAACCAATAGGATGCTATGAATTGGAAAAAGTACCCCATACATGTAAAAAATATCGATTTTATTAATTTGCATAAATTTTTTATACCAACATGGTGTTAGCGTTACAATAGTTAAGGGAGTGTGTGTGTGAGTATGTGAGATGGAGCAGAACAGCAGGTTAAGTACAAAACACTAGGTTAATTTGCATAATTTTGATGTAAAACGCAGTACAATAGTTTAAGGGGGTGGGTGACAAAGAATAATGCGCCAGAAATAGCGTTCAAAAGCATGTGATATTCGAAAAGTGTACCAGAAAATGGTGGGAGGACATAACTAATTACTTAATTTGGTATCAAAGGCGGTACAATAGTTTAAGGAAATGGGAGTGACATGGAAAACCACTTAACAGAACAATAGGTTAAGTGCTGACAAAGGCCCAAACATTAGGTTAAGACACCCAGAGCACAATGCGAAACATTAGGTTATGCAGCATGTTTGTCCCATGTAACTGTTTCTTACAAGACCTACATGTTTCCAACAGCAGAGAATGATAAGTAAGAGAAATCCAACCCCCCAAACTGAATTTTTTATAAATAAACAATATATCCTTGAATTTCCAGTTATGAGCTCCTTCCTCTCCACCAATTTCCATATATTCCATACACTGCCTTGAATCCCTTAAATTGTTTGAATAAATTGTTTAAATAGACAATATCCCACACAATGTCTAAATTGTTTAAACAATATTCCATACACTACAATCGAGTAGTGCCAATTTCCAGGAGGGAGGGTGGGAGTGAAGGAGGGTTTACCAGAGGGGGAGAGGTTAATTAATTGGTCAATTTAATTAAGCAGTCAATCAAACTGATAAGAGTATGTGGGCTATTCCAATAACTCAGACGTGAAAGTGTAGTTGTAGCAGTGAGGGGGTGGCTGGGTGGAGGGGGGTCAGTTGAACAATAGGTTAAGTGCCTGTCAATCAAAAGGAAGGATCCTTTTAGCAGAACAATAGGTTAAGTGCCTGTTAAACAAAAGACAACAATAGGTTTGCCCCTGAGTGCATACCTGCCCCTGATGTAGGCAACCCACACCAACAAAATGCACCTCAACAAAGGTACTCCTGCTACTAACAATGTCTTCATCTTCAGTTCATTTACAGGAAAAATATGTTTGGTCATGTATAACTCACATGAAATAAATGAAGGTAAGCTGTCATTTATCAAACAATCATTAATAGTTTTCTTTTATTATTTTTTCGGGTGTGTAAATTAACAGTGCATCCAAGTGCCCCATTAGCTATGTAGAGATTTTTTGATAAAAGCGTGAATTCCGACTCAAAACTTGAAAAATACATACCAAAATTACAAGTTTAGCATTAACGATGGAGGAAACAACGAAAATATCTTGGAAGACCGCCGGAGGTTCATAAGCGTAAAGGAACAGATTTTTTTCATAAACTGAAGACTTAACACACGATAATGCTTTGAAGATCATTACTATGGAAGAAAATACCCAGATTTTGATCAGTCTACAGTTGAAAGAAGGGACAAGGTTCGTAGACGGAATAGACTACAAGTTATTGGTGGAAGAGGGCTTCTGGAACACTTTTAGAGGTGCTTATCCTTGGACATAACACGTTTTGAAAAGAGTGCTCTTGTACTTACTTTGCAGGCATCAGATACCTAAAATCGTTCTCAGAGAGCTTCTGAGGAACAGATGAGCTGTAGATACGTAAGTCCAGCTATACCAGTCTGAAAAGTTCTTGTTCTGGAACTGACGTAGATAGATTCAAAGATTCTAAACTGAAATTCAGTATGAAAAGGTAATTAAAAAACGCGTTTGACTCAAGCAGATTGTATCATTGGTTTTGATCGTAATACTATGAGGTAAGAGTAGTCTAGAATTAACTAGGATGTCTCATGGTGAAGCACTGTCTCATGGGGTATCTTTCCTGGTTGCAGAGGCTATCCGTCATGCAAGGTGGATGGAGAAAGCTTTCAATTGCGTGGAGATCTTTATATTTCAAGACGAATTTCCATTATCTCCCTAGAAGAGAATCAAATGTGTGATAAGACAAATTTTTTTATTTTTGACTCAATCACTTTTTGTGATACAATCATAACCGGTTTCGGCCTTCAAAGACCACCTTCAGATGCTAAAATAGAGAAGAGTAAACTGTAAGTTAAGACTTCAAACAAGTGCAATGATTTTCTATAGCTCTACTTTTGAGCTTAGAGAAGCGCTATTACAATGCATATGGTTCATACATTTGCGCGGCATTTGATGAATAAATGTCATACGTTGCCAACTAAACATAAAATGAAAAATCAGTGAATTACATACTTACAACCAAGTATTCTTTTCCTTCCCTACTCTTTGCGTTAGATGCACGCGTCCTCTATAAGTCAATATTCAATCATAAAAACCATAAAATATGACAATATTACAATAATATTTCAATCAATTATTCGTTAAATATGAAAGTAACTACAGATCGTTAAAACAGTAAAATCTATTTAGAATAATAAAAGAGACAGAATAACAATCTTAACGATATATTTTTCGATGACCGGTGGCGCTGCAATTTGGACTGTTAGGTCTTTACGCCACCGTACATTGGCTGAGGAGTTTATCCGGTTCTTTCCGTTTCGTTACGCAAATCTCTAGTTCTTCTAAAATGTGTGACCCATTTTTTGACATTGCGGTTTTTTTTAGTTGCTGGTCAGTGCTACCAATATCGTATCCCTCCTTTTGCATATATAAACCTAGTGCTATTTCATTGCTGGCGTAGGTGTGTTTCTTTGAATCTCAAGTCACAGGACTTTCTGTCTGGCCGATATAGCTTTCATCACAGTCAGCAGACCAGGGTGGCCGAGCGGTTCTAGGCGCTACAGTCCGGAACCGCGCGACCGCAACGGTCGCAGGTTCGAATCCTGCCTTGGGCATGGCTGTGTGTGATGCCCTTAGTTAAGTTAATTTTAAGTAGTTCTAAGTTCTAGGGGACTGATGACCTCAGCTTTTAAGTCCCATAATGCTCAGAGCCATTTGAACCATTTGAACCTAAGGACATCACACACATCCATACCCGAGGCAGGATTCGAACCTGCGACTGTAGCGGTCGCGTGGTTCCAGACTGAAGCGCCTAGAACCGCTCGGCCACATCGGCCGGCTTATCACAAATCACAGCATGATATTTGCAGACCCCAGATTTCCCTCGTTTATTACTCCTATATGGCAAATTATGACGCACTCGTGTTATTGTGTTATCTGCTGTCCTGAACGCAATTTTAACTCTCTTTTTCTGGAATGTGTGCTCAGTTCCATTTAATGTATTGCTTATGTATTTCATGGTGGCGTCCCTGGCTTGATGGGATTCCATCTGTACATGCCGTTTATTTCTCTTCTTTATGTTCTTCTTAATTTTGTTGTATATAGTATTCACTTGCCCGCAGCTCGTGACGTCGCGGTAGCGTTCTCGCTTCCCGAGCACGGGGTTCCGGGTTTGATTCCCGGTTGGGTCTGGGATTTGCACCTGTCCTGAGATGACTGGGTGTTCATCCCCCATTACGGTCGGAGGAAGCCAATGGGAAACCACCTCCATTAGGACCTTGCCTAGTACGGCGGTGCGGGTCTGCCGCATCGTTCCCCTATGCTCTGTCAAGAAGCATGGGACTTTACTTCCATTTTCCATGGTATTCACTACATCCGGGTTATATCGTTTGCAAGGGCGAACTATTTTAGTATGTCTAATTCTTTCTTCACTTCCGCTTGGCATAGGGGAAGCCGTATTATTCTACGTCTCATAGACGGAAAGTATGCATGCTTCTAACATAGAGAATGATGGGAGTGGATGTTGATAGTCACGTCCGTACATGTCGATTTTCCGTATACTTGAAATGCATGTCTACCGTTGTTGTTGTGTATGGTCAAATCTAAAAAATTAATCTTTGCATCTAGTTCATCTTCCGTCTTGAATTTGATCTTGGCATGCCTGATATTTATTTTCCTGGCCAAGTTTTCTATTTACGTTTTGCTCCCTTTGTAAAGCATCACTGAGTCATCAACGTTTCTTTTGTAGTATACTACGTCGTTAACAATTTCTGGATTCTCCTTGAAAAAACTCTTTTGTAGCTGGTTGATAAAGATATGATCAGTGGTTCCTGCTGAACAGTTTTCCATGGCATGACCGTCGCCACAAGTTTGACGACCGGCTACGTTGCCAAGAGCATCGTTACATGTTGTTATAAGTAATATAAATGCGTAACACGAACGCTCAAAGAGTTTTAATTTTTTCATAATTCGGTTGCGTGACCACCGTAATTTCTTCGCTGTCTGTACATACGTCTAGGTCTCACGTGTTCAATTGACAAGATGCTTGCATTGAGCAAAGAAGACTTTAACAAGTGTATTTGTTGTAAACATCTAAAAAACAATGTACTCACAACTTTCTGCATCAAGAATGGAAAGGCAACATAATGGAAGAGCGTGTGACTGTAGGTAGGAGGAATATTGTTCAACAAATAGTGGCAATGCAACAGAATGGTAAAAACATGTGTTACCTGATTGGATCCACCAACACAACACGTTCCATTTACTGGAACTGCACACACTTTTAAAAATGTTCATCCAGTGTCCCATACAGAAGAAGTAGTAGCAAGTTGTGTACCGACAAATAATGTGCATTACCTGTGTGAAAGGCAAATAAAAACGGCTCGAGTTAGTGAATATGATTGGACTCGAATTTGTGGCAGCATTAACGGAGGAGGAAAAGACCTACAGTTACTTTCAACAGGATGGAGAACTGCCTATATAGCGGGCCGAACGTGGATCACATTTACACAATCTTCACGTCTGACAGAGTTGTTAGCGTGTCAGTCTGGTCGCGGCCCTAGCTGGCCACCCAGGTCACCAGATCTGTCAGTGTGCGACTACTTTGTGTGGGGAGCCCTCAAGTCTAAGGTGTATCGCAACAACCCTCATGGTCTTCGATAACTGCATTAGAACGTTTCGGATGAGAATGCAGCAATTCCAGCTGTCCGGCTTCGATCCGCCTTGATCAACTTGCTGACCAGAGCCAAAAGTGCCAAGAGATGAATGACGGTCACTTTCAACATTTGCTATAATCAGGTTAGTACTATATTTCCTTTTCTCTGCTGAGTTTGTTAGTACTTTGGAACTCTGTTCTCCAGACCACTTTCATTATTATTATTTCATAGAAGGAGGGATCGGTTGGTAGGACATGTTCTGAGGCATCAAGGGATCGCCAATTTAGTACTGGAGGGTAGCGTGGAGGGTAAAAATCGTAGAGGGAGACCAAGAGATGAATACACTTAGCAGATTCAGAAGGATATAGGCTGCAGTAGGTACTGGGAGATGAAGAGGCTTGCACAGGATAGAGTAGCATGGAGAGCTGCATCAAACCAGTCTCAGGACTGAAGACCACAACAACAACACTATTATTATGTGTGTATAGTGTTATACCGTTATACTTAGTGGTTTGCTATTATTAAAGCGCTAGCAGAGCTACGTGTGGACAAGGATACGGTGGTGTTCTGCAGGTGACAATAGCCCAAACAGTCTGCAGCGGAAGGGGACATGAATGTGTTCCACACAACTCTGTAGCAACAGCAACAGTCTGCAAGTGTGTATAGCAGGCAGTAGTAACAGCGTTCTCTACGCAAAAAGCGGTTATAAAATTGTAGCTATGTAAATAAATATGTGCTACAAAAATGTTTTTTTTTTATTTTCAACCATATCAATCAATAATAATACACACAACTTCATAGAATGAACGTTAGGGGAGAGTCTTATGTATGGACCACGGCATCTCAGCCCGGAAATGTTAAGTGATGACACACAACTACAGTTTATTAAGTGCCAGCAGTGGAACTTGCAGCTGCAGAGAGTTTCAACTGTCACCTGCGTCACAGGATACGCCCACCCTCATATACACAGCGCTGTGGGTTTGAACTTTGCAAGGTAAGTGGATAGAGTAGCTACACAACTGTTGATGCTGTAGCTGATCTACACATGTTAAGATATGGAGCAAGAATTGATGTGATGTACCTAATTGATGCAAAGCCAAAGAAACAAAACTGAGAATGTTGGATGTGTACTCTGACCAATCTAGTTTTCAGATGTGAGCACTCATCTGGCTAGAGTATGTACTTTCCATACATGTACTGAATGAGGTAACACATCGACATTGCAAGCTCCAACATGCTGAGACGATTTTTAAATGAACAGATTAAAACGCAAACATGTGCCTGCCTTATTTTAAGATAGTAAATTAATGTTGAGGCCTCCAAGACAGTGAGTTGCAATACCTGTCAGTAAGTATTTAGCCACACCTAATATTGTTACTATGTGTATATTCCACACACAGATCTACGTATTACAGCAGCAACAATAGTCCATAAGTGCATATTCACAGCCTCAATATGATGTACCTACCCGATGCAAGACAGTCATCCTGCTAATATTGAGAATGCGGGATGTGTGCTCCGACCAGTCTACTTTTAGTATACGAACACTCCCTGTACAAACACTACTGGGTGTCTACAAAAGACAATGTAATGCATTTGGTGGAACAGCGATGTTGTGGTGTACTACGAATTGCTTCCCCGACGTGCACTCTCACTGCTGACATTTATTGTCAACTGAGGCATCTTGCAGACGCAGTCCAAGAACAACGACCAGGAAGACTGCGTGGAGTGATGCTACTCCACGATAGCGCCTTCCTGCATTCTGCTAGGCTTACAAAAAACGCTATACAGGAGGTGGGTCAGGAAGTCATTCCGCACCTGCCTTATTAATCTGATCTTGCGCCCTCCGATTTTCACGTTTTCCACTCTCTATCGAGCAATCTTCAAGGCCTTCCTTTCCAGATGAAAATGCGCTCCAAACAAGGCTCGACGAGTTCTTCGCCTCAAATCGTCGTGATTTCTACAGTAGCGGAATCGAGAAGTTATCCCAGCATTGGCACACTGTTGTAAATAGTGAAGGAGAATTTATTATTGATGATTAAAGTCTCTATTATGTGATAATCGGGTTCCAAACACGGAGCGAAAAATTATAAGGGAAAAAAAAGCCGCGATGTTAATGACTGCGCCACCATTTCAACTGAAAGTATCATGCGGCAGAAAGCCCATAAAGTACCTCGAAAATACCTCTGAAACTTTGTCGTTTTTTCAGAAACGGTCGATTATTTATGGATTAGGAGAGACACGTGTTTGCTCATTTTGGGAAAATCGGACGACTGCATGCAGCTTAGAGATTTCATCAGCCACAGATAACACCTGAAACCTCTTCGTCAAACGAACTGGGGAGGCCCTACGATTGGCTCCTCAGAAAGTCTTTCACTGCCTCCCACTCGACCACGGGCGAAGGGTCAATCTCAGTGTAGGCAGCACCAGGGGCGGCCACAGAAGTGGATCCATAGGTGGACACGTAGGACGTGCTCGACGTCCCTCACATCTCCGCGTTCGATCCCCCAAAGTGATACCTCTTGGTAGCAGCGTCAAGCTGTGTGACAGAAGCCAACACCGCCTAGAGCTGTGAACGAAGGGTCACCAACTCAGCTCCCATCTGTACACAGCAATGACAGGTCCTATCCATTACTGAAGTGGTTCCTGTTTGAAGCTCGTAAATATATGTAACAAACAAACAGTGTACTCGGCTTATTAGGAGCAGTAATCCGAAGTGCTCTCTCACTGACTGTCTAACTGACACTGAGCTATACTAACCAAAACAAACAAAAGCCTGTGCGATATGAGTGTCGATAGAAGGGTTGATAACAACGACGGTACTGTACGCTACACTGTTATTAAAATAAAAGGTTGTGACTAGTAAGCACTCGAACACACAAGAGATTACAAAAATAAACTAGTAACCATACAGATAACTGAAAATAAGTCGAACCTGCTTGAAGCTTGTAAATATATATAATACATGAAAAGTGTACTTGCCTTATTAGTAGCAGGAACTTGTGTTCTGTCACTAAAGGTCTGACTGACACTTCAGTGATTTAATTATTGACTCATCTCCCCCTTGCAGGAACATGGAGGAGCATTTCTGATGTCAAACTCGGAAAGCCATTTTCAAGAGAGTTATATGATTCCCTGTAGAAACTAATTTTTCATTTCATTCACCAGCTATGTTCAGAAAGTGGTTGTTAGATACTGTACATATATCTTATTTATCAGTAACAGAAACATTTTTACTACATACTGACTATATACCCTAGACCTTGTGCTGCTGACCAGACACTTCCTACACGACTGACAATATGGTTTTAATTTTATCTTGTGAAGTAGCTGTTCTTTTAGTGTACCATTTCCTCTTTGTCTTCCTAATAATATTTTAAGCACCATACAGTACTGTCTGTAATAGGCTACTGTAGCTCGATTCTGAGTGCTTCTTACATTTTGCTATAATTCCCACCTTGTTCTACATGATATCCTTATCCCTCTAGTCAGCTAACCAGGCTGCCTTTTACTGACAGTACCCTATTTTGAACTTTCTGATGGAAAGCAGTTTCCAAAGAGCATGAGAAATGAGTTGAGGGAAGCATTATATTTGCCATGTATGTTATTGGCACTATGGACATCCTTCCACCCTTGTTCCTTAACGAGGTTTAAAAACTCTCTATTGCCATTGGATTAGGTTCCCTACATAGTTTGTAATTATATATACAATTTGTTTGAGTACAAAAACCTTTTAGTGTTAAAATTTGGGCACCATGGTTTGAAAGGCTAGTCACCATTTTACTGACAGAATACCCATCTAGTAATGAAGAATGAATAAAAATATTGTGTATAGTTTTGCTGCAGTTCTCATGCATCCTGGCTGGAAAAAAATTGAGTCTGCATTAGATCACATGAATTTAGGAGATCTTCCAACATCCTTTTACCCGCACAATCGCATACGAAGGGCAGTGCATCGGCGGAGCTGTCATTTGTACTCGGGTGATTCATGTGGAAAGGTTTCCGACGTGATTATAGCCGCACGTCGGGAACTGACAGACTTTGAAGTAGAAGGAGCTAGACGTATGGGACATTCCATTTCGGAAATCGTTAAGGAATTCAATATTCGGAGATGCACAGTACCAACAGTGTGCGGAGAATATCAAATTTCAGGCCAACACTATGACCAACGCTGTTTACTTAACAGCTGAGAGCAACAGCGTTTCTGTAGAGTTGTCGGTGCTAACAAACAAGCAACAATGCGTGAAATAACCGCTGAAATCGACGTGGGACGTACGACAACCGTATTCGTTAGGACAGTGCGGCAAATGTGGCGTTAATGGGCAATGGCAGTAGACGACCTACGCGAGTGCCTTTGCTAACAGCACGACATGGCATGCAGCTTAAGAGTTGATGGTAGGATTCGATTGTGGCGCAGACTCCACGAAGCCATGGACCATAGTTGTCAACAAGGCACTGTGCAAGCTGGTGGTGGCTCCATAATGGCGTGGGCTGTGTTTACACGGAATGGACTGGGTCGTGGTTATGTTCGGCTACTTGGGAACCATTTTCAGCTGTTAATGGGCTTCATGTTCCCAAACAACGATGGAATTTTTGTGGATGACAATGTGCCATGTCACTGAGCCACAATTGTTTGCGATTGGTTTGAAGAGCATTCTGGATAATTCCAGCGAATGATTTGTACACGCTCGACATGAGTCCCATCGAACATAATGGACGCACTACGGGAATTAACAGACTTTACACGCAGTATGGTAGTTGGAGCTGGATGCATGGCACATCCTATTTCGGAAATAGTTAGGGAATTCAGTATTCAGAGATCCACAGCTTGAAGAGTATGTCGAGAACACAAAATTTCAGGCATTACCAATAAACAGGGACAATGCAGTGATCCGCGGCCTTCACTTAACGACCGAGAGCAGCGGCGTTTATGTAGAGTTGTCAGTGTTAACAGACAAGCAACATTGAGTAGAATAACCGCAGAAATCAATGTGGGACGTGCAACGAAGATATCCATTAGAAGAGTGCATCGAAATGTGGCGTTACTGGGCTATGGCACCAGATGACCGACTTGAGTGCCTTTGTTAACATCACGACATCGTCTGCAGAGCCTCTCCTGGGCTCGTGGCCATATCCGTTGGAGCCTGGACGACTGGAAAACCGTGGCATCATCAGATGACTCCCGATTTTCAGTTGGTAGGTTTCGAGTGTGGCGCAGACTGCAGGAAGCCATGGACCCAAATTGCCAAGAAGGCACAGTGCAAGCTGGTGGTGGCTCCATAATGGTGTAAGTTATTTCTACTCAGAAAGGAGTGGGTCCTCTGGTCCAACTGAACCGATCATTGAATGGAAATGTTTATGTTCAGCTACTTGGATACCATTTGCAGCCATTCATTGACTGTATGTTCCAAAACAGTCATGAAATTTTTATGGATGACAATGCGCCATGTCACAGGGCAACGAGTGTCCGTTATTGGCTTGAGGAACAATCGAGCGAATGATTTGACCACCCAAATCATCCGTCACGAATCCCATCGAATCTCTATGGGACATAATCGAGAGGTCAGTTCGTGCACAAAATCCTGTGCCGGCAATATTCTCACCATTATGGACGGCTATAGGGGCAGCATGGCTCAATATTCTGCAGAGGGCTTCCAACGACTTGTTGAGCCCATGCTACGTCGAGTTGCTGCACTACGTCGTGCAAAAGGAGGTCCGACACGATATTAGAAGATATCCCATGACTTTGTCACCTCATTATATTGTATACTGCATTACACAAGAAAAGCGACACAGATACATGACAGTGTTTTTCAGTGTAGTCACCAAGTCACCGAAAAGAACCGTTGGAACGTTCTACCAATCGTTCAATTCTTCGGCTATAGGAATCCGGTCCTTGGCCACTGAGACATTCGAGAATTGCTGTGTGAACATCGTCGTCGTTAGAAAATCTCTTTCTCCCCATATTTTCTTTCAGCTTGCTAAAAAGAATGAAATTGCGTGGTGCAAGACCTAGACGTCCCGAGCAATATCACACATGTCTCTGCGACCTTGGTCAAATTGTTGGCACCAATTCACTGTGACTGGATGTGACATTGCATGTGGTCCATATGTTTCCAGAATTTCGTGGGGAATCTGTGTACAGTTGAGACGTTTTGCCGGTAAAAATCGTCCGCGTCCTTCAAGTTTGGAATACGTTTACAGCGGCCGTGCCATTTCACTGTCGGACTGTGATGCACCTGTTATCCGTACAATGGCAGAAGTGTGTCTGAAGAAACCCGAAACACGTACTCCTTTCTGACAATACATCACTCCTGTTTCACGATGGTCTTAGCAGAGGACGACACGTGTAAATTGATTTCTGAAATCTCTGTGTAGTAGTGTGGTGCCGTTGAGTTCCTGCACAGCATTCAGAATGGCTCTCTAGGAACCACTTATTTCATATTGGCATTAAAGTCTCGGGGACTTGACATCGCGAGCAGGAATACCGAAAACGATAAACCGCAGCCTGAATGGGTCGCAATCCTGCTACTGTTGAATTTCTCCTTCCTATACGGCACATTAACAATGAAATGAAATGATCTTATGGCATTATTGACCGAGAGACTACATTTGGGCTGGTTTGGCTGACTAGAGCAAGTCGTTTTATTTGACACCACTTCAGTGACAGGCGTGTCGAAAACGATGAAATAATGGCGAGGACAACAGAACACTCAGTCTACGAGCAGATAAAATCTCCAACCGGACTGGGCATCGAAGCTGCGCCCTCTGCATTGCAGTCAGCCTCGTTGAACACTCACGAGGAGAACACGACAATCGAGTTTATGAAATCGGATGCAAATGTGGACTGGTGTATGTAGGTGCGTCTAGTCGTCCAATAAGCACAAGGTTATTTGAACACGAGCGATATATCCGTCTCTAACAATACAACAAGTCACCAGGAACAGTGCAGGATGAAGATCGAATTTCGAGAGGCCCGCGTACTGGCGAAACAACAGTTTAGTTTGAGGAGGAAGATTAGACAGGCTATAGAAATAGCCAAGCGACCTGAAAACATGAATAGAGAAGACGGATACCGAATTCCAGTTGTCTCGGCTGCCAGCAGTGACAGCTTTACGGAAGGACAGCTATCGCAAAGCAACAGGCGCGCGGTATGCCACAGCGGCGCAGCGTGCACAGAGTGCTGACGCGCCCTAGTCGATACTAGCACTCCGTCTTCAGGCCACGAGTGGCCTACCGAGACCATCCGACCGCCGTGTCATCCTCAGTGGAGGATGCGGATAGGAGGGGCGTGGGGTCAGCACACCGCTCTCCCGGTTGTTACGATGGTATTCTTGACCGTAGCCGCTACTATTCGGTCGAGTAGCTCCTCAATTGGCATCACGAGACTGAGTGCACCCCGAAAAATGGCAAAAGCGCATGGCAGTATGGATGGTCACCCATCCAAGTGCCGACCACGCCCGACAGCGCTTAACTTCGGTGATCTCACGGGAACCGGTGTATCCACTGCGGCAAGGCTGTTGCCCAAGTCAATACTAGGCAGTTGGTAAACAACACTACGCCGCAGTCGCCGCTCAATTTCCTATTTGCCGATTTCCACCAATGGCAAGCAATAAAGGAAACTCCAATTGAAAACGACTATTTCCGCCAATGACAACAAGCAATGCAAAGACCAATAAAAGAACACCTAATACCCTTTCTCCTCACCCTCATATCCAATGACAGCACTCTTCCATAGCATATAAGTACCCTAACTAGTGCTCATTCAGCATCACGAGGGTTGGATCCCCTCCTTCGAAGACGTCAGATTACAGAGCCTGGGCTACCCTCAGGGTGAAATCTACGCTTTCGAAGCGCCTGTTGCTGTTGCTGTCAGTCCGTCCGTTTGTCTGCCTGCCTGCCTGCAATTTTCACCCGCCATCACTGCTGCCGGTGTTGTCGTCCGTCCATCCGCCTGCTTGCCTGCCTACCTGCCTGCCTGCCTGTGCGCCGCCGCCGCCGCCGCCCGGTGCTCGCCGCCGCCTGCTGTCCGTCCGTCGCCGTCCATCCATCATGAGCCTTCCCACCTCCTCTGTCATCTACACCTCCCCTCACCCTCTTCCACCGTCACTTATTGGAGTGCCATCCCTGGCCTCCCTCCTTACACCTCGCCTCCCCTCATCCATTCCCCCATTTCCTCCCCTGCTGTGTATCCCCACATCTACACCCTTCCCCCAGCCTCCACACCCACAGCAGCTCCCACTCCTGCCCCAACCCTCTCGTACGCCGATGCTGCCACCTCTGCTGCCACTGCCGTCACTTAATCATCTGTGTCCCCTGCACGCATCACATCACGCCAGGCCACCATCGCCACCACTGAACCAGCTGCTTCTCCTGGCACCTTCACCACACCAAAAGGATCTGCCACCCGTCACCTCCCTCTCCTCCCCATCCCTCTCCTCTCCTCTCCTCTCCTCCCAGCCTACAGTCTCCAAAAAAAAAAACAAAAAGCGCGTCATTGCCGATCCTGCCCCTGCCCCTTCCCACAAAACACAAAAAAGACACTGTCTCCTCCCCCCCCCCGTTGTCGTCTCCATGGACACCATCCCTCCTCTTGCCACCCATACCCCAGTCCCCACCCTCCGTACCTTTGTCCTGTCAACCCCACCCGGACCCTTGATGCCTATACCCTCACCATGGAGATACGAAAGCATCTACCTGGTGCTCCCATCTTCCAACTGATTCCCCGCTGGGACTCAGTCCTTATCAAGTCCCCATCCCTCTCCTTTCATACGGACTTCCTCCATAAACTCCCACGTGTTATGTTTGGCCCCCATGCATCCCTGACACCCTTCCTCTCCTCTTCAGCCCAAGCCTGCCCGTCGCCCCCCCCCCCCCACCTACACCGCCGTGATCACCAAGCTCAGCCCGGTGATCATGTAGGATGAGGTGTTGGCAGAACTGAAGACCCACCCGGACCTGGAAATTCGCTCTGCCTGCCGTATCCACAATGTCTCCGGTCCCACCTAACTCATGCAGGTCTTTCAGAGTCTGCCCCCTCCATTGACCATCTCCTCACCCAGGGTGCTCTGATTTACCACTGTCGCCACCCTGTTGAATCCTCCAAATCCCGTCCCCAATCCTACCGCTGCCAGTGATGCCTCATGTACAACGATCACATGACCCCTAACTGCAAACCCCCCCGCCTACCTGTCGCCATTTCAAGGCCTCCCACTTTCGTAGAAACTGCCCCAACCTTGCTGCTCCTCCTTCCTGTAACACCTGCAATGGCCCCCATGCCACCTACTTCCACAAGTGTAAAGCTAAAGCCTCTCCTGCCACCCCCAAGCTTACAGTCCCTGTCCATCTCGTTGATTCCCCCCATCCACTCCAACAATTCCCTCTGTCCGCCCCCTACGGCTGAGGACATCATCCAGTTCCTTACCATTGTCCTTCAAAACATTCACCCTTTTCAGCGCCCCCACACATTCCAACAGCTCTCCCTTGCTGCCCGCTCTGTCTTGCAACCGGACCCCTTTGCCACTTACTCACACAATCAAGCCCATTTCACCTTCACCCGCTTCGACACCCTAATTCAAGCCTCTTCCCTTCCCTCTCTTCCCCTCCTCTCTTCCCTTCATGGCACAGCATCCTCTTCCAGAACATCCGTCATTGCCTCTGCCAACCTCCTTGAGCGTATTGGCATCGACATCCTTGACCCCACAGGTAGCGACCACGTCCCCATCCTTCTCACCATAACGCTTGCTCACTACCCCCTCTGCCTCCCCACCGTGCACCCCCTCCCAAGGTCGTCCATAACTACTGTCATGCTGATTGGGATGCCTACTGGGAATCCATCGCCACCCAGGTCGAAAGTTACCCTCTTACCCATCACCATCCTGATGACATCATCCATGCATCATCCTTCCTTCAGAAGGTAATTACTGACGCCTTGGAGGCCCATGATCCTACTAAAACCATCCACCCCCACCTTCCCACTCTCCCTCTGTGGGCTGTCCTCCTCCTCCTCCACGAATCCCGCCGCCTCTATCGCTCCTTCCTGTGCACTCATGTCAGGGATACACTCCAATGCCACCGGCAAATACAGTTACATGTACGGAACCTTATTACAGCAGAGAAACGCCGGGACTGGCGTCAGACTCAACGCCACCCTCCCTATCAACTCCTCCAAATACTGGTCCGCCTTCCATCGCCTTACTGGTTCCCATTCTGCATCCCATTACCCCCCTTCTCCATAACGACCACCCCCTTCCCGACAGCCTCAGCAAGGCCAACCACTTCACTTCCCACCTTTGAGGTCTTCTCCATCCCTGATGATCCCCACTTTGACTGTTCTCTTTTCCCCACCATCATTGATCGCGCCGATACCTCAGCCACTCCACTTGCTCCTAGTCAACAGTACTTGGGGCAGTTGCTCTCCCCCCCCCCCCTCCTGCGACATCAACACTCATCACAGCATAAGACATTAAACTTATCCCCCGGTCCAAATGCAACATGGCCCCTGGTCACGACTGTGTCACCTACTGCCGCCTTAGAGAAAGCCCCTTCTCTTTCCTGACTGTCCTTGCCCATCTTCCCTACCGGCATCTACCCCGACCTGTGGAAGATTTCCCACGTCCTCTTATTCCTCAAATCCAACAAACCCCCTTCCGTCGCCTCTTCCTATCATCCCATCTGCCTCACCTCTATCTTCAATGAGGTCTTCGAATCAATCCTCTCCCATCGTATCCATCAGCACCTTAATCAACACCACCTCCACCCCCTTACCCAGTGTGGCTTCTAACCCTCCTTCTCCGATGAAGACCAACTCCTTAGCCTTGTTCACCTTCTCTCCCTCCAGCTTAACTCCCGTTGCTCCACCATTTTTGTTTCCCTTGACCTCCAAAATGCCTATGAGCATGTATGGCATCCTGGTCTCCTATTTAGACTCCAAACCTACGCCCTGCCTCTCAGTTTTGTCTGTCTGGTCGCTTCCTTCCTCTCACGCCGTCCTTCCTATGTCACCCTCCACAACACCAACTCCTGTATCTTTTATCCCATTGCTGGCATCCCCCAGGGCTCCATCCTCTCCCCTCTCCTCTATCTCCTGTACACCACTTATATGCCCAAGCCACACCCACCTGTCCACCTTCTCCAATATGAGTGGAGATTCCCAAACATTGCAATAATTTTAATAGAAAAGATGAAGGCATTAAACTGGATAAGATATGGATGTCAACATTGCAGCAACAGTGTGACAATCGATTAATTTCAATTGAGAAAGTTGCCAATATCAGAGATTATACCACAGCCGATGTCACGTGAGTGACAGTGGCGCCCTCAGGATGGCTTATATATATGGTGCTCACTCACGCTCTCGTTGCAGTTCGCCGCTTGGCCTCAGAGGATGCCTCCTGCAGTCGAAGGCGAAACGTCAGGGGAGAGTTTTATGTATGGACCATGGCATCTCAGCCCAAAAGTGTTAAGTGATGACAACACCTGCCATGAAAGCCTTCATTCTATGTTCACCTTGACCAGTTCACCACTTGGTGTAACCAGTGGTTCCTTTGTCTCAACCCCTCCAAACTGCAGGCAATCATCATAGGCCGCACCACCCGCTCCTTCCATCTCCATGACTTCTACCTCACCCTTTATGGTCATTCCATCCAGCTCACCCCCACCCTGAAATACCTTGGCCTCACCCTCGACTGGCAATACACCCTGAGGAAGGCGTCTTGCAATAGTCGCCGAAACGTCAGAATTTTATAGTTGACAATGTGGCCCCAAACCCAGAGGAATTTTATTGATTGTGACAACGTCCGCGGAAGCTTACGTTTACATGTCATAGCTGTGTTGGGAAAGAACCAGAGCTCCAAGCCCTAATAGAGAGCAGTGAAGCTCAAATAGTTATAGGTACGGAAAGCTAGCTGGAGTCGGAAATAAGTTCAGTAGAATTTTTTTCAAACAACCAGTGTTCAGAAAGGATAAATTAAACACAGTTGGTGGTGTATTTATTGCTGTCAGAAGTAGTTCACCTTGTAGTGAAATTGAAGTAGATACTACAATATACTAGTATACCATATACTAGTATAGGTTCTAGCGGTTCTAGGCGCGCAGTCCGGAACCGCGCGACTGCTACGGTCGCAGGTTCGAATCCTGCCTCGGGCATGGATGTGTGTGATGTCCTTAGGTTAGTTAGGTTTAAGTAGTTCTAAGTTCTAGGGGACTGATGACCACAGATGTTAAGTCCCATGGTGCTCAGAGCCATTTGAACCAACTAGTATAGGTAGAGGTTATACTTGACAATCGGACTAAACTATTAACTGGATTGTTCTACCGACCCTAGACTCATAAGTTCAAAGAAAACATGAGTCTCATTTCAAATAGGTACTCCAGTCATACAATTATAGTCGGTGGTGTCTTCAATCTACCATTGATATGCTGGAAAAATTATACGTTTGAAGCCGGCGGCAGGCATAAAACTTCACCCGAAATTGTACTGAATGCTTTATCAGAAAATTATTTTCAACAATTAGTTCATGAGCCCACTCGAACGTAATTGGTTGCGAAAGCATACTTGACTTCTTAGCAACCTGGACAAATAGGGAGTATCATGACGAATACAAGGATTAGCGACCACAAGGCAGTTTCTGCTAGGCTGAAAACCGCAACACCCACAGCCATCAAAAAGAACGCAAAGTACATCAGTTTAAAAAAGCTGATAAAAATGCTCCTAATGCCATTTTAAGACAATCTTCACTCCTTCCGATCTGATCATGTAAGAGTAGAAAAGATTTGGAATGATTTCAAACAGATAGTATCGACGGCAATTGGGAGATATATGCCACACACATTAATAAGTGATAGTACTGATCCCCTATGGCACACAAAACGGCTCAGATAGCTGTTGCAGAAGCAACGAAACAAGCATGCCAAATTTAAAAGAACACAAAATCCCAAAGATTGGCGAAGTTTTGCAGAAGTTCGAAATATAGCGCGTACCAGCCCGCATCTCGTGGTCGTGCGGTAGCGTTCTCGCTTCCCACGCCCGTGTTCCCGGGTTCGTTTCCCGGCGGGGTCAGGGCTTTTCTCTGCCTGGTGATGGCTGGGTGTTGTGTGCTGTCCTTAGGTTAGTTAGGTTTAAGTAGTTCTAAGTTCTAGGGGACTGATGACCATAGATGTTAAGTCCCATAGTGCTCAGAGCCATTTGAACCATTTTATAGCGCGTACTTCAATGCGACATACTTCTAATAATTTCCACAACCTAACTCTGTCTCCTAGTCTGGCAGAAAACCCAAAGAGATTCTGGTCGTAAATAAAGCATTCTGGTCGTACATAAAGCACACCAGTGGCAAGACGCAATCAATACCTTCACTGCGCATAACAAATGTTCAAATGTGTGTGAAATCTTATGGGACTTAACTGTTAAGGCCATCAGTCCCTAAGCTTACACACTACTTAACCTAAATTATCCTAAGGACAAACACACACACCCATACCCGAGGGAGGATTCGAACCTCCGCCGGGACCAGCCGCACAGTCCGTGACTGCAGCGCCATAGACCGCTCGGCTAATTGCGCATAACAACGGTGAAGTCATTGATGACAGTGCCACTAAAGTCGAGTTATTAAATACGGTTTTCCGCAACTCCTTCACCAAAGAAGACGAAGTAAGTATTCCTGAATTCCAATCAAGAACAACTGCCGAGATGAGAAACATAGAAGTAGATATCCTCGCGGTAACAAAGCACCTTGAACACTTAATAAAGGCAAGGTTCCGGTCCTGATTGTATACCAGTCAAATTCCTTTCAGAGTATGCTGATACAATAGCTCCATATTTAGCAATTGTATACAACAGCTCGCTCACAGACAGATCCGTACCTAAAGACTAGAAAATAGCTCAAGTCACACAAATACTCAAAAAGGGAATTAGGAGTAATCCGCTGAATTAAAGGCCCATATCATTAATGTCGATTTGCAGAAGGGTTTTGGAACACATACCGTGTTCGAACATTATGAATTATCTCGAAGAAAACGATTTATTGACACATAGCACGGATTCAGAAAAAATCGTTCATGCGAAACACAACTCATGAAGTAATGAGTGCTATCGACAGGGGATGTCAAATTGATTCCATATTTTTAGATTTCCAGAAGGCTTTTGACATCATTCCTCACAAGTGTCTTCTAACCAAACTGCATGCCTATGGAATATTGCCTCAGTTGTGCAACTGGATTTGTGATTTCCTGTCAGAAAGGTCACAGTTTGTAGTAATAGACGGAAAGTCATAGTGTAAAACAGAATTAATACCCGGCGTTCCCCAAGGAAGTGTTATAGGCCCTCTATTGTTCCTGATGTGTATTAACGACATAAGAGGCAGTCTGAGTAGCCCTCTTAGATTATTTGCAGATGATGCTGTCATTTACCATCTTGTAAAGTTATCAGATGACCAAAACGAATTGTAAAATGGTTTAAGATATCTGTATGGTGCGGAAAGTGGCAATTGACACTAAATAAAGAAAAGTGTGAAGTTATTCACATAGGTACTAAAAGAAATCCGCTAAATTTCGATTACGCGATAAGTCACACAAATCTGAAGTCTGTACATTCAACTAAGTACTTATGGATTACAATTACAATAACCTAAATTGGAACGATCCCATAGATAATGTTGTGGGTAGAGCAAACTAAAGACTGTGATTCATTGGCAGAACACTCAGAAGGTGCAACAGGTCTACTAAAGAGACTGCTTACACCACGCTTGTCCGCCCTATCCTCGAGTATTGCTGTGCAGTGTGGGATCCGCATCAGATGGGACTGACAGATGACATCGAAAAAGTTCAAAAAATGGTTCAAATGGCTCTGAGCACTATGGGACTTAACATCTGAGGTCATCAGTCCCCTAGAACTTAGAACTACTTAGACCTAACTAACCGAAGTACATCACACACATACATGCCCGAAGCAGGATTCGAACCTGCGACCGTAGCGGTCGCGCGGTTCCAGACTGAAGCGTCTAGAACCGCTCGGTCGCATCGGCCGGCAAAAGTTCAAAGAAGGGCAGCTCGTTTTGTATTATCGCGAATTGGGGAGATAGTGCCACAGGCATGATATGTGAATTTTGGTGGCAACCATTAAAACAAAGGCGTTTTTCGTTGCGAGGGGATCTTCTCATGAAATTGCTGTCATTAGTTTTCTCCTTCGATTGCGAAAAAATTCTGTTGGCACCCACCTGCAGAGGGAGAAATGATCATCACGATAAAATAAGAGAAATCAGGGCTCGCACAGAAAAATTTAAGTGCTCGTTTTCCCCGCGCGCCGTTCGAGAGTGGAATGGTAGAGAAATAGCCTGAAGGTGGTTCATTGAACCCTCTGCCAGGTACTTTATTGTTTATAGCAGAATAATCACTTAGATGTAGAGGTAGATAAAGACTAAGGGCTCTCATGCATATGATGGAGGCTCTAGCAGAATAGTTAAGTACTGTGCTTCGCATATTAGCCCTGTACTTAGCCGTATTTGCAATTTTTCTTTAAGAAATTTGCTGTCAAATGTACAGTTTGATTTTGGAGGTGGTTTAACAACTGAAAATGCTATATTGTCTTTTCTTTGTGAGGTACTGGATGGATTAAAGAATAGTTTGCGAACGGTAGGCTTCGTTTTTATTTAACTGAGGTGTTTGATTGTGTTAATCACAAAACAATGTTCCAGAAGTTTGATCATTCTCAGATACGGGGGGCAGCTCACAGTTGGTTCATCTCTTACTTTAAGGACAGCAAAAGGTCATTCTTCACTGTACTGAGAACAGTTATGATGTAGGATCCGGGTGCGGCACGGTTAATTTGGTGGATGCACCAGGGATCAGTGCTGAGGCCACTCCTGATCCTTAGCTTTATAAATGATATGCCTTCAAGTATTACAGGTGATTCTAAAATATTTCTGTTTGTTGATGACACTAGGTTGGTAGTAAAGGACGTTGTGTGTAACACTAATACTGTTTCAAATAGTGCAGTTCGAGGCAGTTGATGGCTTGTAGAAAATAAACTAACCCTAAATCATAGTGAGACTCAGTTTTACAGTTTATAACATACAGTCCAACAAAACCTGACGTTCTAATTACACAGTATGGACATAGATTAGTGATACTGAACGGTTCAAATTTCTAGGTGGTCAGATAAATAGTAAACTGTCGTGGAAAGGCCATATTCAGGATCTTGTTCAGAGACTTAAAGCTGCCGTTTGTACTATTGGTAATTGACAGTTCGACACGAAAAGTATCCTACTTTGCTTATTTTCATTCACTTATGACGTATGGTATTATATTTTGGGGTAACTTCCCATTCTCAAAGGGTATTTTTGGCTTAGAAACGGGCGGTTCGCGTAATAAGTGGTGTAAGTTTCCGAAACTCTCGTCGGCCCTTCTCATTAGTCTGGGTATTTTGACATTGTCCTCTCAATATACATATTCTTTAATGTCCTTTCTTGTTCACAATATCAGCTTATTCCCAAGAATTAGCAGCTTTCACTCAGTTAATACTAGGCAGAAATCCAGTCTGTATTTGGATCGCACCTCCTTGACTCTTGTGCGGAAAGGCATGCAGTACTCTGCCGCATCCATGTTCAATAAGTTACCACAAGAATTCGAAAATTTTAGCAGTAATCCACGTGCTGTCAAATTTAAGTGAAGATTTTCTCGTGGGTCACTCCTATTCTGTCAAGGAGTTTCTTGAGAAATTAAACTAATTCTTGTGCTACATTGTTGAAAAACGTATATCTTGTCGTCTTTATAGGTTTCATGAACATTTTATTTTATCTATTATTACTTTCGAGCTGTAATTTCATGTACTAACGCGTTCCATGACCTTGAAGATTTGCTCTTTAATTTGGCCCTACGGAACTAGACGTGAAAAATATATACATATCACGGATACAAGGTACATACACTCCTGGAAATTGAAATAAGAACACCGTGAATTCATTGTCCCAGGAAGGGGAAACTTTATTGACACATTCCTGGGGTCAGATACATCACATGATCACACTGACAGAACCACAGGCACATAGACACAGGCAACAGAGCATGCACAATGTCGGCACTAGTACAGTGTATATCCACCTTTCGCAGCAATGCAGGCTGCTATTCTCCCATGGAGACGATCGTAGAGATGCTGGATGTAGTCCTGTGGAACGGCTTGCCATGCCATTTCCACCTGGCGCCTCAGTTGGACCAGCGTTCGTGCTGGACGTGCAGACCGCGTGAGACGACGCTTCATCCAGTCCCAAACATGCTCAATGGGGGACAGATCCGGAGATCTTGCTGGCCAGGGTAGTTGAGTTACACCTTCTAGAGCACGTTGGGTGGCACGGGATACATGCGGACGTGCATTGTCCTGTTGGAACAGCAAGTTCCCTTGCCGGTCTAGGAATGGTAGAACGATGGGTTCGATGACGGTTTGGATGTACCGTGCACTATTCAGTGTCCCCTCGACGGTCACCAGTGGTGTACGGCCAGTGTAGGAGATCGCTCCCCACACCATGATGCCGGGTGTTGGCCCTGTGTGCCTCGGTCGTATGCAGTCCTGATTGTGGCGCTCACCTGCACGGCGCCAAACACGCATACGACCATCATTGGCACCAAGGCAGAAGCGACTCTCATCGCTGAAGACGACACGTCTCCATTCGTCCCTCCATTCACGCCTGTCGCGACACCACTGGAGGCGGGCTGCACGATGTTGGGGCGTGAGCGGAAGACGGCCTAACGGTGTGCGGGACCGTAGCCCAGCTTCATGGAGACGGTTGCGAATGGTCCTCGCCGATACCCCAGGAGCAACAGTGTCCCTAATTTGCTGGGAAGTGGCGGTGCGGTCCCCTACGGCACTGCGTAGGATCCTACGGTCTTGGCGTGCATCCGTGCGTCGCTGCGGTCCGGTCCCAGGTCGACGGGCACGTGCACCTTCCGCCGACCACTGGCGACAACATCGATGTACTGTGGAGACCTCACGCCCCACGTGTTGAGCAATTCGGCGGTACGTCCACCCGGCCTCCCGCATGCCCATTATACGCCCTCGCTCAAAGTCCGTCAACTGCACATACGGTTCACGTCCACGCTGTCGCGGCATGCTACCAGTGTTAAAGACTGCAATGGAGCTCCGTATTCCACGGCAAACTGGCTGACACTGACGGCGGCGGTGAACAAATGCTGCGCAGCTAGCGCCATTCGACGGCCAACACCGCGGTTCCTGGTGTGTCCGCTGTGCCGTGCGTGTGATCATTGCTTGTACAGCCCTCTCGCAGTGTCCGGAGCAAGTATGGTGGGTCTGACACACCGGTGTCAATGTGTTCTTTTTTTCCATTTCCAGGGGTGTATATACCTTGTGACCGCGATTCTACCGTCGTCTGTACAGGTGCATATCGGTATCCCGTGACTTTTCTCCCCTCAAGGTATGACTCCCTTTGTTTAGCTCTACACTTCTTGTAACTGTGTCATTTTAGACCGCAACAAGAAGAGCAATAATACGTGAGAAAATTTCAGCTCTCTCCACAAACGTACAACACTTCTATACAGCGAACAAGTAAGCGAAGGTTCAGTAGCAACACAGCTGCAAAGCTGTACCCGTGGCAGCATGAATGAATAGCAATTTTGCCACATGTTAATCCAGTAAGTAATAGAGTTCTGTTAATCGTTACTTCTTACGATGCTACCTGAACGCCATGTGTGGCAAAAATGAAACAGTGACAACAATGAGCGTTTAGAGTTGTGCACCAACAAGAACTAGGCCAGAGGTTTCTCATTGACAGTTACAAACGAAGGGGAGACGAAGGATGGGAGACCTCACATTTCCTTTCCAGTATTGGTGGTTCGTGGCGAATAGCATCCGAGAGGGCAAACATAGTTCGGCCATGCATGATCGTGCAGCGACGTCACATACCTTGAGCTGGAAATAGGCTTGTTTGCAGGAAGACGTATTCACACAGATATCTGAAGCACCACGGACTGTCAGCGTAGCGTCAGTTTCTGTGGCTTCTCTTGACGCAGCAGCAGAGAAAGGCGTACCGACAGTGGTTTGCCTGAACGACGACACTAGATGGTCGAATGGTATCACTTCATCTTTGCAGACAAATTATAGTTCTGCATACAGCATCGAGATGGACGTATCCTTGAGTAGAGGTTCCGAGGAGAACGAACGTTACCGGACTGCATTCGTCATTGTCATACGAGAGCTGTGCTGAGCATGAGGTTTGGGCTGCCACTGGGTGCACAATCACATCTGGTTCGCATAGCCGGTAATTTGTCCAGCAGCCGTTAACATGTCTGGTTTGTGAAGGACGATGGCTGTGTCCTATCTTCGAGATAGCCCTAATTTTATCTTTCAACAGGATAACACAAGACTGTGTATTGACCGTTCTGTCCTGACTCACCTCGATACAGAGTGTCCTGGCCAACACGTTCTCTAGGTCCCCCATCCATGAAAGCATCTGGTCATACACTGAGGTGTCAAAAGTCATGGGACAGCCATATGGACATAAACAGATGGCAGTAATATCATGTACGCAAGGTATAAAAGGACAGTGCATTAGCCGAACTGTCATTTGTCATTTGTACTCTAATGATTTATGCGAAAAGGTTTCCAACGTGATTATGGCCACACGATGGGAACTGACAGACTTTGAACGCGGAATGCTACACTACTGGCCATTAAAATTGCTACACCAAGAAGAAATGCAGATGATAAACGGGTATTCATTGGACAAATATATTATACTAGAACTGGCATGTGATTACATTTTCACGCAATTTGGGTGCATACATCCTGAGAAATCAGTACCCAGAACAACCACCTCTGGCCGTAATAACGGCCTTGATACGCCTGGGCATTGAGTCAAACAGAGCTTGGATGGCGTGTACAGGTACAGCTGCCCATGCAGCTTCAACACGATACCACAGTTCATCAAGAGTAGTGACTGGCGTATTGTGACGAGCCAGTTGCTCGGCCACCATTGACCAAACGTTTACAATTGGTGAGAGATCTGGACAATGTGCTGACCAGGGCAGCAGTCGAACATTTTCTGTATCCAGAAAGGCCCGTACAGGACCTGCAACATGCGGTCGTGCATTATCCTGCTGAAATGTAGGGTTTCGCAGGGATCGAATGAAGGGTAGAGCCACGGGTCGTAACACATCTGAAATGTAACGTCCACTGTTCAAAGGGCCGCCAATGCGAACAAGAGGTGACCGATACGTGTAACCATTGGCACTCCATACTATCTGTGGTGTCACCGCCAGACACCACACTTGCTAGGTGGTAGCCTTTAAATCGGCCGCGGTCCGTTAGTATACGTCGGACCCGCATGTCGCCACTACCAGTGATTGCAGAGCGCTGCCACACGGCAGGTCTAGAGAGACTTCCTAGCACTCGCCCCAGTTGTACAGCCGACTTTGCTAGCGATGGTTCACTGAAAAAATACGCTCTCATTTGCCGAGACGATAGTTAGCATATCCTTCAGCTACGTCATTTGCTACGACCTAGCAAGGCGCCATAACCAGTTACTATTGATGCTGTAAAACATGTACCGACAAGAGCGATGTTCACCATTTATGGATTAAAGTTAAGTATTCCACAGCTACGTCCTTTTTCGCTAGTCTAATTCCTTGACCTGTTCCAGACCTCACGCCAGCCTGGGTGAGTTAAAACGCGTGCCTTTCGGCTTCCTCTCATAGTGGGTTGGCTGTCTTGCCAATCCACAACACTATCACGCCGGGTGATACGCCAGTATGGCGATGACGAATACACGCTTTCAATGTGCGTTCACCGCGATGTCGCTAAACACGGATGCGACCATCACGTTGCTGTAAACAGAACCTGGATTCATCCGAAAAAATGACGTTTTGCCATTCGTGCACCCAAGTTTGTCGTTGAGTACACCATCGCAGGCGCTCCTGTCTGTGATGCAGCGTCAAGGGTAACCGCAGCCATGGTCTCCGAACTGATAGTCCACGCTGCTGCTAACGTCGTCGAACTGTTAGTGCAGATGGTTGTTGTCTTGCAAACGTCCCCATCTGTTAATTCAGGGATCGAGACGTGGTTGCGCGATCCGTTATTGCCATGCGGGTAAGATGCCTGTCATCTCGACTGCTAGTGATACGAGGCCGTTGGGATCCAGCACGGCGTTCCGTATTATCCCCCTGATCCCACCGATTCCATATTCTGCTAACAGTCATTGGATCTCGACCAACGCGAGGAGCAATGCCGCGATACGATAAACCACAATCGCTATAGGCTACAATCCGACCTTTATCAAAGTCGGAAACGTGATGGTACGCATTTCTCCTACTTACACGAGGCATCACAACAACGTTTCACCAAGCAACGCCGATCAACTACTGTTAGTGTATGAGAAATCGGTTGGAAACTTTCCTCATGCCAGCACGTTGTAGGTGTCGCCACCGGCGCCAACCTTGTGTGAATGATCTGAAAAGCTAATCATTTGCATATCACAGCATCTTCTTCCTGTCGGTTAAATTTCGCGTCTGTAGCACGTCATCTTCGTGGTGTAGCAATTTTAATGGCCAGCAGTGTAGTTGGAGCTAGATGCAGGGACATTCCATTTTGGGAATCGTTAGGTAGTTCAGTATTCCGAGATACACAGCGTCAGGAGTGCTGAGAATACCAAATTTTAGACATTATCCCTCACCGTGGACAACTCAGTGACCGACGCCATCACTTAACGATCGAGAGCAGCAGAGTTTGCATCGAGTTGTCAATGCTAACAGACGAGCAACACTACTTGAAATAACCGCAGAAATAAATGTGAGACGTATGACAAACGTATCCGTTAGGACAGTGTGACGAAATGTGGTGTTAATGGGCTATGGCAGCAGACGACTGACTTGAGCGCCTTTGCTTACAGTACGACATTGCTTGCAACGCCTGTCCTGGGCTCGTGACCATGTTCGTAGGACCCTGCATGACTGGAAAACCGTAGCCTGGTCAGATGAGTCCTGCTTTCAGTTGGTAAGAGCTGATATTAGGGTTAGAAGGTGATGCAGACCCCACGAAGTCATGGACCCAAGGTGTCAACAAGGCTCTGTACAAACTGGTGGTGGCTTCATAATGGTGGACGCTGTGTTTACATGGAATTGACTGGATCCTCAGGTCCAACTGAACCGATTATTGACTGGAATTGGTTTTGATCAGCGACTTGGAACCACTTGCAGCCATTCATGGACTTCAAACAACGATAAATTTTTATGGATGACAATGTGCCTTGTCACCGGGTCACGATCCTTCGTGATTGGTTTGAAGAACATTCTGGACAATTCCAGCGAATGATTTGGCCACCCAGATCGCCCGACATGAGTCCTATCGAAGATTTATGGGACATAAGTACTTCAATAAAATGAATAACAGTTAACATAATTTATGGTGGAATGGTAGTGAAGGGTAACGGTCATCGCTAGATGACTTCTTAAGTTCAACTGGCTCTGAGCACTATGGGACTTAACTTCTAAGGTCATAATTCCCTTAGAACTTAGAACTACTTAAACCTAACTAACCTAAGGACAGCACGCACATCCATGCCCGAGGCAGGATTCGAACCTGCGACCGTAGCGGTCGCGTGGTTCCAGACTGTAGCGCCTAGAACCGCTCGGCCACTCCGGCCGGCTACTTCTTAAGTAATAGAACCCAGTACGTTGTTCTCGACGGTGAGTGTTCATCGGAGGTGAGGATATCATCTGGAGTGCCCCAGGGAAGTGTGATAGGTCCGCTGTTGTTTTCTATCTACATAAATGATCTTTTGGATAGGGTGGATAGCAATGTGCGGTTGTTTGCTGATGATGCTGTGGTGTACGGGAAGGTGTCGTCGTTGAGTGACTGTAGGAGGATACAAGATGACTTCTACAGGATTTGTGATTGGTGTAAAGAATGGCAACTAACTCTAAATGTAGATAAATGTAAATTAATGCAGATGAATAGGAAAACGAATCCTGTAACGTTTGAATACTCCATTAGTAGTGTAGCGCTTGACACAGTCACCTCGATTAAACATTTGGGCGTAACATTGCAGAGCGATATGACGTGGGAAAAGCATGTCATGGCAGTTGTGGGGAAGGCGGATAGTCGTCTTCGGTTCATTGGAAGAATTTTGGGAAGTTGTGGTTTATCTGTAAAGGAGACCGCTTATAAAACACTAATACGACCTATTCTTGAGTACTGCTCGAGCGTTTGGGATCCCTATCAGGTCGGAATGAGGAAGGACATAGAAGCAATTCAGAGGCGGGCTGCTAGATTTGTTACTGGTAGGTTTGATCATCATGCGAGTGTCACGGAAATGCTTCAGGAACTCGGGTGGGAGTTTCTAGAGGAAAGGAGGTATTTTCGTGAATCGCTACTGAGGAAATTTAGAGAACCAGCATTTGAGGCCGACTGCAGTACAATTTTACTGCCGCCAACTTACATTCGCGGAAAGACCACAAAGATAAGATAAGAGAGGTTAGGCCTCGTACAGAGGCATATAGGCAATCATTTTTCCCTCGTTCTGTTTGGGAGTGGAAAAGGGAGATGCTAGTAGGCTGCCACGCACCGCATGGTGGATTGCGGAGTATGTATGTAGATAGATGTAGATGGCACAAGTTACTCGTAGTTCCGTATTACTTTCTCTTGGCTACACTTCATTTAGTGCTATTCGAGGTAGCGAAAGTTCCTGCGGGGAGCAGAGCACTGCCCCGTCTGCCGTGCGTCCACAAAGCTCTGTAGATGACGGCGGCACTGTTGATCTCTGTAGGTCTTCGACAATGCACGATAACACTACTCACTAAGAACTCAAATATCCAGAAATAAGTTGTTCGAAGACATAGAAATAAAAGTGTTGTTGAAGACACTTTACTCGTTAACAAAACGATGAGGTACTGTCTCTTACTACGGAATATTTCAAGTTCCTCAAAAATTTTGATGCATCTACTTTTGGGAGCGTTGTGCAAGATCTTTAAGTTATGTGTTATGTCTGTTATTATGTGTTGTGGATTTTTTAAATGATCACAAAAAGTTGTTTTATTACAGGTATGCGCGTGTTCTTCAAATCTTCTTTCAAAGGTACATCCCGCCTCTCCAACGTTGGCCAGAATCACAGTAAATTTGCAAAGTCAGGCGTTTACAAAATTACTTGTGACGATTACAGTTGCCTTTATATTGGGCAGACGGGTTGTACCTCTGTAACAAGATTTTTTAAGAACACACACATACCTGTAATAAAACAGCTTTTGGTGACCATTTAAAAAATCGGAAACACAGATTAACGGAAGGATCACATAACCTGTAAAGTTTACACACTGCTTCTAACATTATATATTTGAACATTTTGGGGGAATTTTAAATGTTTGGAAATAAGGGACGGCATCCTGATCGTGTTCTTAAGAAGCAAAGTGTCTTCAACGAAAACTTTTATTCTGAAACCTTGGAAGATCTGACTCAAATGTCAGGAAATGTTGAACTAATCCTTGACCGGCACCTAACGTGGAATCCTCATCTACTAACCATCCAGCAAAAAGTCCACAATAGACTAAAACTACTAATAGGCTGAACTTGGAGATTACTCCTCTCTACTATTCTCCACATCTACAAAACTCCATTCTGACCCATCCTCTGCTATGCAAATGTTACATGGATCCCCAGCCCACCATAGTTCTGTAAGACCCTCCAAATCCTTGGACACCATGCACAACGTCTCGCTTTCCGCATCCGTTTATCTTACCCCATATGGATCCTCTACCATCTCATCAAATTCCCACTCCTCCTCACCCACTTCAAACACCTCTGCATCTCCTATACTATCTGCACACTAGATTCTAATAACCTCACTACCTCCCTCTGACCACCAACCCTGGACATGCTGCTGCGCCTTCACAAACACATCCGTCTGTCCCTACACCTACACACTCTCCATATCCTATCCCAACGCAACTTCAACCAACTCCCTCTTGCAGAAGCTCCTCTCTCCTTTTCCCCCTCCTTCCATCCCCATCCCTTTCCTCTTGTAACCACTACTCTGCCCACACACCACACTACTACTCATCCTCAGTCTTTCCCACCGACTGTATTTCCCACTATCTGCCTCAACTCCTACCTATCATCATCATAATTTTCCTACCTAAGAGACCCTCATCTTTTTACACACACCTCTCAACCCTATGGAACATACTCACCCAATGCAGATCCTTTATATTTTAAGTGAATGTGCAGTGCTTCGGTGTTTTTATCAGAAGAATTTCACCTTCCTGCAATATGTTTTTAAAATATTATATACATTTTCCTTTTTTTAACTGTCCATCTGATTTTTAATTTAAAGCAGAAAAACAGCCCCATATTTTGCTTTTAATTGTAATTATAAATTTTTTAAATCATTTGGCAGAAGAGTGGAGTATTACACTGCTGACAGCCACCCCCCCCCCCTTCCCAACCTATATGGGGTGAGAGAGATGAAACAATAAAGGAAAAAAATCACATTATATTCAGTTTTACAATAACTTCTGTAATCTATTATTATTATTATCATTATTATTACTATTATTATTCTCCTGAACATTCTGTTAAATTCTGAATGACACTATGCTGTCAGAAGATGAATATTTTTTGCATATGGTTAAACCTTTTGAAAATCTCGCTTTCTTATATACAACTGAGAATTTTTAAACAATTGCACTTTCAAATGAACTTCCTGTTAGTTATTTGCACGTAATACATGCATCAACGACCTCTAGGACAGCTTTGCACCCTATATGTAACTGGTGAAGCATGCTTGGTTGTTTTGACTCAGGTTACTTTTACATTTTATGACTTTTTGCAGTAAAGCAGAATGAGAGGTGTATCGTGTTTGTATAACTTCTGTCATTCGTTTTTAGTCTCTTAACATAGCAGTTAATAATGTTCTTTCTTTTACTTCTTTTGTGGATCCTGTAGATGGCCATTGCATAGCCGAAACTAGTAATTCTATTCAAAGAACTTTGCAATAAAGACAATGAAATAAAAATTAAATACATAGTGATGGCTCTCAAGATTGTCATTTTGTGCAAAATTCTATTAAATTCTGTTATTTTTCTGTGCTTCATGATGCTGTAGTTTTAATGACCAGCGGTGTATACGCTTATAAGAGACACACCAAAGCGTATTTTGATGCATCGGCCAGTAAATATGTATCATTGTTTTCGTGTTCAGTGACTGCAGTGAGGAAGTATTTCTCCTTCGGTTGGATGAGATACTCCAATAATGAGTTGACAAGTTGTGGGACTGAGATAAGCTACTCGTCTTTCACCACTGAACCGAGGATAGGGCATTGTGCGGTAATAATGCAGGAAAATATGTTAGTGACCAACTTTTGTATCATAACGCTTGCAGCACTGCTTGGGCGCTGCAGAGCAGCAGGGTAGGTAGAGTGCTGAGCTAATCTCAATTTACGGCAAAGGAAACAGCGCGCTGTTTGTAGATCATCTGGCAGCACACACACACACACACACACACACACACACACACAGAGAGAAATGAATACTGGGGACGAGGGAGCAGTCCCCACCCGGCCCTCTTCCTTCCCTCTGCATTCCTAAGCCGCTATCTCTCAGATTCTGCGGTTTGCCTCACTGTACGACCGTGGTGGATCTTCGCAGCGGACGTTGTGTGCCTGTTTTTTATTCATTTTTTAAAAAATAACTGCGCTTCACAGCGTGCCGCAGCATCGCAGTCCGTTTCTTCACGACAACAAACTTCACGCTGACACAAGACCCATAATCTGAATTTTTCTCCTCTGCTACAGCTCTTATGAAAATTAATTCAGGTGTGGTAGTTAGCATAGTAAGCACTGAGACTGTAGTACATTCTGAGCAGAAGACGTGGGTGCCACAGGTGAATTACTGCTTGCAATCCAAATAAAAAAAGAGCACATATTAAATGCGCGTCTGATGCAAATCTCGACGACTCTCGTGTCCTTAGTACGGAAAAAAGAAAGGATAATTAGGATTTAGCGTCCTATCGACGACAACATCATCTGACCCGGAGCACAAGCTCAGACTGAATAAATATGAGTAGGGAAATCGGCTGTATCTTTTTCACAGGAACCGTCCTGGCATTAACCTCAAGTGCTTTAGGAAAACAATGGAAAACCTGAATCGGGGACTTGATCCGAATACAAGTCCAATGCATTAACCACGCTCTGTCTCTCCCCACAGGGGAAATAAAACAAAAAATGCAGACACTGGTAAAACAAATTTTTTCTACTGTTGGATAATTTGATGTTAGAAATGTCGCGTGTTAAATCCAGTGCAGACCATTCTTGTCAGATACTAACAAACGTGCAAACTTGATAATTAAATATTAAAGTACTGCGATGGTAATTAAGTTGCAGAGCGAAATGTCGAGTATTAAAGTCTGTTCAGAAAATATTATCAGTTGACAACAAATATGCAAAATGAGATTTCTAGTACCAAAAACCAAGTATCTCAGTCAGTTACAGATTGAAGAGAGGGCGTATATACGAAGGTTTGTGAACATAAAGAACAACTGGAAAAACTGATGTCTGGCATGATCTTTGATTTGGATGTTAAACCAGCTACTGAGAATAGTAACGCAAGTGAAGAATGTACAGTGGGCACACACCTTGGAAGCTAAAGTGACAAAAGATTTGCAAACGCTCAATTACCAAAAATATGCTACTGAATTTTTAACTCGGTGGACTAACCATCCGTTATCCTTTGGTAGTACCACTGAAAATTAGGATTAACTGTACTTGCATGAGGAAATGTAGCTAAAACTAAAAATGTCACAGAAATTCGTCACACGACAAACCCGCTAAACGTTTGAAAATACGAAGATTTAGTTTAACAAAGATACGAATAACAATACTGGTACTACGCAAAAATTCATAAAAAATTGCAGGGTTGCGCAGCAGTGTATCTGGTGAACGGATATGGTTATCTGACGAGTAAGGCGGAGTTTCCGAGCAATGCAATGTCTCCGGTTATCTCCCGCTACTACCACCAGATGCGTCTATCGAGAAATAAAAGTGAAAATGGTCGCGCACATTAGAAGAAAAAGATCGAACAGACGTTTAATCGATGTGTTAGGGTACACTTTACATACCACAAAGAACAGCATCTCTCCGAAAATATTTTTGCGTTGGTAAACAGGGAATATAATGTTGTTGCTGTGGTCTTCAGTTCGAAGACTGGTTTGATGCTCCTCTCCACCTTAATCTCTCTGTGCAAACCTCTTCATATTTTCGTATCAACTGCATCCTACATACATTTGAACCTCTTACTGCTATTATGCTTTGATCTCCCTCTACAATATTTATCCTTCCTCATCTCCACTCTTGCTTCGGTTACCAAACAGAGGATTTCCTTATGCCTCAGGGTATGTCCTATCAATCGATCCATGCTTTTGTTCAAGCTGTGCTATAACTTTGGTTTGTTCCCAGTTTTATTCAGTACTTCCTCATTAGATACTCGAACTACCAATCAAATCTTCAGCGTTCTTCTGTAGCACCATATTTCAAAAGTTTCTGTTTTCTTCTTGTCTGATTTGTTTATCGTCCACACTGTACTTCTGCACCAGGCTACACTCCAAGCAAAAACCTGCTGAAAACAATTCCTAACCCCGAAATCGTTTTGGATTTCAGAAAATTCTTCTTTCTCAAATATGTGTTTCATGTTACAGCCTGTCGGCATTTTATATCCTCTCTAATTCGGCCATTATCAGTTATTTTGCTGTCCAGATATCAAAACTCATCTACTACTTTTAGGATCTCATTTCATGATCTAATTTCCGCAGCATCGTCTGACTTAATTCGAACACATCCATTATTCTTATTTTACTTTTGCTGATATTCATCTTATAGCCTCTTTTCAAGGACCTATCTATTTCGTAATCTGCTCTTCCAAGACCTTTGGTGTCTCTGACAGAATCGTAATGAGCTCGGCAAACCTCAATGTTGTTATTTCTTCGCCCTGCACTTCAATTTACTTTCCAAGTTTCACTCTGGTTTACTTTACTGCATGCGTACAGTACAAATTGAATAACATCAGGGATAGGGCACAACCCTGTCTCACTCCCTTCTCGATCATTGCTTCCCTATGTCGTCGACGTTTACAACTGCCGTCTGGTTTCTGAAAAAATCGTAAGTAATCTTTGGCTCCCTGTATCTTATCCCTGCTTCCTTTCTAATTTCAAAAAGAGTCTATTCCAGTCAACATTGTCAAAAGCTTTCTTAAATTCCACAAATGCTTTAAACTTAGATTTGCCTTTCTTTAACCTGTCCTGAAATGCAGGAGGATCTGCAACGAATTGAAGCATGGTGCTGGGAATGGCAATTGAATCTCAATGTAGACAAGTGTAATGTGCTGCGAATACATAGAAAGAAAGACCTTTTATTATTTAGCTACAATGTAGCAGGTCAGCAACTGGAAGCAGTTAATTCCATAAATTATCTGGGAGTAGGCATTAGGAGTGATTTAAAATGGAATGACCATATAAAATTAATCGTCGGTAAAGCAAATGCCAGACTGAAATTCATTGGAAGAATCCTAAGGAAATGCAGTCCGAAAACAAAGGAAGTAGGTTACAGTAGACTTGTTCGCCCACTGCTTGAATACTTCTCACCGGTGTGGGATCTGTACCAGATAGGGTTGATAGAAGAGATAGAGACTATCCAACGGAGAGCAGCGCTCTTCGTTACAGGATCATTTATTAATCACGAAAGCGTTACGGAAATGACAGGTAAACTCCAGTGGAAGACTGTAAGAGAGACGTCCAGTAGCTCGGTACGGGCTTTTGTTTAAGTTTTGAGAACATACCTTCACCGAGAAGTCAAGCAGTATATTGCTCCCTCCTACGTTTATCTCGCGAAGAGACCACGACTCCTTTTTGTGGGGCTATATTAAAGACAAGGTGTACAGCAATAACCACAAAACCATTGCCGAGCTGAAAACAACCATTCAGGCATCGATGTTCCGACACTTCAACGGCTCGTGTAGAATTTCGCTATTCGTCTGCGCCACATCATCGCTAATAACGACAAGCATGTCGAACATGTCATAACCTAAATCCGAATATCTGTTGTGGCGTTTACATGTTGAATAAAGTGTATGCACGCCGTAGTTTGTAACTAATTTAGCCGGCCCGGGTGGCCGAGCGGTTCTAGGCGCTACAGTCTGGAACGGCGTGACCGCTACCGTCGCAGGTTCGAATACTGCCTCGGGCATGGATGTGTGTGATGTCCTTAGGTTAGTTAGGTTTAAGTAGTTCTAAGTTCTAGGGGACTGATGACCTTAGAAGTTATGTCCCATAGTGCTCAGATCCATTTGAACCATTGAAATCTGCAGAAATTTGCGGAGGGGTTGCACTTCTGTCTCGTTGAACGATTCCCTTCAGTCATCGTTGGTCCCGTTCTTGCAGCATCTGTTTCCGGCTGCAGCGATGTCGGATATTTGATGTTTTTCGGATTCCTGATATTCACGGTACACTCGTGAAATGGCCGTACGGGAAAATTCCCACTTCATTGCTACCTCGGAATCGCTGTGTCCCATCGCTCGTGCGCCGACTGTAACACTACGTCAGGTTCACTTGAATTTTTGTAACCTGCCATGTAGCATCAGTAACCCGATCTATCAACTGCGGCAGACGCTTCTCTTATATAGGCGTTGCCGGCCGCAGCGCCGTATTCTGCCCGTTTACATATCAGTGTATTCGAATACGCATGTCTATACCAGCTTCTTTGGCGCTTCAGTGTATAATCAGTATAAAACTTTCCAGTATCTTCATGTCTCTTCCATGTATAAATGATGGTTGAACCAAGCGCTAGCGGTGATTAAATCATGTGCTATGCAAAATTCTACTGGGTGGGTTCCTCTTTCATTCCTTTACCCCAGCCCATGTGGTCCTGCTGTTTTTTATTCACTTCCTTGAGCTGGTGTCGAATTCCAGTCTCTTATAGCAATTGAAATTTCGTTTCCCGATCGTATATTCTTTTAATCGCTTAATCATATGCCGATCTAGTTGGTTTATAAACTTGTACTACTGTCGTGAGTGTTGCCTTCGTGTCTGTCTTGGTTAAGATGTCCGTTTGCTATGCTGTTTATAGTAGCTTACCCGGAATCATATTTTCTTATTCCATTATTTGGGCCGCTCTTGCACTACCCCTATTTGATTTTGTGTTGACAACTCTGTACTGACCTGACCAGAAGTACTTTTGTTCCCGCCACCGCACTTCACTAATTCCAACTATATATAACTTCAACCTGTTCATTTGTCTTTAAAAAATCTCTAACCTTTCTTGTGGTCTTCTGTCCAGAGAATGGTCTGATGCAGCCTTCCATGCCTCCATGCTACTCTATCCTGAACATGCTTCTTCATCTCCAAGTAAGTATTACAACCTACATCCTTCAGAATCAGCTTAGTGTATTCATCTCTTGGTCACCCTCTTCGATTTTTACCCTCCACGCTGCCCTCCAATACTAAATTGGTGATCCCTTGACGCCTCAGAACATGTCCTACCAACCGATCCCTTCTTCTAGTCAAATTGTGCCACAAATTCTTCTTCTCCCCAATTCAATTTAGTACCTTCTCATTAGTTACGTGATCTACCGACCTAACCTTCAGCGTTCTTCTGTGGTATCTCATTTCGAAAGTTGCTATTCTCTTCTTGTCTAAACTAGTTATCGTCCATGTTTCACTTCCATACATGGCTGCACTACATACAAATACTTTCAGAAAAGACTTCCTGACACTTAAATCTACAATCGATGTTAACAAATTTCTCTTCTTAAATAACGCTTTCCTTGCCATTGCCAGTCTACATTTTACATCATCTCTACTTCGACAACCATCAGTTATTTTGCTCTCCAAATAGCAAAAGTCATCTACCACTTTAAGTGTCTCATTTCCTAACCTAATTGCCACACCATCACCTGATTTAATCAGACTACATTTCATTATCCTCGTTTCGCTTTTGTTGATGTTCATCCTATATCCTCCTTTCAAGACACTGTCCATTCCGTTCAACTGCTCTTCCAGGTCCTTTGCTGTCTCTGACAAAATTACAATGTCACGACCAAACCTCAAATTTTTTATTTCTTCTCCATGGACTTTAATTCCTACTCCAAATTTTGAATAACATCTGGGATATGCTACAACCCTGTCTCACTCCCTTCCCAACCACTGCTTCCCTTTCATGCCTCTCAACTCTTATAACTGCCATCTGGTTCCTGTACAAATTGTAAATAGCCTTTCGCCACCTGTATCTGATCCCTCCCACCTTCAGAATTTGAAAGAGAGTATTCCAATCAACATTGTCAAGAGCCTTCTCTAAGTCTACAAATGTTAGAAATGTAGGTTTGCCTTTCCTTAATCTATCTTCTAAGATAAGTCGTAGGGCCAGTATTGCCTCACGTGTTCCAGCATTTCTACGGAATTCAAACTGATCCTCCCAGAGGTCGGCTTCCACCAGTTTTTTTCCATTCGTCTATAGAGAATTCCTGTTAGTATTTTACAGCCGTGAATTATCAAACTGAGGTTTCAGTAATTTTCAAACTTGTCAACACCTACTTTCTTTGGGATTATTATACTCTTCTTAAAGTCCGAGGCTATTTTGCCTGTCTCATACATTTTGCTCACCAGATGGTAGAGTTTTGTTAGGACTGGCTCTCCCAAGGCTATCAGTAGCTCTAATGGAGTGTTCTCTACTCCTGGGGCCTTGTTTCGACTTACGTCTTTCAGTGCTCTGTCAAATTCTTCACGCAGTATCATATTTCCCATTTCATCTTCATCTATGTCCTCTTTCATTTCCATAATATCGCACTCAAGTACACTGCCCTTATATACACTCTCTGTATACTCTTTCCACCTTTCTACTTTCCCTTCTTTGCTCAGAACTGGTTCTCCATCTGAGCTATTGATATTAATACAGGTGGTTCACTTTTCTCCAAAGGTCCATTTGATTTTCCTCTAGGCAATATCTATCTCACACCTAGTGATAGGTGCTTCGACAACCTTACACTTGTCTTCTAGCCATCCCTACTTAGTCATTTTGCACTTGCTCTCGATCTCTTTTTTGAGACGTTTGTATTCCTGTTTGCCTACTTCATTTATTGCATTTTTATATTTTCTCCTTTCATCAGTTAAGTTCAATATCTCTTCTGTTACCCAAGGATTTCTACTAGCCCTCGTCGTTTTACCTACTTGATCCTCTGCTGCCTTTGCAATTTCCTCTTTCAAAGCTACCCATTCTTATTCTACTATATTTCTTTCCCCCGTTCTTGGCAATCGTTCTCTAATGCCCTCTCTGAAACTCTCTACAACTTCTGGTTCCTTCAGTTTATCAAGATCCCATATCCTTAAATTCCCACCTTTTCGCAGTTTCTTCAGTTTTAATCTACAGTTCATAACCAATAGATTGTGGTCAGAGTCCACATCTGCCACTGGAAATGTCTTAGAATTTAAAAACTGGTTCCTAAATCTCTGTCTTACCATTACATAATCTATCTGAAACCTTCCAGTGTCTCCTGGCCTCTTCCACGTGTACAACCTTGTTTCATGATTTTTAAACCAAGTGTCAGCGTTGATTAAGTTATGCTCTGTACAAACTTCTACCAGGTGGCATCCTCTTTCATTCCTTACCTCCATTCCATATTCACCTACAGCTTTTCCTTCTCTTCCTTTTCCTACTATCGAATTCCAGTCCCCCTCGACTATTAAATTTTCATCTCCCTTCACTGACTGAATAATTTATTTTATCATATAGTACATATCTTCAATCTCTTTGTCGCTTGCGGAGCTAGTTGGTATATAAACTTTTACGACTGTGTTTGGCGTGGGCTTCGTTTCTAACTTGGCAACAATAATGCGTTCACTACGCTGTTCGTAGTAGCTTACCCACACCCCTATTTTTTAATTCATTTCTAAACCTACTCCTGTATTACCCCTATTTGATTTTGTATTTATAACCCTGTATTCACCTGACCAGAAGTCTTGTTCCGCCTGCCACCGAACTTCACTAATTCCCACTATATCTAACTTTAACCCTTTTTAAATTTTCTAGCCTCCCTACCCGATTAAGGGATCTGACATTCCATGCTGAGATCTGTAGTGCGCCAGTGGCGTCCTCTTGCGTAAAACATTCTGGAGGTAAAATAGTCCCCATTCGGATCTCTGGGCTGGGACTACTCAGGAGGACACCATTATCAGGAGAAAAAAACTGGCGTTCTACAGATTGCAGCATGGAATGTCAGATCCCTTAATCGGGCAGGTAGTTTAGAAAATTTAAAAAGGGAAATGGATAGGTTAAAGTTAGATATAGTGGGAATTTGTGAAGTTCGGTAGCAGGAGGAACAAGACTTCTGGCCAGGTGAATACAGGGTTATAAATACAAAAATACAAATAGGGGTAATGCAGGAGTAGATTTAATGATGAATAAAAAAATAGGAATGCGGGTAAGCTACCACGAACAACATAGTGAACGCATTATTGTACCCAAGATAGACACGAAGCCCACGCCTACCGCAGTAGTACAAGTTTATATACCAACTAGCTCCACAGATGATGAAAAAATTGAAGAAATGTTTGATGACATAAAAGAAATTTTTCAGATAGTCAACGGAGACGAAAATTTATCAGTAATGGGGGACTGGAATTCGATACTAGGAAAAGGAAGAGAAGGAAAAGTAGTTGGTGAATATGAACTGGGGATAAGGAATGAAAGAGGAAGCCGCCTGGTAGAATTTTTCACATAGTGTAACTTAATCATAACTAACACTTGGTTTAAGAATAATGAAAGAATGTTGTATAAGCGGAAGAGGCCTGGACACCCTGGGAGGTTTCAGATAGATTATATAACGGTAAGACAGAGATTTAGGAACCAGGTTTTAAATTGTAAGACATTTCCAGTGGCAGATGTAGCCTCTGATCACAATTTATTGGTTATGAACTGTAGATTAAAACTGAAGAAACTGCAAAAGGGTTGGAATTTAAGGAGATCGGACCCGGATAAACTGAAAGAACCAGAGATTGTAGAGAATTTCAGAGGGAGCGACTCTCAAGAACAGGGGAAAGGAATACAGCAGAAGAAGAATGGGTAGCTTTGAGAGATGAAATAGTGAAGGCAGCAGAGGATCAAGTAGCTACAAAGACGAGGGAATCCTTGGGTAACACAAGAAATATTGAATTGAATTGATGAAAGGAGAAAATACAGGGTGTTTCAAAAATGACCGGTATATTTGAAACGTCAATAAAAACTAAACGAGCAGCGATAGAAATACACCGTTTGTTGCAATATGCTTGGGACAACAGTACATTTTCAGGCAGACAAACTTTCGAAATTACAGTAGTTACAATTTTCAACAACAGATGGCGCTGCGGTCTGGGAAACTCTATAGTACGATATTTTCGACATATCCACCATGCGTAGCAATAATATGGCGTAGTCTCTGAATGAAATTACCCGAAACCTTTGACAACGTGTCTGGCGGAATGGCTTCACATGCAGATGAGATGTACTGCTTCAGCTGTTCAATTGTTTCTAGATTCTGGCGGTACACCTGGTCTTTCAAGTGTCCCCACAGAAAGAAGTCACAGGGGTTCATGTCTGGCGAATAGGGAGGCCAATCCACGCCGCCTCCTGTATGTTTCGGATAGCCCAAAGCAATCACACGATCATCGAAATATTCATTCAGGAAATTAAAGACGTCGGCCGTGCGATGTGGCCGGGCACCATCTTGCATAAACCACAAGGTGTTCGCAGTGTCGTCTAAGGCAGTTTGTACCGCCACAAATTCACGAAGAATGTCCAGATAGCGTGCTGCAGTAATCGTTTCGGATCTGAAAAATGGGCCAATGATTCCTTTGGAAGAAATGGCGGCCCAGACCAGTACTTTTTGAGGATGCAGGGACGATGGGACTGCAACATGGGGCTTTTCGGTTCCCCATATGCGCCAGTTCTGTTTATTGACGAAGCCGTCCAGGTAAAAATAAGCTTCGTCAGTAAACCAAATGCTGCCCACATGCATATCGCCGTCATCAATCCTGTGCACTATATCGTTAGCGAATGTCTCTCGTGCAGCAATGGTAGCGGCGCTGAGGGGTTGCCGCATTTGAATTTTGTATGGATAGAGGTGTAAACTCTGGCGCATGAGACGATACGTGGACGTTGGCGTCATTTGGACCACAGCTGCAACATGGCGAACGGAAACTCAAGGCCGCTGTTGGATCACCTGCTGCACTAGCTGCGCGTTGCCCTCTGTGGTTGCCGTACGCGGTCGCCCTACCTTTCCAGCACGTTCATCCGTCACGTTCCCAGTCCGTTGAAATTTTTCAAACAGATCCTTTATTGTATCGCTTTTCGGTCCTTTGGTTACATTAAACCTCCGTTGAAAACTTCGTCTTGCTGCAACAACACTGTGTTCTAGGCGGTGGAATTCCAACACCAGAAAAATCCTCTGTTCTAAGGAATAAACCATGTTGTCTACAGCACACTTGCACGTTGTGAACAGCACACGCTTACAGCAGAAAGACGACGTACAGAATGGCGCACCCACAGACTGCGTTGTCTTCTATATCGTTCACATCGCTTGCAGCGCAATCTGTTGTTGAAAATTGTAACTATTGTAATTTCGAAAGTTTGTCCGCCTGAAAATGTACTGTTGTCCCAAGCATATTGCAACAAACGGTGTATTTCTATCGCTGCTCGTTTAGTTTTTATTGCCGTTTCAAATATACCGGTCATTTTTGAAACACCCTGTATAAAAATGCAATAAATAAAGCAGGCGAAAATAAATACAAACGTCTAAAAAATGAGATCGACAGAAAGTGCTAAATGTGTAAGCAGGATTCGCTAGAGGACAAATCTAAGGATGTAGAAGCATTTATCACTATGGGTAAGATAGATGTCGCTTACAGGAAAATTAAAGAAACCTTTGGAGAAAAGAGAACACCTGTATGAATACGTTATGTGTATGTAATGTCAAGCAGCGTGGTAGAAGACTTCCACTGCAAAGGCATGGGCTTCGACCCTCATTTATGTTTATGTCACTTATCATTTCTTTTACCTCTTTCGATTATTGCTTAACTGAAGAAACTGCGATATTTTACTGTTGTACAGGGTCCTCGTTAAAAAGGGTAAGTGAGCTCTCTAACTTCAGAAGAAAGCAAGGGCATCCCACATCGAACATGAGTTTGCCTCCTGGTGTCCAAACTAACCGCCATGAAGAAGAAATCTTTACTTTTCTAATGTAAAAAAGAAGATCAGATGTGTGACAAACGTTTTAGATGGCAGGTAAAACTAAACTCCCTCCGAACAGGCCTTGAAGTCCCAACAGAACCGACCGACCGCCGTGTCATCCTCAGGCCATTTGCATCACTGGATGTGGATATGGAGGAGCATGTGGTCAGCACACCACTCTCATGACCTCCATCAGTTTTCGTGATCGGAGCTGCTACTTGTCAGTCAAATAGCCCCTATTGGCCTCACAAGGTCTGAATGCACCCCATTTGCCAACAGCAGTCGACAGACCCAGACTGTCACCCATCCAAATGCTAGCCAAGCCCGATAACGCTTAACTTTGGTAATCAGGCAGGAACTGGTCTACTACTGCGGCAACACCGTTGGCGAAAGGCAGAGAATCAAAAGACATTTTCCTTGTGTGTAAATGAGGACTCTGAGTCAGTGTAAATGTAATCGCAGTAAAATGTTTTCTTTTAATATAATTGATCAGAGCCAGTAATTTTTTCCCATGTTGAATAGGAGAAACGTATTTAATTGCTCTTAACATGTCTTACTGTTGACTACGTCAAAACTAACAATATTCCTGTTACTTTGAAAGTGTATCGCGATCGTCAAACATTTTCATTCCCTTCTCTTCGAAAATCTTAAAGATGGCTGCGAAACAGAAACTGTAAATTTGAAGAAATTGAAAAATCAGCCAACCAGTTTCCAAATAAAAGTTTAGTAGCCCTTGACGTAGGTTTCAATATTTCTAAAAACATCTTCTTCAGAAGGAGTGGGCCTTGTTACATCACTACACATGATGGTATTTTAGATTAGATGAAGCCCAGCGGTTATTCTCACATCAGAGGCCATGGGTTTAGATAGTAGCCAGATTACATATATCGTACTTCAGAATGAATGATCAGAAGCAAATGCCCATGATATAAAATAAAATAGTAACAGAAGTCACAGCATAAAATATTTGCAAAAGTTACTTGTAGATCATGCCAGAGACTAAGGCGAACTGCCCAACAGTTGGCCTTGCTCTATGGCATGTGTAGACGTAACTGGTCAGGACTTGAAGAAATGGCCGAAAGAATTCGACCGAGTCACCAAATGCAATAGGTGGGCTCACAAAATAAGTCTACATGCCAGGGACGATCATAAGCATTGCAAGTTGTTAATGGGAGCTTTGGGAACACTGAACGTCACGAGCAGCCACAACTCATACCAAAACGTATGTGCGTTGGAACAGTTGAACCAGCCTAGGAGGGGAAGCTTAGTCTCATCGGCAAAAACTCGTGGACCGCTACGATTACAGACAGTGCCGTGGTAGAAACTACTAGCAAACTGCCGTCCGATCTGGCCTGACCGAGGAACACCATAGGATAGTACCAGCCGTTCTGCGCCAGTTTTCAGATGCTTTCAAATCTAGAGTGGAGAAAATAAAGATCAAGGAGCCTATGGTCAAATCACTGGGAATGATACACCAATTTACTGTGCTCCCATAGGGTATTTAACGGTGGATAATCCAGGAGGAAGAGGAGAAGATGCTCAAAATGACATCATTGAGCATTCAGAGAGTCCATGCTCCTGTCCTGTGGTCCTTGTGCAGAATAGTACACAGAGTTTCTGCGTTGGCTATCGACGACTGAATAAAATCAGTGTCTATACTCTGCCATGCATTGATGACATTCTAGTTCGCTTGAGAGGAAGGAAGTATTTCTCAACTATATACATGCCGACAGGCTGCTGGTAAATCGAGGATGACCGGGACAAGGCTGCCTTCTGACTTCTAACGGCCTCTGTGAGTTCAAAGTTATGCTGTTAGAAGTACACTGACGTAGAGATGTGATGAGGCAGTGATATGCACATATACAGATGGCAGTACATGGTATCGTGTACACAAGGTACAAGAGGGCTGTGCACTTGCGGAGTTGTCATTGCTACTCAGGTGATTCGTGTGGAAAGGTTTCCAACGTGATTATGGCCGCACGACGGTATTTAACAGACTTTGAACACGGAAAGGTAGCACAACGATGGAATTTTTTTGGATGACAATGCGCTATGTCACTGGGCAACGACTGATCGCGATTGGTTTGAAGAACATTCTGGACAATTCGAGCGAATGATTTGGCCGCCCGTCGAACATTTATGGGAGATAACGGAGAGTTCAGTTCGTGCACAAAATCATGCACCGGCAACACTTTCGCGATTACGCAGTTAGGGGCGGCTATAGAGGCAGTATGGTGTAATATTTCTGCAGGAGAACTCCAGCTACTTGTTGAGTCCATGCCACGTCGAATTCCTGCACTATGCCTGGCAAAGGAAGTCTGTCACGATATTACGAGGTGTCCCACGACTTCTGACACCTCAGTTTGTATAACCCTTAGGCCAATTTGCTTCGACCTCTTAAATGGACGACGTATATTTTTCTATCTGGATGACATCAAATGGTTCAAATGGCTCTGAGCACTATGGGACTCAACTGCTGTGGTCATAAGTCCCCTAGAACTTAGAAATACTTAAACCTAACTAACCTAAGGACATCACACAACACCCAGCCATCACGAGGCAGAGAAAATCCCTGACCCCGCCGGGATTCGAACCCGGGAACCCGGGCTGGATAACATCTTCGTATTTTCTAAGTTATATATATATATATATATATATATATATATATATATATATATATATATATATATATATATACTCCTGGAAATGGAAAAAAGAACACATTGACACCGGTGTGTCAGACCCACCATACTTGCTCCGGACACTGCGAGAGGGCTGTACAAGCAATGATCACACGCATGGCACAGCGGACACACCAGGAACCGCGGTGTTGGCCGTCGAATGGCGCTAGCTGCGCAGCATTTGTGCACCGCCGCCGTCAGTGTCAGCCAGTTTGCCGTGGCATACGGAGCTCCATCGCAGTCTTTAACACTGGTAGCATGCCGCGACAGCGTGGACGTGAACCGTATGTGCAGTTGACGGACTTTGAGCGAGGGCGTATAGTGGGCATGCGGGAGGCCGGGTGGACGTACCGCCGAATTGCTCAACACGTGGGGCGTGAGGTCTCCACAGTACATCGATGTTGTCGCCAGTGGTCGGCGGAAGGTGCACGTGCCCGTCGACCTGGGACCGGACCGCAGCGACGCACGGATGCACGCCAAGACCGTAGGATCCTACGCAGTGCCGTAGGGGACCGCACCGCCACTTCCCAGCAAATTAGGGACACTGTTGTTCCTGGGGTATCGGCGAGAACCATTCGCAACCGTCTCCATGAAGCTGGGCTACGGTCCCGCACACCGTTAGGCCGTCTTCCGCTCACGCCCCAACATCGTGCAGCCCGCCTCCAGTGGTGTCGCGACAGGCGTGAATGGAGGGACGAATGGAGACGTGTCGTCTTCAGCGATGAGAGTCGCTTCTGCCTTGGTGCCAATGATGGTCGTATGCGTGTTTGGCGCCGTGCAGGTGAGCGCCACAATCAGGACTGCATACGACCGAGGCACACAGGGCCAACACCCGGCATCATGGTGTGGGGAGCGATCTCCTACACTGGCCGTACACCACTGGTGATCGTCGAGGGGACACTGAATAGTGCACGGTACATCCAAACCGTCATCGAACCCATCGTTCTACCATTCCTAGACCGGCAAGGGAACTTGCTGTTCCAACAGGACAATGCACGTCCGTATGTATCCCGTGCCACCCAACGTGCTCTAGAAGGTGTAAGTCAACTACCCTGGCCAGCAAGATCTCTGGATCTGTCCCCCATTGAGCATGTTTGGGACTGGATGAAGCGTCGTCTCACGCGGTCTGCACGTCCAGCACGAACGCTGGTCCAACTGAGGCGCCAGGTGGAAATGGCATGGCAAGCCGTTCCACAGGACTACATCCAGCATCTCTACGATCGTCTCCATGGGAGAATAGCAGCCTGCATTGCTGCGAAAGGTGGATATACACTGTACTAGTGCCGACATTGTGCATGCTCTGTTGCCTGTGTCTATGTGCCTGTGGTTCTGTCAGTGTGATCATGTGATGTATCTGACCCCAGGAATGTGTCAATAAAGTTTCCCCTTCCTGGGACAATGAACTCACGGTGTTCTTATTTCAATTTCCAGGAGTGTATATACAGGGTGGTCCATTGATAGTGACCGGGCCACATATCTCACGAAATAAGCATCAAACGAAAAAACTACAAAGAACGAAACTCGTCTAGCTTGAAGGGGGAAACCAGATGGCGCTATGGCTGGCCCGCTAGATGGCGTTGCCATAGGTCTAACGAATATCAACAGCGTTTTTTTTAAAATAGGAACCCCCATTTTTATTACATATTCGTGAAGTACGTAATGAAATATGAATGTTTTAGTGGGACCACTTTTTTCGCTTTGTGACAGATGGCGCTGTAATAGTCACAAACGTATAAGTACGTGATATCACGTAACATCCCGCCAGTGCGGACGGTATTTGCTTTGTGATACATTACCCGTGTTAAAATGGACCGATTACCAATTGTGGAAAAGGTCGATATCGTGTTGATGTATGGCTATTGTGATCAAATGGTTCAAATGGCTCTGAGCACTATGGGACTTAACACCTATGGTCAGCAGTCTCCTAGAACTTAGAACTACTTAAACCTAACTAACCTAAGGACATCACACAACACCCAGTCTTCACGAGGCAGAGAAAATCCCTGAACCCGCCGGGAATCGAACCCGGGAACCCGGACGCGAGAACGCTACCGCACGACTACGAGCTGCGGACTATTGTGATCAAAATGCCCAACGGGGGTCTGCTATGTATGCTGCTCGGTATCCTGGAGGACATCATCCAAGTGTGCGGACCGTTCACCGGATAGTTACGTTATTTAAGGAAACAGGAAGTGTCCCGGCACAAATTCTGACCTGACATCTTCGGATTTATTTCAAAGCGCGAATCCAGCTAATGGCGTTGGTCGTATCTCTCAGTTCATACACTGAGGACGATTCACAAGATCTACACCCAGGGTGTTGTAGTTGGCTTCAATACGTACCTCTGAAACAGAAGGTCGCTTTCACATTAGGAGAGGGAGCAACTTCGGCAGCTGTGCCACATGCAGTGTGGCGTGATGGTTAGCATTGCTGAATGGTATGCTGTGGCTTGCCGGTTCATATCCGACTACCAGCCATTAGTTTTTATTAGTGTTTATCATTTTCGGAATGTTCTCAAATTTCCTTATGTTTGTATATTCTGGAGTATTTGATGCTTGTATAAATAGCAACACTGTCTATGCGGGAGTTCAGCACTGTTCTATTCTTTACGTTGTTTTTTTTGCAATAAACTTGCTTTCAGTACTAAGCGCTGTAATTCACTGCGACCCTGTATACATATTTGGACTTATTGTAGTTACGACGTGGCTATATCTATCTCCAATTCTGAGAAAATGGACTGTAAGCAGCGCACTCCCTTTCGCTTATGCATACAAACAATGCAGCGATAGTGAACTATTCATATCATCCTTCGCATCAAAAAATATAAACGATTCAATATGTCGAAACGAGTTTTTGGCGAACAGTAGCACGAAAAGAGGAAAGTATTTTGCCATATGGTTAACACGCGAAACTTACTTACCTGCCACGATCTACAAATAGTAGGAGATTGTTTCAGTCGGATACTGTAGTTTATTAAGAGCAGTCAGAAGCTAGTGAAATGGGAATTTGTGTGAGTTTGTAATAAATTAAGTGAAGAAACAACACGTTTATTTTTACTACCAACTATGAGCTTTCTTTTTATAAGCTATTGACCTGTGTTGTCCTCAGTCGCTCATTTAATAATACACTCTGTTTCAAGATTTCATCGCAGTTGCAATAGCACTTGCATGTTAGTGATGCCAAGTTGTCTAAAATCCGCTGTGTTTTGGCAAAAGACGCAACACTTAAAATGCCAACTAGACAAATGTAGGCAGCCAAATTACCTGAACAAATAAATTGTGTATCTCAAGAAAAAAAAGTTATGCAGGTAAAGGAAGAAGGAAGGAAAGCTAAAGTTTAATATGTTTGTTACGTGACATCATATATGAGAGACAAAGCTCAAGTCGACATTACAGATTATTAATAGTCTTGCTTATGGAATACATTCATATAAAGCTGACGACGAAAAGGTTTTAAATCTCTCTTATTGGATGTTACTGTTACCGCTATAACTTGATGTAGATAAAAGAACAGCAACGAGAAATGTAATCTCTCCTGTTTCAATTGAAAAAAAAAAAAAAACGATGACGCTGTTTCATTAGGGGAGAATGCAGTTAACTGCACACCATCAGGGAGGTTCCATAATTTTTAGGTGCACTATAGGAAGATATAGCTTGGAGTAGCAGCCTGGGTGTTCTCAGTTAAAGATGAGATTCCACGGATTTGGCAGTACTGCATCTGTGTTCCTACAGGTGGCGCAGGGGTCGCTACGAATCAATAACGAGGAAGTCTGCAACGATCTGCGGCTGGCGTATTGCAATACGTAGGCACTGGGACAGTACTACATGATATGGCATTGCTGTCCCACGTTCCAGCAATTCTTTACCCCATTCTCTCAACGTTGATAGAAGAGCGCACTACACCGGGATGGAATTTCGCGAAATATATTGAAAATCATGCCTCACAATAACACTGTTGTTGTTGTGGTCTTCAGTCCTGAGACTGGTTTGATGCAGCTCTCCATGCTACTCTATCGTGTGCAAGCTTCTTCATCTCCCAGTACCTACTGCAACCTACATCCTTTTGAATCTGCTTAGTGTATTCATCTCTTGGTCTCCCTCTTCGATTTTTACCCTCCACGCTGCACTCCAATACTAAATTGGTGACCCCTTGATGCCTCAGAATATGCCCTACCATCCGATCCCCTCTTCTAGTCAAGCTGTGCCACAAACTTCTCTTCTCCACAATCCTATTCAATACCTCCCCATTAGTTATGTGATCTACCCATCTAATCTTCAGCATTCTTATGTAGCACCACATTTCGAAAGCTTCTATTCTCTTGTTGTCAAAACTATTTATCGTCCATGTTTCACTTCCATACATGGCTACACTCCATAAAAATACTTTCAGAAATGTCTTTCTGACACTTAAATCTATATTTGATGTTAACAAATTTCTCTTCTTCAGAAACGCTTTCCTTGCCGTTGCCGGTTTACATTTTATATCCTCTCTACTTCGACCATCTGCGAGGTGCCGGGGCAAGCAGTGTATTTAACACTAAATTCTTCTAGAATCTACATGTGTAAATGATGCTCTAAGCCCCCCCTATTCTAACTCCGACTTTTGCTGTTGCACAAGGATTAAAAAAAATACGCGAACTGACTCTAATCAACCCTGCCAATGGAGTAGAAGAGAGTTTGGCACCTGCAATAATTTAATTTGATAAATAAGTTAAATAAACGAAGGTTTCATTAACATAGTGAGGAATGATAGGGTTGCTCTACCGATTAACAGAATGAAAGTTCTGTCCAAAATAACAATATGATTTATTAAGACTAAACACAAAATAATAAACAAAAACACATGAAACATTTACAATACATCAAATTGGCTGTGAATGTGAAGTTGTCCCTAAACTAGATTGTGAGGATTATGATGAAGTGGTATGTGCAGTCAATTCCTTGCAACTCAAATCTTAGAGAAAACACATAGCCAACCCAACATTAATTGCTGCTACCCAAGACAGAACAAAGTTAGAAAAAGACGAACAGGCGCGCTCTGCTGAGCTCTGATTATCCCTGTCTGCCAGTGCTGCAGACATACCTTACCAAACTGTCTTCTTAACTGCCAGAACACGATCTGGCGTACCGGAGGCGATGGCTGGTTGCTTCGACGTCCTCGACCGAAAGGCGAGAGCCGACTACCCACAAGAGCTCCCCGTACAAAACCGAACACAGAACATTCCCGCCCCCACGACAGTGGCCGTGGTTAACCGTTCCAATCAGCAACTCGAAAACCGGCGGAAAATTCCACTCCATTGCCGGAACACTACCATTCCACCAATGGAGATTCTTGGCGCCAATTTCTGCGCCGATTTTGCTATGTCACGGAGCTATGCCCTGAGTAAGCCAATCACAGTTACGATTTTGCAGAAAGCACGGGAATTTGCCCGCCACAACTGCCTGGGTACACAAGTCATTCCCACGCCTCGCTGGTAGCCCACCAGAAAGTGTTTTCGCTAAGTTTCTGCGAAGTAACGGAACCTCTAGCCCAGCCGCTACTTCAGGCCCCTGCGGTCGTGCCTCTTGACAATGTCGGCGTCTGGAAAGCATTCACTCGACTCTCTCACACCCGTCGGCTTACCCTTTCAAAGTCATCAGTGCCCGCCTGTCACCGGACCACCCGGGTGACGAGAGACGCTGCGTGGGAAGTCCGCGTGTGAAGGAATAGCAACTTTCCACCGCATGCAATTAGAGAGGAGAATCGTAAGATAGAAATATGAGAGGGGGCTCATGCCACCTCTCACATCATCAGTTATTTTGCTCCCCAAATAGCAAAACTCCTTTACTACGTTAAGTGTCTCATTTCCTAATCTAATTCTCTCAGCATCACCCGACTTAATTCGACTACATTCCATTATGCTCGTTTTGCTTCTGTTGATGTTCATCTTATATCCTTCTTTCAAGACACTATCCATTCCGTTCAACTGCTCTTCCAAGTCCTTTGCTGTCTCTGACAGAATTACTATGTCATCGGCAAACCTCAAAGTTTTTATTACTTCTCCATGGATTTTAATACCTACTCCGAATTTTTCTTTTGTTTCCTTCACTGCTTGCTCAATATAACAATAACAGTATATAAAATATATAGATCTGTATTCGGATAGGGGTAGTATCAGATGATCTCGTTCACACTACACTCGTTTCCCTCTGCAGATTCACCCCAGGCAATGCAGATGCTTAATTTAGTTGCAGAAATTTTTGCAACGATAGACATTTCCAATATGCCACCACTTTAACAGGACTCGCTGTAGTATCTGACAGAACTAATACCCGTAATTCTCCTCCATAAATCTTCATCACTCTTAAGCACACCTAAAATTATATATGAATAGGAGATTTTGCTACAATAATAATACTACTGAAGTCCTACCATAGAATTATTAGCAAAGCCTGCACATATTGTTGCAGGAAGTAAATGTAAATTTACATAAATCTTGTGGTGCTGAGAGACTATCGCACTGCTTTGTTTACATACAGACTGACGTGGCCTACCTGCATCCTTTTCTTTAGAGGGACGTAGATGTGAATCTAGATCAATCGTGTGATGCAGACAGGCTATCGTACTGCTTTGTTTACACGCAGCCAGAGGCGACACACCGGCTTCCTTTTCGTTAGCTGCACAAAAAATGGTTCAAATAGCTCTGAGCACTTTGAGACTTAATATCTGAGGTCATCAGTCCCCTAGAACTTAGAAGTACTTAAACCTAACTATCCTAAGGACATCACACACATCCATGCCCGAGACAGGATTCGAACCTGCGACCGTAGCAGTCGCGCGGTTCCAGACTGAAGCGCCTACAACCGCTCGGCAACCGCGGCCGGCCGTTAGCTGCCGACTCGACTCTTTTGTTGAAGAAAGAAATAACATGCGCGTGCAGTATATCTGCTTCTGATCAGGGATTAGAAATTAGCCATTGCACGGCTTCTTGCTTGCCACTTGCCTATTAAACGTCGTTGTAAACCATCGTTAATTAATCCGTCATAAAAACTGCGATTAATGCGTACAGTTAGTGTAAGAAACTCCCAGAATCAGCTGCTCACTAATCAATTTTTTCGAGTAGTTTTCGGAAGCCATGTTTCGTCTCATCTTTGCTTGATCGGGCAGATGTTGCTTGCTGCCCTGTCGATAAAGTGGTGCAAGGGTACCGATACCAATTTCGCTGTGTTCATGACGGTACGTGGTTGCCGGCACGGTAGCCCAGCGTGTTCGGTCAGAGGGTAATGTGCCCTCTGTAATAAAAAAAACTGAGTTAACAGATCAACAAAGAACTTCACTGGACGTCTTACGACGTCCGCCCCGAGCAGATGCAACGAACTAAAGCGAACAAAATGAAAAAAAAAAGTGGTCAGCGCGACAGACTGTCAATCCTAAGTGCCCGGGTTCGATCCCCGGCTGGGTCGGAGATTTTCTCCACTCAGGGACTGGGTGTTGTGTTGTCCTAATCATCATCATTTCATTCCCATCGACGGGCAAGTCGCCGAAGTGGCGTCAAATGGAAAGACTTGCACCAGGCGAGCGGTCTACCCGACGGGAGGCCCTCGTCACACGCCATTATTATTATTATTACAGCTCAAAGTGACATTAAATATCTCTAACGTATTAAACAGGAGCTAGTTCTATACAAGTTTGAACTTCAATGGCATGGCGATATGTTTAGTTCTGGATCTAGATTCAAACATAGACCTACATTCGAATTCAGCACCTATCGTTATTGCTTACCAAGCGTAAAGAGACGTGAAACACAGAAGCTTTTTGCCTGTGTCAAAATGTTGACAGGTCTGAACTTGAAAATAAGATATTTACTAAGATGGTGTCTGTTCTTTCGGTTGGTTGGTTGGTTGTTTGGGGGAAGAGACCAAACAGCGAGGTCATCGATCTCATCGGATTAGGGAAGGATGGGGAAGGAAGTCGACCGTGACCTTTCAAAGGAACCATCCGAGCATTTGCCTGGAGTGATTTAGGGAAATCACTCTGTTCTTTCGGATATGTCTGAAAGAACAGATACCATCGGTGACCAAGCAGCACTTTAGAATGAAATTACAATGAAATGAACACCCTTAGCTACTTACAGGCGTTGACATACGTCAACGGGGACAGATGAAAATGTGTGCCCCGACCGGGACTCGAACCCGGGATCTCCTGCTTACATGGCAGACGCTCTATCCATCTTTTTTTTTTAATTTTGTTAGCTTTAGTTCGTTTAATCTGCTCGGGGCGAACGTCGTAAGACATCCATTTAGGTTCGTTGTTGATCTGTTAACTCATTTTTTTTTTTTTTTATTACAGAGGGCACATTACCCTCTGACCGAACACGCTGAGCTACCGTGTCGACTGTCCATCTGAGCCACTGAGGACACAGAGGATAGCACGACTGCAGGGATTTACCTCTGGCACGCCTCCCGCGGAACCCACATTCTCAATGTATTGTCCCGCACTACATTCGTAGTGCCCCCGCCCATTATACTCATTACTCGCGGCGAGTAAGTAGCTAAGGGTGTTCATTTCATTGTAATTTGAAAGTAAGAGACCAAATTTTTTGTGCTGGGAACCCTATCCGACATCTAATGTCCCTGCGATCTAAGCAAGCAAAGCCGTTAATTACGGTTTTGTTCGCAAGTAACAACATGTGTGCATGTTTAAACTGGAAATGACATAACTTATTGTTTTGTGTATGATGGGGATTCGAACCCTGCACTTAACCGCACTGATAACTGAGGACAAATACAGGGTTATTACAAATGATTGAAGCGATTTCACAGCTCTACAATAACTTTATTATTTGAGATATTTTCACAATGCTTTGCACACACATACAAAAACTCAAAAAGTTTTTTTAGGCATTCACAAATGTTCGATATGTGCCCCTTTAGTGATTCGGCAGGCATCAAGCCGATAATCAAGTTCCTCCCACACTCGGCGCAGCATGTCCCAATCAATGAGTTCGAAAGCATCGTTGATGCGAGCTCGCAATTCTGGCACGTTTCTTGGTAGAGGAGGTTTAAAAACTGAATCTTTCACATAACCCCACAGAAAGAAATCGCATGGGGTTAAGTCGGGAGAGCGTGGAGGCCATGACATGAATTGTTGATCATGATCTCCACCACGACCGATCCATCGGTTTTCCAATCTCCTGTTTAAGAAATGCTTGTGCTTTAGCCTTTTCCGTAAGATTTTCCAAACCGTCGGCTGTGGTTCGTTTAGCTCCCTGCTTGCTTTATTCGTCGACTTCCGCGGGCTACGCGTGAAACTTGCCCGCACGCGTTCAACCGTTTCTTCGCTCACTGCAGGCCGACCCGTTGATTTCCCCTTACAGAGGCATCCAGAAGCTTTAAACTGCGCATACCATCGCCGAATGGAGTTAGCAGTTGGTGGATCTTTGTTGAACTTCGTCCTGAAGTGTCGTTGCACTGTTATGACTGACTGATGTGAGTGCATTTCAAGCACGACATACGCTTTCTCGGCTCCTGTCGTCATTTTGTCTCACTGCACTCTCGAGCGCTCTGGCGGCGGAAACCTGAAGTTCGGCTTCAGCCGAACAAAACTTTATGAGTTTTTCTACGTAACTGTAGTGTGTCGTGACCATATGTCAATGAATGGAGCTACAGTGAATTTATGAAATCGCTTCAATCATTTGTAATAGCCCTGTAGAAGTCTGATATTTTTTCACCAGAAGCGAGATGTTTTAACCTGGAAGGACGAGACGAAAGGCTTTCTGGCTGGCCGGGATACATGCCTCGTACATATCGTGATTGTTGACTGCAAATGTAGATTCTTTACCTAACGAAAACTATCTTCACAGCAGTTAAGACACGTGCGTTTGAGCTTAAAACGATGTGACGAAAATTCCTGTGTCTAATTGGCAACAGAGACTAGCACCTATCGTCACTGTTATCTACACTCATGTTAGAATCTGAAATGTAACGGCAAAATTTTTCTGCCTAACCGGAATTCGAAACCAAGATACCAGCCTTTGAAGAGAACTTTAAGAGTTCGGAATATTGATGAAAACAACAAAATGAGAGAACTGTATCGTCCTGGGAGGGACAAAATCCTTGAAATAGAGATCGAATTCAAATCTCAGCCTGGCACCAAAATTACTATCAATATCTCTTGTTCATATAAAATAAGAGATATGCGCTCCCTGTAATTATATGACAATTGGTTCATACAATTAAAAGAAAATGTCATCAGAAATGAAGGAAGTCTATTTGTGTCCGCTATTAAGGACCGCTTGAGGTGGGAATCGATGCCGGTACTTCAAAATGCCGAGCAAGCACGAACCCACCAGACGTCATGTTTTGTTTTAAGCTGTTTCAAACTTTTAATTGCTAATAAACGTAATTTGTTGAAAAGTAAATACGTCATCTGCACGCAGTGTCGATCGGAGCCCTTTTCGATGTTTGGGGATGTTTAAATGAAGGGAATCTTCTGCTGCATTGAAACAAAACAACTCTTACATAGCTTAATGAGCTGAATTCTTGAATATGCGTTGCTCTCCGATTGAGTTATAACTTTAACTATACCACCACCAGTACGAAGGTTACGTTGCGAGAGAACATTTATACATGAAGCCTATCAGTTGCCTTTAATTGCCAATGAATGTATAAGAACTTTCCAAATGAGAAAGGTAATACCTTTTTTATAGAAAATGGAAAACACTGCAAGCCCAAAGGGCTATCGTAAGTTCACTTACAGACAGTTTTAAAACTTTGCCCAGTAACCCTACATACGGACTCCCAACTAGACAGGCAATAATATACATCAGACACTTCTCTTCCAAATAGTTCCCAGCTCACGGCATCGGCCAAGTGCGGACATGAACGTCCTGCGGAGTAGCCAACACGGGCGGCACCTGGTTGTGCCGTTCGGGCCCGATTTATCGGCCCGACCGAGGGCGCGAAGTACAGTAGGTGCGTCCAACTTCACTTCCCGGGTACCCCTCCCCCCAAACGGATAACACAGAGGGCACCTGGGCCTTAGCATAACGTACAATTCCGTCAGATGCAAGAACAAGCGAGAACCGAAAGGTGTAGCCGAGACCCACCACCTAGGCACAGATGTAGAACAAATTGTCAACAATTATAGCCCAACAAATCGCGTGCGCTGACGCAGCAACGATACGCTATCACCAAATGTCTCAAACATTGCTATATGAATAAAGCCAAAATCAATCACTTAAAAAATATTAAATAAAAAGGCATAGTAGCAGTATCGCAAGAGTTAAAACAAATTGCCACTGCTAAATTTAGCTTACAAGTAACACTTAAAGACTCAGGGTTGAGATATTTTAACTCACTTCCACACGTTATGGCCCCCAAAAAACACTAAATGATATTTTATCCTTACGATAATCGAGCCCTTGTTGGATGTGTACTTTCAAAGCTCCGCACAAGTGTCTCACGCAGTTAACGTACTTGGGTACATCATAGAGTTCAAAATCAACAATATTGGCTGGAACAAACTAAACACTCAGTTATAAAACATTATACACAATAATCCCCATGGCTTGGATGGTAAGGTAGAATGCCGACGCTACTAGACAACAAGCAACAACAGTTCGATCTGAATGGTGCAACAAATTGCGTAGCGTCCGATCACAACACAGATTACTAACAGATTTTCATAACTGAGCACTCGCTAATAGTTTGTCTCGGATGAGGTACACTTGCAATACGAAAGGCAGAAAATGCATGGCCAGTGAAAGACATAAATAGAATTATGTCACCTTATCAGGTCAGTGAAATAATCGTCCAACAGTATCAGATAAGTGGGTCACCAGTAAAATGTAATCGGTTAACGGCCATCAACTGCTTGGGTGCGCAGACCATCTCAAGACACAGACGTTCCAACTGTCGCCTGTACAATGCCTTTTCCAAAACACCTCTTCACCGGCCGGGTTACCTCTCCCCCTCGGCAATCACACCGTCTTCTTCCACCTACAAAAACCTCTCGCGCTCGCCCGTCGATCCGCTCACCGGCGCGCCACCTCTCGACCGACTCCCAAGCGCTGAAAAATTAGCATCTCCGAACGAATACCGATCGCTGCAAAGCCGGCACGATAATCCCCTCAAACAGTGCTTGTCCACCACCCACCCGAGCGGACAGGACGACATGCCGGCCAACCACTGCCACACAGTAGCCCAGGTCCCAGCCTGTTTCGCCGGCCGCGGTGGTCTAGCGGTTCTGGCGCTGCAGTCCGGAACCGCGGGACTGCTACGGTCGCAGGTTCGAATCCTGCCTCGGGCATGGATGTGTGTGATGTCCTTAGGTTAGTTAGGTTTAAGTAGTTCTAAGTTCTAGGGGACTTATGACCTAAGATGTTGAGTCCCATAGTGCTCAGAGCCATTTGAACCATTTGAACCCAGCCTGTTTCGGACCCCAGTCCCAGCTGCCCCTCTTACCATCGTAACGGACCCACCTTGACCACAGCTCAGCTGCTCTGGCCAATAACTACATCGACTTGCTACAGAAAGAAACATTAAAAAGTAGGAGAAGAGTGACCTCCCCAATCATCAATCCCAACCGATACATGAATCAAGCCCACATTACACATGCATTACTTTATCATCAGAAAATATGTGTATCACATTACAAAATTAATTCAAGTGCTTAATATAAATTCATCAATTTACAACTTGGTTAAAAATTTAAGTCGAGGTTGTCGTACTCAGAAGGGTCATAGAGCGGCAAACCTTAAATAAAGTTTTGAACACCCATTATCCTACTGTTAATTGCCAGAGGGGTAAGGAGGTAATGGGAAAGTGGTAATGTGCCTATTTGGCTATTTTTATTTATTAATTTCATGCCCTAGGTATGTGGGCTAAGCCGCGTGGGATTAGCCGAGCGGTCTCAGGCGCTGCAGTCATGGACTGTGCGGCTGGTCCCGGCGGAGGTTCGAGTCCTCCCTCGGGCATATGTGTGTGTGTTTGTCCTTAGGATAATTTAGGTTAAGTAGAGTGTAAGCTTAGGGACAGATGACCTTAGCAGTTAAGTCCCATAAGATTTCACACACATTTTTAAACATGTGGGCTAAGCCATCACTCTCATACATCCATTGGTGCATAATTTAAGTCAGTTGCAATAAAAAATACACAATCTCATTTGTTCACAGCCCCAGTATCTGGTCAACAGCTGTCCGATACTGTCAGGCACTCTCATTCCTGTGAGATAACAATCATTCACCCCATTGTAAACACACCAACTCACTCATTTAGCCACGTGATGGTTGTCTAGAAGAACACTCAACTCTCCCATATATCATGACACAAATATACAATGCCTTTTTCTCACAAAGGACAAGGATTACACAAGCTCTCATCAAAATATTTACATAACACATTGCAAAATCACAGTACTTACATCATAACATTGAAGTGTGTTTTAAGAATTCTCGTAAACCAAACTACTCACAACCATCAATATTAAAACATATGTTAAAACTAGACAAGACAATATCATCAGACACACATGAACTGTTTGACAAGATACGAAAAATTGTGACCAAATTGATCAATTAATACGGTAAGGGAACACTTCCACTTAACTGCGAACATATAATACACCATGGAAGTACCATTTAAAACAATTAATCAGTCTACAAGAAATATACCGCCCAGGCGAAGTAAATAATGAAAAATATCATCCCAAAAATATGCAAATGAATAACGCTAACACGAATAATGTCATAAAATAAACACAAATTGTGCTGGCATAAGCTGGCACCAGCACACCATGTGGCATAGAGGTTACAAGAAGATCGACAGAGGCCAAAAACAGACTCACAGGAAACGTGCCGCCAATGCCCTCTCAGCCGACAGTATTTAGATAGCCACCATGGACTGAATGGCAGTTAGTTCGAATCTGTCGCACAGAGTGAGTTCCAGCATGTCACCAAGTCGGAGCCGCAGTCACAGCCTCTAGCTCAGAATCAGTCAGTACATAGCAAACAGGAGAGTGTACATAGCGGACTTTGTACTTCACCAGCAGTGAGGCTACTGTGGGCTATAACAGAGAACTTGTACCACAGCACATGGGAGCTTAAGTTAAGTAGCTCTTTGTTCCTGTTGATAAAGAACCCAGTTAATAACTGCTTGCAGTTTGTGTTATAGAAAGAGAATACTGGCCACCAAAGAACATCCTCTCCTTGTTCCCATGGTACAGCTCTACAGAGACAATGAGGCGACATAAAACAAATCTACAAGAATTCAGATCATTAAATACGAAAATAATGAGAGAGATAAAGGATTCACAGTGCATAAGGCGGAATACATGGGGAAAAATATTGTCCATAACATCTGCAAATGACTGTTTATAACACGAATCTGTAACGCAAATAACATCATAAAATTACATAACTTGTCAAGATTACACATCATAAAATATGATCACACAGTTCACATGAAATAAAAGAAATCCGCCTAAAAAAAGGACGGTGATTGATGCAGATGCCTAAGTTTGTGCGCTGTGGTGTCATATGTCATCATACGGCATTAACATACTGTACTGACACACAGCACACAACAGCGATTGACACTGGTGCGGCGAAGGGAGTGGTGCCGTTCTGGTCGTAGGCGACTGGCCCCCTACCCTCGTATTGCCCACGCTGTAGCGTCCATCATCGTGCAATGATGCTCCATTTGGCTGGCGTTGTGACAACCCCTCGCTAGTCGCTCCGCTCCAGGTCTGTGGCAATACCGTGGGCGTCACAGAGGGCGCAAGATGAGTAGATTCTGTCTTGCGGTGTTCAGGTTCATGTACAAGGCGTGTACGGTTTGCTCAGTGGCACAACGTGGTGGTAGTAGACCACGTGATATTACTCCCAGTGCCAAGTCACGACTCAACTACTGAGCGAGGTGGCGCAGTGGTTAGCACACTGGACTCGCGTTCGGGAGGACGACGGTTCAATCCCGCGTCCGGCCATCCTGATTTAGGTTTTCCGTGATTTCCTGAATCGCTCCATTCAAATGCCGGGATGGTTCCTTTGAAAGGGCAAGGTCGACTTCCTTCCCCATCCTTCCCTAATCCGATGAGACCAATGACCTCGCTGTCTGGTCTCCTCCCCCAAACAACCCAACACCGCTACTCATCTGTTCATAAACAGGGAGTTGCATGTTAGTGCTCTCAGAGAGAATTGTTATAGTATTACTGGAATGGGAATCGCCTAATGCAGCGTTTCAACTGTAGGAAATCAGAAAGTTATTGCTTGAACCGAGACCACTCGGCAAAATAAAAATAAAAATAAAATAAAATAGGTGGTCCTTTCCAAACAGAGAAGAATGGCAGATTAGATTCCTTGGCGGAGTTGTAGTGTGTACCCCCTACGGGCTACCCACAACGTTTTTGTAGAAGAAATGCTTATCGCTTGGTGGCCAAAACGTCATGTGGCTCACTCAGCGATGCTTGCAGACAGAACTTATAACGTTCACTTTGTGTGCTCGCGTGAAACTTCACAGTTCCTATCAGGCCAGTCAGCCGTTCGGCAGAAAGCCACGTCAGTACCTGGGACCGGCTCAGCTGGAGTCGTTTGTCAAGCGGCTTGGCGTGCGTGGTGGCTTGGTTCACTGGACTCCCTGTAAGCTGCAGAACTCGCTGCGTCATCCTTTGTGAGCTGTCGGGCGCCAGGACCTCGGAGACTGCACCTGGCACCAACTGGCCGCCTTAAACCTTCGTTCATGCAGCTGGCTGGGCACGCCCTTGTTATCACGTTGTGTCGCGCCGAGTCTGCTGCTCCCATCGGGCGAGCCCTTTAGCGTGTACTGTTTTGTCGGCTTCTGGCGATCAAAGGGTTTGTACACACTGGTATACAAAGTCGAGCGATTTTTATATCTAGACAATGTCTATAGACAGTTGGGGGACTTTGTATATAAACAACTGATATACATTTCTTGTCTATAAACACGCTTTTGCAACAAAGTCTCAGAACTTTTGACACCCATTTAAAATGGGAGACAGGAGTCAATTCTTAGACAATGTTGCTCAAAATTTCGTTGTGTCGACGTTTTGGTAGTAGAATTGTTGATAAAATATCGATATATTTAGGAGATATATTATCACCGATATATCGATATATCGACATCGAAATGGCAATATCGAGTGCCATTATTTTTATCTTATATTATATTCCTTTCGCAATGTTCGATATATATTTGAAGCTGTTCTTTTGAAATTGTAGTAGAACATAATTTTACTTTCACTGTGTGAAGGAGTCTTACTACTTTTTGAGCTTTCTCTTTGACTGTGTGAAGAAGGTGACCAGATGCAATTGTTTACAAAGGAGGACAAACAGCTTCAAAAAGGAGGACAACGGAAGAAAAAAGAGGACGCCTCAAATGGATCAACTGCAGATGCGGATACCACCTGTCAGCTTTGGACAAGTCACGTGACTGCCGGGAATTACCGGTAAAACTAGTAGTTAATTGTTACTGATGGTCAGGTGGTGGTTGACTGAGCAATATAATAAAAAATTAAAAACAATGATTATGGTGACAGTGTGGCGTCAATTGTTTTGTTATGTCAACAACACGGAATTGTTTACAAAGCGATAAACGTAAAACCATTCGCCTCCCTTCATTCGACTCACCGCTACCAACATCTACAATTCAAGCAGCAGCTGACGACATGTAAACTGCATTTTAATCTTCCGAATACAAATAAATTGAATGACTATGAAACAATGAAATAAAACCATGACAGTTAATCTGTAGAGTTATTTCTTACCTTTATTGGCCACTGAGACGTACGTTCCAGCTCCACATATCTTAGATTCCGCTTCAAATTCATTTCTCCCTTTCTTGAAAGCCGGATATTTCAGGAATGGGCATCAGAAAATGTACACTTTCGTTTAGGCATAGCCAAATATTTTACGTAATTAGTTAAATTACACTCACAAATCACACGTGCACTACAGGAAGCCAAGCCAATACAAAGCGAAAAACGAAACGAATATTTTAAATACTCGATATTTGCATTCGCTTATAGGTAGATCAACGATAACCTGGACGATCTTGGTGCCACCTACTAACACCGCCTTCGTGCGTGTTTATCACGAAGGCTGTGCCAATAGTTAAAGTATTTAAGATAACAGCAATAGAACGGGACGAAATGTAAATTTAACTGTATTACGCTCAACTTCGCGAAAAAACCGGACACTGTAAAAATCCGTCCGCATCCCGGACAAAGAGCTAAAAAGGAGGACATATCCGGATTAATACGGACGTCTGTTCACCCTATGTGTGAACCAAGTATAGATGGCACAAAGAAGAAGTACGATTACACTGGGAGGTGGCGATGTGAATGGAATAACAGGATATCCGATGTGAAGAAATAGCACATCAGTTGCGTTAAAAAACATTTTTTAACGCAACTAGTGTGCTATTTCTTCACGTCGACATTCTTCAAAAACAGTTGCTGACACTGACCAATAAAAGTCTGAATGATTGAATGACAAGATTGGTCTTTACGTTGCGCGGAGCCGTGTGAGGGGAAATGCTGACGTAATCGGCGCTGGGTGCTGCCAACAGGGACTGCGACGTTTTAACTTCACCACGCAATTTTCAGACTACAGCTACTAGATTGCTGGCATTTGCAGAAATGAAAAAACAGGGAAGTCGATATGAAGTGTTCCAGACAAATCCGATATGTGACGAAATCGTACGACGGACCCATCGGACACCTTTTATTGTGCCACTTTCCCGCAGTTACCATTGTTACCAAAGCGGTTCCCGCCAAGCTTGAACGTGCATCATTTTCCTTTTAATTCTTGCTCTAAGGGGTATAATCAGGCTGCTAGCTTGTTGATGTACAGAATATCTAATAATAATTAAATACATAAATTTACAGCTCTAAAACTGGCAGTATACTTACAATGTGCAGCCGATTTTTTTTTTTCTAGGCTGGTACGTCATTAATTTTTCCGTCAATATATCGATATACTGATAACCTTTCAGGTATGTCGAGGGCCGATAATGGTACCGATACATCTGATTCCTGATATTTTTAAATATATTAACAGCCTTAGATTGTGGACATGGCCTCCAGTTATTCTCATTTGCCCTTGGAAACGCATCGTCGTTTTTTAACTATTATTTTTGTTTTTCTTATTATTAAACATCGCTTATCAAGATGTGGACAGCGTACAAAGTGTTGCAGCCGACAGAAGGTTTTCACGTGGCATAATACTTGTGGGAAGTTAGCAATAACGAATACAAAAAACGCAACAACAAGAAGTTGGTTGTCAAACAACTGGTCAAATAATATTAAGTATCAGCCAGTGATGTTAAAAAAAAAAAGACATGTTGCTTCTAATTTTAAAGTCGAAAGTTCGGTGGCAGGAGGAACAAGACTTTTTGTCAGGCGAATACAGGGTTATAAATACAAAATCAAATAGGGGTAATGCAGGAGTAGGTTTAATAATGAATACAAAAGCAGGAGCGAAGGTAAGCTACTACGAACAGCATAGTGAACGCATTATTGTAGCCAAGATAGACACAAAACCCACGACTACAACAGTAGTACAAGTTTATATGCGAAATGGCTCCACAGATAATGAAGAGAGTGAAGAAATGTGACAGTGAAGGGAGATGAAAATTTAATAGTCGTGGGGGACTAGAATTCGATGGTAGGAAAAGGAAGAGAGGGAAAAGCAGTAGGTGAATATGGAATGGGGGTAAGGAATGAAGAGGAAGCCTACTGGTAGAATTTGGCACAGAACATAACTGAATCACAGCTAACACTTGTTTAAGAATCATGAAAGAAGGCTGTATGCGAAGAAGAGGCCTGGAGACACTGGAAGGTTTCAGATAGATTAAACAATGGTTAGATATAGATTCAGGAACCATGTTTTAAACTGTAAGACATTTACAGGGGCAGATGTGGACTCTGACCACAATCTGTTGGTTATGAACTGTAGATTAAAACTGAAGAAACTGAGAAAAGGTGGGAATTTAAGGATATGGGATCTGGATAAACTGAAGGAACCAGAGGTTGTAGAGAGTTTCAGAGAGAGCATTAGGGAACAATTGACAAGAACAAGGGAAAGAAATACAGTGAAGAAGAATGGTTAGCTTTGAGAGATGAAATAATGAAGTCAGCATAGGATCAAGTAGGTAAAAGGACGAGGGCTAGTAGAAATCATTGGGAAACAGAAGAGATATTGAACTTAATTGATGAAAGGAGAAAATATAAAAATGCAGTAAATGAAGAAAGCAAGAAGGAATGCAAACGTCTCAACAATGAGATCAACAGGAAGTGCAAAATGGCTAAGTAGGAATGGCTAGAGAACAAGCGTAAGGATGCAGAAGCACGTATCTCTAGGGGTAAGATAGATATTGCCCACAGGCAAATCAGAGGGACCTTTGGAGAAAAGAGAACCACCTGTATTAATATCAAGAGCTCAGATGGAGAACCAGTTCTAAGCAAAAAAGGGAAAGTAGAAAGGTGAAAAGAGTATATAGAGAGTCTATACAAGGTCAATGTACTTCAGGGCGATATTATGGAAATGAAAGAGGACATAGGTAAAGAAAAATTGGGAGATATGATACTCCGTGGAGAATTTGACAGAGCACTGAAAGACCTAAGTCGAAACAAGGCCCCAGGAGTAGAAAACATTCCATTAGAGCTACTGATAGCCTTGGGAGAGCCACCTCTGACAAAACTCTACCATCTGGTGAGCAACATGTATGAGACAGGCGAAATACTCTCAGAATTCAAGAAGAATATAGTAATTCCAATCCTAAAGAAAGCAGGCGTTGACAAGTTTGAAAATTACCGAAGTATCAGTTTAATAAATCACAGCTGTAAAATAGTAACACGAATTCTTTACAGACGAATGGAAGAAACTGGTAGAAGCCGACCTTGGGGAGGATTAGTTTGAATTCCGTATAAATGTTGGAACACGTGAGGCAATACTGGCCTTACGACTTATCTTAGAAGATAGATTAAGGAAAGGCAAACCTACGTTTCTAGAATTTGTAGACTTAGAGAATACTTTTGACAATGTTGATTGGAATATTCTCTTTCAAATTCTGAAGGTGGCAGGGGACAGATACAGGTAGCGAAACTCTATTTACAACTTGTGCAGAAACCAGATGGCTGTTATAAGAGGTGAGGGGCATAAAAGAAAAGCAGTGGTTGGGAAGGGAGTGAGACGGGGTTGTAGCCTATCCCCAATGTTATTCAATCTGTATATTGAGCAAGTAGTAAAGAAAACAAAAGAAATTTTTGGAGTAGGAATTAAAATCCATGGAGAAAAAATAAAAACTTTGAGGTTTGCCGATGACATTGGAATTCTGTCAGAGACAGCAATGGACCTGGAAGAGCAGTTGAACGAAATGGACAGTGTCTTCGAAGGAGGATATAAGATCACGTGGCTAATGGAAGGGTACTGAATAGAATTGGGGAGAAGAGGAATTTGTGGCACAACGTGACTAGAAGAAGGGATCGTTTGGTAGGAAATGTTCTGAGGCATCAAGGAATCACCAAGTTAGTATTGGAGGACAGCGTGAAGGGTGAAAATCGTAGAGGGAGACTAAGAGATGAATACACTAAGCAGATTCAGAAGGATGTAGGGTGGAAACCAGTCTATGGACTGAAGACCACAACAACAACAGTGTCCGTGATGCTCATGTTTATGGATAACACACCCCTATGAACGGCACCGATCATACCAGGTGCTCCACTAGAGCACACTCCAGGGAGTTCAGTATACTGCTTTGATGTTTTTTTCACTTCTCCAAAAATATCTTAACCAGTAGTTGCTCCTTTTGATGGTTCTGATGTTAATAATTCTTCCGTTATGCTGAAATCCACATGTGTACTACGAACGAAAATTGCTTATTGAGCTGTGTCTGACAAATCAGTGCTCTCGGCCTATGCGACCACGAATGTTTCGAATGTGTGTCAAGGTCACACATCATGCCAATTCGCGGAACAACTGTTCGTCTAAGTAAACTTATTTGTTCGAACTAATTTTTTTTATCGGGACATAGTACATGTGCAGCGTCCAAAAGACAGCCCTTCACGAACTGATCTTCAGCAAAAGGCTTTAAGTATTGGGCAATTTTTTTTACTCACCACGAAACTAGCTTTAACGGACTGTCGCAGTGCGTCCTGAGTTTGGACTTTTTCCCTTTAAGCTGTTGTTGAGCAATGTGTTTCGTAGAAAAGTGTTTTTCCATATTATAATCCTACACAACGGGTAGGGATTCACTGCACAACAATAGAAAATGTTTATCTTTGTACATGCTAAATAAATAATCCTCTGCCTATTTCTCCTGGAAATGACGACATTAAGCATCTACTTTTCTCGTCTTAATACCGGACATCTTGTGAACAGACTCAGTAAAGGCGCACGGAAAGTACTTGCTTGAAATTAACTAACCAATAGCACAGAACATTACGCACGAACCGACAGATGGTAACTAGTTTTTTCACCAAGTTATGACATCTGATGCTGTTGCTCAAATCTGAACATTTCGCGGGTAGTTGGTAATTTTAGTGCTATTGTCACCTATTACCAACGTTTGCGATTTATCAGTGTATAGTACAGTTGCAGGTAGTAAAGAATAAATAATGTACAGGTATGTCGATGGTAGACAATGAAAACCTTGCAACTCAACTTTTTAAAATTTTAAAAGGAAGCAGAAACGGTTTCTTGAAAAATAATATAGAGTGATACAGACGAAATTGTTACATGTGTAACTATATAGTAGAAGCCTATTTATTGACAGATTAGAGAAACCCGTGCAATGGCTAATGGATAATATGAACGCATAGTGTTCGGTTTTGCGGACTGTCCAAAAGAACAGACATCACACGCAATCCGCAGCTGTGATACATAGTATGTAAATTGAAGGTAGAGGCGGGAATAGGGTGGAGAAAGAAAAGGAAAGGAATTAATGATATCAGCTGCACCAGGAATCGGCGGCGATGAGTGAAAATGTGTACCTGACCGGGATTTTCTGCTTAGTGGTCAGTTGCGTTAACCACTGTAGCATCCGGACACAGTGCTTATTGCACATGCGCGGACTATCTCGGCACGGTACCCGGCCATCCCACACTCCCACCTAGCGCCACCTATCCGCAGACCTCGTCCATCTTCTCCATGTCCGCTTATTTTACACAACTGGCCATTACAATTACTACACCACGAAGATGACGTGCTACAGACGCGAAATTTAACCTACAGTAAGAAGATGCTGTGATATGCAAATGATTAGCTTTTCAGGGCATTCACACAAGGTTGGCGCCGGTGGCGACACCTACAACGTGCTGACATGAGGAAAGTTCCCAACCGATTTCTCACACACAAACAGCAGTTGACCGGCGTTGCCTGGTGAAACGTTGTTGTGATGCCTCGTGTAAGGAGGAGAAATGCGTACCATCACGTTTCCGACTTTGATAAAGGTCGGATTGTGGCCTATCGCGATTGCGGTTTATTGTATCGCGACATTGCTGTTCGCATTGGTCGAGACCCCATGACTGTTAGCAGAATATAGAATCGGTGGGTTCAGGAGGGTAATACGGAACGCCGTGCTGGATCCCAACGGCCTCGTATCACTAGCGGTCGAGATGACAGTCATCTTATCCGCATGGCTGTAACGGATCGTGCAGCCACGTCTCCCCTGAGTCAACAGATGGGGACATCTGCAAGACAACAACCGTGTGCACGAACAGTTCGACGACGTTTACAGCAGCATGGACTATCAGCTCGGAGACCATGGCTGCGGTTACCCTTGACGCTGCATCACAGACAGGAGCGCCTGCGATGGTGTACTCAACGACGAACCTGGGTGCACGAATGGAAAAACGTCATTTTTTCGGATGAATCACAGCGTCATGATGGTCGCATCCGTGTTTGGCGACATCGCGGTGAACGCACATTGGAAGCGTGTATTCGTCATTGCTATACTGGCGTATCACCCGGCGTGATGGTATGGGGTGCCATTGGTTACACGTGTCGGTCACCTTTTGTTCGAATTGACGGCACTTTGAACAGTGCACGTTACATTTCAGGTATGTTACGACCCGTGGCTCTACCCTTCATAGGCCGGCCGGAGTGGCCGAGCGGTTCTAGGCGCTACAGTCTGGAACCGCGCGACCGCTACCGTCGCAGGTTCGAATCCTGCCTCGGGCATGGATGTGTGTGATGTCCTTAGGTTAGTTAGGTTTAAGTAGTTCTAAGTTCTAGGGGACTGATTACCTCAGCAGTTAAGTCCCATAGTGCTCGGAGCGGTTTGAACCGTTTTCTACCCTTCATTCAATCCCTGCGAAACCCTACATTTCAGCGGGATAATCCATGACTGCATGTTGCAGGTCCTGTACGGGCCTTTCTGGATACAGAAAATGTTCGACTGCTGCCCTGACCAGCACATTCTCCAGATCTCTCGCCAATTGAAAACGTTTGGTCAATGGTGGCTGAGCAACTGGCTCGACACACTACGCCAGTCACTACTCTTGATGAACTGTGGTATCGTGTTGAAGCTGCATGGGCAGCTGTACCTGTACACGCCATCCAAGCTCTGTTTGAGTCAATGCCCCTTATCAAGGCCGTTATTACTGCCAGAGGTGGTTGTTCTGGGTACTGATTTCTCAGAATCTATGCACCCAAATTACGTGAAAATGTAATCACATGTGAGTTCTAGTATAATATATTTGTCCTTTGAATACCCGTTTATTATCTGCATTTCTTCTTGGTGTAGCAGTTTTAATGGCCAGTAGTGTAGTTTCCCACCGGAAGTCGAACGAAACTGTGCATCAGCACCGAACGTTGTGGATTCATTGCCCATCGAGGTGAATCAATAATATGAAATCATAATATCTGTTCTTTCGGATATGTCTGGCTGACTCAGTGGTTAACGCAACTGCCAAGTAAGCAGATTGCGGATTCGAGTGTCAATCTAGCACGCATTTTCACTCCCATCAGCCTATTCTCCATGCAGCTGATACCATCAGTTCCTTCCTTTTCCTTTCCTTTGTGCAATTAGGACCATTGATCGACTAGGATACAGAGATTCATGTATGAAAACCTTTGTACAACATAAATATCTAACAGTATATTCCTTATATCTGTACAAATTAATAACATTCTTTGTGGACCATAAAAATAATGAAACTAAGTGCTCTGATGTGCATACCCATAACACAAGACATAAAGATTGATTCTTCAGAAAGATAACTGAAGTAAAGACAACTGATCATAGTCTTTGGATTAATGGCCAGATATGGTTTAACAAACTGCCAAGTTTTCTTAACTCTCAAATGTTTGTACTCACTGAATGAATACTGATATTAAAATGTAGCTATTCTTAAATGTAGATCTAACTCTTATATCTATACAATGTACTATTCTGAGGTGATTGTAATATATATTATTTTTGTAACAACATGCTGTAAATGCAAATACCTATACTATGTAACAACTGTATGTTGCATTATGAAGTTCTGTACCATATATTGCCAAGTGCATCACCCGTAAGTGGCTTCTTGTACATGTGAATTGCAAATTCCTACTGTTTGTACAAAAATTGTATAAAAATGCTATGATGTTTGCAAAAGTCACCAGTTGGTGACTATATGCAAAAAAGATAATAAATAAATCCCTCATCCTTCATTTTACGTAATAAGGGTAATGGAGTTACTGGTTACTGGAATTCCGAGGTTTTCATTGCCTACCATCAATATGTGTTGTCAACACTGATACATAAGCGAAAATATATCTCCCCGCATCCCTTCAGATTGGTAAGCTGTTTCCCTCACTCTTCGCGCGCACATGAGCGCATGGGCCATAACTTCGTACTCAAAGCGAAAACGTGTTTCTCTTTGTTGTTGAAATCCAGCGACGGCAAAATGGTATTGCGCAAGCGCGGAGTAAGCGAAACTTTCACTGGTCTGCGTCATGAGCTGCAAAATGTGTGGCGCGCCGAGCGTCGACGGAAATATCGGAAATTGTGTCCCGGGAGGAGTACGATGCGAGCGCCTCGCTCTCTCTCCCACGAATTTCTTCCGCGGGCCAGAATGAAACCAGTCACGGGCCGGATCCGACTTGCGCTGTAAACAATAGGAGCAGATAATAGTTTTGCTCATTTGATTATTATATACGCAAAAACAATTTTCCTTAAGAATGCTGTCATTGGCGCTATCTATAAGAAACGGGAAAACAATTGAGAGGACAAAATAGCTCTGAAAGGGAAACAGGATCATCGACAGCGAAATTTTGTAAGTTACGAATAATACAAAGTTTCAAATAAAAAAAAGCGAATAGTACAAGAGAAGCATTCACAGTGACTGTAAAATCAGACACAGAAATAAACCAGTGAAGTACAAGTAATTTCTGGAATATGTCGTTCTTAAGTAAGGCTGTCTTCCAGTCTATATAGCTACCTTAATTTCCCACCTCCTCCGAGCCTAATAGCAGAACTGCTTTCCAGGTTGTCTTTTATGGTTGGTTAAGAGATATTAAACAAATTATCAATATCAGGTTTGGATAAACGCACTGGATCTTCCCATATTATATACACAAATTTCCCCATAGCATCACTACTTTCAAACTTCTCATCCTGATACACATACAACCCCTTTCTCTATCATTCACGTCTCAGACACGTACAAAATCTATCGCTGTTATCTATTATTTTTACACAGAGAAAGAGCTACAATGTTAGTCGTTAAAACTGCAATAGCATACGATGGACAGCAAATTTCTTTTAGTGTTGCGCATATAATTGCAGCAAAAATCCCTCTAAAGACACTGGGCATCGAGTCGAACTACGTTTGGATGACAGATACTACACTACAGACTATGCGAATCAGAGCTGATTGCTGAAAACAAACAAGTCGCCAGAACCGGATAGAATTCCAGTTCAGTTTTGCAAAGAGTACTCTACGGCATTGATCCCTTGCTTAGCCTACATTTATCGTGACTCTCTCGCCCAGCACCAAGTCCCAAGCAACTGGAAAAAACGGCTGGTGACTCCTGTATATCAGAAGGGTAAAAGAACCGACACTCAGAATTACGGGTCAATATCCTTAACATCGGTTTGCTCCAAAATTCTTAAACATCTTCTCAGATTTAATATAAAAAATTTCCTTCAGACGAAAAAGCCTCTGTCCACGAATCAACACGGTTTTAGGAAGCATCGTTCGTGCGAAACTCAGCTTACCCTTTTCTCACATGACATTCTGCAAACTGTGGATGAAGTGTAACAGGTAGATTCCATATTCCTAGATTTTCGAAAAGCATTTAACGCCGTCCCCACTGCAGACCGTTAATGAAGGTATGAGCATATAGAATAGGTTCCCAGATATGTGAGTGGCTCGAAGGTTTCTTAAGTAACAGAACCCAATACGTTGTCCTCGACGGCGAGTGTTCATCAGAGACAAGGGTATCGCCAGAACTGCACCAGGAAAGTGTGATAGGACCTGTGTTATTTTATATATACATCTGTCTTTTTTATATATGTAAATGATCTGGCAGACAGGGTGAGCAGCAATCTGCTGCTGTTTGCTGATGATGCTTCGCTGTACAGGGAGGTGTCGTTGTTGAGTGACTGGGAGGACAAGATGACTTAGACAAAATTTCTGATTATTGTGATGAATGGCAACTAGCTCTAAATGTAGAAAAATTTAGTTAATGCAGATGAGTAGGGAAATAAACCGCTATGTTCGAATACAGCATTAGTAGTGTGCTGCCTGACAGAGACACGTTATTAAATATCTAGGAGTAAAGTTGCAAAGCACTATGAAATGGAACGAGTATGTAAGGACTGCTGTAAGGAAATCGAATACAACAGCACAACTTGCAGGCTTGGCTAGGATCTGCATTTATGTTCAGACACGGATTTCTCGCGGTGTTTCCGTATTGTGCGCAACCCCTTCGCACTGAGTTATGAAATGGGATTGTCTGCAGCAACTAGATAATTATTCTCAAGGACAACGTTATGGCGTCTGAAGCACCATGGACTATCAGCACGCCGAACGTTGTTGCGTCTGCCCCCACAGTGACGCATCCAACGACGACGTCATCTTTTCCGTCGAGTCTTGCTGCGTATACCACCACGGCGAGCATAACCGTGTGTGGACGCTCCATTGCTGCACTACATTTATCGCAGTCATTCACGGCCAGCACCTGGGATGCCACTGGGTACATTGACATGTACATCTACTCACATACTTCGCAAGCCATCGTGCGGTGCGTGGCGGAGGGTACCCTGTTCCACTTCTAGTCACTTCCTTTCCTGTTCCACTTGCTAACAGAACGAGGGAAAACCGACTATACAGGGTGGTCCATTGATAGTGACCGGGCCAAATATCTCACGAAATAGGCGTCAGACGAAAAAACTACAAAAGAACGAAACTCGTCTAGCTTGAAGGGGAAAACAAGATGGCGCTATGGTTGACCCGCTGGATGGCGCTGCTATAGGTCAAACGGATATCAACTGCGTTTTCTTTAAATAGGAACCCCCATTTTTTATTACATATTCGTATAGTACGTAAAGAAATATGAATGTTTTAGTTGGGCCACTTTTTTCGCTTTGTGACAGATGGCGCTGTAATAGTCACAAACGTGTAAATACGTAGTGTCACGTAACATTCCGCCAGTGCGGACGGTATTTGCTTCGTGATACATTACCCGTGTTAAAGTGGACCGTATACCAATTGTGGAAAAGGTCGATATCGTGTTGATGTATGGCTATTGTGATCGAAATGCTCAACGGGCATGTGCTATGTATGCTGCTCGGTATCCTGGACGATCTCTTCCAAGTGTGCGGACCGATCACCGGATAGTTACGTTATTTAAGGAAACAGGAAGTGTTTAGCCACATGTGAAAAGTCAACCACGACCTGCAACAAATGATGATGCCCAAGTAGGTGTTTTAACTGCTGTCGCGACTAATCCGGACATCAGTAGCAGACATTGCGCGAGAATCGGGAATCTCAAAAACGTCGGTCTTGAGAATGCTACACAACATCGATTGCACCCGTACCATATTTCTATGCACCAGGAATTGCATGGCGACGACTTTGAACGTCGTGTGCAGTTCTGCCACTGGGTACAAGAGAAATTACGGGACGATGACAGATTTTTTGCACGTGTTCTATTTAGCGACGAAGCGTCATTCACAGCGGTAACGTACACCTGCATAATATGCACTATGGGGCAACGGAAAATCCACGATGGCTGCGACAAGTGGAACATCAGCGACCTTGGGGGTTAATGTATGGTGCGGCATTATGGGAGGAAGGATAATTGGCCCCCATTTTATCGATGGCAATCTAAATGGTGCAATGTATGCTGATTTCCTACGTAATGTTCTACCGATGTTACTACAAGATGTTTCACTGCATGACAGAATGGCGATGTACTTCCAAGATGATGGATGTCCGGCACATAGCTCGCGTGCAGTTGAAGCGGTACTGAATAGCATATTTCATGACAGGTTGATTGGTCGTCGAAGCACCATACCATGGCCCGCATGTTGACCGGATCTGACGTCCCCGGATTTCTTTCTGAAGGGCAAGTTGAAGGATATTTGCTATCGTGATCCACCAACAACGCCTGATAAAATGCGTCAGTGCATTGTCAATGCATGTGCGAACATTACGGAAGGCGATCTACTCGCTTTTGAGAGGAATGTCGTTACACGTATTGCCAAATCCACTGAGGTTGACGGACATCATTTTGAGCATTTATTGCATTAATGTGGTATTTACAGGTAACAGTTGCGTTCTCAGAAATGATAAGTTCACAAAGGTACATGTATCACATTGGAACAACCGAAATAAAATGTTCAAACGTACCTACGTTTTGTATTTAAATTTAGAAAACCTACCTGTTACCAACTGTTCGTCTAAAATTGTGGGCCGTATGTTTGTGACTATTACAGCGCCATCTATCACAAAGCTAAAAAAGTGGTCCAACTAAAACATTCACATTTCTTTACGTACTACAGGAAATGTAATAAAAAATGGGGGTTCCTATTTAACAAACACAGTTGATATCCGTTTGACCTATGGCAGGGCCATCTAGCGGGCCAACCATAGCGCCATCTGGTTTCCCCCTTCAAGCTAGACAAGTTTCGTTCTTTGTAGTTTTTTCGTTTGAGCCTTATTTCATGAGGTATTAGGCCCGGTCACGATCAGTCGACCACCCTATATATATGCCTCCGTACGAGCCCTAATTTTGTTATCTTATCTTCGTGGTCCTTACGCGAAATGTACGCTGGTGACGGTAGAGTCTTTCTGCAGTTTGCCTCAATAGTGTTTCTCGAAAAGAACGTCGCCTTCCCACTAACAACACTAGCAGCCCGCCTCTGAATTGCTTCGATGTCTTCCTTTAATCCGACGTGGTGTCGATCCCAAACACTCGATTAGTACTCGAGACTGTCGTGCTAGTGTCCTATATGCGGTCTCCTTTACAGATGAACCACACTTTCCCAAAATTCTCCCAAAAAAGAGCACCTGTGCAATGTCCTGAATACGTTTCAAGTGCCAGCCGTTATCTGTGTAGTTGTGAGTGCAGCATGTTGGAGCTAAGTGAATTCGAACGTAGGAAATTTGTTGGTGCTCGTATGTTGGCTGCCTCCGTAACCAAGGAAGCCGAAACGTTTGGTGACGAAGATTTATTTTGTACAGCATACAGGGAAAGCGGAAAAGCGTCATCCGCTAAGTCACAACGTGAACGAAAGTGTGTTGAGTAATCGTGGCAGACTGTCTTAAAACGGATTGCTACGAAAACTGAGAGGTCGACAGATGCAAAAGTCACTGCAGAACAGATTGTCGCACCCGCAAATCATGTCAGCGGCAAAGCAACACGAAGGGAGCTCCACAAGCAGGGAATTGCAGAGCGACCTGGGTTCCAAAAGCACTATCAGGGATGTAAACACCTGTAACATGAAAACTTGCTGTCACCCATGAAACATGGACTATGTACCAATGGAAGAAAGTCATTTGGTCGGATGCACCTTGCTTCACACTGCTCCCAACTTCTGGGAGAGTTTACGTCCCAAAAGTGAAACATGGCGGTAGTTCGGTGATGATTTAGGCAGCAACAACGGTGATATTTCATGTACTCCAAGGTTACTCTGCAAGATCGCGCTGCCACCAAGAATTATGTGACCGGATCAGGTCCATCCCATGGAACAGTGTCTGCCCCAAAGGTCATGCTGTGTTCCAATACGACAGGACCCCTGTTCACACAGTTCTCATCGTCCAGGTCTGGTTTTGTGAGCACGAGAATCAACCCGCCGGCCGGAGTGGCCGAGCGGTTCTAGGCGCTCCAGTCTGGAACCGCGCGACGGCTACCGTCGCAGGTTCGAAACCTGCCTCTGGCATGGATGTGTGTGATGTCCTTAGGTTAGTTAGGTTTAAGTAGTTCTAAGTTCTAGGGGACTGATGACCTGAGCAGTTAAGTCCCATAGTGCTCAGAGCCATTTGAGAATCAACTGTCACATTTTCCCTGGAAACCACAGTCGCCAGCCCTCCAATATTATCCAGCCTTTGTGGTCTACTTCGGAGAAAAGGATGCGCTATCGCTATCCATTTCCATCGTGGTTACCTGAACTTGCCACTATTATGCGGGAAGAATGGTATAAAATTCCCTTGAAAACCATACAGTTCTGTATTCATCCATTCGGAGACGACTGGGAGCTGTTTTGAATTCCAACGTGTTTCCTACACCTTATTAGGCATGACAAAGTGTTGTGTTTTTGGTGATTGCATATTTTTGTCCATTCCTTGTGTGTGACAGGGTTGAACTGTACTGCACTGCCGAGTAAATAACGTCCCCTAGTGTGTCATTCCCGTGCGACCGTTGAGATCCTGCGTGGCATTGAGTACGGCCCTCCTGAAGCCATATATTTCATACTCACGTGACAGCCCTAAGAGCCCGATCAATGGGAGCATCCGAACGATGAACCGCAATCTCGACAGGGCTCGATCCTGTCGCTGTCAAATCACGATGCGTTCTGGCAAACGAATCTCCTTTTCAAGTGAAGCGTTGTATAATCTTGACAGAAACTAGCATCGTTCCAAGGCGATTTGTGAGTGAGAAACTAGCTGCGTGCCGACCGCGGTGGCCAACCGGTTCTAGGCGCTGCAGTCCAGAACCGCGCGACTGCTACAGTCGCATGTTCGAATCCTGCCTCGGGCATGGATGTGTGTGATGTCCTTAGGTTACTTAGGTTTAAGTAGTTCTAAGTTCTAGGGGACTGATGACCTCAGATGTTAAGTCCCATAGTGCTCAGAGCCATTTTTGAACTCGCTGCGTAATTTTTCCTTACGTCCAGAAGGTAGATGACGTTACTTTACGCGGTTGCCCTGTAATGCTGCGGGCTTTCCAAAATAACTACGCACCCTCCGACTCAGAGTTATATTAAAAGTTTTGGCTGGTTTCGTTGTCTAGGGGCTGGGATACGTACTTGCCGCATTACAAGCCGAATACTGCTGAGTCTACAGTATACAATATGAATAGTCACATGTCTCGAATGGTCAAAGGTTCCTATCACTCAGCAATTGCGAATTTTGAACGTAATATAGACATTTATAAATGAAAGATTGCAATTAAATAAAATCTGCAGGTTCTATCTTCACGACTTTAAATGATAAGTACAATAGTTGAAGTACTTTACAGAATGCGGTATATTTCTGCAAAACACTTATTGGTGTCGATGGTCCAGCAATTAAATAAAATATAAGCTGAATAACAGGGAAACAATAGATTCCAACTGCACGTAATTAGTTATGAACAACAACATAGCTCGCGAGATATTCACTTCTAAACGCACACTAAGTCTTCACTGCAGAAGTCACGAAAATCACACAAGGGCACAGGGCGGCACTCCGAAATATTTCTATCCTCCGCGACCAGGCGCAAACTGCTCCACTGTCCAAGTCTTTCCGCCGACTGTCAGTCCGTCGCGCTGTACTGTCCGCTTTCAACACTCACCCCCGTGTCCTGTGCCGTACCGTCCAGAACTGCCTGTCCTCTCTCCAAACGATGCTCTTCTCCCGCTTCCATCCAGGCTTCCCATTCATGAGCGCTGTGATTGGCTAGAGCGCTCGCGTCATGTCTTCAAGCTAACGCACTCACAAAAAACATAATGAAACACATTCGAAATATCGGATTTACATTTAAATAACTTGAAATTAAATAAATATTCTTACGGCTGGACCATAAACACGCTCTAACATACATCATTAAATACATAAACAAATCAAATAAACATATATCAAAAGAAAAGAAGTAAAAGGTAGGCCAGTAGCCTTATGTCTCTGTGCTTTCTAAAGCACAGTAAATATTTAACCAATTTCTTCATGAATAGTATATATCGGATAAAAACAAAGACATAGACGAATAGGTATATTTATAAGCATGCTGCTACCGTTTTTTCATGTAACTGTGGAGTACTTATGGCCTGACGCGATCGATAGTAATCGGTCACTTTGACCTCCAATAACTCATATACTATTTAAGTTACATGCCTGCAATTCATACCAATTTAGGTTTACACTAAAAGCTTTCTAAATACACGGCGATCGGCAAATTCGGATGAAGCGTTTATATTTTGGAAATTCGTTGCTGGGTGTTACATGTATAATTTACCGTCAGACACTAAACTTTAAACTAACAAAGATATTGAAAATATGATTACACCAACAGAATCGTCGTGCAAATAACAGTAATGTACATGTTTCCTTTTTGAGGTATCATGATTCATCTGGCAACTATTAATTCCTATACGAACTGTGAAATGTCTGCCATAATGGTTTCACAAAGTCCGCCATCTTTGGCACTCCAGGCATAGACATCTCCTTCATCGACTCAAAGCACCGTCCTCGTCGAAGCGGAATTCCCAGCCACGCGGCTGGAACATGCGCTGGGGCTACCACTCTCGTCCGGCTATCGTTCGCCACCACGTGTTTGCTGTCGGGCCGCGTTTTTTTTTTTTTTTTTTGAGCACAACGTCATTACAACAATATATGAACAGAAAAATGTAATTGTGAATAGCTGGTCAATATTTCACATAATCGAAATCTTTTAAGAACAGAAATAAGTATAACTGAAATGTGTGACAAGTTATTAACAGAGCTTTTAGTAATAATTCTAAAAAAAATCAGTATGACTTGTGAAATGCAAACAAAAATTGAAATAAGTATATCATGTAAGAAACTAAAAGAAAATGGAAAACTCCAATGAGAAAAGAGAAATAAAAGGGCTACTTCTAGCGAAAGTATTCACTGTAAGTGAAGCGTCCTCTGATATGCGTTCAATAATGCAACCGATAGAGTGTTGGTAAAATCTTCGCGGTACTGCGGTGAACGCTGCAATCGTTGATGACTTTCCCACAGGTAGGCCGTGTACTGCACGGCGTCACTGAGTTGTAACTAAAAAATGGCGTAAGCAGTGTGTCCCAGTAGCCAGGCCACGGCGTTGCACTTCGTTTTTGGGCGCAGTTTAAGGTCAGGAAGGATAATCCACATTGGTATCACACTGGAAGGTGCAGTCTGGTTGATAAGCCCCACCATCAATCGGCACAACTCCCATACTACCCACACGTAGCGGCACGCTATACGGTGGTCTCTGGTTTCGGCAGCTCCACACTGGCTGCCCTCGTTCGACGTAGTACACTTTATGCCAAGCTGAGACTTTTTCCATGTTGCATTTATGCAGTTGAAATTTTAATGGTCAGTAATGTGCATACACTCTAAGATAAAAAAAAAAAGAGAAGACGGAGGAAGAAGGAATTATCCGAATGGAACGGAAATCAGTAGATGTGGTGTACATATACCGACAAACAAATAGTTACATTGGATGATTTAGTCAAGAGAAAGTGCTACACAAATTGAGCAAGTTAATAACGCGTTGGTCCACCTCTGGCCCTTATACAAGCAGTTCGGCCTGGAATCTCACTGACTGGAGCAGAATTGTCCTCAGTGATGAGTCCCGCTTCGAAATGAGCCCCGATGACCTTCGAAGACGTGTCTGGAGACGCCCCGGACAGCGGTGGAATACCAACCTGAATGTCGCCCGCCATACGGTCCGACAACCAGTATTGATGGTCTAGGGCGCCATTTTTTCCATGGCAGGACCTCTTTGGTTGTCAGCTGCGGCACCTTTACAGCACAGCGGTACGTCGACGATATTCTTCGCCCAGTTTTGTTGCCCTTTATGGAAAGCCATCCTAGGTTTACATTTTAACAGGAAAATGCCCACTTGCACACTTCGAGAATTTCTGCTTCCTATCTTCGTGTTTGCCAAACCTTACCATGCCCAACGAGGTCGGCGAATCCCTTCCCAACTGCCGGCCGGAGTGACCGAGCGGTTCTACGCGCTACAGTCTGGAACCGCGAGACCGCTACGGTCGCAGGTTCGAATCCTGCCTCGGGTATGGATGTGTGTGATGTCCTTAGGTTAGTTAGATTTAAGTAGTTCTAAGTTCTAGGGGACTGATGACCTCAGACGTTAAGTCCCATAGTGCTCAGAGCCATTTTGAAACTTCCCAACTGAGAACGTTTGGACCATTATGGGCAGGGCCCTCAACCAGCTAGGGATTTTGACGATCTAATTCGACAGAAAATTTGGCGCGATATCCACCATGAGGACATCCAACAGTTCTGTTAATCAGTTCGAAGTCGAATAACTGCTTGCATAAGGGCAAGAGGTGGACCAACGTGTTACTGACTTGGTCAATTTGTGAAGCTCTTTCTCTTGAATAAATCATCCAGTTTTTCTGAAACTGTAACCATTTGTTTGCCTGTGCATAAACATCACAGTCAACGAGTTCCGTTCCATTCCGATAATTTCTTCGTGGGGCGTCGTTTCCTTTTTTGTTTTCTTTTTTTTTCCTTAGAGTGTATAGTCAGTAAAGCAAAATACTCTCCTTCAACCAAGACGAACAGTAGCAAGAAAAAATAATTTTGCATTACTTAAGTCATTGGTCACACTCCCATATGGGATGCGTTTTTCACATGTAACAGCATGTAAATGATTTTTTGATGACTTATTTCAGTCGCACAACCTTCAGACGAGGCAAAGTCAAACCTTGTGTAACTTTAGACGATACTGTTTGCAAAAAAACTGACACAATAAGAGACTATTTCTGCTTTGTTTGGCATAAAAACATTGGTATGTTTGATGTACACTCAAGTGCCTAAACATCAGATTCATTACGACACAGAGAAAAGAGAACAATTCAAGCATATTTTGGTAAAATATAAAATATCATCTCCTGTTTTATCACCATCAGCAGGGCTATTCTGAGAATTTAATGATGTTGTGAAGAGATGGGTTTGCACAAATAAATGCAAAGAAATAATATGTACTCATACATTTATTTTTCCCACATCGGTAAGCACGTGACACCACGTTCCAAAACGCCGCGCATAAAAACGGGATTTTCCGGGGCTCATACCTCGGATTCTGTTGGTGATTGGAAGATAGGATCAAGTGTTTGGGATATCCCTTATGCTAGCGATCATTTGAATACCCAGCAGATGGATCATCTTACTGTAACTATCCTACAGTACAGAACCAAAGTTTGAATACTACACACTTCCTCCAGGTTAGGCAAACGGAGCAAATCCCTTGATACTTTTTGCATAATATGCGGTCAATGGTGCGCCTTAAGGGGCTTATGGAGGCACTATTTAATTGATGGGTGGTTCCTGTGAAAAGCCGAAAAACATGTTTTTTTGCACCAGAACCGAGCCATGGATTCCAAGACGGCTACGCACAGCACATGGCTGTAATTTTTACAATACATTCCTTAGATCCCGATCTCGACCAGTCTTATAAATTTTCTTGATATCTTTGTCAATTTCCGAGATACTGAGGTTCAAATTTACCCTACTTGTACACGTACAAAGGGCGTTCAAAAAGTTTTGCACAGTCATCTCTAATTGTTTTATTTTTTGCAGGAGTAGAACGAATTTTTTGTGAACATACTTGGAACATTTGGCTATAAGTTGATGTATAATAGTATTTTCTTTTATTTACAGGTGAGCCATAATGGACCGTGAAGTAGTTGTCAGGTTGGGACAATGGTCAGTGATAGAGTTCCTCTTCAAGACCGGTGACAATTCTGCCACATCGATTGACAGGAAGTTGCTCCCTGTTTATGGGGAGGACACAGTGGATCGCAGCAGTATCCAGCGGTAGTGGCAGAGGTTTAAAGACGGTGATTTCTCTCTACTGGACAATCCACGATATGGTAGACTATCGACAGTAGTGAGTGATGTGAATAAGGAGACCATTGATCAAATCAACCAAAATGACAGCTGTGTAACGACACGACAGCTTGCTGAAATGACTCGTTTGTCATTGGGTAGTGTGGTATCACTGGTACGGTCATTAGGGTACAGAAAAATCTGTGCACATTGGGTGCCCAGATTATTGCCAAGAGAAATGAAAACGATGAGGAAGAATGTGTGCGATGGTCTGATGAAGACCTTTACTGAAGAGTGGAAACAGTGTTTTGACCGTGTAATTACCCAGGATGAAACATGGTTGTTTTTGTCAGAACCTGAGAGCAAAACCCGATCCATGGAGTGGCGTCATCCGGGTTCCCCTCGGAAGAAGAAACCAAGACTTTCACGAACAGCAGGCCGAAAGGTGATGGCCTTCTTCTTCTGGGATCAGTGTGATGTCATTTTCATTGACTTTTTGGACATGACTCCACAATTAACCGGGAACGTTACTGTTGGTCATTGGACAAGCTGCGACGTGCCATCAAGACCCACAGACCACAGCTTCAGGGTCAGCTCATCAGACTACACCATGACAATGCAAACCCCATACAGCCCTTATGACGCAGCGGATAATCAGGAAAATGGGTTGGAAAATTGTTCCTCGTCCTTCCTTCAGTCCGGAGTTGGCTCGGTCTGGTTTTTACCTCTTTGGTCGTCTGAAGGTTCACCTGCGCGGTAAAACATTTGATAGTGAGAAAGACCTTATTTTCTGTGTCAAGCGATGGTGTAAAAGTAAATCACCAGAAATTTACCAAAGTGCATTTACATCATGGAAAGAACGTTGGGCCAGGTGCGTCACAGCTGATGGAGGCTACAGTGAGTAGGCTCAATGCATAGCTAAATGTTCCAAGTACGTTCACAAAAAATTTTCTTCTCCTCCTGCAGAAAATAAAAAAATAGAGATAACTGTGCAAAACTTTTTGAACACCCTTTGTAAAATACGTACGTAATATCCGGTGTGGGGAGGAAACGTAGTATATAAAATGACGTGGCTCGAAGAAATATGCTACAAAACGTCTCCGTTATACTCAGAAGGGCCTGGGAAACCAGTGTTGTAGTACTGAAGCACGTGTAAAATCCGATCTGAGATGTAAAATTAGTTTTGCATTATTTCAACTTCATAAACGTACACTATCAAAATTTTACTGACCCATAAAGTTATTTTCATGTGAGTGACATGCCCTTTTGTAGCGTAGAGGAGAAGGGAACCAGCGGAAAAGTGCTCCTTTCGGAGTACAAAAAAGGCTAATATGCTCCTGTTTTAAAAGACTATAACTGAAAAGTAGGGTCCCATCTGCCTCATTCTACCTTCCTCAGAACCTTTAAAAAATTTTCAAAAACTTTGGCATGCGAAAACATTCGCGCTTTTTTATGCTGAGAGAGAATGGGTCATTGCCAGTGGAAAAGAGATGGAAAAATAATTAATACCAGAAGATAGTAGCCAGTGGTTATGGTATAGACAGAGCGAAGGAGAAAGTGGCAGTGTGAGAGGAAGAGAGGACACAATGATGGTGGAACGTAGTTGACACTAACAAAACAATGATAGGAAAAGTGTGAAGGAGACAGTGCCAGCGGGAGAGAAATGAAGAGAAGGAGAAAGTGGAAGTGGGTGACAGCCGATTATAATGCGAGGCAGAGCCTATGACACTGAAAAATGAGGAAGAGAAGGATAGTGACAGTGAGTAGAGACAGCAGCAGTCGAAATGAATGAATGAGACAGCATCAGTAAGAGAGAGCAAGGGAGAGGCAGTGACAGTGAGAGAAGACAGTATTAGTAGGACAGAACGAATGAGCCTGTGGCTGTGAGACAGGAAACAGTGACAGAGAGACAAAAAGAGATAATGACAGTGAACTGGACTGAATGACGGAGAAAGAATCAGCAACTGGGGGTGGCCGGGTATGAGCGACTTACAGCGATGGACTAGTGGGTGTAAGCGAGTTACAGCAACACCGACTCAAAGGAAGGCCTCGGCGCTTGTTCGTGACGTCACGTCAGCTAGGCACGGCGAACGCCAGGTCTGTTGCAGGCATGCTGATAATGGCTGTGTCTCGCTCTCTGACACAGGAAAATGTGAAACTATTGTCGATAGTTGATCAACACACATTGTTCTGAGAGATTTCTACAATCAATTAATTGTGCAATTCATACACTTCTTAACAAATAGTGTACTCCTGAACTTAAATTTCCACCTGTTTTAAGGATTGACATACAAAAACAACTTCATGGTCCAGCAGCAACAAAAAAAGAAAATGGTTCAAATGGCTCTGAGCACTATGGGACTTAACTTCTCAGGTCATCAGTCCCCTAGAACTTAGAATTACTTAAACATAACTAACTTAAGGACAACACACACATCCATGCCCGAGGCAGGATTCGAACCTGCGACCTTAGCGGTCGCGCGGTTCCAGATCCATCAGCAACAGAACTCGTGCTTCTTTACCTCATTTGTAAAGTTACGTTTGTACTGGGTTGCTTTTACAAGAAACTGTGAACATATTGGTGCTCTTCTTTAGGTATCTTGGTTGACTATGGGGTGAGGAGCACTGAATGTTAATGAAATATCTTGTACACGTTGGGGGAGGGGGTGGGGGACGGAAGAAGAGGCAAAAGAGAGACACTTGTTTTATCAAATAAATTTTTTTTATCTTATAAAGTTTCTCCTTCCAGTTGCAAGAGGAGAATATTTATCTTTTCTAATGCGCATGTTTAAAAAAGTTTAAGCTCAGCAGTATTTTCGATGTATGAAGCTATTTTGTTTCCTGTTTAGAATTCCTTTCGTTGAAAACGACTGTAATCTAATGACTGGCAACAGTTGGACATTTACACATGTAAATTAGTTCACATTTCCAGTGACGATGTCAAACGAAAATAAATAAAAGAAACGAGTTCATTGTAAGTGGGTTGGGGTAAGTTTCGATAACAAAATGGATGAAGTAAATACAGTTACTTGAATGTAAAATTTCCGAAGCTTGCAATGGGGCAAAGCGTCTTCTCATATTGATCTACGTTTGTTTCGACAGGATTCAGTAATACAGAACTATGATCTTCATTTGTAGCTTTACGATAGTAAGAAAATCTTTCATCTAAATAAAACTGCAGAATCCAAAACAATACCAAACATTTTGTCCAAAAATAAGAGATTTATAGTCATAAGCACGCCCAGGCGTTTCTGCCTGCAACAGACCTGGCGTTCGCCGTGCCTAGCTGAAGCGACGTCACCAACAAACGCCGAGGCCTTCCTTTGAGTCAGTGTTGGTTACAGTTAGTGGATCTTGTGATAGTGAAATGCGAGTTCCATGTTAAAAAGAACACAAATATGTTCGCATGCCAAAATTTTTGGGAAAGTTTTGAAAGGTACCGAGGAAGGTAGAACGACGCAGCTGGTAGCCTACTTTTTAGACAGTCTTTTAAGACAGAAGCTTTTTTTAGACAGTCTTTTAAGACAGGAGCGTATTAGTCTTTTTGTGTTCTGATAGGAGCATTTTACCGCTGGTATACCAATAACTAGGGTCATGAGTACTGACGGAAACGTTGAAGACGTCAAAAACAGCAAGTGTGCAAGGCAGGAGTGCACTGATATGTTGCCGACTACAAATCCACAGCTCTTATGTAGGTTATAGGATTTATATGTTACTCACAAACATATTTAGTCAACATTTCTAGGACTCATGTTATGATGTGTAATTAGTGTGTCATACCTGCATACTTCTTGAGTTGACTCATTTGAGAAAGATCTGTCTTCTAAACGTTGTCTTGTCTGCAATAATATCCATGACTGGCTGTCGAAGATGGAGCCCTACTCGTTACTGCAGTTTGCAGAGATGCATTTAATGTGTGGCATAGGTACTGCTGGAGATTTAGTCATACTCCAGCTTGCAAAGTCTCCTGCACGCACCGATAATGGTTCAAATGGCTCGGAGCACTATGGGACTTAACTTCTGAGGTCATAATTCCCCTAGAACTTAGAACTACTTAAATCTAACTAACCTAAGTACATCACACGCACCAATAATTTATTGAATTATTTATTTATTGTTATTTATTTAATCCCTCAACCGTTAGGGGTAAAACTCAATGGGACTCGGGGCAAGTAAGGCTAGCAACCTGCTTCCCTGGTACTTTAAATATGATGCTGGCAACAATCAGAGCAAAATGCCTCGGACCTTTGGAGGTGACGGAGTCCCACCTCTAACTGACAAACCAGGGACTCCTAAGATACGACTTGGCAAACAAATGGTTATGAGACGGGGAGCTATTAATATCAATGGGTGCTACTCTGGGAAGAAGGTAGAGCTGGCAGAGGCTGCAAGTAAGATGGGGCTGGACGTTTTAGCTGTTAGTGACATTCGGGTAAGGGGTGAGAAAGAAGAGGAAGTGGGAGAATACAAGGTCTAACTGTCAGGAGTCAAAGCAAGAATAGCACAATGGGGTGTAGGGCTTTACATCAGGAAAGAAATGGAACCCAGCGTAGTTGCAATAAGGTATGTAAACGAATGACTGATGTGGATAGATTTGACAGTGTCTAGCAAGAAAATTAGGATTGTTTCAGTATATGCGCATTGTGAAGGGACAGATCAAGATAAGATGGACAGTTTTTATGAGGCACTCAGTGATGTAGTTGTTAGAGTAAAGGACAAGGACAGTGTTCTGCTCATGGGTGATTTTAATGCCAGGACTGGAAATCGAACAGAAGGGTATGAAAAGGTTATGGGTAAATTTGGAGAGGATATGGAGGCCAACAGGAACGGGAAACAACTCTTGGATTTCTGTGCCAGTATGGGCTTAGTAATCACAAACTCCTTTTTTAAACATAAGAACATTCACCGGTATACTTGGGAAGGTAGGGGAACCAGATCTGTCATTGACTATATAATAACAGATCAGGAATTCAGGAAGGCTGTGAGGGACACACGTGTATGCAGGGGATTCTTTGATGACACTGATCATTATTTAATCTGCAGTGAAATTGGGATTGTGAGGCCGAAAGTGCAGGAGGTCAGGTCCATATGTAGGAGGATAAGAGTGGAGAAACTTCAGGATAAGGAAATCAGGCACAAGTACATAACAATGATCTCAGAAAGGTACCAGGTAGTTGAATGTAGTCAATTACAGTCATTGGAAAAGGGATGGACAAGGTACAGGGACACAGTACTAGAAGTGGCTAAAGAATGTCTTGGAACAGTAGTGTGTAAAGGTAGGATGAAGCAAACAGCTTGGTGGAATGACACAGTCAAGGCAGCCTGTAAAAGGAAAAAGAAGGCGTATCAAAAATGGCTACATACTAGAACTCAGGTAGACAGAGAAAGTTATGTTGAAGAAAGAAACAAAGCCAAACAGATAATTGCAGCATCCAAGAAGAAACCTTGGGAAGACTTTGGAAACCGGTTGGAGACCTTGGGTCAAGCTGCTGGAAAACCATTCTGGAGTGTAATTAGCAATCTTCGAAAGGGAGGTAAGAAGGTAATGACAAGTATTTTGGACAGATCAGGAAAACTGCTGGTGAATCCTGTGGATTCCTTGGGCAGATGGAGGGAATATTTTGAAGAGTTGCTCAATGTAGGTGAAAATACGACCAGTAATGTTTCAGATTTCGAGGTACAATGGATAGGAATGATGATGGAAATAGGATCACATTTGAGGAAGTGGAGAAAATGGTCAATAGATTGCAGTGCAATAAAGCAGCTGGGGTGGCTGAAATTAAGTCGGAACTCATCAAATACAGTGGAATGACAGGTCTTAAATGGCTACACAGGATAACTGAAATGGCCTGGGAGTCGGGACAGGTTCCATCAGACTGGACAAAAGCAGTAATCACACCAATCTTTAAACATGGAAACAGAAAAGATTGTAACAACTACAGAGGTATCTCTTTAATCAGCGTTGTGGGTAAAATCTTCTCAGGTATTGTTGAAAGGGAAGTGCGAGTATTAGTTGAGGACCAATTGGATGAAAATCAGTGTGGGTTTAGGCCTCTTAGAGGTTGTCAGGACCAGATCTTTAGCTTACGGCAAATAATGGAGAAGCGTTATGAGTGGTACAGGGAATTGTATCTATGCTTTATAGATCTAGAAAAGGCATATGACCGGGTTCCTAGGAGGAAATTATTGTCTGTTCTACGAGATTATGGAATAGGAGGCAAACTTTTGCAAGCAATTAAAGGTCTTTAGATGGATAGTCAGGCAGCAGCTAGAGTTGACGGTAAATTGAGTTCATGGTTCAGAGTAGTTTCAGGGGTAAGACAAGGCTGCAACCTGTCTCCACTGTTGTTCATATTATTTATGGATCATATGTTGAAAACAATAGACTGGCTGGGTGAGATTAAGATATGTGAACACAAAATAAGGAGTCTTGCATATGCGGATGACTTAGTTGTGATGGCAGATTCGATTGAAAGTTTGCAAAGTAATATTTCAGAGCTAGATCAGAAATGTAAGGACTATGGTACGAAGATTAGCATCTCCAAAACGAAAGTAATGTCAGTGGGAAAGAGATATAAACGGATTGAGTGCCAAATAGGAGGAACAAAGTTAGAACAGGTGGACGGTTTCAAGTACTTAGGATGCATATTCACACAGGATGGCAACATAGTGAAAGAACTGGAAGCGAGGTGTAGCAAAGCTAATGCAGTGAGCGCTCAGCTACGATCTACTCTCTTCTGCAAGAAGGAAGTCAGCACCAAGACTAAGTTATCTGTGCACCGTTCAATCTTTCGACCAACTTTGTTGTATGGGAGCGAAAGCTGGGTGAATTCAGGTTACCTTATCAACAAGGTTGAGGTTACGGATATGAAAGTAGCTAGGATGATTGCAGGTACTAGTAGATGGGAACAATGGCAGGAGGATGTCCACAATGAGGAAATCAAAGAAAAACTGGGAATGAACTCTATAGATGTAGCAGTCAGGGCGAACAGGCTTAGATGGTGGGGTCATGTTACACGCATGGGAGAAGCAAGGTTACCCAAGAGACTCATGGGTTCAGCAGTAGAGGGTAGGAGGAGTCGCGGCAGACCAAGGAGAAGGTATCTGGACTCGGTTAAGAATGATTTTGAAGTAATAGGCTTAACATCAGAAGAGGCACCAATGTTAGCACTGAATAGGGGATCATGGAGGAATTTTATAAGGGGGACTATGCTCCAGACTGAACGCTGAAAGGCATAATCAGTCTTAAATGATGATGATGATGATGATTTATTTCGTGCCTTTTAGTGTGTGTCTGCGCAGTTACGCCGTCGCGGAGAGCAGCGCGGTCGCATTTTTCTCAGTCGTACGGCGTGTAGGAATATCGATGACGCCTGGGCATACGAGATAGTGTGCTGTGGTGACTCATCTGATGTGAACACGGAGAGAGCGCAAAGTCGGTGGAGCGGGGAGCGGGCAAACGTTAATGAGAATTATCTGTTGCAGCACAATTGAAAACTAACTAAGCACAAGGGAAGCCTGAGATTATGTAATGTATTTTGTAAAATAAGCAATGTACAGTTTTTGCAACAACTGAAAGATGAAGTATTTAGTCAAAGAATCTGATAGTGACCGAACACGTAGGAACATTCACATCTGTAGCTGTCATTGAAGAGGCAGCCAGTCAGTTCGTGGATATGGGTTCAATAATAACTTCGTTATTTCGTGTGTTAGTAAAGTGTAAAAACTGATCCATAGCTGTGAACTTAAATATAGAAACACGCGCAAACATTGTTTTAATGATAAAGTAGAGAATCATGTAATGACATTCTTGAAATCCCGCAACTAAATATACACTAAATATACTATCTGTCCATTTATTCTGCAATTTGTTGAGCGGATTGGACAGTTTTGCGACATGGGGAATGAAACGGCCGTAATAGCTAATTTTTCCCGTAAATCACTGCAGTTATTTGAGATTCTGGGAGCTGGGCATGTTTTCTATCGCTCAGACGTGCTGCCTGGTACGACAGATGCCCTGCTTGCTGATTATAAAGCCAAGATACTTAGCAGACTGGCGGAAAAATTTACTTTTATGGAGGTTACATTTGAGGCCAGCCTTGGTTAATCGAGAAAACTATGGTTGCAAGTTCTGATGGTGTTCATCGGGTGATGCGCCTGTTACCATGATGTCACCTAAACAGCTGCAGCACGGAGTATTCTGTATCAGCTGCTCCAAGTAACGCTGGAAGACTGCTGGGGCCTGCAAATACCAAAGAGCAGTCTGTTACACGTGTAGAGGCCAAAGGGTGTGTTGAGCACCAACAGATCCCGAGAGTCTGGATGTAGAGGCAACTGACAAGTCAATCTTAGTATCAGGCTGGTGCATAAGCTCAAAGCGTTTTTGGTTTGCATGTTGGTATTCCAGTTGCAATGGGTTTGTTTATCGATTGTCATTTCTTATTTGTCGTTCACTGTTGCCATTTCAGTTTACATACTGTTATTTTGTCATTTGGAGATAATGAGTGAGGCTGTGGACGCTAGGAAATCGAGTGCCAAGTGGAGAAATCAAAACTTTTGCGACGTATTCTTCTGTTTGAGTGCAATAGAGGGGTGAAAGTAACGGAGGCAGCCAGAAACGTTTGCGCTGTGTCTGTGGATAATGCCACTCGACAGAGCACGCCAAGAAATGGTTTTCTCGTTTTAAGGAGCATTGTTTTGACTTTAGTGACTCTCCACGTTCAGGGGTTCGATGGAGATCCTTTAAACGCAATAATCCACGACGATTCACGTCATTGTACTTGAGAATTGGCATATGTAATGAACTGTGACCATTCCACCATCGTGTGACATTTGCATGCAATAGAGAAGGTTCCAAAATTGAGTGTGTGGGTACCGCTTGCTCTAAGCCAAAATCACAAACATCAGCGGCTGGCCATAAGCATCTCTGCTTGCTCGTCATCAATTGGCTCGTGAACAACACAGACCATTAAAGTGATGTTACTGCACGATAACGCCCGCACGCATTCTGCTAGATTGTCAAAAAACGCTATAGCTTCCCCGCTCTCTATCTAACGAGCTTCAAGGACTTTCCTTTCCACATTAAAGTGGGCTTGAACATTGTTAGACGAGTTCTTCGCCTCAAACCCACGTGATTTCTACAGTCGCGGAATCGAAAAGTTACCCCAGTGTTGGCAGACCTTTGTAAACAGTGAAGGAGAATATATTATTGATGACTAAAGTTCTTGTTATTTGTATCTGTTGTGTTTATTAAATTTATAGACAAATGCTTCTATCTTATGCACCAACTTAATATAACAGACACCGTTTTGTAACTTGAGAAGCAGGTCTTCCTGGTGTGGAATTGGAGAAGTATCGACGATGACCTAGGAATTAAGGGCCTTATAATCACCACATAATCGGAGAGAGAAGCCCGGTTTTGTCGCTATTACAAGGGGTGAAGCACATTGGCTTGATGAGACAAGGGTCATCTCCTCCAGGGCGTCCAATCTGTCCTATTCTGCCTTAACCGCACCCCTTAGGATGTGCTGGACCGGGCGCGCTCGCGACAAGCAAGTACTGCTAAATCCGGAGCCCGTCTTAACCCAGGGATAAACAAATCAGAATATGAGGCAGGTAAGTCTTCAATGCCTTGAAATGGAATAGCCGTGGATACCAAACACACATTCTCATAAACGGAAAACCCAAACTCTTTGGAAACATCTAGCCTAATATATTTTCCGCATTACCAGAAGTAACAGCCAAAAATGAAATTTCCCTTGAAACATTTTTATAAGACTTTTATAGCAGGCCGAGCGGTTCTACGTGCTACAGCCTGGAACCGCGCGACCGCTACGGTCGCAGGTTCGAATCCTGCCTCGGGCATGGATGTGTGTGATGTCCTTATTTAGTTAGGTTTAAGTAGTTCTAAGTTCTAGGGGACTGATGACCTCAGAAGTCAAGTCTCATAGTGCTCTTAGCCATTTGAACCATTTGAACTTCTATAGCAAAAACACCTTTTATGTGTATTTCATGGCCACTATATGCCATTACTATCCTACGGAAAGGTTGTAGAGGAGGAGAACCCAACGCAAAGTACCTAACACTACACTGAAGCGCCAAAGAAACTGGTATCATTGTTATTATTATTATGTAGTATTCTGCCTAGTGGCAGGTCTGTGTCTTCGTGTGGAGAATTTCTGATGCCAATGTTCCCTGTCTTCAGCTTCTTCTTTCAGTCTGCTGTATCTCTTTCCATCTTTCATGTCATCTAAAAGTTGAATTCTTCTTCTTCCTCGTCCTACCTTTCCTTTAATTTTCCCTTCAACGATTTCGTGTATGAGCCCTCCGTGTCTTAAGTACGTGTCCGATCCAGTTGGCCTTCCTCTGAAGAGCTGTATTCAGAATGTCTCTCTTCTCTCCTACTCTTCTCAGTACATCGTTATTTGTCACCCGATCGGTCCACATGATCTTCTCCATTCTCCTCCAGTACCACATTTCAACACTTTCAAGTTGTTTTTCTTTTTTTTTTTTTTTTCTCATGGTGCACGTCTCTGCTCAGGACAGTGCAATGCTCCAGAGGTAGCACTTCACTAGTTTCTTCCTTTTAGCAAGCACTATCAGGTCAACTGCATACTTGATGGTATTGATGAGGCGTTCTCCTATAATGAAGTTTCCGCATCCTTTCAAAGCTTCTCTCGCCAGCCATTCCCCATACAGGTTGAAGAGACTCGGTGATAGACCACACCCTTGTCTGACGTCTGTTCCTATTTCCACGCTGCTTGTTTCTCCATAGTTCAGCCGCACCTTTACTGTTTGTCCCAGGTATAAGTTGAGAATTAGTCTCTGGTCACTCTAGTTTATTCCTATCTCCTTAAGGATGTTCATGAATTTTATCCAGTTGACTCTGTCAAAGGCCTTCTGCTAGTCTATAAAACAAACCCAAACTTCTTCGTTAACAGCCAAAACTCTCTCCGACAATATCCTCACCATGCCGATGGCGTTTCTGCTTCCTTTTTCCTTCCTAAACCCAAACTAGTCCTCTCCTATTACTTCTCAAATTGTTCTGAAATCACTACATTTCTTGGCTTGCTGGTATACTCATGCGTATTCAAATACAGAGATATGCAAACAGGCAGAAGACGGCGCTGCGGTCGCCGACGCCTAAATAAGACAAGTCTGACGCAGTTCTTAGCTCAGTTACTGCTGCTACAATGGCACGTTATCAAGATTTAAGTGAGTTTGAACGTGGTGTTATAGTCGGCGCACGAGCGATGGGACACAGCATCTCCTAGGTAGCGATGAAGTGGGGATTTTCCCATACGACCATTGTATCAAGCGGATGGACGTATATGGGTATGGAGACAACCTCATGAATCCATGGATCCTGCATGTTAGCAGTGGACTGTTCAAGCTGGTGAAGGCTCTGTAATGGTGTGGGATGTGTGCAGTTGGAGTGGTATGGGACCCCCGATACGTCTAGATACGACCTGACAGGTGACACATACGTAAGCATTCTGTATGATCACCTGCATCTATTTATGTCCATTTTGCATTCCGATGGAATTGGGCAATTCCAGTAGGACATTGCGATACCCCACACGCCCAGATTTGCTACAGAGTAGCACTAGGAACACTCCTCTGAGTTTAAAAACGTTCGCTGGCCATCAAACTCCCCAGACATGAACAATATTGATCATATCTGAGATGCTTGCAACGTGCTATTCAGAAGAGATCTCCACCCCCTCTTACGCTTACGGATTTATGGACAGCCCTGCAGGATTCAAAATGTCACTTCCCTCCAGCACTACTTCAGACATTAGTCGAGTCCATGCTATGTCGTGATGCGGCACTTCTGCGTGCTCGCGGGGGCCCTACACAATATTAGGCACGTGTACCAGTTTCTTAGGCTCTTCAGTGCAGTTACAAGAGAAAAGGGTGCTCCAGTATCCACCTGAAAAGGGACTTCCAAGTAGTTCACTTGTAGCACTATTAATGGTTTGCCTCGCTTACCTGTAGAAGGATGAGTCAACGTTTCAGTAGAGTGAGGAGAGCTGTAACGAGATCCAACTAGGGAGAAAACGATAGAACCAGACTCTGCATCGTACCTATGTTTCCGGGAATCAGATGACCGTCACACACTATCAATGTTGCTCCTAACGCCGCTCGAAAACAAATAGCCGACGGATGTGGGCAGAGGGACTGAGTGTGTCAGTGGAAACACTGAGAACTAGAGGGTAAATGATGCGGATTTGAGTTCCATCGAGATGGAGAACTAGGAAAAGATTTTAAAAATGAGATGAGGTACGAGAGACAGATCATTCAGAGATACTTGAAACGTCGTTGCCATGTTCGTGTGCAGAGGCCGTCGTGATGAAGCGAAGGGCGGCAGCGCAGCATGTCATGTTCACCGGAGCGGCCTACATGAGCATTTTATTTCCTGTTGTGCTTACGGGAAGTGTTCACCGTCGCACTAATGGTGACGGTGGGCACTGTGGACTGGGGCTCCCACGGGCTTCCGGTTTCCTGTGTGAATTCGGAAGCCTGAGCAGTTTTCAGGAATTCGTCTAAGGACAATCCGAATGCTAAAGCCTGTGAGCGTAACACGGTGGCGACTAAGACCCTGAAGGTCAGTGACTAAGTCTTCATAGGTTCCCGGCAGTCGACTTCAACGCCAGTAAAATTTAAACCTAACAGATACCACACAAGATTGACACCCACAAATATCTGACAACAAGTTACAAAGTTCAGCTAAAGACAAACTATCATGATTTTTCGTAGGGGGCAACATAAGCAGCAAATCCAACACACTATGTGAATACCACGAAAGAAAAATCGACTGTTCCCGATCTGAATTGGTTACCTTGTAGGCAGTTAAGTGATGGTTGAGCTGCCTTAAATACGTTTCCCAATCGTTAATGCCATCCAGAAACACAGGAAATAACGGAACTCCCGAAATCGTTGCCTCATTCCTGATAGCTGCTGCAGTATAGACAATTGCTGTTGCTGTTGTTTTAGTAGGTGCCTATCAAGCTGCTGTTGATTCCCTTGCTGGAAAAGGCACTACTTCATTAAGTGTGGGTCAATTTTGCCGGATATATTGGTGCACTGCGAGTTCAGAATCACTCATTGTCACTGTTGAAATCTGCAGTTACGAGCACAATTTACTGGGCTAAATACACTGACGCAAAAGAGGCATATAGTTAACACAATAACTTTTAAGTTCAGTGAGGCACAGATAGGAGATAGCCGTCCAATATTAAAGTCCAAGTTTACTCCAGAATCAAAGAAAATGTCGTCAAAAGATAGCGACCAGCGAAGAGAAAATTCCAGCAAGTGAGCTCACGAAGGAATGCGTTCTGTACGTGCAAGGGCATTGTTAAAGTCAGCAGTCATGGGGTCCTGCCAGGTGACACGACATGTTATCCAGCGGCATGGTCTCTTTCCAGAGCAATGCTTGTGGAGACAGTTTGTAGATCACGCCGCAAGTGGTGGTGAGGGCTGCTGGTAGGGATCGATCTCCAATAGCTGCGATAGTTCCATATCACTGTTAGAGTCTGTTATTGCAACAACTTGAGGCTTTGTTCAGTCCTGGTGGACCATTACCCGTGAAACCCACGACATTGCACAAAATTCTGATAGGGATAATCCTCCTGTCTATAAGAAACCATACACAATACCTCAGCACTTGCAACTGATAATGGAGCAATCCATCAGTCAGCAGACAGCTGATGGCAGTATCAAGGAGCGTGATAGTCCATGGGGAGTATCCATTGTCATCATACCAAAACAATCATCAGACAGAACAAGGAAACACAGTTTTTTTTTTTTTTTTTTTTTTTTTTTAATAAAGACTGGGGTCATATAAGTGCTTGGCAGAAGTCTTGAAGAATAGCTGATGGTGTAGACTGCTGACTCGGACTAACGTGTAGGATAGCGGAGTTCGATCAATGCACTGTGGTATTCGTAACTCTGAGAGATAAAGTGTTGAAAGAAGTGCATGATCCTATATCAGTGGATGACAGAGGATGAAGAACGATTGATCACAGAATAACTTAACAATACTGGCAGAGAACAAATAGATAAGACGTTGACCAGTATACAGGGTGAGTCACCTAATGTTACCACTGGAAACACCTCCCAAACCACAACAAACACTGAATAACCAATTCCACAGACCGACAGTGAGGTGAGGGGCTGATGGAATTGGTTAATACAAATCACTGGGAAATGCACGGCAGTATGATTTTCAACACATATTTATGTTTTTTTTAAATGGAAACCTGTTAACTAAACTGCTAACCGAAAATAGAAACAAGTACTTAATCAATGCCGTTTGTTACATTGTAAAATGTTAAGTACATTCGAAGTAATTTGTAATGTAAAGTTGACGCTTGAAACCTCAGACGTTCAGTCGCGTGTTGTAACAAACAAGATCTGTAGGGGTATGTTTACGAAGACTACGATGTTTACTAATTTGGCTGTCTGCATGTAGCGCTTGCTGAATTAGTCCTTGTACTCAGCCGGCCAGTGTGGCCACGCGGTTAAAGGCGCTTCAGTCCGGAACCGCGCGACCGCTACGGTCGCAGGTTCGAATCCTGCCTCGGGCATGGATGTGTGTGATGTCCTTAGGTTAGTTAGGTTTAAGTAGTTCTAAGTTCTAGGGGACTCATGACCTCAGATGTTAAGTCCCATAGTGCTCAGAGCCCCCCCCCCCCCCTTGTACTCAGAATAACTGTAGTACCCTGTGTTACCGGACGTCTGAGATAGTGTACTACACACAAGTAAGAACAGAAGGAACACAGTAGAAACGTGAGAAGGTCGCAAGTACAAAAGTGTGTACAGTGTCGTAAGAACTGTGAAAATGGTTTACTCTAACTCTGAAAAGGCAGGGATGATACTCATCTATGGCGAGTGTAGACAAAATGCAGCTGCAGCCTGCAGGTTGTATGCAGAAAGGTACCCGGACAGAGATCACCTAACGCGCCGCACATTTGAAGACGTCTACAAAAAATTGTACGCAGCAGGTATGGTCGTAAGACGCAAACGGGTCAGTAACAAACCCATCACAGGATAAGCATGTGCAGTTGGTGTGTTAGCTGCTGTTGCGGTGAACCCACACATGAGTTCACGTAACATCACTAGAGGCAGTGCAATGAGTCCAAATAGTGTAATGCGCATACTTCATTGTCGCAAATTTCACCCGTATTATGTGTCGCTGCATTAGCAATTACATGGAGATGACTTTAATAATCGAGTGAATTTCTGTCAGTGGGCATTAAAAGAGAATGCGTTGCAGTTCTACTTGTTCACCTATGAAGCAGGTTTCACAAACCACGGTGTAGGCAATTTACGAAACATGCATTACTGGTCCGTGGACAATATTCGCTGGCTTTGACAGGTAGAGCGACAGCGACCGTGGAATGTAAATGTGTGGTGTGGAGTAACTGGCGACCATCTCATTGGTCCTCACTTCATTGAAGGCACCCAAATAACTGCAAAATACATCGAATTTCTACAAAATGATCTGCCAACATTGCTAGAAAATGTGCCGTTGGAAACTCGTAGATGTATGTGGTATCAACATGACGATGCACCTGCACATTCTGCGATCAACACTAGGCTGACCTTTGACAGAATGTTCGACGGGCGTTACATAGGACGTGACGGACGCATAAACTGGCAGAACGTGTACCGTGATGTGCAGACAACCCCAGAGGATATGAAACATCGTATTGAGGCAGCCTGTGGCAACGTTACAGCAAATTTACTGCATCGTGTAAGACATTCATTACGCGGTAGATTGCAAATGATGGGCACCACTATGAACATTTATTGGCCTGAAATGTCAGGACACACTCTTTTACATTCTGTAATCGAAAACAAAATACAAATTCGTAAGTTTAACTACATTCTCACGCCAATGTAAATTTTCTTCTAACAAATCAGTGCCGTACAGTATTCTTCAGAGAAAATGACTAATAAAAATGTTAGCATGTGAATGCAACATGCTGTTCATGTCTCTTCTGTACCTACGTTGCATCACTGTTCTTTTTGTATCCCCAATTAATTCGGTTCTCTCTGATACACACAATTGAACTGCTGAGGAGTTACTCAAGCGTCAGCTTTACATTACAAATTACTCTGGATGTAATTAACATTTTACAACGTAAGAAACGGCACTGATTAAGTATTCCTTTCTATTTTCAGTTGTGCTAAAAATAATAACAGGTTTCCATTTAAAAAAACATAAGTATGTGTTCAAAATCCTACTTCTGTGCATTTCTCAGCGGTTTGTATTAACCAATTACACCAGCCCCTCTCCTCTCTTTCGGTCTGCAGAATTGGTTATTCAGTGTTTGTTGTGGTTTGGAAGGTATTTTCAATGGTAATGTTAGGTGACTCGCCCTGTATAAGAAACATGTGCTCAACATGCTGATCTCTACCATCAGTGAATGCCACTGCAAAGATTACCAAAGGCATCCTACCCATGTGAAAATGTGGGAATGGACATTTAGTATCCATTTGACCTAACACTAGTGGGTAAACATCACAGACCACTTTTCATGTTATGCTGCAATGGTTGCAATCCCGAATCAACAAGCAAGTGCAGTGGCACAAGCAACTGTAAACAACTGGTTATTGAAGTTTGGCATACCTGATGCAGAAATTACAGATCAGGGCACCAACTCCATATTCGAGTTGATAAGCAACAATGCCACCTATTGCAAATTTGGAAGCTAAGAACTAGTCCCTTCCACCCTCAATCAAATGGAAAACAGAATGCTTTCATCATAATATCAGCAGAATGTCAGGTTATTATGTGAACAATCATCACAATCACTGGAATGTTTACCTATCTTGTATTGTAGATGTGTACAATTCTAAAGTGCATGGCAGTGTTGGGTTCTCGCTATACAAGGTGTTAAATGAAAGAAAGATGCCATCAACTTTCAAAGTGATAAAGTTTGAAGTTGGAAAAAATGGGGTATCAATGAAGAAGCTTGCAGGATATTAAAAGATGTGTGAGACCAGGTGACAAAGGCGAATATAAAAGCACCTTAGTCACAAGAACAAGTGGTACAAAATGCTGGTAAATTTCATGAATACAGAATCCATGCCGGCTGGAGTGGCCGTGCGGTTCTAGGCGCTACAGTCTGGAGCCGAGCGACCGCTACGGTCGCAGGTTCGAATCCTGCCTCGGGCATGGATGTGTGTGATGTCCTTTTAGTTAGGTTTAATTATTTCTAAGTTCTAGGCGACTGATGACCTCAGAAGTTAGGTCGCATAGTGCTCAGAGCCATTTGAACAATTTGAACAGAATCCATCAGTGGGTCATGCTAGCAAGCTCCTACACACCTCTGGACAAAACAAAACAAAAATGTGTTACATGGTATCAAGGGCCATATCAAGTCATAGAATGACATTACCCATGAACGTGAAATTACAATTACTGGCGTGAAATTCCATGGTTCATCTACATCCAGTATGCGTTAAGCCTTTTTAAGGTACTTTGGACACCTTACCACATGTGCCAGTGTCGTTGTATGCAAAGGAAGTGAAAGCTAAAAGTGGACGAGACAACACAGAAGCTAGTGAGCGGAATGTGTGAAGAGTGCCTTCACACTCAGAGCAGAGCATTAGATATCGAATTGTGCAGGGTATATAAACTTTTTGTGGTAAAATATGTGATAGTTATGTCGATGTCTTACTATAACAGGAATGTTATAATATGGGGATTTACTTTTGCATTGTTGTTATGTTTTGGTATTAATGTTGTGTTAGATAATTAGTTTGCAAAGGATTGTTGTTGTAATAGGACCATGGTTGGTGTGGTAATGAACCATGGGTGTTACATCAACTAGCCACCACTTGTCGCTAAAGCTAACCAAAAATACTCAGCAAGCAAGAAATGATGTACGAAGATTGGAAAACACGTTCCCTGGGCTGCATATCGAACCTGAGAGGAAAGGAATATTAGGACAAATACAGAGAGAGTGCCAAAGATTGTGGCTCTCATACAAGTGGTTATGGAATCATCTGCGCCAAGTGATGGATTTAGCACCACATATTAATATATTGTTATGACAGAAAAGGGGATGATTAGATGCAGATGGTTAATTATCGAAGACAGTATTCAGTACAGCAGATAGGAATGATATCCAGGATTTGAATAACATACTGGAACAGATGCAGGGAATAGAGGATGGCTCAAATAAAGGCTCTAAGCACTATGGGACTTAACATCTGAGGTCATCAGTTCCCTAGACTTAGAACTACTTAAACCTAACCAACCTAAGGACATCACACACATCAATGCCCGAGGCAGGATTCGAACCTGCGACCGTAGCAACAGCGCGGTTCCGGAGTGAAGCGCCTAGGACCGCTCGGCCACAGCAGCCGGCAGGGGATGGCAATAGAGTAACTATGCAGTGGCATACCACACGACTGAAAAATCTATAGCAAGGCATGTTGAATAACACCTGGGGGCTAAGGGAATTAACAGAGTATATGACGACAAAAATGGGAGCAATTAATAGATATTCTGAAATAATACAAGCTCAACTGAAGGTACTAGATGTAAGAGTTGCCGTAGTAAAGCTACTACAATATCTGGCTGATGGCCAAGAACATGGAAGAGTGGAGGTGACAGCATTGTAGTATCCAGTACACTACATAGTACATGGATAATTGAGTCTTATACTTCAGCCTCCCCAGCAGTTCCTAACTGGTCTGTGGAAGGTGCAGCAGGAGCAGAACTGTAGCATACAGTAAAACCGACAGTACAGAATATGTCATTGTTTTATGATAAGGTAATAGTTGTAATGAACACCGACAGAGCCAGACTTCATTTATCAGTTTCATTCCCCCATAACAAGTGTTGTCACACATTACTAGTGCTTTATGATTCACCCCTACCCGGTAAAGTGGGAACAAATTTGTGCAGGTTAAAATGCAGGAGGCGCTGCTAAAATCCAAGGTGACAGGTGACGAAGTGTTGATGCCAAAGGATGAGTTCCATCTGTATCAAAGAGATTTGATTACGATATGTCCAACCAGAATGGTCCAGACTGACATGCAAGTGTGTGAGGTACAGTTATTCTTGGAAGAAGAGTCTGGCAACAATGCAGGCTGCACCTACTCTTAGGTTCAGTACTGTGAAGGCAGTTCATGAGAGTAAGCGAAGCAAGATCTATTATCAAGAGCGAGAAGGAGGGGATAGGAGCAAGAAAGGAATGCGAGATTTTAACTCCTTTTTTACACAAAAGGTCTTATTCAGTTGCTGCACATACAAAGGGGTACGCAAAAAGCAGAACTATTTTTTAAAAGCAATATATTTTCAAATTGTTCATAAAACAGCCTTATCCCTTTACAACTAATACATTTGTCTCACTGGTGCTCAACTGTTCGAAAAGTTTTTTGTAGTCGTCTTTAAAAATGGCTGACAGCTCCTCCCTCATTTTTTGTTGACTTCTTCAGTGTTGTCAAACTGTTGTCCTTTCATGTCCCTTTTCATGCATGGAAATAAGAAAAAGTCGCACAGAGCCAGATCCGGCGAGTAAGGTGAGTGGGGCAGCTGAATCATGCCATTTTAGCCAAAAAGTGTCTAACAGAGATGGCTGTGTGTGCAGGTGTGTTGTCGTGGTGAGAGAAACAGTCTCCTGTCTTCCGTTAAAGTTCGCTGAACCGAGATCTAAGATAACCCACTAATCTCTGGACGTTGATCAGTTGTTTGTCGACAGTCTGTGAGCACAAACTCTCGAATTTTTTCAATAGTTTCGTCGATCTGGGCATCACTCGACATGTCGCCATTTTTAAATCGAGCGAACCACTTGCACATTTCAAGTTTTCCCACAGCGTCATCTTGGTACGCTGTTTTCAACATTACAACAATTTCAGCAGCATTTTTACCGAGTAGAAAATAAAACCTTACAACTGCAAGTTGTTCACCTATAATTATTCCAGTTTTTTTGGGTACCCCCTCATAGAATGGGGATTACCAGGTTTCCCGTTACTAACAAAGAACATAGGAATGTTCTTGAAAATTAAAATTTTACTAAGTCATTATTTACTGACATGTAGTTGACATCCACCTGAAGACTCTAACTAGAGGTAGGAAAATAAGAGCGCAAAGCATGCCTGACGAGGCTTTCGGAAATGTTAACACGCTTCTGAGGTCAAGGTTCTGGGCCCTGTCTAGAGTCGAAGAACAACATAAGGCCTGAGGTCCTGCTGAGTGGGCCAGTAGGCTGAGTCACCTATGGTCTTCAGTTTTTTTTTTGGAGTGTTATTTAGAAATTACTCGTACATGATAGAATTTTCCGTAGTATTCATAGTACCACTATCCTGTTGGAAGATAACATTATTTTCATCTAGATTTACACTCAGCAAACTACCTAAGTATGACGTGAGGCGGAGGTACTTCATACACCACTGTTTCCCATTCGAAAATTATTTTATTCACATTCGCGCACGGGTTGACGATTTCAGTCCAGCATATACCAAGAAATGTTGACTTAACTCCGTATTTGCAAAGTCTAAAATTAAAAGGACAAGGGAAATCAGAGTACTACAATATCTGCAATGTAGAAAAGGTGATACTGTTTTCATTAAGAGTTAATTAAACTGTTGCCTTTCATTAACTGTGTTATTTGATGTTACTGACAGTCTAACAAACACTGCTCGGCTCAAGTGTGCGGGTGTTTTTTCCGACTTAGTTGCATGACTTTTATGGGGCAAGGTAGCGGAGTGGTTAGCACACTGGACTCGTATTCGGGAGGACAACGCTTCAAACCAGCGTCCTTCCATCCCGATTTTCCTAAATGGCTTAAGGCAAATTCCGAGATGGTTCCTTCTCCATCATTACCTAATCCAAGCTTTTGCTCTGTCTCTAATGACCTCGATGTCGACGGGCAGCTAAACAATATTCTCCTCTTTGTATGACTGAATAGAAACATTAAAGTAAAGACAAATCAAAGTCTAATTCAGCGGAATATCAGATACCACTTTATTCAATAGAAAACAATAAAATGTGTGTTTCCGAATTCCATCTCCACTTGTTTAGTTCAATGCAATTTCCTTTTTGTTAATAAATTATTGTTTCCATATTAACTTACAGCAGCCATTCCAGCAGAACAACCAGAAATGTGGCAGTTGAAAGCCAAGTATCGACACGTGCAAGTGCTGCGAGTGACTTCACGCTCCGCTTGTAGTGTCTGCACTTTGAGACCGCGACATTTTAGCTGGCCCATGCGGTGCGTTAAATAGCCTATACAGTATACATGGTGTCCCAGTAGGAATGGTCAATATTCATGGATGTGACAGAAACGAACATTCAGAGTAAAACAGTCTACTAAAGATGGGTCTAAATTGCATACCTTAAGAGCTATGAGCATTTCTTCATCTTCGATATTGTGCAACAGATCTCTTCCACTGCAAGCTCTTTGCTTTCCATGTTTTGAGAGGTGGTAGTATGGACCAAAACAAGAAAAAAAGTCTGGTGAATATGGGCTCTAAAGTGCATACCTTAAGAGCTATGAGTAGCTGTACATATTCGCTGCTGTAAAACACATCTTTTCTGCTGAACAAGTATTCATAGCTTTCAAGGTATTCATTTTAAAGCTCATGTTTACCAGGTTTTTTTGCTCCGTATTATCGTTCCTGTCATATCTCTGAATATAGATCATTCTTCTTGGGACGCCCTGTATAGGATCTCTATGGGGCACAGCCCGATAGCGGCCCACCTAGGACAGTGCAGCAGAAGTGCAGCAGCAGTGCAGTAGCGAGTCGCATATTTAGCTTTCATATTTGTTTTGTAGTTTGATTCTTAATTTCTTTCCGAGTGTTTGTGCACTTGCATATTTAATTACATAAAATCCTTGCGCATTCTCGCATTTGAGAGGAGTAATATTGCTTATTGATAGCTGTAGAGTATAAATTCGCGGAGTCATTAGATATTACAAGTAGGATGGATAGGGCGTGCGCGGGCGCAGGAGGAACTGGCCGCGGTTCGCGAGCAGCTGAGCGTGCTGTTGGCCACGGTCAACCGCCTTCAGGTTGCTGCCTCGAGGTGCAGCGACGGCGGAGGGTCTGGCGCGTCGCTTGAGACACCCCAGGTGTCGCTTCCTGCGTCCGCTGACTCAGCCGCCGAGGCACCTTCTAGTGTACCCGGCGCGTTGGGCCGCCCTCGCCTCAGGGTGAGTGGCGGACTGCAACGCGTTCGCGTCGCTCGAGGCGGAGGGCCAATGTGGAGGCTGGCCGGCTGGCCTCGCCCGTTCATCCTGTCAGTGGGCAGGTGGCCGCTCCTTCAGCAGGGCCCGAGCAGGCACACGGGGGCAAAGGCTTGCTGGTTATTGGGAGCTCCAATGTTAGGCGGGTGATGGAGCCCCTTAGGGAAATAGCGTACAGGGCTGGAAAGAAATCCAACATGCACTCGGTTCGTCTGCCGGGGGGCCTCATCCACGATGTGGAAGCGGCCTTGCCTGCGGCTATCGAGCGTACGGGGTGCAGTCGTCTGCAAGTAGTTGCTCACGTCGGCACCAATGATGGCTGTCGCTTGGGTTCTGAGGCGATCCTCAGTTCGTACGGGCTGCTGGCGGATTTGGTGAAGACCGCTGGCCTCGCACGCGGGGTGCAAGCAGAGCTCTCTATTTGCAGCATCGTTCCCAGAGTGGGTCAGGGTCCTTTGGTTTGGAGCCGAGTGGAGGGTCTCAACAAGAGGCTTCGTTGACTCTATGACGGTCTTGGCTGCAGATTTCTAGATTTGCGCTATTGGGTGGGGAATTGTAGGACGCCCCTAGATAGGTCAGGGGTGCACTACACAAAGGAAGTGGCTACTCGGATAGCATAGTACTTGTGGCGTGCACATGGGGGATTTTTAGGCTAGGCAGTAGCGCGAGGTGTCCTGATGAACACTCAACAGTCGACGTGCAGGCAGGGAAATCAGGACGCGCTCAGTATAAAGACACTTCAGCTATCAAGATATTAGCAGTAAATTTTCAGAGTGCTCGGAATAAAGTTTCTAAATTTACTGCCCTCCAGGAAGCGTGTGGCGCGCAAATTATTCTCGGGACTGAGACCTGGCAGAACCCTGAGGTAGGAAGTTCTGAAATATTTAGTGAGGGTTGGAACGTGTATCGGAAAGACAGATTAGACACTGTAAGAGGTGGTGTCTTCATTGCAGTAGACAAAAATATTACATCTACTGAGGTCGAAGTAGAGTGTGATTGTGAAGTTATCTGGACAAGTTTAACAGGTCTAGGGGAAATAAAGTTAATTGTGGGGTGTTATTACCGGCCACCAGGTTCCACCGTGACAGTTCTAGAATCATTCAAAGGGAGTCTACATTCTGTATCGCAGAAGTAACTGGCTCATGCTATATTAGTCGGAGGCGACTTCAACCTACCTAGTATATACTGGGATGTCTATGGATTCATTACAGGTGGTACAGAGAAGCCGTCGTGTGAATTACTTTTGAACACATTATCCGAAAACTGTCTTGAGCAGCTAAATCGACAGCCAACGCATAATGGAAATATTTTAGATCTGGTAGCCATGGACAGACCAGACCTCATCGACGGTGTCAGTGTTGAGACAGGGATTATTGATCATGATGTTGTCATTACGACTATGGTTACGAAAGTTAAAAAGTCGCTCAAGAAGGCTAGGAGAGTATTCTTACTAGAAAGAGCAGATAAGCAGTTGTTAGCATCCCACTTAGTACGAGGTGCATTCAAGTTCTAAGGCCTCCGATTTTTTTTCCTAATTAACTACTCACCCGAAATCGATGAAACTAGCGTTACTTCTCGACGTAATCGCCCTGCAGACGTACACATTTTTCACAATGCTGACGCCATGATTCCATGGCAGCGGCGAAGGCTTCTTTAGGAGTCTGTTTTGACCACTGGAAAAGCGCTGAGGCAATAGCAGAACGGCTGGTGAATGTGCGGCCACGGAGAGTGTCTTTCATTGTTGGAAAAAGCCAAAAGTCACTAGGAGCCAGGTCAGGTGAGTAGTGAGCATGAGGAATCACTTCAAAGTTGTTATCACGAAGAAACTGTTGCTTAACGTTAGCTCGATGTGCGGGTGCGTTGTCTTGGTGAAACAGCACACGCGCAGCCCTTCCCGGACGGTTTTGTTGCAGTGCAGGAAGGAATTTTTTCTTCAAAACATTTTCGTAGGATGCACCTGTTACCGTAGTGCCCTTTGGAACGCAATGGGTAAGGATTACGCCCTCGCTGTCCCAGAACATGGACACCATCATTTTTTCAGCACTGGCGGTTACCCGAAATTTTTTTGGTGGCGGTGAATCTATGTGCTTCCATTGAGCTGACTGGCGCTTTGTTTCTGGATTGAAAAATGGCATCCACGTCTCATCCATTGTCACAACCGACGAAAAGAAAGTCCCATTCATGCTGTCGTTGTGCGTCAACATGGCTTAGCAACATGCCACACGGGCAGCCATGTGGTCGTCCGTCAGCATTCGTGGCACCCACCTGGATGACACTTTTCGCATTTTCAGGTCGTCATGCAGGATTGTGTGCACAGAACCCACAGAAATGCCAACTCTGGAGGCGATCTGTTCAACAGTCATTCGGCGATCCCCCAAAACAATTCTCTCCACTTTCTCGATCATGTCGTCAGACCGGCTTGTGCGAGCCCGACGTTGTTTCGGTTTGTTGTCACATGATGTTCTGCCTTCATTAAACTGTCGCACCCACGAACGCACTTTCGACAGATCGATAACTCCATCACCACATGTCTCCTTCAACTGTCGATGAATTTCAATTGGTTTCACACCACGCAAATTCAGAAAACGAATGATTGCACGCTGTTCAAATAAGGAAAACGTCGCAATTTTAAGTATTTAAAACAGTTCTCATTCTCGCCGCTGGCGGTAAAATTCCATCTGCCGTACGGTGCTGCCATCTCTGGGACGTATTGACAATGAACGCGGCCTCATTTTAAAACAATGCGCATGTTTCTATCTCTTTCCAGTCCGGAGAAAAAAAATCGGAGGCCTTAGAACTTGAATGCACCTCGTAAATGAATCGACTTCATTTACTCTGGTACGGTGGATGTGTAAGAATTATGGGCAAATTTTAAACACATTGTAAATCACGCATTGGACAAGTATGTACCGAAAAAGTGGGTTACGGACGAAAAAGACCCATCGTGGTTTAACAGCGCAATTCGGAGAATGCTCAGGAAGCAAAGACAGTTGCACTCGCGGTACAAGAAAGATCGGTAGAATGAGGACAGGCAAAAGTTAGTAGAGACTCGTGCTGCTGTAAAAAGAGCGATGCGAGAAGCAATCAACCGCTACCACCGTCATACCTTAGCAAAATATCTTGCTGAAAACACAAGGAAATTCTGGTCTTACGTAAAATCGGTAAGCGGGTCGAAGGCTTCCATCCAGTCACTCACTGATCAGTCTGGCCTGGCAACGGAAGACAGCAAAACGAAAGCTGAAATTTTAGATTTAGCGTTTGAGAAATCTTTCACGCAGGAGGATCGTACAAACATACCGCCGTTTGAGTCTCGTACGGATTCCCGTATGGAAGACATAGTGATAGACATCCCTGGGGTTGTGAAGCAGCTGAATGGGTTGAAAATAAATAAATCGCCAGATCCTGATTGGATTCCAATTCGGTTTTACAGAGAGTACTCTAATGCATTGGCTCCTTACTTAGCTTGCATTTATCTCGAATCTCTTGCCCAACGTAAAGTCCCGAGCGACTGGAAAAAAGCGCAGGTGACGCCTGTATGTAAGAAGGGTAGAAGGACGGATCCTCAAAATTACAGACCAATATCCTTAATATCGGTTTGTTGCAGGATTCTCTAACATATTCTCAGCTCGAATATAATGAATTTCCTTGAGACAGAGAAGTTGCTGTCCATGCATCAGCACGGCTTTAGAAAGCATCGTTCCTGCAAAACGAAACTCGCCCTTTTCTCACATGATATCTTGCGAACCATGGATGAAGGGTATCAAACGGATGCCATATTCCTTGACTTCCGGAAAGCGTTTGACTCGGTGCCCCACTGCAGACTCCTAACTAAGGTACGAGCATATGGGATTGGTTCCTAAGTATGTGAGTGGCTCGAAGACTTCTTAAGTAATAGAACCCAGTACATTGTCCTCGATGGTGAGTGTTCATCGTAGATGAGGGTATCATCTGGAGTGCCCCAGGGAAGTGTGGTAGGTCCGCTGTTGTTTTCTATCTACATAAATGATCCTTTGGATAGGGCGATTAGCAATGTGCGGCTGTTTGCTGATGATGCTGTGGTGTACGGGAAGGTGTCGTCGTTGAGTGACTGTAGGAGGATACAAGATGACCTGGACAGGATGTGTGATTGGTGTAAAGAATATAGATAAATGTAAATTAATGCAGATGAATAGGAAAAAGAATCCCGTAATGTTTGAATACTCCAGTAGTAGTGTAGCGCTTGACACAGTCACGTCGATTTGGGCGTAACATTGCAGAGCGATATGAAGTGGGACAAGCATGTAATGGCAGTTGTGGGGAAGGCGGGTAGTCGTCTTCGGTTCATTGGTTCATCTGTAAAGGAGACCGATTACAAAACACTAACGCGACCTATTCTTGAGTACTGCTAGAGCGTTTGGTATCCCTATCAGGTCGGATTGAGCGAGGACATAGAAGCAATTCAGAGGCGGGCTGCTAGATTTGTTAGTGGTAGGTTTGATCATCACGCGAGTGTTACAGAATTGCTTCAGGAACTCGGGTGGGAGTCTCTAGAGGAAAGGAGGCGTTCTTTTAGTGAATCGCTACTGAGGAAATTTAGAGAACCAGTGACTGCAGTACAATTTTACTGCCGCCAACTTACATTTCGCGGAAAGAGAATAAAGATAAGATAAGAGAGATTAGGGCTCGTACAGAGGCATATAGGCAGTCATTTTTCCCTCGTTCTGTTTGGGAGTGGAACAGGGAGAGAGGATGCTAGTTGTGGTACGAGGTACCCTCCGCCACGCACCGTATGATAGATTGCGGAGTATGTATGTAGATGTAGATTTAGATACTTCCACCAACAGTGCATTGAGTGGCATACACGGTCAAAAGAGGACAGCACAGTTAAAGAGGTGTCGAAATTCTTTCGACACTCTTGAGAATGTTTTCTTCCAGTTTTCTTCCTTAATTGAAACCATTTTCTTAATATTATTGGTACTTTGTATGTTGCTACAATCTGGTATGCTTATTACAGACTGCACGTGGCTTCAAGTTGTTGCTACTTACCTTGTATTTTGTGTACTACTTCTTGTTCCAGTAACTCTTGCAATGTGAAGGGCTCTTTTTTAGTAAAGACTTTCGTCAATTTCCTGTATTTAAAAAAAGTATTTATCATGCTAACTGAATCTTCTGTCGGTTCTTGGCAGAACAACATTGTAGTAAATGAAAAGCGGTAGTCTGATTTTGTTCTACAGTATTACTTTCATTGTATTAAACTGTTTTAGGCTTCCAAGGACATCTTCAGACATTTACTCAATACTTTACTTATATAAGGGGTTGGTTTGTTAGTGTTGTTGCCCCGGATGATGATTACACGAATATTTTGTCAGGATTTGTAAGCTGTGGGTCCTTGAGGTACGGCAATACGCGAACACGAGAAGTAAGTTTAAACAGTTTTATCAACAAAGGCGGATTATAAAACATGCTCACTACGCGCACCCATCATCACTGTGTCTGACATCCTAACACCGGCTAATTACGGTCGTATCGAATGGCTCCGTGGTGAGCTAAGAAAAGAGACATATTCGCGCCCGAGGCCGCGCTAGTTAATACTGCGCGCTGCGGACGTCGGCCAATGGTATACTCCGTGTCGCAGTGCGGCCCAACGCGCATCTACTGACCAAGCAAATTGTCAGCATTCCAGACAGGTCGGCTGGCGAGCGCGTGTTACTTTCCGTACGGCTGCGCGCAATCTGTAGACCCTTACATCACTCTCCCCAGAAAAAAAGAGCAACCATGGGCGTTATGAATCTATTTCACCATGTGTGGCGTCAGAAGGCATTGCAACATGTATTTCATTTGCAGACACAGTAACATTCAGTACAGAGAAGCGTGCCTTCAAGATGACAATTTCATACATGACAAATGCTGTTGACAAAAGACAAATTAATAAAAGCAATAAAAACACAATACTGACAATCAAGTATGCATCAACATTACTGGATGAATCGAAGGACTAAATTCTATTCGCTGCTTCAATCAAGTTTAACTCATTATTGAAGGAGATTACATTTTCATGGATGTCCTTAATTAAATTATTCTCTTCAGAAAAACTTGATAAGGAATGCTTTCCATATGTTTTATGTATGAATCATTGTAATAAACAGATAACATCCTCGTTAATGGCAAATGTCCAGTTGTATGAAATGTAGTTGGCAATACACTAGGCATATCAAATAGTTCACATGATAAATCATAATGTATGGCATTCAAGATTAATCCCCTATTATTCAATTTGAGTGTAAAGGGTAGCTCAGGTGTATATTAATTTTTACATGTAAATGTGACATCAAGGGTGGAGTTAAATGAGAAAATTATACCTTCAGAACATCGTTTAAGAAATGGATGATGAAGATGTGTTAAAATTCTAGGGGAATCATCTCTTGGGGGTTGATTCATAAATAATTCTTTCTCACAGCTGTACACTCTACTGTCTAACAATACTGCTGATTCAGGGCAAATTAACTTATGACTACATTTACACATATGCAAATCATTTTCATTTAGGGACACAAAATATCTTCGAACCTTGTTGAACAGTAGATAATCGTTCAGTAAGTACTTTACATCATAGGCGTAGCCAGGATATGATTTCGGGGGTGATCAACATATGAACATCATATATTACAACCCTACTTTATTATATATATATATATATATATATATATATATATATAGGGTGAGTCACCTAACGTTACCGCTGGATATATTTCGTAAACCACATACAAACCATACAAAAATGCACGGAAGTATGTTTTTTAACACAAACCTACGTTTTTTTAAATGGAACCCAGTTAGTTTTGTTAGCACATCTGAACATATAAATAAATACGTAATCAGTGCCGTTTGTTGCATTGTAAAATGTTAATTACATCCGGAGATATTGTAACCTAAAGTTGACGCTTGAAACCTCCGACGTTCAGTTGCGTGTTGTAACAAACACGGGCCACGGTCGGCGAGCAGCATCTGCAGGGACATGTTTACGATGACGACCGTGTTTATGAGTGTGGCTGTAGTGCACTGTTGTGGTTTGGTCTAGCTGTCGCAGTGTCCGCATGTAGCGCCTGCTGCTATTGTTATTCTGCATTCGTCTCCGCACGCAGACCAACTGTAATACACCGTGTTACCAGACGTCTGTGATAGTGTAGTGTTGTAGGAACTGTGACCATGGTATATTCGAACTCTGAAAAGGCGGAGATGATACTCATCTATGGCGAGTGTCGACGAAATGCAGCTGAAGCCTGCAGGGTGTATGCAGAACGGTACCCGGACAGAGAGCATCCAACTTGCCGCACATTGCAAAACATCTACCGCCAACTGTATGCAACAGGTGTGATCGTAGCACGCAAACGGGTCCGTAACAGGCCCGTCACAGGAGAAGCGTGTGCAGTTGGTGTGTTAGCTGCTGTTGCCATGAACCCACACATGAGCACACGAGACATTGCGAGAGCCGGTGGACTGAGTCAAAGTAGTGTCATGCGCATACTGCATCGTCACCGCTTTCACCCGTTTCATGTGTCGCTACATCATCAATTACATGGTGATGACTTTAATCATCGAGTGCAATTCTGTCAATGGGCATTAACAGAGAATGCGTTGCAGTTCTACCTGTTTACCGATGAAGCGGGTTTCACAAACCACGGGGCAGTGAATCTACGGAACATGCATTACTGGTCCGTGGACAATCCTCGCTGGCTCAGACAGGTAGAGCGACAGCGACTGTGGACTGTAAATGTATGGTGCGGAATCATTGGTGACCACCTCATTGGTCCTCACTTCATTGCAGGGGCCCAAACAGCTGAAACATACATCGCGTTTCTACAGAATGATCTGCCAACGTTGCTCGAAAATGTCCCACTGGAAACGCGTCGACGTATGTGGTATCAGCATGATGAAGCACCTGCACATTCCGTAATTAACACTAGGCTGACCCTTGACAGGATGTTCGACGGGCGTTTCACAGGACGTGGAGGACGCATAAATTGGCTAGCCCGTTCTCCTGATCTTACACCTCTGGACTTCTTTCTGTGGGGTACGTTAAAGGAGAATGTGTACTGTGATGTGCCTACAACCCAAGAGGATATGAAACAACGTATTGTGGCAGCCTGCGGCGACATTACACCAGATGTACTGCGGCGTGTACGACATTCATTACGCCAGAGATTGCAATTGTGTGCAGCAAATGATGGCCACCACATTGAACATCTATTGACCTGACATGTCGGGACACACTCTATTCCACTCCGTAATTGAAAACGGAAACCACGTGTGTACGTGTACCTCACCCTTCATGGTAATGTACATGTGCGTCAGTGAAAAAGACCAGTAAAAAGGTGTTAGTATGTGGACGTAATGTGCTGTTCCAGTCTCTTCTGTACCTAAGGTCCATCACCGTTCCCTTTGGATCCCTACGTAATTCGGTGCTCTCCGCTACACACGATCGAACAGCGGAGGAGTGGTACTCAAGCGTCAAATTTAGGTTACAATATCTCCGGATGTAATTAACATTTTACAATGCAACAAACGGCACTGATTACGTATTTGTTTATATGTTCAGATGTGCTAACAAAACTAACGGGGTTCCATTAAAAAAACGTAGCTTTGTGTTAAAAAAACATACTTCCGCGCATTTTTTTATGGTTTGTATTAACCAATTACACTAGCCTCTCTTCTCACGTTCGGTCTGTGGAATCGATTCGTCAGTATTTGATGTGGTTTACGAAATATATCCAGCGGTAATGTTAGGTGACTCACCCTGTATATATAGTGTGGATCATTTAACTAATAAATATTATCATTAATCAGAAATAGTAAAATTCTTTTGACGATGGTATCTCCATGAAGATATTTTTGTATGGCAGTAAACATCGCTTAGAGATGGCATTGAACATCTGAGCAATCCACTTCCATCCAGCAAGTGGTTTAAATTCATACAACGTCGAGTTAGTAAGCTGGACAAGTAACATAGTGACCATCACAAAGAGTGGAGAAGTGAAGAAAAGAATTTCCGTTTTGCTCAGTGCTGACAACAAATGTTCGGTTTCCACTTCATAGGCCTATCGACACCTTCTATGGTAGGAGTAAGGGAGTAAGTTTAGTGTTTATGTCTGGTCGACAGCTAAGGTCATTGGAGACTGATATTTGATCGTATTTTTTTATTAACGGAGGGAAAGGAAGGGCGTGGGCTATTCAAGGAACCATTCCGGCATTCGCCTAGAGTGAACTGGGAAACCATGGAAAACCAGTACGTTTATGGTCAGCTTTGGGGTTGAATCCGGGTCTCTTGAATGTGAGTCTAGTGCTTCTGGCACTACGCCACCCTGCTCATTACTATGGAAGAAATGACAGAAAAAAAAGCGCGGAATAGGAACGTGAATATTCAAATGTAATCCTTATCAATGAATCTGAAATTAAATTATGTATGTTGTAATAGTGTTAGGTTGGTAAGATAGGCAATGGCCGGCTACTGACAAGAAAACTTCTACAAGATTATAGGTCCATTTAGAATAGTTTATGGACGATTTTCAGTTAGAGTACTAAACTGTATAAATTTGCGTGAATCTTAATTAGTGTGAATAAACTTCAATGCTTCCTATCTTGTGTGAACTCAATAGATCTCATTGGAGTTCTGCATTTACGAAATGTAGTCCATGTTAATTCGTTCAATCAAAAAGAGGAGAACGAGAACTGTGATAGCAGTACAACTTTTGTTAAGACGTATTGAATGGATACTTTTATAACAGAACTTACGTTAACACATACTGACATCAGCAGTAGCAACAAACTGCACAATAACTGTTGTTGCTAGCAGCAGATTTGGCAGAGATACCATATTAGGAAGAAGCACAGCAAAGACGTAAGTAGAATTTAAGTTTTTTTAGTCATAAATACATAACCAGTCTCTTCATGTATTGCTATAGCTACTTCAAATGCACTGTATACTGTGTATGTATTGGTCAGAATGGAAATAGCAGAATGACAAACAAAGTAACAGTTTTATAATTTTTTATTTTAGCAAATACACATTTATATAACAAGTCTTCTATTTTTTTTTCGGAAAGGAATCTACGACTTCTGACGCATCAAAGTTCTATGCTGTAGTGGATGTTAATTAGAGCCAAACCGTTGAGCCTATTTTCTGAAACTGTGTTCCTAAGATAATTTTTTTATCTCCTTAAGCTGGAAAATGTTCTTTCTGGAGCAGCTGTTGAAACTGGTACTTTTACCAAAATCTGAAGCAGTACGTAATTGTTTGGATACAGCTTTGAATCACACAGATCTAAGGACTCCAAAGCAGATTTTTGACTAACTCTCTTTGAAGCCATCTGTGCCTTCCAAATGTCAAATTCTGCTTTTATTACTGATGTGATTTTCTCCAGAACAAGTGACGAATACATTTGTTGCCTCATCAATGTCAGTGATTTTATCGAAATTTTCTGGCAATACACCATAAGGAGCACATATTAATTTGCGATGCTTTGTGAATCTTTCAGTTAGCTGTTGAATAGTGTGCTCAAGGAATGGAATAAATAAATTCACTCTGTAATGTGTAGCTACATCCACCGCAGGCGTATTAGAGCGGTTTAACTGCTTCCCAGTAAGACGTGGCGCCTACAGAAAAGCACCATTTTCCTCTGACATTAGCTTTGCTTTTGCAAAAATCTTTGTAAATTCATCTTCAGCTTTGACTTTCAACACCTGCAAGGCGTTAAGAACATTGTCAACATGATGAAATGTTGCAGAAGGTCTATATTGGTTCCTTGCAGCTGTTTTGATATCAATAGTGTGTAGCTCATCACTTTTTGAAGGACCACTAAACTCATCACAAAATTTGAGCAACGAAGTGTGTTTATCAGTTGGGCAGCTTGTCTTGACGCGTCCTTGTTATGGCTAGACTGCAGTTTTTCGATGGGCGTCGACAGTTGCTAGGATAAATTTCCTTGAAACGGATTACTGCTTCGTGCTTGTGGACCCATTGTGTTTCACATAGTGCAAGCAAGTTTTTTTGGTGTCCAGTTGGCAACAGTTAGCGAATTTCGTCTTTTAATACGGCAGTGCGTTGAGTAGAATGACTGAAGTAAGACCCAACAGGCTGCGCAATCCCCACGCAATTTCTGATTTCTGCTCGTGAACATGCGTCAGCAATTGCAAGGTTAAGCGAGTGTGCACTGCTATGTACATAAAGAGCGTGGGCGCATTCCTTACGAACAGACGCTTGGGCACCATGCAAGTGCCCACTCAAAGCTGCAGCACCGTCATAGCCTTGACCAACTACATGGGAACAGTCAAGTCCGTGTTTTTTCAATGCTTTAATGATTAGCTTTGCAAGGCCGAATACAGTAACATCGATAGTTGGAATATATTCGAGGAACATTTCCTTAATTTTATGGTGATTAACATTCACCGAATCAACATACTGTAAGCAAAGTGAAACCTGTTCTACGTGTGCAATGTCAGTAGTTTCGTCAGCAAGAATACTCAATATTCTGGCTTTCTTTACCTCATCAATTATTTTACGTTGTATAATTTCACCACAAATAGCAATAATTTCATTTTGAATTTCTGGGCTGGAATATAGAGCGTTCTTTGGAGCTGTTGACAAATGCTCCAAAATATGTTTATCTCCAGACTCAGCAGCATAACGCAGTAACGCTCGAAAGTTGCCATCGTTCATTAGTCGTCGCTGAGGTTCCAATAACGTGTATACTAGTCCAGAGTCAATATGTCCTCTTAAAGGAATGCCTTGATTACCACAAAAAAATATAACTTTTGCTATGGACGTCAGTTTTCTTTTATTGTCTTCTTGCTGTCGTTTTCTCTCTGAAGACAATTGCTCGATTACTGTAGACATCTTTGAGGAAACAGTTTTAAGAAAACTGTCTGCCATTTCGAATTTCGCTTGTGATAGGAAGTTTGTGCATGCGTTTGAAATACCTCCAACGCTTTTTTCCAATTCGAAAAAGGCTCACATACGAGTTTTCCTAATCGTTGATTGTTTCCCTTGCCTTCACATGAACGACCCAAAATGACACAATTTTTGCAGAAGGCTCCATTTTTTAAATCAAAATACGACAGCCAAGGGAATAAGTCCAACCATTTCAGCTGAAAGCTTAAGTTTCGTTTTGACGAAACAGGAAATTTGTAATCATTAGACAGTGCCCAGGCGCCTTTTAAAATTTGTTCCTTTAGACAATCATCCAGTTGTGAACTTTGATTTGAATAATAACCTATGTCTAATGTAGCAAAACCATTCGAAGCAGATGAGACATCGCGAAACTTTTAAGTACCACGCACGTTGTTGTAGGTTGATTGATGCTGGGAGGCAGTGTGCAAGACGACTGCATCTAAATATATTGCCAAAATGTCAAAGAAAGTCTCGAAAAACCTAGTTCGTTAGTAAATATCGGTAGTTACCAATTTTATGGAAAACGCTTGGTTAGTGACAGTAAATTTTTGACTTTCCATTCATTGCATTTTTGTAGTATTCATTTTTGTTGTTTCATTTATTTAGCAGGATTTTGTTGCTTCGCTGCTGAAAACGTGTTCCTTCTACAGGGTCTTTTTTTTAAAAACTGCCTTGGGTGCTCAATCCACACAGTAGGCCACTGCTTCTGTTCAACCGATGCCACAATGACAGAACAATGGAAACAGACACAATATGAACTCCGGCATGTAGTAACACGATACGCAACACGTGGTTTTCACACAAGCCCTGCCAAAACCAGAGATTTTTACCAGCCGAATGAATGCAGCGTTTGTGAACTGTGCAATGAACATTGTAAAGATATCATGCAGAAAACTGCAGGAAAAGATGAATGTTAATAATAAAACTAGGACTACAACAATGTGACCCAGTTTTGTATTTGCACACACTGGCAGTGGAGGAGGCAACAGTTATCAGCTGAGTATTGTTTACTTACGTTCGTCAGAGGGAGTCGGCACGACGTCTGAAAGGTTTATTTGTAGTGAAAGTGCTATGAACGAAGTAAACTTGACACGTCGAAGGAAAAAGACATACAAACGTTTATTGACAGGACTAAGACGAGAACGTATGGTAAACATGTTGGTTTTGGTGACCTGAACCGCTGTTGTTGATAAATGCAGGACATCTTATTAAAAGGATCATTATGCAAAAACGGGCACAGACAATGGGAAAAAGTCCTACATTTATCGATTGTCAGTTTGTTTTGTGCGAAAAACGTATCACAGTGTTGCATGAAAAACGAAATGTAGATTCCGATTGAAAAGAAATCGGGTTCGTGACGTTACAAAGACATTTCAAAATCGATAATGGAATTGGTGACAAAACCGAATAATGACTGGAGAACTCAAGTAAAATTTGAGGTAGGTCACATTGAAGATGATCTTATTCTTGTATAAAAAAATTTTAACGTCAGAAATGAACAGCTGAACATACAGTAAGGTCACCGAATATGAACAAAGAAGTCCTGAGTACAAATAACGGAAGGATATCTGAGAGTGCCGTATATACACTCCTGGAAATTGAAATAAGAACACCGTGAATTCATTGTCCCAGGAAGGGGAAACTTTATTGACACATTCCTGGGGTCAGATACATCACATGATCACACTGACACAACCACAGGCACATAGACACAGGCAACAGAGCATGCACAATGTCGGCACTAGTACAGTGTATATCCACCTTTCGCAGCAATGCAGGCTGCTATTCTCCCATGGAGACGATCGTAGAGATGCTGGATGTAGTCCTGTGGAACGGCTTGCCATGCCATTTCCACCTGGCGCCTCAGTTGGACCAGCGTTCGTGCTGGACGTGCAGACCGCGTGAGACGACGCTTCATCCAGTCCCAAACATGCTCAATGGGGGACAGATCCGGAGATCTTGCTGGCCAGGGTAGTTGACTTACACCTTCTAGAGCACGTTGAGTGGCACGGGATACATGCGGACGTGCATTGTCCTGTTGGAACAGCAAGTTCCCTTGCCGGTCTAGGAATGGTAGAACGATGGGTTCGATGACGGTTTGGATGTACCGTGCACTATTCAGTGTCCCCTCGACGATCACCAGTGGTGTACGGCCAGTGTAGGAGATCGCCCCCCACACCATGATGCCGGGTGTTGGCCCTGTGTGCCTCGGTCGTATGCAGTCCTGATTGTGGCGCTCACCTGCACGGCGCCAAACACGCATACGACCATCATTGGCACCAAGGCAGAAGCGACTCTCATCGCTGAAGACGACACGTCTCCATTCGTCCCTCCATTCACGCCTGTCGCGACACCACTGGAGGCGGGCTGCACGATGTTGGGGCGTGAGCGGAAGACGGCCTAACGGTGTGCGGGACCGTAGCCCAGCTTCATGGAGACGGTTGCGAATGGTCCTCGACCATACCCCAGGAGCAACAGTGTCCCTAATTTGCTGGGAAGTGGCGGTACGGTCCCCTACGGCACTGCGTAGGATCCTACGGTCTTGGCGTGCATCCGTGCGTCGCTGCGGTCCGGTCCCAGGTCGATGGGCACGTGCACCTTCCGCCGACCACTGGCGACAACATCGATGTACTGTGGAGACCTCACGCCCCACGTGTTGAGCAATTCGGCGGTACGTCCACCCGGCCTCCCGCATGCCCACTATACGCCCTCGCTCAAAGTCCGTCAACTGCACATACGGTTCACGTCCACGCTGTCGCGGCATGCTACCAGTGTTAAAGACTGCGATGGAGCTCCGTATGCCACGGCAAACTGGCTGACACTGACGGCGGCGGTGCACAAATGCTGCGCAGCTAGCGCCATTCGACGGCCAACACCGCGGTTCCTGGTGTGTCCGCTGTGCCGTGCGTGTGATCATTGCTTGTACAGCCCTCTCGCAGTGTCCGGAGCGAGTATGGTGGGTCTGACACACCGGAGTCAATGTGTTCTTTTTTCCATTTCCAGGAGTGTATCTTCAGAGTATCATTATAATAACGATTAGGGAAGTCGGGCGAAGTACTGAGGCATAAAAGCTGCCTTTTTTTTCGCGTAATGTCCGTGAATGAAACAGACGGGGAGGAGGTGATGGGGTACGTCAGTATCAGTGTCTCACTTACCATGTCGTACCTTGCGGAGCAAAATTATACAAATGTAAATGTAGAAAGAAAACATAAAAAAACAGATTATGATATTGCACACACTAGTCATTTCTCTTCTACATAACTTTACTTAAAATAAACATTTTAAAAAAATTCTCACCACGTCAGTAACAATTTCTGCAGCGGGATGCCGATGGTAGTAGTAAGCTGCTGCCGTGTGAATGAATGACTTCTCACTGTGCCCAGCTTCAGAACTGTGACAACTAGGGTGGCCCTGATGCAGGGACTGCGCTACCTGGAATTTCCAGGGCTCCAGACAAACCGCATTCCTTTGAGGCTCAGTCCAGCCATTGGTGGCAATATTGTCGCCAACGCTCGCTCTTCGGTGCCGTTTTCCCCTCGCGCACTACGCCACGCTGGCATAGCCGCAGTTTGAAAACGGGGTAGCTTTGAAATTTAAGATTGCATTATAATCGATTTTAAGGCCAGTTCTCCCGCTTCTTCTTTTTAGCTTCGTCAGTTTCCCGGGGGGGGGGGGGGGGGGGGGTTGAACCCCCAAACCATCCCCTATCCGCCGGCCGGGGTGGCCAAGCGGTTAAAGGCGCTACAGTCTGGAACCGCGCGACCGCTGCGGTCGCAGGTTCGAATCCTGCCTCGGGCGTGGATGTGTGTGATGTCCTTAGGTTAGTTAGGTTTAAGTAGTTCTAAGTTCTAGGGGACTGATGACCATAGAAGTTAAGTCCCATAGTGCTCAGAGCCATTTGAACCATCCCCTATCCCCCTTGGCTACGCCCATGCTTTACATGAATACCTGCCTGTCTCCATTTCACAGGGTAAGTATAAATCTTATACATTTCAAAATTATGCTTTGATATAGCAATGGGAATAGAAACAATAACAGATAATTCATCTTCAATCATTAAAGAGTGTGTGGTGGTTAACTTGTAGTAAGCATATAAATTGTAAGAGTTAACAGGGTAAATCATAGTATATGTTGCATCTAGCTTTCGTTCAATTGATAGTAGGATCTGTAAAAATTGTTCTGGATGTAGTAGTACACAGCTCAAACAATCATTTGAACTACTTTCTAAGACTGTTCTTAAGTGCATCAATTCTAGCATTTGATAAACTATCAGTAATCCTTAACAAAAGTGTTTAGATCTAAGTGTGCACTCACAGCATTTAATCCTTGTAATAGTTCTTGGATATTTACGTTCGTTTCATTACGAATTACGTGGAAATGTGAGATAAATTGCTTTACAATCTGTTCAATGAAAACTGTGTGGTTAGTAATGGTTCTTTGCATGTTCTTTGATACGATAATTTCATTAGAGAGGTTAGTTAAAGCTGTACTGGACTGTTGTTCAACAGCTAATATTTTGCCTTTAATTTCCAGTAGATGTGGACTAGTTAAAGTACAAAATACAGTATGAAGGATACTCCCTCCAAAATCAAACCAGGCACGTTTACACCAAATTAAAGTTTTGTGTGGCAAAAGCTTTAAAAAACAGTAAATCTCTTGCTCATAATTAGCAAATGTAGACTCTACCTGCATTTTGGCTGTGATCCAGTTATTGTACCAAGATGTACCCATTTCCAAAATTATATCATCTACATCTACATCTACATCTATACTCCGCGAGCCACCTTACGGTGTGTGGCGGAGGGTACTTATTGTACCACTATCTGATCCCCCCTTCCCTGTTCCATTCACGAATTGTGCGTGGGAAGAACGACTGCTTGTAAGTCTCCGTGTTTGCTCTAATTTCTCGGATCTTTTCGTTGTGATCATTACGCGAGATATATGTGGGCGGTAGTAATATGTTGCCCATCTCTTCCCGGAATGTGCTCTCTCGTAATTTCGATAATAAACCTCTCCGTATTGCGTAACGCCTTTCTTGAAGTGTCCGCCACTGGAGCTTGTTCAGCATCTCCGTAACGCTCTCGCGCTGACTAAATGTCCCCATGACGAATCGCGCTGCTTTTCGCTGGATCATGTCTATCTCTTCTATTAATCCAACCTGGTAAGGGTCCCATACTGATGAGCAATACTCAAGAATCGGACGAACAAGCGTTTTGTAAGCTACTTCTTTCGTCGATGAGTCACATTTTCTTAGAATTCTTCCTATGAATCTCAACCTGGCGCCTGCTTTTCCCACTATTTGTTTTATGTGATCATTCCACTTCAGATCGCTCCGGATAGTAACTCCTAAGTATTTTACGGTCGTTACCGCTTCCAATGATTTACCACCTATGGCATAATCGTACTGGAATGGATTTCTGCCCCTATGTATGCGCATTATATTACATTTATCTACGTTTAGGGAAAGCTGCCAGCTGTCGCACCATGCATTAATCCTCTGCAGGTCTTCCTGGAGTACGTACGAGTCTTCTGATGTTGCTACTTTCTTGTAGACAACCGTGTCATCTGCAAATAGCCTCACGGAGCTACCGATGTTGTCAACTAAGTCATTTATGTATATTGTAAACAATAAAGGTCCTATCACGCTTCCTTGCGGTACTCCCGAAATTACCTCTACATCTGCAGATTTTGAACCGTTAAGAATGACATGTTGAGTTCTTTCTTCTAGGAAATCCTGAATCCAATCACAAACCTGGTCCGATATTCCGTAAGCTCGTATTTTTTTCATTAAACGTAAGTGCGGAACCGTATCAAATGCCTTCCTGAAGTCCAGGAATACGGCATCAATCTGCTCGCCAGTGTCTACGGCACTGTGAATTTCTTGGGCAAATAGGGCGAGCTGAGTTTCACATGATCTCTGTTTGCGGAATCCATGTTGGTTATGATGAAGGAGATTTGTATTATCTAAGAACGTCATAATACGAGAACACAAAACATGTTCCATTATTCTACAACAGATTGACGTAAGCGAAATAGGCCTATAATTATTCGCATCTGATTTATGACCCTTCTTGAAAATGGGAACGACCTGCGCTTTCTTCCAGTCGCTAGGTACTTTACGTTCTTCCAGCGATCTACGATAAATTGCTGATAGAAAGGGGGCAAGTTCTTTAGCATAATCACTGTAGAATCTTAAGGGTATCTCGTCTGGTCCGGATGCTTTTCCGCTACTAAGTGATAGCAGTTGTTTTTCAATTCCGATATCGTTTATTTCAATATTTTCCATTTTGGCGTCCGTGCGACGGCTGAAGTCAGGGACCGTGTTACGATTTTCCGCAGTGAAACAGTTTCGGAACACTGAATTCAGTATTTCTGCCTTTCTTCGGTCGTCCTCTGTTTCGGTGCCATCGTGGTCAACGAGTGACTGAATAGGGGATTTAGATCCGCTTACCGATTTTACATATGACCAAAACTTTTTAGGGTTCTTGTTTAGATTGTTTGCCAATGTTTTATGTTCGAATTCGTTGAATGCTTCTCTCATTGCTCTCTTTACGCTCTTTTTCGCTTCGTTCAGCTTTTCCTTATCAGCTATGATTCGACTACTCTTAAACCTATGATGAAGCTTTCTTTGTTTCCGTAGTACCTTTCGTACATGATTGTTATACCACGGTGGATCTTTCCCCTCGCTTTGGACCTTAGTCGGTACGAACTTATCTAAGGCGTACTGGACGATGTTTCTGAATTTTTTCCATTTTTGTTCCACATCCTCTTCCTCAGAAATGAACGTTTGATGGTGGTCACTCAGATATTCTGCGATTTGTGCCCTATCACTCTTGTTAAGCAAATATATTTTCCTTCCTTTCTTGGCATTTCTTATTACACTTGTAGTCATTGATGCAACCACTGACTTATGATCACTGATACCCTCTTCTACATTCACGGAGTCGAAAAGTTCCGGTCTATTTGTTGCTATGAGGTCTAAAACGTTAGCTTCACGAGTTGGTTCTCTAACTATCTGCTCGAAGTAATTCTCGGACAAGGCAGTCAGGATAATGTCACAAGAGTCTCTGTCCCTGGCTCCAGTTCTGATTGTGTGACTATCCCATTCTATACCTGGTAGATTGAAGTCTCCCCCTATTACAATAGTATGATCACGAAACTTCTTCACGACGTTCTGCAGGTTCTCTCTGAGGCGCTCAACTACTACGGTTGCTGATGCAGGTGGTCTATAGAAGCATCCGACTATCATATCTGACCCACCTTTGATACTTAGCTTAACCCAGATTATTTCACATTCGCATTCGCTAATAACTTCACTGGATATTATTGAATTCTTTACTGCTATAAATACTCCTCCACCATTGGCGTTTATCCTATCCTTGCGGTATATATTCCATTCTGTGTCTAGGATTTCGTTACTGTTCACTTCCGGTTTTAACCAACTTTCCGTTCCTAATACTATATGCGCACTATTTCCTTCAATAAGAGATACTAATTCAGGAACCTTGCCCTGGATACTCCTGCAGTTTACCAATATTACGTTAACTTTTCCTGTTTTTGGTCTCTGAGGACGGACGTTCTTTATCAACGATGATAATGTCCTCTCTGGTAAGCCGTCAGGTATTTTATCGTTTCGCCCAAGGGGGGGTCCCTCTAACCTAAAAAACCCCCGTGTGCACGCCACACGTACTCTGCTACCCTAGTAGCTGCTTCCGGTGTGTAGTGCACGCCTGACCTGTCTAGGGGGGCCCTACAGTTCTCCACCCAATAACGGAGGTCGATGAATTTGCAACCATTATAGTCGCAGAGTCGTCTGAGCCTCTGGTTTAGACCCTCCACACGGCTCCAAACCAGAGGACCGCGATCGACTCTGGGCACTATGCTGCAGATATTAAGCTCAGCTTGCACTCCGCGTGCGATGCTGGTTGTCTTCACCAAATCAGCCAGCCGCCGGAAGGAACCAAGGATGGCCTCAGAACCCAAGCGGCAGGCGTCATTCGTTCCGACATGTGCTACTATCTGCAGCCGGTCACACCCAGTGCGTTCAATAGCTGCCGGAAGGGCCTCCTCCACATTACGGACGAGACCCCCCGGCAAGCACACCGAGTGCACACTGGCATTCTTCCCCGACCTACCCGCTATTTTCCTGAGGGGCTCCATAACCCGCCTAACGTTGGAGCTCCCTATAACTAATAGGCCCGCCCTCTGTGACTGTCGGGACCTTGCCGGAGAATCGGCCACTGGCCCAACAGGCGAGGCATCCTGTGGTGGCTCGGAAACGATGTCATCACCACTAGGAAGCACCCCGTACCTGTTGGAAAGGGGTAAGGCAGCTGCCACGCGGCCAGATCCCACCTTCGCCTTTCGGCCAGGCACGCGAGAGCCCACCACTGTCCGCCATTCACCCTGTTGTGATGGCTGACCGGTAAGATGCTCACTGCCGGAAGACGCAGCGACATCAGGGGTTCCATGTGATTCCAAGGCCACCGAAGTAGGCATAGGTCTCACCACAGTTGCCCCAACGCCACTACGAGCCGACGCCTGCGCCTCGAGCTCGATGAGCCTAACAGACAAAGCCTCCACCTGCCCCCGAAGAGTAGCCAATTCTCCTTGCGTCCGCTCACAACAACCACAGTCCCTACACATGACTATGTTTACCCTACCCAATACGGTGACAAATTCCCAAGATAATCTTCTGATGAGCTACTCTGATAATCAAGAAACACTCACTGAAATACGAGACGCGAAAACTACGCTAGGTTTTCCCAGAAAAACTATTTAAAAGCTAAGCGCAGCAAATAAGTACAAAAACGCTTTATACAAACAGTACTCGCTGCTGCTGGTGCTCTCGCTCTCGCTGTCACAAGACAACTGCTGATTCAAGTGACTAGTGGCAAACGGCCGCGAAACAAACAAATGACGGTTTTAGGGCGCTTTCTGTTCTAAACGATCAAGAAAACACTAAGAAATCTAACACGAAAACTACGTAAAGTTTTATCAAGAACTGTTAGTTACTATGCAGGGCAGATAAACACAAATAGAATCCCTTCCTTAGTGGAAGGTCGTAAACAAAATGCAAAATAAACGCTTTATACAAACAGTACTGTGCTGCTGCTGGTGCTCTCGCTCTCGCTGTCACAAGACAACTGCTGATTCAAGTGACTAGTGGCTAACGGCCGCGAAACAAACAAATGACGGTTTTAGGGCGCTTTCTGTTCTAAACGATCAAGAAAACACTAAGAAATCTAACACGAAAACTACGTAAAGTTTTATCAAGAACTGTTAGTTACTATGCAGAGCAGATAAACACAAATAGAATCCCTTCCTTAGTGGAAGGTCGTAAACAAAATGCAAAATAAACGCTTTATACAAACAGTACTCGCTGCTGCTGGTGCTCTCGCTCTCGCTGTCATTACCCTTAACAGAACGAATTAGATCAATTTGCTTCTTTACAGAATTTAACCTTTGCTGGATGTCACTCAGATTGTACTTGAGAACAAGTTTTACATTACTTGCTGAAACTACCGTGTCTGATCGTGGTTCAAACAAAACACCTGTCCTCTGTGGTACTATTACTACAGCATTAGTAGAATACGCTATTCTAACAAACATTAGAATAAAAATGAACATGGTTAATTAGTTCTAAATACTAGAGTTAACAATGAACATAAAATAAATGAGTTTCTTGTGGTAACCTGTGGAATAAAAGATTTAGTTTCACTGGTGCACTCGTGCAATAACATCAATACTAAATTTTCGCAACACATTCACATTAGCACATGGCTGAAATAAACACACGCATTGCACTCTCACACACTACACACGTTTAAGCAGATTGTAGGGGTGTCTTGTAACAGGATCGCTCGGAACGTGGCGATGCCTTGGCCTCGAAGTCTGGACTGCGACCTCGCGATTCTCGCTTCCTGGGTTTGAGAACAGCAGGTCTGCCTCTCGGTCGGTCCTCGTCGTCTTGCAATACTACAGGATATCTCCCCAGAAATGACTTTACACGACTGACATGAACGACAATCGAACGAAAGGGCAGTTGAAGCTTAAGAGTGACTGGCGACAACACCTCCAAGATTGGATATGGTCCTTTCCAAAACTTCTTAAACTTTTTGACTTGACTCTTCTTTAACACCACGTTGCTCAGATACACAAGATCTCCAGCTCGATACTGTGGCACTGCTGCTTGGCGGTCGTGTTGTCTTGCTTGCTAAAGAAAGGATTGATGATTTCGCTGTTTCACTCCCCTCCTTGCTTCCTTTAGCTTGCGTGCTAGATCCCTTACGTGTTCATTGCTGATTCCGGCAGTCGATCGTGCAAAGTCCAAGGGTGAATGCATTCTTCTTCCGTAGACGATTTCATATGGACTTAGGCCAGTTGAACTGTGCATTTTGGCATTGTAACAACTAATCAAGTATGGTAAACAGACATCCCAATGTCGTGTTTTCTGCTCACATAATGGCTAACCATTTTAATAATTGTTCTGTGGACTCGTTCGACTCTTCCATTTCCTTCAGGGTGTGCTGGTGTAGTCCTTAACTGAGTTATTTGCATGAGCTTACAAGTCTGTTTAAGTAATTCACTCATAAATTTCGTTCCTTGATCACTAATTATACTTAATGATGATCCAAACTTAAGAATCCATTCTTTTACAAAAACCTTATCTATAGTCTCAGCGTTCTGATCAGGTATTGGTATCATGAGAAGGTATCTAGAGAAATGATCTAACATTGACAATATGTACTTGTTCCCATCTTTAGTCTTAGGCAACGGTACTACGACATCTAGTCTTACTCGTTGAAATGGTTCACCTCTCTCTGGCAGTTCTTGCAATGGTGCTCTACTTTTTCCTACATTATTCCGTCTGTTACAGGAATCACATTGTGAAACAAACACGAAAACGTTAACTTTGCGGTTCGGCCATTAAAACATTTGAGCTATTTTAATGTTTGTTGCTGTTTTTACCGCAATGTCCTGATAATAAAGAATCGTGTTGCTCTCTCATGATTTGTTCTTTCATGCTTTCTGGAATAACTAGGCGGTTTCCTTTACTAGTGATTTTGTGCAATAATCCATCTATTTCGACAAAACGTTGATCATTTTTCCATAGTTTGCATTGTGGATCTTCTTCTTGAGCTGCCTTTAACTCTTCTTCTCGACTTATCGTAACACAAACATTGACTTTTATAGACTCATTGCATCAGCATTCACATGCTGTTTACCAGGCTGGTGAATAACCTTGAATTGGTACTGGTTCAAATGGCTCTGAGCACTATGGGACGTAACTTCGGAGGTCATCAGTCCCCTACGACTTAGAACTACTTAAACCTAACTAACCTAAGGACATCGCAGACATCCAAGCCCGATGCAGGATTCGAACCTGCGACCGTAGCGGTCGCGCGGTTCCAGACTGCAGCGCCTAGAACCGCTCGGCCACCCAGGCCGGCTGAATTGGTACTCACTCAGTCTTAATGCCCATCTTGTTTATCTGGAACTTGGATTCTTTAAGCTCAATAACCATTTAAGTGCCGCATGATCTGTAATAGCTGTAAATTCTCTTCCTGTTAAGAAACATCTGTTATGTGTTATACCAAAACCAAATCACAAAGCTCATTCTCAGTAGTGGTATAATTACATTCTGCTTTGTTTAATTGTCTGGAAGCACATGAGATTGGATGTTCATGACCAGCAACTTCTTCAGACAAGATTGCACCTATGGCAAAATTGGATGCATGTGTTGAAAGAATAACAGGTTTACTGAAATCCGGATAGGCTAACACTAGGGCTGTGGTTAGAGCAGTTTTAATTTCTTCCATTGCCTTTTTGGATTCTGTAGACCAATTAAATGTGACTCCTTTCTTCAGTAGCTGTGTCATTGGACGTGCTATTTTCCCATAAGCGGCTATAAATCGTCTGTAGAAATTTGACAATCCCAAGAATGATTGTAGTTGTTTCAAATTCTGTGGTTCAGGAAAATTCTTTACATCTTCAATTAATTTTGGATCAGGTCGAACACCTTCACTGGTTATAACGTGACCAATACAGTTAACTTAACTTTGTGCAAAATGACATTTATCTATTGATAAAGACAGGTTTGCGCTTCTTATACCCTCAAAAACAGCTTGTAGTCTCTCAGTATGCTGCTTCATGTTTTCACCAAAAATTATTACATCATCAAGGTAAACAAGTGCTTGTGTTGGGGTGAGCCCTCGTAAAACTGAATCCATCAGGCGTTGAAATGTAGCTGGAGCATTACGAAGTCCAAACGGCATACGAAGATACTTGTATACTCCTGTTGCCGTTACAAATGAAGTTTTTGCTTGATGATCTGGATGCACTGTTAACTGGTGATTACAACTTGTTAAATCACATACTGAAAAAATTCGACATCTGCCCAAGTAATCCAAGGTTTCCCCTAAATTTGGTAAGGGGTAAATGTCGGGTGTGGTCACAGCATTCAAAGATCGGTAATCAACACAGAAACGGATCTGTGGTTCTGCAGAAATTGATTTCTTCTTTACAATTACAACAAGCGAACACCACGGTGGGTCTGAAGGATCTTTTGGTTTTATAATTCCGACTTCTTATTGTTCTTTAACCATGTCTTCTACCAACTCTCTTTGAATGAATGCTATTCGGTAAGGTTTCTGTGTGATTGGGGCTGCATTCCCTGTATGAATACGATGCTGAGCTAAGTGAGTGACAGGTAAATTTGCAAGTTCTCAGAATAAATCTGCATACTCCAACAAAACAGGCGCTAAAATCTTCTGTTCATCAGCTGTCAAATGTTCTATCTTCTTCCAAATCTTGCGCTTCAGTTCATTATTAACTTAGTCTCCTCGTTGCAATGTTGCGGCACTGTTACAAAAATCTGTGTTTATAACTGCAGCATTTGTTACCTCATCTGAAATCTGTATTATGTCACTTACGGTCGACATTTCAGCAACATTCGTTCCTCGTGGCAAAACAACACTCTCATTGCTCTTATTCGTTATTGTAACCGGGACTTTATAGCGACATTCTGTCTCATCATTGTAGCGACACCTACACTTCCAGCAATATAACAATACATTGTATCCAGTAACTCGCTTTTCTCGGATCGCTCAATTAATAACAAAGTTCCTTCCTTGCGTCGGGGTGACTTAACTTCAACGTAGATTGTCTTTCCTGCTCCCTTGGGAATTTGCTGAGGCTGATCAATTTGAACATCGACTCAGGCGGTCTGAACTGATGCATAGTTTGGGCGGTCCATTCCCACGACGTCAGTATTGGTGCTCCTTTGAGTACGATCTGAAATACGATTTCCTAGGTTGTAGTTGCTTACAACCTAGCCTGATCTTTCTTTCTGCGACAAATATCTCTGCCTCGTTAGGGGACAAGAAATCTAATCCAAGTACACCGTCATAAAGCGTTTCGTTATTTGAAACTACTTGCACCCTTGCTGTGTATTTATCTTTATCTTTATTTTCATCTTTATCTTGGACTTGGCCAAGAATTAATTCTACGTCAACTTCTCCATAGTTACGCAGCTTTCCTCCGTTTAACCCTCGCACTTTTAATAGCGGTGGTTTCAAATTATCCCGTTTATCTATGCAACACCACATTAATAAGGTCTGTGCTCCAGTGTCAATAAGTAGTTTGATGTTTCTCCCACGATATACAGCACCTATCACGAAGTCATTTTCGGTCTGATTTTCGCTGGAACTAACAGGAATCAGTGTCTCTGGCTAGGGGCGTACGGAGTGGTGGCCCGTACGTCCCCGTACTCGTTTAAAGATCTGGCAGATTGTCTGTTGTTCGCATTACCTTCCTTTTTGTTTCGACAATCTCTCGAAACATGACTCTGCATCCCGCAATGATAGCAGATTCGATTCTCTTCACAATCTTTACGCTTGTGACCCAGCTTATTGCATCTGTAGGATTGTACTGTTGTGTTGAAAACTCTGCGTTCTTGTTTCTGCATCTCATTCGGTCGTCTTAGTGCTTCAACGAAACCAATAGCGGATTCTACTGCTTCCTGAAACGTTTTACATCGCGCCAATCGAACAGCTTTGCTTACTTCCTCTTCGTGCAGCCCATGAATGAATGTGTCCAAGGCTCTCTGGTCGGCTTCGAACAACTGAATGCGATTTTCATTTTCATCTTCTACTAACTCGTACGTTTGAGCGTTGATGTTTCGAATTCTTCCGGCAAACTGCTCGATAGATTCGCCTCGTCACATTTGCAAACTGTGAAGCTGCTCTCTGTAAAATCTGATCGCGTTTTTACGTTTAAACCTCTGAACAACAATCATTCTAAACTCACTGTAATCTTCTGTTTCCACGCAACTAGGCTCCGCACTTATGAAATCTTGTGCTGCCCCCTGAATTCTTAATTTAGCAACCACTAACTTATCGGAATCTGTCCATGATTCTAACAGGGCGGCACCTTCAAGTTTACGAAAAAACAACTTCACATCATCTTCGGGTTTCCCACTTAACACTGGTACTGATGGCAATAATGAAAAATTCTTTATTGTAGTTGTACCTGTACTGCATGAATTATCATTTGCCAAGTCTTTCGGAATGTTACACTCGCTTCTTTTTGCTTTTAACTGCCGAATCTCTTCTTGCAGTTCATTAATAACAGTTTGTAGATCGACAACGCTACTCTGACTGGATCGCAACATTTTGTCTAATTTAAGGCCAATGAGTCACTCAAATGTAAAATAAAAATTCATCACTGCCTTTCGTATTCTAGCCAAACTGGAGTAGACGAACCTGAAATCCAGCGTTGGATGTCCCCACGTAGACGGAAGATGTTCATGCTGCTGCTGCTCGAAGTTCATGTTGTGCTGCACCTCTTCACGACTGTAGATTTTCCATAACTATCCCACTTCTGACACCACTTCTATAAGGGAATGGTTTGTTTGTGTTGTTGCCCCAGATGATGATTACAGGAATATTTTGTCAGCATTTGTAAGCTGTGGGTCCTTGAGGTACGGCAATACGCGAACACGAGAAGTAAGTTTAAACAGTTTTATCAACAAAGGCGGATTGTAAAACACGCTCGCTACGCGCACCCATGATCACTGTGTCTTCCATCCTAACACCGGCTAATTACGGTCGTATCGAAAGGCTCCATGGTGAGCTAAGAAAAGAGAGATATTCGCGCCGGAGGCCGCGCTGGTTAATATTGCGCGCTGCGGATGGCGGCCAGTGCCGTACTCGCGTCGCAGTGCGGCCTGACGCGCGTCTACTGACCAAGCAAATTGTCATCATTCCAGACAGGTCGGCTGGCGAGCGCGTGTTACGTACCGTACAGCTGCGCGCAATCCGCAGACCCTTACACTTAAAATCTTCGATGTACAACCGCCAGTTTTACTAATGTTGAAGGCATATATATAATTAATAATTTTAAATTTTATAGAAACTCGTATGTGCATATTTTATTGATGCTCTCGGCTGAAGAGCAGCCATGTATCATGCTGTCAGCCCATCTTCGTCCTGGCGGGCGAGGGAATGAAATAACGACGAATATAATGAATTTCCTTGAGACAGAGAAGTTGCTGTCCATGCATCAGCACGGCTTTAGAAAGCATCGCTCCTGCGAAACGCAACTCACCCTTTTTTCACATGATATCTTGCGAACCATGGATGAAGGGTATCAGACGGATGCCATATTCCTTGACTTCCGGAAAGCGTTTGACTCGGTGCCCCACTGCAGAATCCTAACTAAGGTACGAGCATACGAGATTGGTTCCTAAGTATGTAAGTGGCTCGAAGACTTCTTAAGTAATAGAACCCAGTACATTGTCCTCGATGTTGAGTGTTGATCGTAGGTGAGGGTATCATGTGGAGTGCCCCAGGGAAGTGTGGTAGGTCCGCTGTTATTTTCTATCTACATAAATGATCTTTTGGATAGGGCGAATAGCAATGTGCGGCTGTTTGCTGATGATGCTGTGGTGTACGGGAAGGTGTCGTCGTTGAGTGACTGTAGGAGGATACAAGATGACCTGGACAGGATTTGTGATTGGTGTAAAGAATATAGATAAATGTAAATTAATGCAGATGAAAAGGAAAAAGAATCCCGTAATGTTTGAATACTCCAGTAGTAGTGTAGCGCTTGACACAGTCACGTCGATTTGGGCGTAACATTGCAGAGCGATATGAAGTGGGACAAGCATGTAATGGCAGTTGTGGGGAAGGCGGGTAGTCGTCTTCGGTTCATTGGTAGAATTTTGGGAAGACGTGGTTCATCTGTAAAGGAGACCGATTACAAAACACTAACACGACCTATTCTTGAGTACTGCTAGAGCGTTTGGAATCCCTATCAGGTCGGATTGAGCGAGGACATAGAAGCAATTCAGAGGTGGGCAGCTAGATTTGTTAGTGGTAGGTTTGATCATCACGCGAGTGTTACAGAATTGCTTCACGACCTCGGGTGGGAGTCTCTAGAGGAAAGGAGGCGTTCTTTTCGTGAATCGCTACTGAGGAAATTTGAGAACCAGTGACTGCAGTACAATTTTACTGCCGTCAACTTACATTTCGCGGAAAGACAATAAAGATAAGATAAGAGAGATTAGGGCTCGTACAGAGGCATATAGGCAGTCATTTTTCCCTCGTTCTGTTTGGGAGTGGAACAGGGAGAGAAGATGCTAGTTGTGGTACGAGGTACCCTCCGCCACGAGCCGTATGGTGGATTGCGGAGTGTGTATGTAGATATAGATAAAGTTTCCTATCTACTATAATGGTACTTACTTGAGTTAATACTAAAAGCTTATTATTTTTGCTCCACACCATTCGAAACTTTCGATGCTAAGCTTGCCTGATGCCTGCTAATTGGCTCTTGCATTTCGTCACAAAGTGTATTACCTATTCTGTGCCTTGCAGTATTTATTTTATGAATATCTTTGAGATTCTGCAATACCCAGTTCCAATATATATCGATATAGATATTTTCACAAATTCTTTTCTAAGTCACTGCATCAGTCTTAGGTGTTTGCTGAGTTAATTAGTTTAGTGTTCGTTGACAGTCTACGAGCCATGTAGGTCCCTTGTTATAAGGAAGTCAGCCACTGCATAGCAGTATAGTACTTTGGAGTGTTAAGACGAAACTGGCTGGAGAGTTTTTTAGAAGTCAAATTCTATTCTGATGAATTTCCCTTTTCTTTGATGGACAGCCATGTTGCTGGACAGTATTTACCATGCACAAGATGCCTGGTAACATCAGTCGAATTTATATTGAGTGCTAAAATATGTTTCTCATGGGAGGTTAGCTGAGTTTGTTTACTAGTACTGCTCCATGCTCTAGTATACGGTCGCATGCTAATGCACAGTGCAATAAGTCATAAGAGGTTGTGAAGTCATAATTACTTGTAGAATGGTTATTGAATCATTTATAACTTCATTTGATTCCGTTCTATCTTAAGTTTTCAATGTTAACTGTTCAAGGAGTATAAGGTTACTTTTATAATGGTGGTTTTGGATTACATGTCCATAAAAGTTATCTTGGTTCTGTAACAAGAAGTATGGGTTGGATTACCACAACCAGATTTAAATTGCGTCAGTTGCTCTTCTCTATCCACAGTGTTCAACCCTGAGGTTAGTTTGCAGCAGTGCGCCATTGACCTGTTCTGTCTGCCATCCTCTTCATTTCTGCGTATGTAGTGAATCACACATAATTCATACACTGAGGTGACAAGAGTCATGGAATACCTCCTAATACCGTGTCGGACCTCCTTTTGCCATGAACAGTGAAGCGACTCGACGTGGCATGGACTCACCAAGTCGTTGGAAGTCCCCTGCAGAAATATTGAGCCATGTTGCCTCTGTAGCCGCCCATGATTGCGAAAGTGTTGCCGGTGCAAGATTTTGTGCGCGAACTGAGCTTTCGCTTATGTTCGATGGGATTCAAGTCGTGCGATCTGGGTCGCTAAATCATTCGCCCAAACTGTACATAATCTCCTTCAAACCAATCGCGAACGCCACGCGGGGTAGCCGAGTGGTCTTGGGTGCCTTGTCTCGGATCGCGTGGCTTTCCCCCATCGGAGGTTCGAGTCCTCCCTCGGGCATGGGTGTGTGTGTTGTTCCTAGCGTAAGTGAGATTAAGTAGTGCGTAAGCTTAGGGACCGATGACCTCAGCAGTTTGGTCCCATTAGACCTTACGACAAATTTCCAGTTTTCCAATCGCGAACAATTGCTGCACGGTGGTATGGCGCACTGTCATGGGAAATGAAGCCCATGAATGGCTGCAAATGGTATCCAAGTCGCCGAACATAACCATTTGCAGTGAATGATCGGTTCAATTGAACCAGAAGACCCAGTCCATTCCATGTAAACGCAACCTACACCAGCTTGCATTGTCTTGTTGACAACTTGCGTCTATGGTTTCGTGGGATCTGTGCCACCCTCGTACCCTCTCATCCACTCTTACCAACAGAAATCGGGACTCATCTGACCAGGCCACGGTTTTACAGTCGTTTATGGTCCAACCGAGGTCACGAGCCCAGGAGAGACACTGCACGCCATGTCGTGCTGTTGGCAAAGGCACTCGCGTCAGTCGTCTGCTGTCTTAGCAAATTAACGCCATATTTCGCCGCACTGTCCTAACGGACATGTTTGTTGTACACCTTACATTGATTTCTGTGGTTATTTCACACAGTGTTGCTTGTGAGTTAGTACTGACGACTCTACGCAAACGCCGCTGCTCTCTGTCGTTAAGCGAACGTCGTCGGCCACTGTGTTGACCGTGGTCAGAGGTAACGCCTGAAATTTGATATTCTCGGCACACTTTTTACTCTGTGGATCTCGGAATATTGAATTTCCTAATGGTTTCTGAAATGGAATGCCTTATGCTTGAAGCTCCAACTACTATTCCGTGTTGAAAGTCTATTAATTCTCATCGTGCGGCCATAATCACGTCAGAAGCATTTCCTCATGAATCATTAGAGTATAAATGACAACTCCGCTAATGCACTGCCATCAGTGTATGTGGATGTCGTTATCCGATTGCTTTCGTCACCTCAGTGTAATCTGCTGCACCTGTGACATCCTTGGTCGTTCCCGATGATTTCTTCTCTCAATAGCTCCTTCTACTGTTGTTTCAAAGACGTTATTGCGCCTCAAAAGTGTCCTACGAGTTTGTCTCTTCTTCTTTGGATGTGCCTCCACAGAGATTTGGTTTCCTATACTTTTCTCAGCACCTCTTCATTGGTAACTCTGTCTTTCCAGCTGATCTTTACCATACTTCTGTAGCACCAAATCTCCACTGCTTCCAGCCGTCTTCGCTGTGTTTTCCCTATCGTCCAAGTTTCGCACCCACATAGAGCCTCACTCCAAACAAATGCTTCTAAATCCATTTCCTATGTTCTTGTTGGTAAGTGAGTTCCTACATAAATTAAATGGAATTTCATCCTATTGTATTCTGCTCACAATTTCTTTCTGTCTTCTACCATCCCTTGTAATCCTGCTTCCCAAATGGGTAAATTCCTCTACCATTTGTAGCTCCTCTCTTCCAATTGTTATTCTTAAAGGCTCTTATTCTTCTTCAGCGCTACATCCCATTAATTTAGCCTTTCGCTTGTTTATTCTCACACCATACTAATTAGAGAAAATCCTTTCCATTTTGCTAAGGACCTTCTCTAGATCTTCTTTTGTCTGCGTAACGCAGCATATCTACCTTTCGCCAGTTAACCTTGATCCACATTTCTGCAGTTTCATTGCTCTATAGCTTCCTGAATGTAAACATTGAATATAAGAGGAGAGAGAGCACACCCTTGTCTAATTTTTGCTTCTTGTTCCTGATAAAAATTCCTAATCTCAGCCATTTCGTTCTTATGGTAGCTGTATATCAGCCGCATATCTTCGTATTTTAGACCAGATTTCTTCAGCACCCTCAACATCTCTTGCCAGGTAACATTATCAAGTGCCTTTTGCAAATCTACTAAGGCAATATAAGTTGGTTTTGATTTTATCCATACTGGATCAGAGGTCGTGGTTGTCTATTTCAATGTTAAAAAATATATCGGCTCAACCACTTGTTTATAGTGCTTTACACTATAAACAAGTGGTTGAGCCGATATATTTTTTAACATTTTAACATAAGTTGGTTTATTTTTATGTATTGGCTTTTCGATAAAAAGCTTCAATACCAGAATCGCCTCTTGTTCCTAATTCCCGTCTGAACTCAAATCTGATCCGCCTTTTCTCCAACTCTCCTCGGAATTATCTTTATGAGAATTTTTGACGCCAGAGATATAAGGCTAAAGGTTCGATATTTTGTAGCTGCCGCCTTCTTCGGAACAGGAAACATGATGCATTTCTGGAAGTCGACTGGTATCTCTCTTGTGTTATAGATTGACTCAATCAGTTCCAGTAACATCATTTTCAAGTAGTCACCAACATTCTTGATTAGTTATGTAGGAATGTCATCAGTACCCATTGTTTTGTTTTCCCGTTGATCTTTAAGAGCTTTCTGAAATTCCTCTTGCAGAATGCCGTCTCCCTTGCCATCTCCGACTGCTTCCTCTTCTTTTCCCGTTACATCCTCCGATAAAGGCGTTCCGTCTACAGTTCCTCAATGTATTCTTTCCATCCCTTCACCATATCTTTACCAAACAGCATTTTCCGGCTTTGTCTTCTGCTGCACACTAGTTTGTTTTTCGTTTGTTAAAAAATTTATTTGCTCTTCTGCAGGCTATAACAGTTGTTTCATTTCACTCTTAAAAGTAAATATATCAGTCACTGAAATCAAGAACTACGAACTCGTTCACCAGAAACGTCTTCTTCTGCTTACAAACTTTATTGAAATGTGCCACATTGCTAAGGCGTCCTCTTGTCTTACTGTGAAATTCAAGGATGCTCCGTCTAGTCACTGTCATGAATCAGGATTCAACTAAAGAAGGGACACTGATCGTTATTATTGACAACTACTCCAACCTCTTTGCGTACTAGTTGTTTTTAAGGAACTGATTAAGGTAAGACTACGTCTGATCTTGCGTCACTAGAAGCTGATATGAATCATGTGTTAGCACTGTATCGCTGAACTGTTATAATTTGTCCGACAGACTTTAAGCTTCCACTGAATGATCTTTCAGCTAGCTAACTATTTGTCCAATACTGTATTTAGGTACACACAAACGGGGATACAGCCTTATTGCACAGCTGGGTCCTACAAGCAGAAGGCTTACACACATTCACAATAACTTGTTGCTTTTGCTAAACTATTCATTTATGTACTACGTACTACTCTGGGGTATGCTGCTCGTTTTCTCTTTCAGTTGCGTTGGATTTACAGAGTGACAATTATTGAACTACATGAAAAGAAACGTAAATTAGTTACAAACTACGGCGTGCACACACTTTATTCAACATGTAATCGTCACTATAGATATTCGGATTTAAGTTATTGGCATCATTGGCGATGATGTGGCGCAGACGAATAGCGAAATTCTGCATGACCCGCTGAAGTGTCGGAGCATCAATCCTATCGATGACGTCCTGAATGACTGTTTTCGGCTCAGCAATGATTTTGGGGTTATTGCTGTACACCTCGTCTTTAAAACAGCCCCACGAAAAGGAGTCGCATGTGTTCAGATTCGCAGAATATGGCGGCCAATGGAGACCAATGCCAGTGGCCTCTAGTTACCCCTGAGCCAGAATGTGATCCCAAAGTGCTCCTCCAGGACATCAAACACTCTCCTGCTTCGATGGGGTCGAACTCTCATCTTGCATGAACCACATCTTGTCAAATTCAGGGTCACTTGGGATAATGGGAATGTAATCATCTTCCAAAACCTTCACGTACCGTTAGGTAGTCATCGTGGCTGGTTCAAATGGCTCTGAGCACTATGGGACTTAACAGCTATGGTCATCAGTCCCCTAGAACTTAGAACTACTTAAACCTAACTAACCTAAGGACATCACACAACACCCAGCCATCACGAGGCAGAGAAAATCCCTGACCCCGCCGGGAATCGAACCCGGGAACCCGGGCGTGGGAAGGGTAGTCATCGTGCCATCAAGGAGTGTCGCATCGATTATTCCGTGACTAGACATAGCACACCACGCAGTCAATCGCGAAATGTGGATTCTCAATCCGCCAAATGCCCCAAGTTTGCTTATTGAAGAACCCATCAAAGTGAAAGGGCTTCGTCGCTAAACCAAACCATACATGTGCATACTAATTCCCATCATGCCCCGCGGCCAACAGTGCAGTTGGAACGTCCTAAGGCAAACTGTTCAGAAGTTGTGACGATTTTATTTCTTGTAGTTCAATAATTGTCACCATGTATGAAAGTGTGTTCCATGTGATAATTCCATAGATTTTTTCACGTCAAATAGTACTGTAAATTTACTGTTGAGGCATCATATTTTGCACTCTATCACTAAAAATACCATGTCTATGAGAATAGCCGATGCTTCTTTACAAACAAACATGCACACTTTTTAATTTTTTATATCTTATAATATTATGAAACAGTCGACTACTTAGTATCGCTACCGATACCATAGGTATCAAAACAAAACTATCTGTAGTCTATGGTATCCATTTACATCCATAATAACACATGAGAATATGAACTGCCTACAATATGGATAGCGATACAAATATACTCATGTTCAGAAAAAGCAGAACACCTTGAACGACTAGAGATAGGACGTTCATATTCACAGGACATGTACATTAGTATGTTCTGCAGGGACGATTAGCATTTGAACTATGTCGGCCAGCGGGTTCAAAGTTAACATCGATATCGCGGCGTAACACCACCTTCCGGTACAATGTATCTCCGACTCTCGTTGTCGCCACATACCGAAGGTAATGGATCAGTGTGGCTTGAGCAGCCGTGCAGGATGCCTCGCAGATGTATGCGCGAACCCTACCGCCAAATCAGTGAGTTTGAAAGAGGGAGTATTATTGACATGGGAGAATGTGATACATCCATCCGAGAAACTACTGCTCGTGGAGGACGAAGTGTTTCAGCAGTGCAATGGGTGTGTGCAGAATGGTTCACGAAAGGCCGTAGAACACGACGAGATGGGTGAGGTCGCACCACCCAGACCACCTCCAGAGAAGATCGACACCTCATCTGAATGGCATTGCAGGGCAGATCTGCGTCCTCATCGGCCCTGGCGCAACAGTGGAACGGTGTAACACATCGTACACTATCAGAGGTTTATTACGGCATGAGTTACGTGCGCGTCGTCCACTTCTCTGCCTACCTTTGACGAATGTGCAGAAACATTCTAGACAACAATGGTGTATGGAACGACGTCACTGGGGACAGAATCGGCATCAGATAGGTTTTCGGACGAATCCAGGTCCTGTTTGTTTGAAAATGATGGCCGAATTTCGGTTCGCCACATACAGGGGGAGCGGAATCACACTGACTGCATTAGCACAAGACATGCAGGACCAGCTCAAGGCCTTATGGTGTTGGATGTTGTTCCGTACAACCAAAAATCACAGTTAGTGCGTGTCCAGGGCACTGTAACCTTTGTGACCTACGTAAATGACATCCTGCAACCCATAGCCATACCCTTTCTTCACAACACCCCAAACGCCATTATTCAGCAAGACAATGCACGACCGCATACTACTGCACGAACACGTGCCCTCTTGGTGTCACAGGATGTCAGTGTTTTGCCCTGGCCCTCCAGATCACCAGACTTGTCGCCAATTGAAAATGTGTGAGACATGGTGAAACGGCAGGTGCAGCGCTGTGACCCAGTGCCAATCACCACAGATGAACTTTGTAACCAGGTGAATACAGCATGGATAGCTTTATCACAGGACGCGTCGATGCTATCATGCATGGGACAAGTTATCAGGGCCGAAGGAGGACCCTGTGCCTACTTGGCAACGGAACACATGCTGAACCGAGGTGAATGAAATGCCAATAATTTCTGCAGAACATACTAATGTACATGTCCTGTGAATATGAACATCCTGTCTCTAGTTGTTCAGGATGTTCTATTTCTTCTGAACACGAATGTATTTAACTGAAGTAACTGTTCTATCAATAGGCCTCACAAGAATGAATATACACAGACTAGTCACATTAATGTGACCATCATCTATGTTCAGCGTCAACGGGCAGTAACCACTCACAGACGGCAGGTGGCAGCACTAGCAATGGGGGGTATATACAGCACGTCGGGGGATGCAGAAAACACTGCAGTCGTTGTCGTAATGCGGAAAAGGAGTGATTTATCTCGTGACCAAAAGTGCATGGTCATTGGCTTTGGGGCAAGTCTGGAAGCACTTCGGAAACGGCTAAGTTTGTAAATGGTTCTCGTACTGCCGTGCGTAAAGTATACAGTACATGGCAAAATGGCGCTATCCAAACCCGGCGCCGAGGCAACTGTAGTGCAGCACGTGGCATGGATGACAGGGGCGAATGACAGCTGTGGAGATGTGCACGGATAAAGCCTGAACTGTTGATCAACTGACCGTCCAGATGAAGCAAGGGGCTCAACGACCGTTCAGCTAAAGTTGAGCGTAAGGGCCTCCGCAGCTAAGGCCTGGTTCATGCACCCATTCTCACTGCTGTTCATCAGCGACGAATGCTGGAAAATGCACGCCAGTCCTGCAACTGGACGTCTACGGAGTGGTGACAGGTAGCCTTTTCAGATGAATCACGTTTTATGCTCCATCGGACAGATGGCGTGTAAGGCGTGAAACGTATGGAAGCAAACAAAGAGGGAGCGTTATGGTCTGGGGAATATTTTCGTTGAATACCTGAGTGATCTCGTCATTCTAGAAGGCACAAAGGATCAACACAAGTATGCATCTATGCTATCTCCTACATGTAGATTGTTTTTTCTCAGCACTATGGCATTTTCCAGGACAACGCAATGTGTCACACAGCTCGCAGTGTATGGACGTGTTTCGAGGAGCCACTAACATGAGTTTACCATACTCCCCTGGCCTCGAAACTCCAGATTAAAACCCGATTGAGAATTTGTGGGACCACTTCCATCGGGTTGTTGGCGCCATGGATCCTTACTGAGAAACCTAGCGCAGCTGGTCACAGCACTAGAGTCGGCATGGCTCCACGTCCCTCTCAGTACCTTGCAGAACCTCACTGACTCTCTTTCTGCACGCCTTGCGCTGAGAAAGGAGCTTATTCAGGCTTTTGGCAGAAGGTCACATTAACATGACTGGACTGTACATTACACAGGAAGGCATCAAGTAAATACACCTAGAAAAAGCCTTCCTTGAAGAGGGAACCTTACTTCCTCCTTCGAGGTAGTAGACCTGCAGTCACACTTTTGTTTTGTGAAAAAGTAATCACAAAATTTTGAGTTCAGCTTCTTCAGTCTTGAGCTAAGATTAATGCTATGACTAATAATTTTTATCTGCATTACGTGTAAAAAAATGAAGTACTTAGAAGACAAAGTTGGGTGTCAATATAAAACTTGGTGCACGTACGCATCACCGGCGATATGTAAATAGCCGCGCGAAGTGGCAGCGCGGTTAGAGGCGAAATGTCACTAATCGTGCGCCCCCTCCCGCCGGAGGTTCGAGTCCTCCCTCGGGCGTGGGTGTGAGTGTTGTCCTTAGCGTTAAGTCAGTTCAAGTAGTGTGTAAGTCTAGGGACCGATGACCTCAGCAGTTTGGTCCCTAAGGAATTCACACACATCTGAATATTTTTGATATATAAATGATTACAGTTGCAGTTCTCTGTGACAGATTGAATGGCCACAAGAGTGCATTAGTGTTTTTCGTGTTTGGTGCTGTTACGAAGCCTGATAGGGTATATATGGGACGTGAATAGCTTCAGATGTTGAGCGATCACTGTGAAGGACACAGAGATGCCGCGTACTCGGATGAGAGAGCGTTGTCAGCACGTGACACAAAATTGACGGTTTCCATGGAGCCAGCTTCTTGCTTCGTGCTATATCCTGATTTGTGAGGAATTCAGATGTTACTGTGGTCTGACGTTGGATTGCATGGCAACTTGAGGGCAGGCGTACTTGCCATGAAGGTTCCGGTCGGCCATGTCTGACTGTCACAAAAGAGGATCGCTACCAAGCACATTGTGACCTCTTCACATTTACATCTGCCATCCCGGAACAAGTAATCGACTCCCAGCAACATACTGTATCATCCCTCATCATTGATAGGAGGCTAGCGGCAGACAGGCTAGGGAGTTACGTTCGATGCGAGGGCTGCCGTTAACACCACAACACAAACGGCTGCGTTTGGAGTGGTGCCGTGAATGGGAAGCATGGTCTGTTGATGAACGACGTCGCGTTGTGTTCACTGATGAATCGCGATTCTTCATTCTCTCATTTGACCATCGTCGGAGTGTATGATGTAGACCTGTGGAGAGATCCCATTCTTACATTGTTTTGGAGATGCACGGTGGTGTTATTCCTTTGGGAAGCCATCAGGTATGACTTAAGGTCACAGATGGTAGCAATTGAGGTAACTCTAACAGCACAATGGTACATGATGGACATCCTACGTTCTCATACGTAGTAGCGTTCTCTCGCTTCCCGAGCACGGGGTCCCGGGTTCGATTCCCGGCGGGGTCAGGGATTTTCACCTGCCTCGAGATGACTGGGTGTTTGTGTTGTCCTCATCATTTCATCATCATCCAGGAAAGTGGCGAAATTGGACTGAGCAAAGACTGGGTAATTGTACGGGCGCTGATAACCACGCAGTTGAGCGCCCCACAAACCAAACATCATCATCATCACGTTCTCATACGTTATCTATCATACGACAGTATCGTGTAGACATTTCTCGATAGGACAGTGCTCCCCTCACGTGGTACACGTTTCCACGAATAGTCTGTGTGATGCTGAGATACTCTATGGCCAGCAAAAACCGCATATGTATCCCCAACAGAACATGTGTGCGGTCACCTCGGACGTGAACCTCGTCCCAGTGCCGCTATCCAAGATATCAAGGACCAGTCACAACAGTTGTGTGCTTGCGTGCTAGGATACGACGGCTTTTCGAGGCGTTTCCCAACCCAATCAGTTGTAAAGTAAGTATGTAGGACTGTAAACGGATCCTGGCCAAGGCTCGACGTACGTTACGTACCAAGAATAATGGAGATGTAACCCTTGTGCGCAATTTCTGGTTAAGCCACCTCACAAGGACAATTATAAATTTAAAAATTACAGGGTCGCCACTAGCCCAAGCCCTTCCTAACTATTAAGAAAAGACCAAACTGGAAATTATCAGTTCAATTAAATTAAGAATTTAATTATAAGAATGTAATTTTTTTAAAGACACAAACAAGATGAACAGCATTGTATGTCGTATATCAATGAGCTTGTTTAATTAAATTGATTTTTTCTCCTATTTTTGTTCATCACAACAAGCAGATTAACTTTAAAAAAAATCAGGGAATAGAAAATTAATTTGAATACTGGCATCAATGAGAAAGATAAAGGATGCAGAGTTTATCTTTTACTTAGCACATTTATTTCATTACTGAATTTACTGCACATCCTATGAATATACATGACTGGTGCCTGAATGAAAAATTTAACTAAATAATTCGCCAAAAATGGTAGAATAGCGCAATTAAGAAAAGGAGAAACACACAAAAGGGGAGTGGAACACAATAATTCAATCATTCCATCTACATACCCACGACAGAAATAGTTCAGAGAGATACCTATCACCATTATGCTCATGCACTAATTTGGAAAGAGGTTCATCCGATTCGCAAGGTTTGTATAGTAGATATACGACATGGAATCCGCGCCTGCCGCTCACGAACTGCCGAACTTCAGCACGTGGTAAACTTGATTAAGAGTTAACTGTTCAGAAATTAGACATTAAACCAGGCACAACTGTAAGAAATTTTAATGGTGCAATAGCAGAGTGATTTTGCCGTCACGAAATAAAATTAACTCGGCAAGGCAGAAACCCTCTATGGAGTTACTAACTATACTCACCCACGGCTAGCTGAAGAGTGTCCTTTCTCCACCGAGGTTCGCCTAACTACCGGAGGCAACTTATCGACCTAATTCGCACTGGTGTATCCAACTGTCCATTTTGCCGACGATTTCATTGTTCTTCGTACTCAGAAACATCAGTGAGAACTCGCCCAGCTACTGTCGTCTCTGAGAAACGTCATGAGGCACTTTGTCGACGCAACTTGCACTTGCGACGATTATATCGTCCTCAGTACTCAGAATATCAAACAAATCTCTTGTGGCTACTGCCGTCTCAGCGACGTGGATCAGCCCATTCCAGAAAAAGTAGCCTAAATCTTTTCTTCCATCCTCGTGACTCGATGCTGTTTTGGTCATGTGGGTGCTCTGGCGCGAGAGCGACACTGACTGGCTCTTCTTTGTGCCCCCTCTGCAGCACAGAGCATCGACAAATATGTAGTGCCACCACAACTGTCTAGCAGCAACTGCTCACATCTATATCAGGTGATATCGTGGTGGGATGGCACCTCAGCAGCGTCCCACAACGCCACGCGAAACTGCGGTTCCAACTCTTCTTGTCACGCTCGTTTTTGTGGTTGAGCGACTATTCGTGGTTGTTAGGATGTCCTCGCCTAAGGATGGCGCTAATTGGCTCTTCTGCGCACCATCCTAGGCAGCAGAGGACAGCGACCGTTCCACATTTGCTCCGTCCTTCAATAACGCAGCGTGCCCGTGCAACTGTCAGTTTCTCAGGCACGCCCTCTTCCACTCCGGTTTAGAAATGTAGTCGACCCAGATGTCCACGTGGCTATGGTTTGACAACTGTCCAGAACTTCCCTATCTCCAGTTACATGGACGCCTGTCATCTGTTGTTTGTGTGCGGCCCCCTGCTCGGCTGGTTGGTCCCGTTAGTGGCTGCCGCGGACACAGAGATCGCGTCTCTGTGCGTGGTGAGGGAGGGGAAGGCAGTGGTAGCTGCCCACCCTTCCTTCTGCTGCCGCGGTGCCTCGTCAGCTCGCCCGAACGAAAGTGTTTTCGGAGCACCGCTATCCCCCGTTCCTAGACTTCCACTGTTAACTGGCCGCGCCGTTCATCAGTGTGCTCCACCCAAACAATTCTGCACTGACAAATTGAACATACGGTAAACGATTTCACCTCCACCACCTGGCATTGTTTCTTAAAAAGCATGGTTAAAAGGATAAAACTTAAATGGTTCAGTAAGATTTTATAGAAAAGGCATTTATCTAAATATTATTGGACTAAAAATGTCAACCATAATTGCCAATTTATCGAAAATAAAATAAAATACCTTAGTACTCCGACTAAATCCTTAATGCTTACTTGCAACAAAGGCAAGAAATTAAAAAAAAATTAGAACAAGAATAAAAATTTTATGTTCAAACAGTTTTCTTAAACAGATATTCAGTAATCACTATGCAAAATTGTGTCTAGTGTTTGATGCCCTGATCTTTTTTAAGCACTACTATGTCACAAGAACAAAGTGAATTACTCAGTGTAAATTATATAGGAGCGTTCTGCTCACACTTCAAAGAAATTCAATAAATATAAATAATAAAAAATAAATAATATAAATTCGATAAACATAAAATATTCAAAAGAAATCAATAATCTGTGAATAACAAAGAAAATTACGACTGTTATCTCAGAATCTTGTAGATTTACTCCTTCAATTGCACTTTTAAAGGTAACGATTACTTAAATCAGTTTAAATTATGGTACCAGAAAGATTATTCGAACTCCTTGAAAAGGGATTGTGATTACATTTTTGGAGTAGGAATAAAGACAGCACAAGTAAAATCGGTTAGTGACATTCCAACACCTGTTAGCTACTTTTAACTGCATCCCACATAGAATCAAATGCAAAATCTACTTGTTATCACAACGGAACTCGTCCGTTGATTTAAGGCGTGTGCACTACATGCGCGATGCAGAATACCACCACTATCCAGGTTTGTGATGTGGTGTCTCTCTCTCTGGAGTCGGTAACACTAGTTCACGAAATCGACTGAAATCATTGACTGGCACCCCCTTGAACATACATAAATGTCATACATTATTTCACTGATAAGATTACGTACACAAAACCTCATGCCTGAAAAAAAATCATTGTTATTACTACATACAATTATATTGAACTCATTAATATTCTTTAAAATCTACTTATTCATTTACTAATTTACGATTAACTGCTGATTAGCATACTAGCAAAAAATAAGTTTAAATTCGATACTTCATGTCACCATGATCAGCAGTCTCCTGTCCTCTTTTCTTAGTACATGCAGAATTACTTGCTACCATACAGTCTGCTGGCAGGAGAGCTACCTTGAACATATACTTCAGATCAAAACAACAAAATATAGATACAGTTACATTTTGTACCCAATACCTCTGTATAGGTCATTTCTTGACACAACACAACCGAAATAATATGCAAATATCCTACTGCTAATATAATAATAATATTTTAACACCACGGAAGCGTTGGAGAAGCTTGTCCAGGCTCTCTGGTCTGTCCGTTTCCGGCATTATTAGAGTATTTATTTGACGGGAGTGTAACACTAAACGGACAGAATCATCCCGCTTTAGCACCACCAGTAAGGGCGAATTGTATGAGCTTCGTGTCGTCTCAATAGTACCGTGCTCTAGCATCTTTTTTAATTCCTTTCCTACAGTCGCATTGTACGCAAGTGGGATAAGGTACGGCTTCACGAAAAACAGTTTGTGTTCACGTACCCTGAACCTGTAATTGAAGCTCTTTATCGTGCCTGGTACTTCTACTAACACGCTTGCGTGGTTTTTTGATGATCCGACGCAATACTTCCCGGTCTCCATCCGCGTTTCCGGAACAGGAAATCCTCCCATTCAGAATGCTGGCAAAAATACCATTGTAATACTACTCAGTAGACATCGAAACTGACGTATCCACCAGGTTAACGTTGAACTCAAGTTCAGGTTGCGATTTGGAGCAAGTGGGAAATCTCAGGCAACTCACTTCACTTTCATTGCGGAGTACGCGCTCATCAAAAATTAAACTGACCGGGTTACCTTGAACCTCCACTGTCATAAAACCTCCACAAACGTTGATTATTGCATTATGTGCATACATAAAATCTGTCCCCAGAAGTGGCCGAGCGGTTCTAGGCGCTACAGTCTGGAGCCGCGCGACCGCTACGGTCGCAGGTTCGAATCCTGCCTCGGGCATGGATGTGCGTGTTGTCCTTAGGTTAGTTAGATTTAAGTAGTTCTAAGTTCTAGGGGACTGATGACCTCAGCAGTTAAGTCACATAGTGCTCAGAGCCATTTGAACCATTTGTCCCCAGAATGACCGCCACCCACATCAGGGGAACAATATAAAAATTAAACTCAAATTCATAACCTTGACATTTGAAGTTAATCCGAGCTCGCCGTTTGATCTCCACGCTTTTCCTTTAAATCGCTCCCCTTACTTTCGTCCCTCGCACCGGAAGAACAGGCGAATCTCCACTCTGCTCGCACTGCCCGAATGTGCCCTCACCAATAATTGAATACGGACTCCCTGTGTCCAAAATGCACTCTAATTGCAACTCTCTAATTGAAATCGTGAAACGGGCATAACAACTGGCACTTCACTGCCTGGAACGTCTCGTAGTAAATCTATCCGTATATCGTAGTTTTCCATGTACATAATACTCATGATAGTCCTACTTGGAATTTTGTTCCATTCCGCGCCGTCCAGCAGTCAAAGTTCTTGCCGCTCATTTTCCATACGAAGATTTTGTCGAAGGTTCGCAGGCCTAATTTCCACCCCAGGTGGTGGTCGCGCATCCGCATTTCTATCCTCGTTACGTTCTCTACGTAACTGGTTTCTGACTTCCTGATCTCGATTTACACCGTTTCCAGGGTTTGGATCATAATTTGCATGCGCCCTCTTATTTCCAAAATGACGCATCCTATTGAATCCATTGCTCCAGTTATTCCCACGGTTAGGCCAGCCGTTATTACTATTCCCATTTTGTCGATCATTGCCCCGTGATCGATTTCGGTTGCGTCCTCTCGATCTTTCTTGCTCGCGTCTTCTGCTGCGCCCCATACTGGAATCTTGCGCTTCAGCACCACGGGGTTCGCCCGCACAATTAGACGCATACACCTCGGAGTCATCTTCTAGTTCTTGCAGTATTCCTTTGAAAGCTTCCACATCATCTTCGCACCTTGCAGCAAGGATGATGTGGCGCATTTGTGCCGGCAGTTTTGTTAAGACAGATCCGGGACAGCTCTGCTGGTCCGAACCGGTCATACAAGTATTGATTTGCCTGCACCATGTGATCGAATAGACGAGCGTCGCTCGTGAAACCTGAGTTTCTCAGGGAGTGTATCAAAAATATCTTATGCTATACCCTGTCCTGTGTAGTTTCTGACCAGTAGGCCGAAAGAAAAGCTTGTTTAAACCCACGCACCGTGCCGCAACTGCGCGCTACGGTTCTCATCCGCGCGGCGGGTTGCCCCGCTAGGAAACTACACATGAACTCCCTTTTATGAGAGCTGGGCCACGTTGGAGGCAGCGCAAACTCAAACTGCTCTATCCAAGCGACGGAGTGGATTCCATCACTTGCGTTTTTAAATTCGTCGAACTTTCTCCGCAAAAGAAAGTGCTTTCTCTTCGCGGAGATCGTTCGCATGAATTCCTTGTTCGCCCCCATGTATTTCCGGCGGCATCGTTATCGCTAGTCTCATCCGTCCTCATGCACCTCAACCATGTTCTATACGTGTTTCGAGGTTCCCCACACGTTCATTCAAATCACGGGTTCCCCCCCCCCCCCCCCCCCCTTGCTGTCGATTGATTAGGTATTGTCCTTGCTGAAACTTCAGCAAAGACCGCACCTCTTCGGTATTCTCACTAATACCTGCCCCCGAACTGTTGCCTACCATTTCGACGAGCTACGCAAGCTCGTTTCTCAGGTCTTGGGTTTCAGAAGCAATTTCTTGTTTGCTTCTATCCAGCTCTTGTTGGAGAGCACTAATCGCGCCGCTGTTCGGGTCCACTTGGATCTTAATAACCTCCGGACACTGCGCGCTCGCTACCTGCACCTTGGACAATAGCTCTGCGCGATCCCGTTCGGACTGCGTTTCCAAAGCCTGCAATTTCTCGGGCATTATGCGTGCCTGTTGTTCGATCACCTTGTTAAGTCTTGACTGTTCGTTTTCAATCTGGCTGAGACGTTGCTCCACAACACTAACAGTTTTCCCTATTTCTATAGCTATTTCTTCTTGTAACGTGGTCTGAAATTCTTTCAGATTATTTACTACGTTATTCTCTAGTTTATCGAATCGCCTTTCTGTCGCTTCCAATCGCTTTTCAGTTTCCTTCGTAGATTTATGTACCCCGTCGATTTTACTTAATTGCCCCATCATACTTTGCAAATGCGCGCCCATGTCTACCAGCGCACTGTAAAGCTGCCTGTTGGTGGGTTCATTACTTTCATCGCGCGTACTTGATTTATTACGTTCCCTATCAAGATTCTCCGTGTCCTGTAATTTCTGACAATCCGCATTCGCACGATTTTCTACTTCCTCAGTTTGCTAAATTGAGTTCAGCATCCCGTTTTCTATGTGTTCTAAAGGTTCATTATTTACATTCAGCCCGATACTATTGTCGTCCTGATTCTCACGACTGTTGTTTTTCGCACGGCTACGCGTATCCATAACTTTAAAATTCAAAAATCCACACAAAGAAAAAACAATTTACACGTCCACTGACCACGACAACACACGATTATTTTACTGTGCAAAAACACAACTGGAAATGCGGCCTGTACTCAATCTTGTCACATGCAAAAAACCAATAACATATCGAAACATCACACAAATTAAAAAAAAGAACATGTACATAAATACAATAGACAACAAACAACGCTGTTCACAAGGTCGAGACAAACTCTTTCTCTCAAGCAGCACAGTAGTTGTTTGAGCGCTGTGGAAAAATTTGCATATAGTTAACACACTGCTAAGTCTAACTTGTATATCAGAATTTCGCAGGTCTAGCGCATCCTAGGCCAGGGTCGGCCATATGAAAATTATGTTTGTAGAACTGTAAACGGTTCCTAGCCAAGGCTCGACATACGTTACGTACCAAGAATAATGGAGATGTAACGCTTTTGTCCAATTTCTGGTTAAGCCACCTCACAAGGACAATTACAAATTAAAAAATTACAGGGTCGCCACAAGCCCAAGCCCTTCCTAACAGTTAAGAAAAGACCAAACTGAAAATTATCAGTTCAATTAAAGTAAGAATTTCATTATAAGAATGCAACTTTTTTAAAGACACTAACATGATGAATAGCACTGTATGTCGTATATCAATGAGCTTGTTTAATTAAATTGATTTTTGTTCATTACAAGCAAGCAAATTAACTTTAAAAATCAGGGAATAGAAAACTAATTTGAAAACTGGTATCAATGAGAAAGATAAAGGACGCAGAGTTTATCTTTTACGTAGCACACTTATTCCATTACTGAATTTGATTCACATCCTATGAATAAACATGACTGGTGCCTAAATGAAAAATTTAACTAAATAATTCGCCAAAAAATGGTAGAATAGCGCAATTAAGAAAAGGAGACACACACAAAAGGGGAGTGGAACACAACAATTCAATCATTCCATCCACATACCCACGACAGAAATAGTTCAGAGAGATACCTCACCATTATGCTCATGCAGTAGCTTGGAAAGAGGTTTATCCGATTGGCAAGGTTTGTATAGTAGATGTATGACATGGAATCCGCGCCTGCCGCTTACGAACGGCCAAATTTCAACACGTGGTAAACTTGATAACGAGTTAACATTTCAGAAATTAGACATTAAACCAGGCAAAAATGTAAGTAATTTTAATGGTGCAATAGCAGAATGATTTTGCCGTCACGAAATAAAATTAACTCGGCAAGACAGAAACCCTCTATGGACCTACTAACTATACTAACCCACGGATAGCTGCGGAGTGCCCTTTCTCCACCGAGCTTCGCCTAACTACCGGTGCAACGGAAGCTACCAGAGGGGTCGGCTTCTGCCACCAACCTGACAGACAAACCAACCTCAGACTAAAAGGGGTAAACCTCTCTGTCCAGATACTGGGATCCTAAGTTGTTCATCCTGTGCTACCCTCCAAACGAGAAGCAAACATCACCTGCTCCTAGTAGACGACAACCAACTCAGCGTCCCCCACAAAAGAAACCCGAAACCACTCGTAAAAACACTCATTCAGTCACATTCACGCACACGTAGGGTAGGGTGAAGGGAAAAACGTAATAAATACAGGTCATGACTTCCTATGGAACACAAAAAAATCAAACATAATATCATTTAATAAGCCTTAGTTTGATTGCTCAGTGTTTCTGGGAGAGTTAATTAATTAAACCGCAATCAGGCGACCTACATTCCATGGTTCGCTGGTAAAGAAACCACGTTGACCTTTACTTCATTTCTTTCTTCTTTCACCCACAAACACCTAGGTCAATAATTACAATATATTTTGTCCTTGCGCAGCTGCTAACTGTCAAAGTATGCTGTGTTCACTGAGTTTGCACTGTTGGACATTCATATAGCTTATCTACTAGCAGGAAGTTTTACTCATTGTGACAGAGTTAACATATAGAGAATAGGCTTGTACCCTGTGCCAATCTTATGTCCCTGGTCTTTTCTCACGAACTTCAGTCTGTTTCTCACCAAAGGTTGCCAACAATGGGTAGAGCCAGATGGTGTTACATGAGCAAGGTGCAATTATTTCAGTTTCCTAGGTATGTCGTTTTTTTTCACCTAAATGTATGTTTTTCTGTTCTTAGTTCTATGTTAGACTGATCGACATTATGACTACCGACCTGCTATCGATATAAACCCGTCCAGGAGATAGTAGCAACACCTGGTGAGTAATGACAGCTAGTCGCACGGTGCCTGTAGCATCGGTAAGCGTGCTGTCCGTGTGTTGAAATAGGGAAGACGCGTGATCTATCTGAGTTTGACCGAGGGCAGATTACGATGGCCCGAAGGCTCGGGAATAGCATTTTGGAAACTGCACGACTTGTCGAGTGTTGAAGGAGTGCTGTGGTGAATGTCTTCAACACATGGTGAAACCAAGGTGAAACTACGTCCAGACGTCATGGGGTTGGACAACCACCTCTCATTACAGATGTCACACGTCGTACGCTGGGCAGACTGTTAAAACAGGACTGTGGCGGAACTAACATCTGACTTTAATGATGGGCAGAGTACAAGCGTGTCTGAGCACACAGTGCACCGAACCGCAGCCGACAACATATGTGTGTGCCAATGTTAACACCACGACATCAGCAAGTATGAATGAAATGGGCATTTGACCATCCGCATCCGACGTTGGCGCAGTGGCAGAGCATTGCGAGGTCTGATGAATTCCGATACCTTCTTCATCATGCCGATGGGAGGGCACGAATCCGTCGTCTTCCAGGGGAACAGCTCTTTGACACCTTTACGGCGCCTCGGAACAAGCTGTCGGCGTCTCCATTATGCTCTGGGGAACATTCGCGTGTGTATCCATGGGTCCAGTGCAGCTTGTGCAAGGCACCATGATGTCCAAGGAGTATCGTACACTGATTGCAGACCACGTACACCCCTTCATGACGAAAATGTTTCCCGGCGGCAGTGGCAGTTGTCAACAAGATAACGCGCTATGTCACAAGGCCAGGAGTGTGATGGAGTGGTTCGAGGAACACAGTGGCGAGTTCCAATTGATGTGCTGGCCACCCAGCTAGCCAGAGCTGAACTCGATCGAAGACATATGGAATGTGATTGAATGTGGCGTCAGAGTTAATGCCGCCCCCCCCTCCCTGGAATTTACGGGAATTAGGTGACCTGTGCGTGCAGATGTGGGGCCAACTCCCTCCAGCGACCTACCAAGGCGTCATTGCTTCCATGCCACGACGCGTTGCAGCTGTTATCCGTGCCAAAGGTGTACATACTGGCTGTTAGGTAGATGATCATAATGTTCTGGTCAATAATTGTATTTCGGCTATATTTGCACAAATAAAATTAAACTAAAATTGTTAATGATTACGGCAGACATTTATCTTAGTAACCGTACCATGAATTTTCCCGCCATTTTTCTATTTTAGATTATTTTAATCATTTACTGAAGTTGGAGGAAACTTGTACATTGAGTCAGTTGCTGATATTGCACGATGATCATGGCCCAAGGTACTTGTTATGAGACATTTACAATATGGCGATAGAAATTAAGGATAACGAAATGCTATATAGTCTTAAAATAATAAAATTCTTTTTTGTTGCTTTTAAATATTATTTAGTATAAATTTTTAGACCTAATTTGTTAACTAGAAAATTACTTTTATGTATGTCTATTTGGATGTTTTTATTAGCCCTTTGTTTATGCTCAATAAAGTCTAATTTTAAGCTGTGGCTCATTTCACAAGACAACATTGTGCCTTGAGCCAAATACAAAATTTTGAAAAATTATCTGTATGATACAGTGTTTGATTCGAAATAAGACAAATAATGAAGTGGTTAAACAAGCACATCAAAAGCCAAATTCTTGCGTCTGCTGATGGCAAAAAATCATGCCCAAGGTACGAGCCCTTCCCTTATACTTAGTTATCGTCGCTACCTCTCTTCCTCATATATTCCTGACAGAGATCAGGTTGGATTCGAATGCCAGCAGGGTAGTTCAGTTTTAATTGTCGATAAACGATTCCAAATGAACAAAAGGAATTAGACAGGATATTTCACCTATCTCTAATATCTGCAAGAAGTGTGTTAAATTTGTTGTGACACAAAAATGGTTCAGACAAAGATGTTTAGTTCCAAAACTCCTACCTGCTTATATTAACTGAAAATCACTTTACTTACTAACACATTTTTAAAACGTGCAGCGGACACCAGCCTTTTTTTTAAACGGGACAGCGGTAATTTCTGCACTAGAATAGTTGATCTAGACACACTCTTTGACATAACTTCTTTACTTCCCCTACATGAGTAAAAGTAGATTGAATATGGGGATTTTTGTGCTGTTTTTGTCACCGTTTGGGCAGGAATTACATCACTCTCAGCGGAAGCCAGCAGCGCAGAAGCAAGCGATACGTGGTGATAAAACATTGTCGACGAAGAGAGTATATTTAAATGCACCCGCAGAGTAATTCCGCCCTTCGTACACTATGTTTGCTGTTCGAAGCTTGACCACTTCCTAGGGCTATACATTCAGGCCATGGCATTGGAATGTACCGTCCCTCACGAGTAATTTCCCTACAGATGAACCCGCCTGCAAGGGGTGATGCACCACATACCTGCTTCTTCGCACCAGCGTCGAGCGAACGTACCACTAACTTGCTCCCCACCGCTTGGAATTCAGCCGACTGCCTGTAGGTAAGTCACGGCCTGAGCGCTACGCAGTTCCGAATGTGATTTCCAGTATGAAATTTTGTTACAAACGTTTAAACCGTCATATATTGTTCATTTCACGCAGATTACATTACACCGCAGAGGAACTGAGAACGGGAAATAAAAATTATAAACACTCTTAACAATATTAATTTAAGCACAACTTAAATTCAAGACGATTGCTGGCTTCATTTTTGAAATTTTGTTATCGGTGCAGCCTTGTAGCTTGATGTTGTGTCCAAAATACAACTTTTCTGTTACGTTAAGTAGTAAAATAAACATTCAGGAGTGAAAACTAATAAGGAAAAGGCCCACCACTGCACAGAAATCTTCATTTATTTTGAAAATGAAATTATCTTCTGCCTACTGTTGTTTACAAGTATAACTGTTTGTAAAAATATTTCCCTAAATGTGACATATTTTCTAAAGTATATCTTTCACGTCTTTGCCACTACTACATCTTTCAGAAAAACGCGTATAGTAAACTGTCATTTCCAGAAGCTGTTTAAACATGTATCTATGGTTTGCTATGCTTAAGAAAGAACTTTCAAATTCATGAGGTATACGTGTTTAAAACGTTTGATAACCTTGAAAGGCAATTTGGAATATTAAATCAGATGGGTCCATTAAGGCGCCTCTGCACACGCTAAGTAATTATGAATTAATACCACTGTTTATTCCACTTGCAGTAAATTCATCACTACTAGCAACAATTGCTTCTATCTTCCAGGAAATTGCAAGTGTTTGAATTTGGACACCTATTTTGAATTTGAATAAACAGAGAGACACGTAACCACCTATGTAAAACAGCTCAGTTGAGTCATTCTGAGAGGTTTTTATTTTAACTGGATATTCATTCACACGCGTGCCTGATAGAAACTTATTCGTGAGACGGCTCTACAGAACTCCGTGTCAGGTCTTTTGCACAGTGGCATTATCGACATTCAGAATAAGAAAATTAACAACCAATCTCTCCAATATCTCTAGTACGATGACCCCAACGAGACAGTTGAAGGAATACTACTGCTCACAGCATCAGCAAAGGCAGAAATACAGCTCATTCGAATGAAATCATTTCAGTAACTTCAGAGCTCCGAGAAAGATGTATCACCATATAATTATGGAGATAGTTGTCCAAGAGCTCCATAAACCAGCATGCAAGACATTCCTGCATCGACATGCTGTAATTTGAGGTTTGGATAACTTACGGCAGGCGGATTTTGCAGATATGAGGTCTAAAATATATTTTAATGCTTATCGATACATACTCAAGGTTTTCCTGGGCTTTAGCTACGAAAACAAAGACCGGAAAGACAGTGGCACAGATGTGAAATCAATTGATGCAGACAGGAACCAACTACATCCCAAACCATCTTCAAACAGACCACAGTGGCAAGTTTTATAATAGTTACGAGGGTAATCCCAAAAGAAAGGTCTCCTATTTTTTTATAAGTACGTAGACCTGTTAATTTGTACAATGGTTTACGTCAGTTTACAGCTTGAACATTTAGCTATTTTTCGACATAATCACCATTTCTGTCGATGCATTTTTGTAGACGCTGTGGCAGTTTTTGTATGCCCATGTCATACCAGCTCGCCGCCATGCCGTTCAGAAAGTTATGAACCTCTTCTTTCACCTCGTCGTCGAAGCTGAATCGCTTTCCGGCCAAATGTTCGCGTCACCCGTGACAATTGAGTCCAGAAAGTTGTCCTGTTCAGCTGCAAGGCGGTGAAGAAATGCGCGGGAAGCATCAACTCGTTGCCGCATGTGGTCTTCAGTCAGGATGTGTGGAACCCATCTTGCGCACACCTTCCGGTAGTTAAATGTCTCCGTTAAAATTCTGTGAGCGGTGCTTCGGGAAACCTCACGAACCAACGTGCAGAGATCATCCAGGGTGATCCGCCGATCTTCACGCATGCTTTGCTCAATCTTCAACACTGTTGTTGTTGTTGTTGTGGTCATCAGTCCTGAGACTGGTTTGATGCAGCTCTCCATGCTACTCTATCCTGTGCAAGCTTCTTCATCTCCCAGTATCTGCTGCAACCTACATCCTTCTGAATCTGCTTAGTGTATTCATCTCTTGGTCTCCCTCTACGATTTTTACCCTCCACACTGCCCTCCAATGCTAAATTTGTGATCCCTTGATGCCTCAAAACATGTCCCACCAACCGATCCCTTCTTCTAGTCAAGTTGTGCCACAAACTTCTCTTCTCCCCAATCCTATTCAATACCACCTCATTAGTTACGTGATCTACCCACCTTATTTTCAGCATTCTTCTGTAGCACCACATTTCGAAAGCTTCTATTCTCTTCTTGTCCAAACTAGTTATCGTCCATGTTTCGCTTCCATACATGGCTACACTCCATACAAATACTTTCAGAAACGACTTCCTGACACTTAAATCTATACTCGATGTTAACAAATTCCTCTTCTTGAGAAACGCTTTCCTTGCCATTGCCAGTCTACATTTTATATCCTCTCTACTTCGACCATCATCGGTTATTTTACTCCCTAAATAGCAAAACTCCTTTACTACTTTAAGTGTCTCATTTCCTAATCTAATTCCCTCAGCATCACCCGACTTAATTTGACTACATTCCATTATCCTCGTTTTGCTTTTGTTGATGTTCATCTTATATCCTCCTTTCAAGATCTCATTTTTGAGACGTTTGTATTCCTTTTTGCCTGCTTCATTTACTGCATTTTTATATTTTCTCCTTTCATCAATTAAATTCAATATTTCTTCTGTTACCCAAGGATTTCTATTAGCCCTCGTCTTTTTACCTACTTGATCCTCTTCTGCCTTCACTACTTCATCCCTCAGAGCTACCCATTCTTCTTCTACTGTATTTCTTTCCCCCATTCCTGTCAATTGTTCCCTTATGCTCTCCCTGAAACTCTCTACAACCTCTGGTTCTTTCAGTTTATCCAGGTCCCATCTCCTTAAATTCCCACCTTTTTGCAGTTTCTTCAGTTTCAATCTGCAGTCCATAACCAATAGATTGTGGTCAGAATCCACATCTGCCCCAGGAAATGTCTTACAATTTAAAACCTGGTTCCTAAATCTCTGTCTTACCATTATATAATCTATCTGATATCTTTTAGTATCTCCAGGATTCTTCCAGGTATACAACCTTCTTTTATGATTCTTGAACCAAGTGTCGGCTATGATTAAGTTATGCTCTGTGCAAAATTCTACAAGGCGGCTTCCTCTTTCATTCCTTCCCCCCAATCCATATTCACCTACTATGTTTCCTTCTCTCCCTTTTCCTACTGACGAATTCCAGTCACCCATGACTATTAAATTTTCGTCTCCCTTCACTACCTGAATAATTTCTTTAATCTCGTCATACATTTCATCTATTTCTTCATCATCTGCAGAGGTAGTTGGCATATAAACTTGTACTACTGTAGTAGGCATGGGCTTTGTGTCTATCTTGGCTACAATAATGCGTTCACTATGCTGTTTGTAGTAGCTAACCCGCACTCCTATTTTTTTATTCATTATTAAACCTACTCCTGCATTACCCCTATTTGATTTTTTATTTATAACCCTGTAATCACCTGACCAAAAGTCTTGTTCCTCCTGCCACCGAACTTCACTAATTCCCACAATATCTAACTTTAACCTATCCATTTCCCTTTTTAAATTTTCTAACCTACCTGCTCGATTAAGGGATCTGACATTCCACGCTCCGATCCGTAGAACGCCAGTTTTCTTTCTCCTGATAACGACGTCCTCCTGAGTAGTCCCCGCCCGGAGATCCGAATGGGGGACTATTTTACCTCCGGAATATTTTACCCAAGAGGACGCCATCATCATTTAATCATACAGTAGAGCTGCATGTCCTCGGGAAAAATTACGGCTGTAGTTTCCCCTTGCTTTCAGCCGTTCGCAGTACCAGCACAGCAAGGCCGTTTTGGTTAATGTTACAAGGCCAGATCAGTCAATCATCCAGACTGTTGCCCCTTCAACTACTGAAAAGGCTGCTGCCCCTCTTCAGGAACCACATGTTTGTCTGGCCTCTCAACAGATACCCCTCCGTTGTGGTTGCACCTACGGTACGGCCATCTGTATCGCTGAGGCACGCAAGCCTCCCCACCAACGGCAAGGTCCATGGTTCATGGGGGCATCTTCAACACTGTCTTCTCAGAAACTGACGGACTCCCGCTCCTTTGTTCGTCGTGAATTTCAGTCCGACCAGCTGCAAACCCTCTACACCTCTTACGAACATTTTTGACATCCATGCACGACTCACCATACACTTCCGTCAATTGGCTATGGATTTCAATCGGCGCAGTGCCCTTTGCGTCAAAAACCGAATAACTGCGCGCAATTCGCACTTGGTGGTAACATCCAACGGGAGCTCCATTCTCAACGGCTGCCAAGCCAAGACTGAGCGCCTCAGCGCGGCGTGTGCATGTTTCCAAACAGCGCGTGAATCACTCTTCATAACAGTGTGACCAACTGCCACACTTATAGAGTTCTGTATTTATAAAAAAAAATAGGAGACCTTACTTTTGGAATTATCCTCGTATTTCAAGACAGTAATGGAACGGTATGGAATACACCACCACTCAGCGTTCTCTCACATGAACGTAACTATCATGGAACGTGTGAATCAAGCGATAAAATCATGAATGTGTATGCATTTTCACCTTAGTTGTTCTTATAAATGGACTAATATTATCCTGAAAATCAGTGACCTGTATAACCAGACCATACAACGAACAATAAAAATGAAACCAATTGACGTTTGTGATAATGAGTTTCTAAATACCCTGTACAGCCGTATTAAAATGGTACTTCCGCAGAAACAGAAATTTAATGTAGATGATTTAGTACATATTTTCAAACACAAGACAGTATTAGAAAAATCGTACCTACCAAAGTAGTCAGAGGAGATATTTAAAAGTTTCCTAGGTGTAACGAAGAAAAACTAGAACTTCTACATAGAAGAATTACAAGGAAGCAGTGTACTGGATTTCATTCGCATAAAATGTGTCATAAGACAACTGAGAAATAAAGCTTTTGTTAAATGACTCGGGTTCCCTTCATCACTTAACAGTTGAGTGGATGTTGATGATTGGCTATATAACAAGGCGGACAAACGTCAAACGATAGAGTAACATAAGATGCATGAAAGGAGGTGCATCAACAGAAGTAGTGGTAATCTCGACAAGTTACCTTTACAGTTTCACATCGGCATGTGTAAGTACCGTGGATCTGAAAGCAACTTTGAGAAATGACTCACTTGTTGTGACAAATGACTTAATGTTTTAGGAGAGGTCTGCAGACAACACGATATCACATACGCAGCAAATAAGGATCATCCAGTACGTCACACTGAAAATCGAATTTTAGCCGTCAGAGCTAAGGAAACACGTGCAAGAAGCGATATTGGTATTAGTCAGCGTATTGCCGCGCTTGAAGCGGTTAAAGCAATGCGTGCAAAATTTTTATTAGATATGGGGTTAAATTTCAGTCAAATTATGAATGCAACTCATTGCCCACTGAAATATATGAAGAAAGTCACGTCAGAATGTTTTAAAAAATCCAATAGGTTATCATTGATGACAGCTAAATGAGCTTCAGAAGAACTGACTAAAATGCCCAGAGTCCTACCACTGTCTAGAGCATCAGGTGGAATCCTTCCGTTCATATCTCCATCTTTCGTGGCATTTTCAGCAATTGTCTCTTTAACCAGTAGTCGTGTATCTATCGTCAGAACTCTGAAAAATGCAGAAAACACACATCAGCAGCTCGATGAATCGCAGGAACATAATAGGCTCATACAGTCAGTGGCTATTGGGAAGGGACTTTACCTAAATCTGCATAAGAAATCGCTTGGAGTATTCAAGTGTTTATTAAAAAAGGCGACTTTCTATATTGCCCGAAAGACCACTTACAAATATCGATATGCTTAAAATCGTCAAGAAGTTTACGGCAAGTGGAAGAGATATATAGAACAGTTTACTTGTGTATGATAAATCCCTTCTTTCGAAAATTTCCCTCCTTCATAACTCATCTGTGTTATTACAGATGACGTGTCACTGATCTCATTTGTACAAAGACTGCAGTATACACGTGGTGCCTAGTTGCTTCCACCGCCCTGAGTGGAATGCATTAAGTTCTGAATAACGTTCACCAACCTGCAGTCTTCTAAATTGTTGTCCCCTGTGCAGAAAACAGTACGTAGATCGCGAATCCGTTACCTTGAGGCTGTAAGAAACTCTTAGCGAGGAACTGGTATTGTATCAATAATTCAGTTTTCAATAAGTTCGTTTATACTTGTTATTATCAGAAGACGAGAAACTGCACAACTATATTCCACTTTATTAATAACAAATAATTTCCATTCTTCACATTTTCATAGAAATTAAACGAATTAATGAACTGCGTATTAACGAAATTACTATGAAACTGTTCTCAGTTACACGTCCAAATAATCGGAAATTGCTAACTGAGTTTTTAACGGACACCGACCAAGGCAGACAATATGTCCGTCCTCCGAGACAGCCGAACCAGCTCGGATCTTACAGCCGAACCATTTCGTCCGCCATCCAAGTTAGGCGCAATTCGAAGTTCTCCGAAGAGCTTCGTCTGCTTTTTCGTTTAGCAATTGTTTATTAATCTGCTGGTAATTAACACTTTTTGAAATAATAGAATGATAGCCTGCTACTGAGAGATGCTTTTATGTGGAATGTAGTAAATTCACCATTTAGTTTTTCTAATATTAATAGCCGAAGTTTATCATTTTGACGTGCTACTTCCGAACCCAGCAGCCAATCGCGGAAAAAGACCACAATTTAGGAGACATTTCTCACGATAACCCTACAGAATAAACCACCTGTGACCGGTACCTCACACCAACACTACGTCATCTTCCCTCCGCTTTCTTCTCAGTTGCTCTAAGAGGAGGTTCTTGTAGCTGAATATGATGGCTGTGAAGCCAAAAGTATTACAATTTATCTATCCCAAAATTTCGTCGAGTTTTTAGACAGTATACACTACCTAAGCTTATGCGGAAATCTAATGAATGCAAGATAGTAAATTTAGAAATTGAGGAAGGACCTGGAACTCACTCAGTGGCATATTTTAAAACAATAAAAACACGAAATAGCGTCTACTACTTTGATTGATTTGGCGACTTACAGCCATCAGAAGAATTACGATACTGCCGGTAACCACGTACCCTACAATTTTCAACATTATCAGAACTTCAGTACATAGCTATGTGGATATCTATGTCTCATGTACATCCTGACAACTACAAAGAGGATATAAAAACAACAATGATGAACACCAATTGATCAGCTGAGCTTCATGAGCGATATCATACAGTTTGACTTTAAAAGATCGGTTGTTGGCACCATGCACAAATTACATTCCAGCGATCGAAATAAGTGGAGTATTGCACTGACTAAGTTCGAAACATGTAACACTATTCCTAATACCATAGCCTCAAACTGCAATCTACGTCTGGGAAGTGGCAAAACTGCGCAAATACCCCACAGCACACGACACTGATTTAAATGTATGTTTTAAAACAGGCTGTACCAGCTTTCAAGTTACACGTGAACATCAGTACTTTTAAAATGGAAATGAGAATTATCAAAGAAGTAATACACTTTACAAAGGAAAATTCATTAGGATCGCTACCAGGTTTCCCAAAGAATCAAATTCTGCAGAACGATCAGAACAAATTTTGGTAGTCAGCTCATTCAGTGGCTATACCAGCAGTTAGCATTACTCGGGTTTAGTGCAATATTGTGACGAATTCATTTCTCAATGAGAAATTCGTTAATGCAATCTCCAGCCGGCCGCTGTGACCGAGCGTTTCTAGGCGCTTCAGTCCGGGACCCCGCTGCTGCTACGGTCGCAGGTTCGAATCCTGCCTCGGGCATGGATGTGTGTGATGTCCTTAGATTAGTTAGGTTTACGTAGTTCTAAGTCTAGGGGACTGATGACCTCAGATGTTAAGTCCCATAGTGCTTAGAGTCATTTGAACCATTTGAACCATGCAATCTACAGAAAGTTCTCAACAGTCAACCCAGGATATCAAACTGTAGAGACGCCAAGCAACGCCATTTACCTCCTTGTGGCTGTTCAGACATTACCGGTAGATCATCTTGAGTTGAAGATTATGGATCAAAACCATCATCTTTTCCGCTTTTGCAGTGAAGAAATCGTCATGCGGCTACATTTGAAGCAGGATGGACATAACGGTATAAAACCAGCACATTCAGGCAACAGCTTGTGACTTTACAACGAAACACAACATGTTAACACCCAAGAATCGTCAATCCAATAGGCCGTTAGGCTTCAAACTACACAACAGCGATGTCATCATCCAACGTAACTACTTCATTCGAGCATAATGAATGAATCATTTGTCAAGAAAACGTGATATGTAAATGATTTCACTGTGGCACTTCAAACAGAAAGCATTATAACTGATGCCCAAGACTTCCTCGATAAATATGAACACTTCTTATTTAAAGACGTTGTCTTCATCATCGTCTCAAACTAGGGACAAATTACGACATTCTCTACAAGAGACGCTTTGAGAAAACCTTTCAGAGATATGACTTGTCTCACAACTCGTGGAAGTGTGTTGTGGTATGTGGAAATTTTCGAGGAGTGCGTGGGAACGAAGACAGAATTATTTTCTAAGATATAGTGACAACACTACGAAATTTTTAGCAAATTGACTCGATTTTTTACGTGAAATGTAGTGAGAAATCATTCTGGATACGTGATATTTACGAGGATGTCGCTGTTAGAAATCTTTATAAACATATGGATGTCCTCTAGTGCACACCCTTAGGCTGAAGAAGAATAAGCAGAAGTATTATTTGTGTGTGCATTAGATAATGTAAAAAGACTATTAAATTGCGCTATAAATAAATTATTTGAAACAATATTGTTTCACACGTCCGCTCCCAATGGAAAGTGTACTGCTGCACGACAAAATCTACCGCCACCATCGCTCCCCCGGCCTCAGTTACATAAGGCAGGCCAGCAGGCTTAATTTAACTTCAGTCTGTTTATAGGATTTGTGGGTGTCGCCAATGTCCTCAACATCATCATGAAGATAGTCAGCAGCAAGACCAGCAGTGGCAGTGGCAGCAAGCGTCCTCGATTCGAAGAGGGGGAGGATGGTGATAGCATGTGATCACTCCTGTTTGGGAAAGATGTGTTTGTGGTTTTCATGGAATGTGTTACAGACAAGGATCTTGCATTTAAGTAGCAATTCTTTTCTGTATGCGTGTCTGTGAGTAAATTTTAGATAGTTATAGACTGTTGTTGTTTTAGGAATATCGAACGATGATTTGAAGGCAACCCCTGTAGATGTAGCACCATCTTAGGGTCAGTATCGTACATACATACCTGTGTTATTATTTACGCTTTCCGCATTTTGCTTACCCAGTGTTATTGTTGTTGTTTTAAGATGGATTAATGTTGGTGTTATATCACACACTCTTGGTTTCACTAGCATCGGAGTTATTGAATGCAATTACGAGTACGGTTCCGTTCAAAAAAACCAAACCTTATATATATATATATATATATATATATATATATATATATATATGTGTGTGTGTGTGTGTGTGTGTGTGTGTGTGTGTGTGTCTGTGTGTGTGTGTGTCTGTGTGTGTGTCAGGGTGTATACGTGGACAAGGAAAAAAAATTCCCGGATTCTTCACCGGATTTCCCGGTTAAAAATACATTTTCTCCCAGGTGAAAATGCACTTTTTCCGTGTTAAGTGACAGTATACTCTTCCTCGGCACTGTAAAACTCATCAACCCTTTGAATGTTTATGGTTTTATATACCGACGTAGAATTTCCAGGGACATTAGAAAACGAAACTCGGGTGGGGGGGGGGGGGGGGGACACGTTTTGAAAGACCTTTGATGTGCAGCAAGATGTACGCTGCATATTTTCTCATTACGAAGGTATAAATTTGAATTCCAACAAACACCGCATGTCACTTTCCGAAGCATTCATTCAAATCGAGATTGCGATGCGCTTTTGTAAGCCAGTGATAGCTCATGTCACGTGATCTCACCACCTGATGACAGCGTAAGACACGTGAAGCAGTCAGTCAATAGCAAGATCACTCTTAAGTAGCGCGAACACACAAATAAGGAAAGTTAATGGCTTACATTAATATACATAGCATTCAGATAAGAAGATTAATAAGCTGGAAGAAAACCTAAGCTTCCACATATAATGTTGATCTTTTTTGCGCATGTTACACTTTAAGATACATTACACAAATGTGACAGTAAATTTTTAATAACGATGTAAATGTCTGATCTTCTGGGCTCGAAATTCTTCTAAATGGTCGTCCTTAAAGAGTTGATTTTTAAATGAGAGTGAGACGCTTTGTGATTTAAGAAATTCATCGTACATTCTCGCACACAGTTCATCTTGCGTAAACGGAAATTTACTTTGAATGTAACGCTTTTCAAACCACCAATCGCAACATTTTCCCGCGACCTGTTAGAAATAGGTTTGTTTCAGCAGTTGCCAGAGAGCACCAGATAACAGGCGTCACCGCGCTTCCGCAGCTACGATGACGCAGGAAACCCGATCTTCCTACGTGTAAAACATTAAAAGACATTACATTATGACATCAAAGAAACAAGACATCAGAGGATACTTCAAGAGCATTGGAATTTCGTCAATCATACTAAAATGCATAATTCGGCTTAAAGCGCACACTCGTATGTCCAGATTCGGATGCAAATTTTCTTGGAGTACCAGTACTGTGTTATCTCATGTTTGGTTCTATATTATGGCATAATGCCATACGTGCACTTGAGATGTAGCGAACAGCTAAAACCAGCCAACAGTGTGAAATTAAACACTTTGTTTCAAATAAATTGACTGCCTCTGCGGAAAAAAATTAATAAAATCCAAATCTCTTTAGTAAACCGACAAAAATAACTTCATTGTTCTGCTAGGCGATCAGTGCTTGACTGTCAGAAAGGTGGAAATAAAATCTGAAACTAATAACATATTTTGGCCTTCCGTAACAATGCGAACGTATTTTGATTCATTTGCTAGCTCCTGGCCACAAAAATTAGTTTTGTTTTCATTTAACGTGAGAGCAATAAACAAAGAGGAAACAACAAAATCACTGAACGTAAACACAGGTCATGTGGAGACGACCCACCTCCCCACCACAATTCAGGCTGCTCTGTGCATCAGCCCCGGATCTACGATATTTCCGAACCGGGACAATACTAGATAGTGGCACCCAGCCACACTTCTGTAACCAGAAGCAACTGCGCAAGCTCAAGAGCCCGCCCGCAACTGCTCAAACGAATCTAATTTAAACAGTTGTCACGTCACGCTCATCGGAGGCAATTTGTTGTTATGAAGCATCGCATAGTCTTTCTGCAGCCGTTGACACACTTTGCTGTTGGCAGACGCTCGTCTGAGCACTGTGTTTTGTTGTTGTATATGGAACATACCCTTTGCAAGTTAAGTTTCATTTCCGTTTTCTTTTTTCTCTGGTTCATGTTTTGTTGCTGCAGAATTATTCTGTAGCAGCGGGATACAGTAATAGCCTTTGTTATAGTATCGGTTCTTACCAGCCAAAATCACAAAAATTTAACTGAAAACTGAAACAATGAAAAATTCCTGGAATTCTAAACAGTTCCCGGTTTTTCCGGTTTTCTCTTGGATGAAAAAATTCCCGGGTTTTTCCTGGATCTCCCGGTTGTCCAGGGTCGTATACACCCTGATATATATCGCAAAGAAACTGGTATAGGCACGCATATTCAAATGCAGAGATATGTAAACAGGCAAAATACGGCGCTGCGGTCGGAGACGCCTTATATAAGACAACAAATATCTGACGTAGCTGTTATATCGGTTACTGCCGCTACAATGGCGGGATTTTAAAGTCAGCAGGGGACTGTTGAAGGTGGTGGAGGCTTTGTAATGATATGGGACGTGTGCAGTTGGAGTGATATGGAATCCCTGATACGTCTAGATACGTCTCTGACAGATGACATGTACGTAAGCATTTCCACTGTGCATTCCGACGGACGGGCAATTGCAGCAGGACAATGCGACATCACACACGTCCAGAATTGCTATAGAGTGGCTCCAGCAACTCAGAAGAGCTTAAACACTTCCGCTGGCCACCAAACTCGCCAGACATGAACATTATTGAGCATATGTGAGATGCCTTGTTGTTCAGAAAAACTCTCCATTCCATCTTACTGTTACGGATTTATGGACAGCCCTGCAAGAAGCATGGTATCAGTTCCCTTCAGCACTACTTCAGACATTAGTCGAGTCCATGCCACGTGCTCGAGGGGGCCCTATACGATATTAGGCAGGTGTACCAGTCTCTTTGGCTCTTCAGGATATATATCACTTAAGAAGAAATTCCCTTTTATTAAGTTAACGGTTCCAGATACTGAAACAAGAATGTACCTTACATATTCAAAGGTTCTCGTCAAACAAAATTGTATTTGTGAACCAAAACGAACAAAAAGGCATAGTTCTCTACTGCAGAACCACAAAATCAGTTGATAATGGCCTATAAGACTGAAAGTGATGAGGAACAAACAAAATTAATACAGCAAAAGTAGAAAACGCCACCTCCTTTCAGTACAAAATTGTTTTCTGTAGATGACCTGCTAAAAAGGCTCTTTTCCAGTAGATCTTAGGAGGAAAAAGTGAGATTTAAAGAGTTGGGTGGATCTTCTCCAAATGTAAATCTACACTATGTGATCAAAAGTATCCAGACACCCCAAAACATACGTTTTTCATATTAGGTGCAATGCGCTGCCACCTACTGCCAGGTACTCCGTGTCAGCCTCCTCAGTAGTCATTAGATATCGTGAGAGAGCAGAATGGGGCGCTCTGCAGAACTCAGGACTCCGAATGCGGTCAGCTGATTGGGTGTCACTTGTGTCATACGTCTTTACGCGAGATTTCCACACTCCTAAACATTCCTAGATCCACTGTTTCCGAGGTGATAGTGAAGTGGAAACGTGAAGGAACACGTACAGCGCAAGAGCGTACAGGGTGACCTCGTCTGTTGATTGACAGAGATCGCCGACAGTTGAAGAGGGTCGTAATGTGTAATAGGCAGACATCTATCCATACCATCACACAGGAATTCCAAACTGCATCAGGATCCACTGCAAGTACTATGACAGTTAGGGCGGGAGGGGAGAAAACTTGGATTTCATGGTAGAGCGGCTGCTCATAAGCCAAACATCACACCGGTAAATGCCAAACGACTCCTCGCTTGGTGCAAGGATCGCAAACACTGGGCGATTCAACAGTGGTAAAACGTTGTGTGGAGTGACGAATCACGGTACACAATGTGGCGATCCGATGGCAGGGTGTGGGTATGAGAATGCCCGGTGAATGTCATCTGACAGCGTGTGTAGTGCCAACACTAAAATTCGGAGGCGATCGTGTTATGATGTGGTCGTGTTTTTCATGGAGGGGGCTTGCATCCCTTGTTGTTTTGCGTGGCACTACCACAGCACAGGCCTAAATTGATGTTTTAAGTACCTTCTAACTTCCCTCTGTTGAAGAACAATTCGGGGATGGCGATTGCATATTTCAAAACGATCGAGCACCTGTTCATAATGCACGACCTGTGGCGGATTGGTTACACGACAGTAACATCCCTGTAATGCACTGGCCTGCACAGAGTCCTGACCTGAATCCTATAGAACACCTTTAGGATGCTTTGGAACGCCGACTTCGTGCCAGGCCTCACCGACCAACAGCGATCTATTCAGTGTAGAACTCCGGGAAGAATGGGCTGTCATTCCCCAAGAAACCTTCCAGCACCTGATAGAACGTATGCCTGCGAGAGTGGAAGCTGTCACCAAGGCTAAGGGTGGGCCAACACCATATTGAATTCCAACATTACTGATGGAGAGCGCCACGAACTTGCAAGTCATTTTCAGCCAGGTGTCCGGTACTTTCGATCACATAGTGTAATAACAGGAGAGCATGGAATGAGGTTCACCAATTTGGCTCAAACTGTGTGAATAGAAGCAGGTAGATGTCCCTTTCAAGTTTCTAGAATATTTCGCTTGAGTGAGCCGTAGGAAAAGGCAAAAAGCTCTCCAAAGATTTACTCGTAGAGTACGAAGAAATATCGAGCAGTGTTTCTTAGAACAGTGTGGCAGCCAAGTGGTTAAGAGCGTGGACTCCCAATTTGGCAGCATAAATTCAATTCTAGCATGTTGAATTTTCTGTTCATTTCATTTTTTTTCCTCGCAATGTAAGCCATTATTTATAAATTTAAGTATATTCCAACAGTTCATTTATATACGTAAAATCAATATATTCAGTTTAATTTCGATTACAGATTTTGTAAGTCAAAAAGCTATAGGCCTGAGTCTTTTCCTGCCTGACAGGTTCAGACTAACGGCTAACATGTGCACACCTGCGTCTTCTAAAACGGGGAATGCTTTACGACGGTCTATGCATTCCTGTTTGCATTTAATGGATGCTTTTTCGGCTGCTGTTTCACTGCTGCCTTGCTCTGCATTCTCCTGCCTTGTGGCTGGCTAAACCACATTAGTAGCTCTCTGCTTGATGACACTGGTTTTGCAGGTGGCCGTTACGTACATATTTGTAACACTTTACTTCGGAAGCGAAGACCCGACTCTCATTACGTTCTCTTGTAGCAATATGTGGGGATCCTAGTAGCTGCGGCCAAACCAGATTTGTTCTCCATCCTGACTCTGTATGACATATCCACGGAAATACTCCGTAAGACGACATCAAGGGAACTGTTCTCAGCATCACGTAAGGTGACTGCATCAGCTTCTGCATTCCTTGTCAGCCCATACATAGGCGCATTTGTCTCTTGGATTCTGTCTGAGAAGGATTGCACAGATTCCTTGTGTTTCTGTACCATACAGCTTAGATATTCCCTGAAAAATGTCATGCTGTTCTGTTTCCGGTAGCACTGGCACAGGCTATTAGCTAGCTCCTGAAACGTTCCTCCCTTGCTAAGTGCTTCGTGACACATCACGTACATTTTAGCCTTGCCCGCTAAGCGTAAGTTAGTCGTACGTAAACATATTTCGTCTGTTCAGTTACTCAAATTGGCAGTGGCGATGATATAGCCATATAGGGGTAATGCAGGAGTAGGTTTAATAATGAATAAAACAATAGGAATGCGGGTAAGCTATTACAAACAGCACAGCGAACGCATTGTTGTGGCCAAGATAGACACGAAGCCCAGGCCTACGACAGTAGCACAAGTCTATATGCCAACTAGATCTGCAGATGACGAACAAATTGAAGAAATGTATGATGAAATAAAAGAAATTATTCAGATAGTGAAGGGAGACGAAAATTTAATAGTCATGGGTGACTGGAATTCGGTAGCAGGAAAAGGGAAAGAAGGAAACGTAGTAGGTGAATATAGATTGGGGCTAATAAATGAAACAGGAAGCCGCCTGGTAGAATTTTGCACAGAGCACAACTTAATTATAGCTAACACTTGGTTCAAGAATCATAAAAGAAGGTTGTATACATGAAAGAAGCCTGGAGATACTGACAGGTTTCAGATAGATTATATAATGGTAAGACAGAGATTTAGGAACCAGGTTTTAAATTGTAGGACATTTATAGGGGCAGATGTGGACTCTGACAACAATCTATTGGTTATGAACTGTAGATTAAAACTGAAGAAACTGCAAAAAGGTGAGAATTTAAGGAGATGGGACCTGGATAAACTGACTAAACCAGAGGTTGTACAGAGTTTCAGGGAGAGCATAAGGGAACAATTGACAACAGTGGGGGAAAGAAATACAGTAGAAGAAGGATGGGTAGCTTTGAGGGATGAAGTAGCGAAGGCAGAAGAGGATCAAGTAGGTAAAAAGACGAGGGCCAGTAGAAATCATTGGGTGACAGAAGAAATATTGACTTTAATTGACGAAAGGAGAAAATATAAAAATGCAGTAAATGAAGCAGGCAAAAAGGAATACAAACGTCTCAAAAATGAGATCGAAAAGAAGTGCAAAATGGCTAAGCAGGCATGGCTAGAGGACAGATGTAAGGATGTAGAGGCTTATCTCAGTAGCGGTAACATAGATACTGCCTACAGGAAAATTAAAGAGACCTTTGGACAAAAGAGAACAACTTGTATGAATATCAAGAGCTCAGATGGAAACCCAGTTCTAAGCAAAGAAGGGAAAGCAGAAAGGTGGAAGGAGTATATAGAGGGTCCATACAAGGGAGATGTACTTGAGGGCAATGTTATAGAAATGGAAGAGGATGTAGATGAAGATGAAATGGGAGATATGATACTGCGTGAAGAGTTTGATAGAGCACTGAAAGACCTGAGTCGAAACAAGGCCCCGGGAGTAGACAACATTCCATTAGAACTACTGACAGCCTTGGGAGAGCCAGACCTGACAAAACTCTATCATCTGGTGGGCAAGATGTATCAGCCATGCGAAATACCCTCAGACTTCAAGAAGAATATAATAATTCCAATCCCAAAGAAAGCAGGCGTTGACAGATGTGAAAATTACCGAACTATCAGTTTAATAAGTCACGGCTACAAGATACTAACGCGAATTCTTTACAGACGAATGGAAAAACTGATAGAAGCCGACCTCGGGGAAGATCAGTTTGGATTCCGTAGAAATATAGGAACACGTGAGGCAATACTGACCCTACGACGTATTTTAGAAGCTAGATTAAGAAAAGGCAAACCTACTTTTCTAGCATTTGTAGACTTAGAGAAAGCTTTTCACAATGTTGACTGGAATACTCTCTTTCAAATTCTGAAGGTGGCAGGGGTAAAATACAGGGAGCGAAAGGCTATTTACAATTTGTACAGAAACCAGATGGCAGTTATAAGAGTCGAGGTATATGAAAGGGAAGCAGTGCTTGGGATGGGAGTGAGACAGGATTGTAGCCTCTCCCCGATGTTGTTCAATCTGTATATTGAGCAAGCAGTAAAGGAAAAAAAAGAAAAATTCGGAGTAGGTATTAAAATCCATGGAGGAGAAATAAAAACTTTAAGGTTCGCCGACGACATTGTAATTCTGTCAGAGACAGCAAAGGATTTAGAAGAGCAGTTGAACGGAATGGACAGTGTCTTGAAAGAAGGATGTAAGACGAACATCAACAAAAGCAAAACGAGGATAACGGAATGTAGTCTAATTAAGTCAGGTGATGCTGAGGGAATTAGATTAGGAAATGAGACACTTAAAGTAGTAAAGGAGTTTTGCTATTTGGGGAGCAAAATAACTGATGATGGTCGAAGTAGAGAGGATATAAAATGTAGACTGGCAATGACAAGGAAAGCGTTTCTGAAGAAGAGAAATTTGTTAACATCGAGTATAGATATAAGTGTCAGGAAGTCGTTTCTAAAAGCATTTGTATGGAGTGTAGCCATGTATGGAAGTGAAACATGGACGATAACTGGTTTGGACAAGAAGAGAATAGAAGCTTTCGAAATTTGGTGCTACAGAAGAATGCTGAAGATTAGATGGGTAGATCACATAACTAATGAGGAGGTACTGAATAGGATTGGGGAGAAGAGGAGTTTGTGGCACTACTTGACTAGAAGAAGGGATAGGTTGGTAGGACATGTTCTGAGGCATCAAGGGATCACCAATTTAGTATTGGAGGGCAGCGTGGAGGGTAAAAATCGTAGAGGGAGGCCAAGAGATGAATACACTAAGCAGATTCAGAAGGATGTAGGTACTGGGAGATGAAGAAGCTTGCACAGGATAGAGTAGCGTGGAGAGCTGCATCAAACCAGTCTCAGGACTGAAGACCACAACAACAACAACAACAACAATGTTATCGCCAATGAATAATGTTGTATCCTCTGTTGATTTCCTGACAGAGGCGTTAAAAATTTGGGTGATGATAGATCTACGGAATGATGGGGTACACTCATTTCTGATTTTACTTCTACTGATCCTGATTATTGCAACGTTTGCAGAACTCCTACTTGCCTACGTAATCCTTCATAATATTCCTTCTACTGAACATTAACTACCAATAGCTTAGTCACTTGTTCTGATTAAGTGGCAGAAGTTCCACCTGTGGTGGTAGCTGAACGTATGTCTGGCATTTTGCGTATTCTACGACTGCCCTTGCACTAACAAAAACAAGGGGAAAAACTACACTTACAACACACTCAAATAATTAACTAAATTAGTGTTTACCCCAACGTGTTTCAAGACGGTCCTCAGCTAAATTACCATATCGTCTGCAAATGTCACACGTAGCTGGCACTGACTAAGTGTTGTCCTGATAAATTACAAAATTTATACCCCATTGACCTTAAATACTCGTCCTTGCAATTACTCTTAACTAACAAGTCTGCTGGCTTATGCGGTTTAGAAAACGACCCTGTGAGAGAACTTTTAATGTCACTACAACTCGACATCGTCACACAAAAATGAACACAACCAGAAAGGCCAAAAGAAAAATGCTCACTCACCTCACCACATTATGTTGGCTTGAAGACCGGATGGTGATGACAACGGATTTTGCAGACGTGGTTCGACTATCATTGAAATCCTGAGGTGAGTGCCATTTGTGACACCAACATGAAGGGTCGATGGGCTGTGACCCTTGCGGATGTAGGATGACCAATTGTGAGGCACAGTGGTGAGGGTCTCTCACGCACTGTGGACGCTAATGAGACAGCATTAGCGAATTAGACACTTATTAGCTTTAGTTTACAACGGAATTATTTTCTACATGGCAGCAGAGAGAAGCGCTACGGACGCAGCACCCAGAGTGGAGTGTGCTAACGCATACGCTCTGCGGTTTGTCGAGGCTGATGGGTGAGGTCATGGTAGCTCACACAGAAGAGCGGCGTCATTTAGGACAGCCTGCCCAGCTGTCTGCAGGCGTTGCTCGCGCGGTGTCAACACTCAACAGCTCGACGACGCTTTTGGCTAGGGCACACTCGAGGAACTTGTACAGAGGGCCCCACTCAAATTTCAGCTGCTCCGCACGACAAGATGATGGCGGAGCAGAGTTACGGCATTGCCACTCCACACGGGGAAGGCCGTGGGCGCCAGTGTCAGCTCACAGATGTGAGTCAGGGGCAGAAGCGTACAGTAATAGGGTGATAGTGCATCAAGCACAAACATCGGTCCCAGGAGCCAGCGGTAGTAGACTCCAAGTCTTCACATCAGCAGATGACAGGTTGGCAGCTCACAGCAGCTAAGTTCACTAGATCAGGCTGGCTGCAGTCTCGAAGGTAGCAGTCATCTGGTGAACAGTAGACAGCACATTACAGGTGCTACCTCGACACTGGCTCACTGCAACAGGACGATAGAGGTGCTCTCGAGTCCGAATTTCTTGTAGTTGTCTGTAGGAGAGAATGATGTTATGTCTTCGAAAGGTTGACCGAATGTGACCTCGTTTTCTAGGTTCGCTAGCGATCTTCACCGCACCTCAGTGTCCCAACACTGGATTGCAGCTCTTCAGCTTGGTGCTTTTCTGCAATATCAGCGGTCTGAAAGGTGCTCTTGATAAGATTTATCCGTTGTTACTGTGGGACTGTCCAGAGATCACGGTGCCACAACAGAGCCGGGAATGCGAATCAATACCACAGACATTCGAGAGGGCTCGCTGCAGTCCGCAACAACCTATGGAAGGCAATCCAGAAGACACGCTCTGCCTCTCAGTATAGCAACGCCCTCCTACTGAGGTCAAATAGCGTCGTGCATGCAAGAGCTCTATCCCAGTTCGAGACCTCAGCTACAGCAGTCAACTTCATCGTGTAGGAATCTGACAGTTCATGTTTCACATGAAATGGACTTTCGTAAATGTTGCATTTTATGCTACAACAGAACAGTTTGTTAATATGTGTATCAAGATATTCTTTCATAGTCAGTGACAATTGTCAGTTATCAAGCAATTTTGTGGTAAAGAATTGCGTCAAAGTTATCTAAATCTTCTATTAATTTAAGTAATAAAGTGAGCTAATACTTCATATGTTTTAGTTTGATGATCTTTCTCCCAGAGCATTCCATGTCTGGACGATAGTAGTTTGATCTGGTCACAACAAGTGACGACAATGATTCAGGCTACATCTGCTCCGACTGCCTGTTAATGCGCGAATTGTGCACGTTTTTCTAGCTGTTCCTGCTGTGTTCTATTGTATTTGTGTGTCCTACTATTTTTTAGCACGTATGTGCCACCACAGGAAATGTCTCTAATCGAACCTGCATATTTTCAGTGGCAGCAGATTGAATGCCCGCTGCTTGCTGTTGAACAGCTGACGTCACTACTCACCAAGCGAGCAGCACCGCCGCTGGTATCTCCTTCAGAATTTTGCACATATCACAGCCAAGACGGATACGCAATTAGATGCACACTTCGCTGCCTGCATAATAACAGGCATGGAACGTAATGCTTACTTTTCGCCCACCGTTGGCCCCGAAGTGTCCAACTCTATGTGAAATTGTGCGCCGAAATTGTTCCCGACAAAGTCACATACGACCTTGTGAAAATGCTAGATGAATATTTTGACATTCAAATCCATAAAGCATCTGCACGGTTTAAATTTTGTCGTCTCAAGCAGCAGCCTGCTCAGAATAGAACTGTTGATATTTTTAAAAATACACACATCAAAAGAAGTTTTGCATCACCCCAGTTCCCAGAACTCCTGAAGGTAGACGTTGACTGTTCAGAGATGTCACTAAACCCGCCCAAAGGTGTAAACAACCATGCATGAGCAGCGCCTATTAGACGGACGGTGTCCGACAGCCGATGAGTTCCAGTCATTCCACCAGGAAGAAGGTACACGACTCACGTTCTCTGTAGTTCAACCATGCCTAGACGCTCAATACCACGGTTCGATCGCTCCCGCATTGTTACTTTGGGCCAGGAAGGGCTCTCAACAAGGGAAGTGGCTAGGCGTCTCGGAGTGAACCAAAGCGATGTTGTTCGGACATGGAGGAGATAGCGAGAGACAGAAACTGTCGATGTCATGCCTCGCTCAGGCCGTCCAAGGGATACTATTGCAGTGGATGACTGTTATCTACGGGTCATGGCTCGGAGGAACCCTGACAGCAACGCCACCATTTTGAATAATGCTTTTCGTGCAGCCACAGGATGTCGTGTTAGGACTCAAACTGTGCCCAATAGGGTGCATGATGCGCAACTGCAGTCCCGACGTCCATGGCGAGGTCCATCTTTGCAGCCACATCGGGCAGCGCGGTACAGATGGGCCGAGAAACATGCCGAATGGACCGCTCAGGACTGGCATCACGTTCTCTTCACGGATGAGCGTCGCGTATGCCTTCAACAAGACAATCGTCGAAAACGTGTTTGGATGCAACCAGGTCAGGCTGAACGCCTTAGACACACTGTCCAGCAAGGGCAGCAAGGTGGAGGATCCCTGCTGTTTTGGGGTGGTATTATGTAGGGCCGACGTTCGCCACTGGTAGTGGCGCCGTAATGGCTGTACGATACATGAATGCCATCCTCCGACCGATAGTGTAACCTTATCGGCAGAATATTGGCGAGGCATTCGTCTTCATGGACGACAATTCGCGCCCCCATCGCGCACATTTTGTGGATGACTTCTTTCAGGATAAAGACATCGCTCGACTAGAGTGGCCAGTATGTTCTCCGGACATGAACCCTATCGAACCTGAGATGGATTGAAAAGGGCTGTTTATGGACGACGTGACCCGCCAATCACTCTGAGGGATCTACGCCGAATCGCCGTTGAGGAGTGGGACAATCTGGACCAAGTGTGCCTTGATGAACTTGTGGATAGTATGCCACGACGAATACAAACATGCATCGATGCAGGAGGACGTAAGAGGTACCGGTGTGCACAGCAGTCTGGACCACCACCTCTGAAGGTCTCGCTGTATGGTGGTACAACATGCAATGTGTGGGTTTCATGAGCAATAAAAAAGGCAGAAATGATGTTTATGTTGAACCCTATTCCAATTTTCTGTACAAGTTCTGGAACTCTCGGAACCGAGGTGATGCAAAACTTATTTTGATGTGGAATCAGATCTATCGATATCTAAAAGGTATCAGCATCGGCTCCAGTAATTTCGTGAAAGATATCGATATATCGAAGGAAGATACATCGACGTATTGGCCCATAAAATATTGGTTTCACATTGTAATATACTGCCGGTTTTAGACTGTATATTTAAGAACTGATTTATTATTAGATATTCTGTACATCAACAAGCTAGCAGCCTGCCTGTTCCCCTTCGAGCAAGAATTGAAAAGAAAACTATGCCCGTTCGTACATGGCGATAACCACTTTGCTAACAATGGTTACCGCATGTAAGGGGCACAACGAAAGGTGTCCGATGGGTCTGTCCCTCGGTTTCGTCACCCGGAACACTTCATGTCGACTTCCCTGTTTTTCATTTCCGCCAACGCCAGCGACCTCGCAGTTCTGTCAAAACTGCATATTGAGGCTGAACGTTACATTTTACTTTTTAACGCAACTAATGTGCTACTTCTTGACATCGAAAAAGTTGTTATTACATTGACACCGCCATCCCCCAGTGCAATCGCACTTCTCCTTTTGTGCCACATATACTTGCTTCACACAATCAAAGAGACAGATTGGAAGTAATGAAAATTCAGAAAGTAGTAAGACTCCTTCACATAGAGAAAGCAAAATTATGTTCTACTACAGTTTCAAAAGAACAACTTCAAATATGTACCGAAAATTGGGGAAAAAATATAATATTAAATAAAAATATCGGCACTCTATATTGACATTTTGATATCGATATACAAGATAAAAAATTATCAACATTACATATCGATAGTCTTAGGTAAAGATATCGATAACTTATCAACAGCCCTAGCTCAGCCAGTCAAACAGTGTATGGCGGAACTCAAACGTCTCACCAGACCTTGCAAGTTTAAATGTTCGTTTGGAATTAACTATAGTGAAATAATGTTGTGTGATGTTATTAGACAAAGTGTATCTGATGCACGCATTCACACTGCAGTTCTAAAATTGCAGACCTTGATTTAAAAACAATACTGTCTATTGTTCAATGCCAAACAATTGAAGGGCTTCTCGGAAAAGCAGCATTAGTCCAAAATTGCATAAATTGAGTTAGTGCTGCCGTCTTGCAGTGTCTAGATGAATGCACCTGACGATATTATTTTGTCGGGTAAAGGACATTAGTCTCACGGGAAACGAGGGTTATAATATAGGCAGTTCTGGAAAGAAAGCATACGTCCAACGTGATTCCGGGAAAAACAGCGCTAGTCATGGACAGCCACTGCCGTTGCATGAAAGACCAGTGCATGGTGCTGCAGTACACGGGCAGGCCGTGAAACTTCTCAACAGAGACGTTGTGTTTTCCGCAAAGACGTGCAGCCCCTCGATGTTACATTGCTTGTGAGAGGATGTGTGATTATGAACGCAGATGGAGAACCTGAAGGTTATGACTGGCCTTTACATAAAAAGAGGAAGATACATACTAGAGAGCTGACACATCAGAAGAAAGTGGATGGTTGTTTTGTTTGTGGGGGTTGAAGTGACCAGACTACAAAGGCAATCGGTCCTTTATTCCACGACCATGAAACACGCACAAGGAAGAAAAACAAGCATCGGAACCAAGGACGACACAGAACAAGAACGACATAGACAAAGACCAGAAAAGAGGAATTAAAAGCACACAGAGTGGTACAGTGGTTGGCCGATCATGGAAACAAAAAAAAGAAAAGAAAGGAAAAGCCAACCACCAAGAGACACACTAAAAACCCCAATCTAAAACCGTAGGCCAACGGCCAGACTCAACACACAAAAGAGACAAACCCTCAGATTGAGCGATAAAAGCCACCTGCACGAATAAAACTCAAAACTAAGCCTACCATTGCAGCGTCATCCGTTAAAAGTGCAGGGAGCGCATCAGGCAGCGCAAACGTCTGCCTGAGCGCAGTTAAAAGCGGACAGTACAACAAGATGTGGACCACTGTCAACGCTGATCCACAGCGACATAGAGGCGGGTCCTCGCGGTGCAATAAATGACCGTGCGTTAGCCAGGTATGACCAATGCGTAGCCGGCAGAGTACAACGGAGTCCTTGCGAGAGGCTCGCATGGAGGAGCGCCACACACCTGTAGTCTCCTTGATAACCCGAAATTTGTTGGGTGAAGATAGGGTGCGCCATTCATCACCATAGGTACCAAGGACTTTCTGCCGCAATACTGACTGGAGATCACGTCCCGAAAGGCCAATCTCCAGGGCCGGTTCACTGATAGCCTGTTTGGCCAGCCTGTCAACATGTTTATTATCCGGGATGCCGACATGACCCAGGGTCCACACGAAAACCACGGAGCGGCCGCAACGAGCAAGAGTATGGATGGACTCCTGGATATCCATCATCAGATGAGAGCGAGGAAAACACTGGTCGATAGGTCGTAAACCGCTCAGGGAGTCACTACAGATGATGAAGGACTCACCTGAGCAGGAGCGGATATACTCTAGGGCGCGGGAGATGGACACCAGCTCTGCAGTGAAAACACTGCAGCCAGCCGGCAATGAGCGTTGTTCAGAATGATCCCCAACAGTAATAGCATAACCAACTCGACCAGCAACCATCGAACCATCGGTATAGACCATGTCAGAGCCGTGAAACGCGGCAAGGATGGAAAGAAAGCGGCGGTGGAGGGCCTCAGGAGGGACTGAGTCCTTCGGGCCCTGTGACAAATCGAGCCGAAGGCATGGGCAGGGCATACACCACGGGGGTATACGCGTATGGGCCCGGAAAAGAGGTGGGAGAGGGATAAACTCAAGCCCAGAGAGAGGAGCAAGAGCCCAGACGCACACCGCGATCGTACACCCTGACTGGCGCCGCCATTCTGGAAGATGGACGACCGAGTTGTGGAACAGGAGACAGTAATTTGGATGTCTGGGCAATCTACAAACATGTGCAGCATAGGCGCCCCTTAGTCATTGGCACCGGATCCTCAGTGGAGGGACACAAGCCTCCACAAGTAGGCTGTTTACAGGGTTTGTGCGGAAAGCACCAGTCTCGAGTCAGATCCCGCAGTGAAGTATGGGATCAAGCAACCGCAACACGGGAGGCAATGCCGAACCATAAGCCAGGCTCCCATAATCGAGACAGTACTCAATCAATGTCTGATACAGTCATAGAAGGGTAGACCGATCGGCACCCAAGCTGGTGTGACTCAAGAAACGAAGGGCGTTAAGATGCCGCTAGCACATTCGTTTAAGCTGCCGAATATGAATGTCCAAGTCAACCGGGTATCAAAAAGCAAGCCCAAAAACTGATGTGTCTCCACCATGGCAAGAGGTTCAACATCAAGATAAACCGCGGCTCAGGTGAACAGTGCGATGTCGGCAGAAATGCATGATCCAAGTCTTGGCGGCCGAGAACTGGAAGCCGTGCGTGACGGCCCAAGACTGGGCCCTGAAGATGGCACCCTGTAGTTGCTGTTCAACAACCACAATGCCAGTGGAGCTATTGTACAGGCAAAAGTCATCAGCATACAAAGAAGCTGATATGGACGTTCCCACAGCTGCAGCTAGCCCATTGATAGCAACTAAAAACAGGCAGACACTAAGACAGAGCCTTGTGGGACCCCATTCTCCTGGACTCGGAAGGAACTATGGGAGGAACCAACTTGCACGTGGAAGGAATGAAGTGACAGAAAATTTTGAATAAAAATCGGGAGCAGATCCTAAGACCCCACCCATGACGTGTGGTGAGGATGTGATGTCGCCATGTTGTATCGTACACCTTCCACATGTCAGAAAAGACGGCAACCAGATGCCGATGGCAGGAAAATGATGTTCGGATGGCAGACTCCAGGCAGACCAGATTATCGGTGGCAAAGCAGCCCTTACGGAACCCACCCTGAGATTGAGCCAGATGGCTCCAAGACTCAAGTAGCCAACTCAACCTCCATACGTTAGAGCAGCTTGAACAGGACGTTGGCGAGGCTAATGGGGCGGTATCTGTCCACCTTCAGTGGGTTCTTGCCAAGCTTCAACACTGGTATGATAATGCTTTTCCCCCCACTGAGACGGGAACTCACCCTCAACCCAGATACGGTTGAAAAGGTCTAGGAGGTGTCCACCAAGAGGTGTTGGAGCATTTGACAATGGATGCGATCTGGCCCTGGAGCCATATCAGGGCAAGCGGCGAGTGCACTTTGGAATTTCCACTCACTGAATGGAGCATTGTACAATTCGGTGTGGTGCGTATGGAATGAAAGACTCTGACGTTCCAACCGCTCTTTCAGGGAGCAAAAGGCCAGTGGGAAATTCATATAAGTGGAAGTCTGAGCATAATGCTCTGCTAAGAGTTCTGCAATCATGTTGGATTCAGTACAGACTGCTCCACTCAGGGAAAGCCCAGGTACGCTGACAGGGGTCTGATATCCATAAAGTCGCCTAATCTTGGCCCAAACGTGCGATGGAGAGGTAAGGATGCCAATGGTGGAGACATACCTTTCCCAGCACTCCTGCTTCTGTTGGTGAATAAGGCATCGTACTTGGGCATGGAGCCGCTTAAAGGTAAGGAGGTGTTCCAGCGATAGATACCGCTTGTGATGTTGGAGGGCCCACCTGCGATCTCTAATCGCCTCAGCGATCTCCGGTGACCACCAAGGCACAGTCCTCCGCCGAGGGGACTGGGAATAACAGGAAATTGCAGATTCCGCTGCAGAAACGATGCCGGTGGTTATCGTGTGAACCACCACATCAATGGCGTAATGAGAAAAAGGCTTAATAGTGGCAATGGAGGTGAACGAATCCCAGTCAGACTTATTCAAAGCCCATCTGGGGAGGCGCCCAGGAGAGTGACGCTGTGGCAGTGACAGAAAGATCGGAAAGTGGTCACTACCGCACAAGTCGTCATGCACACTCCATTGGACAGATGGTAGAAGGCTAGGGCTGCAGACTGAAAGGCCGATAGTTGAGTACGTGCCATGCGCCACACTGAACTGTATGGAGGCACCATTATTTAAAAAAGAAAGGTCGAGCTGTGCCAAAACTTGCTCAACCACAGTGCCTCAGCCTGTTGCCACCAATCCACCCCACAAAGGGTTATGGGCGTTGAAGTCGCCCAGTAACAGAAAAGGTGTCAGCAGTTGGGCTATCAGCGCAGCCAATACATGCTACAGGACATCACCATCTGGTGGAAGATAGATACTGCAGACAGTAACAGCCTGTGACGTCCACACCCTAACAGTGACAGCCTCTAAAGGCGTTTGAACAGGCACATGCTCGCTGTAAAAAGAGTTAAGGACGTAGATGCAGACTCCACCAGATACCCTCTCGTAATCTGCCCAATTCTTATAATAACTCCGATAGCCACAGAGGGCAGGAGTTCGCAATGCCGGAAACCAAGTTTCCTGGAGAGGAATGCAGAAGAAAGGGTGAAGACTGAGAAGTTGTCAGAGCTCAGCAAGGTGGTGCAAAAAACCGCTGCAATTCCACTGGAGGATGACATTGTCCGTGGCCGAAAAAGGCAGGAAGAGACCGAGGAGGCAGATTACGCCGCTGGGTCATCGACTGCCTTCAAATTAGAGCCTGAATCAAGAATCAGAGCACCTGATGTAGGGGCGAGATTGAGGTCGTCGGGGGACGCCAAAATCTGCAAATCGTCCTCAGACTCAGAGCTGGTAGGAACAGGGGGCACAGAGGTAACCTGAACCTCGTCCGCCTTACCCAGCTGATTCTTCTTCTTCGCCTCCTCCTGCTGTTCCTTAGGAGCAACCTGGGAGGGAGACTCAGAAGGAGCCTCGGGGACAGACAAAGAGCAGGAAGCTCTTCAATCTGCTGCTCGTGGCTCCTTGAGCCACTGACGGATGTCAGCTATCGTGCTGAAGGGGGCCTTAGAAGGTAGACTTCCAAGGGACCCTTTCCGCACGAGAGAAGCCGGAGGAGGCTGGCATATCTCTGGTGGGGGGGATCCAATATCCCCGTCAGTTTGGGGGGCTTGTTCTCCCAAAGGAGGTACCTTGGGATTACCAGAAGAAACAGTGTCCCTCATCACAGATACAGGGGAAGAACCAGGGCGGCCCTGAGGGCCCACTGGAGGCTTAACAACCCCAAGGACAGCCGTCGCCACCGGGGGCACCAAAATCACAGTCGCAGCATATGATGTAGCCATCTGCACAGGATGAAGCTTCCTGATAGGTGAGCCTGTCCAGGGTTTTGATTTCCATGATTCGTGACTCCTTATCGAGAACAGGGCAGTCAGGTGAGCAGGGGGAGTGGTGCTTCCCACAATTGACACAAGTGGGAGGAGGGACACACGGAGCACCTGGGTGCAGAGGATGACCACAATCCCTGCATGTTGTGCTGTAAATACAACGAAATGACATGTGACCAAACTTCCAACACTTGAAGCACCGCATAGGGTGAGGGACGTAAGGTTTCACATCACAATGTTAAACCCTCACTTTGACCTTTCCAGGCAACGAGTCACCCTCAAAGGTGAAGATGAAGGCACCGGTAGCAACCCTGTTGTCTTTGGGTCCCCTATGGACGCGCCGGATGAAGTGGATAGCCCGTCGCAGTAAGTTGGTACGTAGCTCCTCATCTGACTGCTGAAGGAGGTCACGATGGAAAATATGACCCTGGACCAAGTTAAGGCTTTTATGGGGAGTAATCGACACTGGGATATCACCCAGCTTGTCACAGGCGAACAACGCCCGCAGCTGGGCTGGGGAGGCCACTTGGATCAAAATCACCCTGCTACGCATTTTAGACAACGCCGACACTTCCCCAAACCTATCTTCAAGGTGGTCTACGAAAAACTGGGGCTTCGTTACCTGAAAGGTCTCTCCATCAGTCCTGCTGCAAACTGGGTACCGAGGCGAATACGGTTCTTGAGACCTAGGCGCCCTACGGTCCTCCCAAGGTGTAGCCAGGGAGGAGAACGATCGGGAATCGTACGTCGCAGTATCAAAATCATTTCTGACACGCTTGGAGACTGCTGGGGCCGAGCGACCACCAGCTTGATTCGATTTAAACCGTTTCATTGTGGGTCATCCGCCCTGATACCACCCACTCCGACCAGGGGCTCCCCCCATGGGCGCCACCCAGCCTCAGCAAGGGCCACCTGGCGGGATGGCCTTTGCCAGGAGTCCTGGAACCCCAGAAGGATGGGCACCTACTCCTTGGCATACACAGGGAGGTCTTAGCTCAGGCATCAGCAGTGCGATCCCTGTGTTGTCAGGGGGCTACCGCCAAGAGTGTACATGACAACCCCACTACGACAGACTGGCTACCGCGCTGAAGTTTGGGTGTCGAAATGGTCCAGAATTGTTGTGGGCGCGAAGGATGGTACGGCGCAGGAGACGAGAAGGAGGCAACCAATAAGACGTTGGGTGCAAAGCCCGCTACATGACAAGAAGTAGCGTCCTTCCTCAAATGGCACGCACTGTCAACCGAAATTTAGGAAAGGTGGAGGTCAAACCCGAGAGGGGACCATCACAGAAAAGCCGAAACGATGGAGACTCCTTTTAGTCGCCTCTTACGACAGGCAGGAATACTGCGGGCCAATTCTAACCCCCGAAACGCAGGGGGGAATGTGGCTGGGCTAGATCATGGAAACCATGTGGGTCGTGTTGTACCACAACGAGTAACAGGAGCTGACTGCAGGTAAGAAATAAGACGATTTCTCACACGTTTATTGTACAATTTGCATCCTATTGTTTGTGTTTGCATACTGATTTATTTGGAAAATGTGTACGGTGTGTTGTACTTCGTAGTAGTATTAGTATCACATAACCTCACATTGAATGTGATTTCATTTTCGGGTGTGTGCGCTTTCACTGTTTTCAGAAGATAAGACATGAGAGCATATGCTTCAAATGTTTAATGCAGTGGAAAACAAAAATGATCAAGATTCTCACTTGGCTGGACAGATTAATGTGAATCATGTATTTTGAAGACGTCCCCGTGCTGCAAAATCCAGAGGCAAAGATCATTGTGCTACTTATACATATAAAGTAATGTTGGACGGTAAGGATACGCCAGTTTGTCTGAAAACATTTATAAGTCTTCGTAGAAAAACTCATGCGCGTGAACACAGAATTCAAATGTCTTTGGTAGTTCATGGCACGTCCACCAAAGACATGCGTGGCAAGAATGACATCCGGCCTAGAGAAGGAGCTTCACTTGCACAAAGCAGAAGTATTCAGACAACAAAAGAGAATGTTCAAGGCAAAAGCCCAAACCAATGAGGTGACATGCATTAGCATTGATTATATGCGAAACCTTGCGCTGTCACACATTAAATCCAATGCTGTCTTTTATTTCAGGCAGCTTTGGTATTACGTTTCCTGCGTACACTCCCTAGCTGATGATCGAGCTACTACATTGACTTGTCACGAAGCTGACAGGAAAAACGGAGCCAATGATGCTACATCTATGCTATTTACCTACCTCAAATATTTGAATTGCGATTCTGAACATCTAGTTCAAATAACAGGGTGTCTACGTGGACAAGAAAAAAAAAATCCCGGATTTTTCCCGGATTTCCCGGTTAAAAACACAATTTCTCCCGGATGAAATTACGTATAAAGCGGGTGAAAATACAATTTCTCCCGGATGAAATTACGTATAAAGCGAGTGAAAATACATCCGTGTTAAGCAACACTATACTTTCCCTCGGGCTGTAAAACCTATCAGTCCTTTGAATAGTGAAGGTCTTATACCGGCTAAGGACGTCCCAGCACTTAAGGAAACAGGAAAAACAATGCGTTTGGAAAGATGTTTGATGCGAGACAATATAGACAGATTTTATTTTCGTATTGCGAAAGTATATACACAAATTCCACAAGTTACAGCACGGTAGCTTCCGAAGCCTTAAAATAGAAATTGCGTTGAGCGATGCACTTTTGTCAGCCAGTCATAGCTCATGTCACGTGACACGTGATCTCGCTAGCGAATGACGGCAGTTATTCAGAGCACGAGGCCTACGAGAAAGACAGGCCACGGCGCGTACGTTACGAACGTGGGTCGAGCTCGCTCAACTCAGCAAAGTGCGTTTCTACACCGGTTAACGTAAGTAAATGTGTATGTACGAACGAGAATTGCATCGACTACTGGAATCCACTATTATTAGTCCTACAGTGATAGGAAGTCCGTAGGATCCTGCCTCGGGCATGGATGTGTGTGATGTTCTTAGGTTAGTTAGGTTTAAGTAGTTCTAAGTTCTAGGGGACTGATGACCACAACTGTTAAAATAGTTCTAAGTTCTAGGGGACTGATGACCACAACTGTTAAGTCCCATAGTACTCAGAGCCATTTGAACCATTTTTGAAGTCCGTAGGCCTACTAACAGGCTCTAATTTGGCAATTAAAATCATACCAAAATGATTATCAGTTGCGTAAGGCACCACATCTTCTATGAAAGGAGAACTGTTACGAAGAATAGACTAAATACTGTAAACGAGCGGTTATACCATTTCTATCGAGAATTGATTTTAAATTGTGTTGTACGAACAGTAATCAGTAAGACTTCATAATAACGGATTCCAGTACAAGATGAAATTCTCGTTAGTATGCACGCACCCGGTTGCGAGTTAATTAACAGATTTAGATACGCATTTTGCCCGTTGAGTTACAGGAACGAGCGAGCACAGGCCATTCTTCGTGACGTACGCGCCGCGGCCTGTCTTTCTCGTTATGTACTCAACCACTAGCAGCATCATTGTTAAGTAGCACGACCAAACAAAGACGAAAGGTTAATGGGTTAAAGTTATGTAAGTACACTGTATCTTCACGAAAAGCTGAACTTTCACATATAGTATTGGGCATTAACAATGTTTTGCTGCTTTTTCTCGAAGGGCGTGGTTAGGCAGGAACCTAAGAATGCTTCGGAAACTAAACTGCTGTATTTGATGTATTTCATACATATACTTTCGTATTATGCAAACATGCAGTCCAAATGCCGATGCGAATCAAAGATCTTTCCAAAACGCATTGTTTTTTGCTGGATTTCGTTTCCTAAAGTGCTCGGAAGTATAAAACCCCTAAACTTTCCATAAGCCGTTTTCCAATAACACTATTTAGTTTTTATTTTGTGATCATAGCTGCAGCGATTTAGGAGAACCATTACAAAGTGAAGTTTATACTTAGCTGTAATTGGTGTCGTGTTTTCTCGACGAGTGGTGCATCAACTTTTACATTGTTTTTATTAGAAACTCTGAATATACTGTACAACATTTAAACACCCACTGACGTAAGGCTGCGAGCACTCACAACAAGGTCTAGGGATCTTTGAGAGCATTCTGCGTTCTGCCTGACTGGGACTGGAGTGGCAATGAAGGATGGGACAGAATAGGAGTCACCATGGCGTCAGCTGGTCTATGCAAAGCGATCCAGTGACTGGATGAAGTGGGAAGAGACATCGCTGCGAGTTGAGGAGGCGAGGTGAGATGACCAAACCAGCAATCTATCACACGAAAGACGAGCCATCGCTTTCAGCAGCTAACATCGTTACATGCCTGTTCAAAATCCCAATACCGTGAATATAATACAGCCGCTGTTACCGTGATTAAATACAAATAAAACAATTGCCGTTTATACATTCATTGCCAAAAACTATAACTTGGTATATGTAAAGAGAAAAAAAAAACGTCGAGACAGTATTACAGGAAAATACTAGCTGTCAAATAAGTGGTAAAGAAAACATTGCGTAAGTTGGTCAATAATTAAAGAAGAAAAGTCTGGAGCAAGAGTCTTGAAATACGAGTTTATTGAGCCGAGTAGCATGTTCTTCAGATGATCATACACTATCGTGTAGCTAGCACGTTTCGGGTTTTTTGTGGTCTATCTTTGCAACAAACATTGGCAAATACAGATGCAGTTACTAGAGCGCACTCCGCAACATCAAAGTTCTCCAGCCATCGGATCACGCAAATCTTCAAGGGCAAACGTTCCGATTCAATGGTCCAAATATACAGAGCTAGTCTGGAATGGAAATCCTTAAATAGGTTTTACAGGGCATGTACAAACTGAATTATCATCCAGAATGTTTCCTTTACTGCGGACTTGATTAGCAGAAACATATGGAGAGGGGGCTTGCAAGTACGTCAAAGAACAGCAAGAAAACATAACGTGAAGACAACAACAACAGCTGAACAGGGTTTATTACGTTTCTAGGTACGGAGGGATACGTTAAAAGAGACATTATCAATGTACTGGATGTCAAGTAAAACCATATTTTAAAATTAAGCGGGTAAATCATTCCTCTACAAGTAAATCAACATGTACGCTGTTACAGAATCTAGACTTTAAATTAAAATCGGTATATGTACAACAGAAGGTCTACCAAGTGCTAAAGCACTTCGGAAATTTTACACACAGTAGAGCGCCTCAGCTGTAGAGTAACTGTGAGGCCAAGTCGTTCGTAACCGGCGGACTTCATAACTTAGTAATCGTGGATGGGAGACGAGAGCAAGCAACCAATAGCAGCCGATAGAAAGAGAAAGAGAAAGAGAAAGAGAAAGAGAGAGAGAGAGAGAGAGAGAAGGAGGAGAAGCCGCATGGTAAGGAATAAGCTAGAACGGAAAGGTGGCGAAGCCTTCAGAACTTTGGTCAATGAGCGCGGTGGCCTTAATATCTTTCGTCTTTATAATTGAGGTGCTGTACTGTACATGTAAAATTAGCTAGAAACTTGCAACATGTTACTGGAGTAAGAGTGGTTGATACGTCTTGTCATTCATAGTTTCTTAAAGGGTCAACAAACGCAGCGCTACCAATAATATCGTAATTAACGCCGATTGTTGCTTGGCAGAGACAGTATTGTCAAACGTGCCTCGTTCGATTTTCAAATCACAGTCTGTCAGTAGTCAGTGTGCTCGGCTCACCTGTTGAATTCAGTTCTGCGCACGTGCGGGGCAAAATTTTATAAACTGACAAGGTAGGTAACACTCTTTGTGTCATATTTCATTATGCATAATAACGAGGCGCAGCCTTATTTACATCCATTGTTCTTCTTTCTCCAATAAAGGTTGCCCACCAACAACCACTGCGACTGCGCCATGTCGATTGGTTTTCAAGATAGCTGGCTTTCAGATCCAGCATTCAAGGACTGGTTGGTGAAAGTACCTACAGACTTTTATAGTGCTAAATGTGGATTATGTCCAGGGACCCTCATTAACATCCGTACTATGGGAAGATCGGCTCTTACAAGTCACATGACAAAATCCAAGAAGCACGTCGTGAAAGCAGCTGCCATGAGAAGCACAGCAAGTTTGTATGTCTACACCCGACCGGCGGCGACCACTTCAACCCAGCAGACAGATTCTACTTCCACTACCACATCTGCGGATTCAGCTGGGTCAACAAGTGGCGTTGGCCGCTGGAATTGTTGCGCCTCCGCAGAAGGATGCCACTGCAATGTCAAAACCCGTGGATAAACTGAGAGGAATTGATCGGATGGCAATAAAGGACGAAGTACCAAAGGCGGAAATACTGTGGTGTTTGGAGTGCATCGTTTCACACAAGTCACTGCGTAGTTCTGCGAACGACGTGTTGCTTTTCCCCGCAATGTTCCCCGACAGTGAAGTAGCCAAGAGCATGCGTTTACAAAAGGACAAAATCGGTTATATCGTGCAATATGGACTAGCTCCCTTCTTTGAGTCTGAAATTAAATCTGACCTCGTAAACGCATCAAGGATTGTTGTTTGTTTTGACGAATCCTTGAACAAGGTGTGCAAAAGAATCCAGATGGACATTTTAGTGCGTTATTGGGACATTAAAAAAAATCTAGTGTGCACCCGTTACTACGCATCGGCTTTTCTAGGCAGTTCGACGGCAGCTAAGCTACTCGAGTCCTTCAAGAAAAAAAAAATTCCCGGCGAAGCAATGAAAAAACTTTTACAAGTATCGATGGACGGCCCTAACGTGAACTTCGCGTTCTTAAGGGAACTTAAACATTTTTTGAAAGAAATTGAAGCAGTAGACACCGTTTTACTGGAAATTGGAACATGTGGGCTTCACGTTGTTCACGGCGCCTTCAAGTCCGCAATTCAAGAAACACAGTGAATGATAATTCAGTTTTTACGTGCCTTGTACATTCTTTTTAAGGATGTCCCTGCCAGAAGAGCTCTGTATATTTCGACAACGGAATCGGAACTGTTTCCCTTAAAGTTTTGCGCGATCCGATGGCTGGAGAATGTGGAAGTTGCTGAGAGAGCTGTAGTAATGCTTCCGTTTCTGTGAATATTTGTTGGAAAACTGGAAGAAAAAAACAAACCAAAATGTGCTAGCTACAGAGTAGTGGAGGATCACCTCAAGGACAAGCTATTTGGTCCGAAAATTGCCTTTTTCAAGACTCTTGCTGGAGACTTGACACCTTTCCTAAAGGATTTTCAATCCGATTGGCCGCTAGAACCGTTCCTCCACTCTGCTTTGACAGAGATAATGGAGACAACGACGACACGATTTGTCCAGCCGACGAAGATCTCGCCGTCAGTTAATTTGGACAAAGAATCCAATCTTTTGGGTGTGAACCACGTCAAGATTGGGTTCACCGTCAAGAATGAATTCAGAAAGTGCAAGTCTCTCACAGCCCTTGAAATCGCTAAGTTCCGGAGCGAATGCAGAAGAGGAATGATCAAGCTTGTGTCAAAGTTGATGGAGAACTCTCCCTTACACTTTAGGTTGACAAAAGCTGTAAGCTGCTTTGATCCCACAATAGCGTGCAGGGAGGCTGGTCCCAAACGATTTCATTCCTTTCTGCAGATTTTGGTGGAGAGCAATTGGATGAACGGTGTATGTGCCGATAAAGCAGAAGCGCAATACGCTTCTGTTGTAAAGAAGAACTGCAAAACAAAATTCGAAACATTCAACAAATAGGAGCAACGGCTGGATGAGTTCTGGATTAAATGTCTCAAGAACCAGAACGCAACATGCCACGAGCTGCAGAAGGCAATGGAAATCGCGCTCACTTTGTCGCACGGTCAAGCAGCTGTGGAGCGAGGATTCTCGGTGAACAATGAGTGCCTCTTCGAGAATATGAGGGAACAATCTGTAGTGATCAGAAGACTGGTATACGACGCCGTCAAGACACACGGCGGAGTCCAAGGAGTGCCTATAACAAAGTCCCTTATACACTCTGTAAGAAACTCACGAGATCGATATGCTGAAGACCTCAAAAATCGAAACGACGAGTCATCCAGGAAAAAGAATCATCTGACTAAAAGGAAGATTGTTGACGCAGAAATAAGACAGCTTAAAGAGAAGAAGGCAAAACTTGAGGGGACTATTCAAAACGCTCAGATAGAGCGAGAATCTATTACAGAACGAATCAATGCTCTCGCAGAGAGCTCCAAGTGAGTTATTCTCCAAGATCAATTCCTAAATTACAGTATTTGTTGTTAAACATGGTACTTCCTTCTAAATTATTTATTTTATTTGTCGTATTGTCTAATAATAATTAAAATGTTTCTTTAATAAAATGTTTTTAAAACAAATGAATATGATAGCGTTATTTATTTTAAACTGCTAACTCCCACAGATGTTTGAATATACATTTCAAACAATAACTTTCGTGATTAAAAAATATTTGAAAAATAAACCTAATTTAAGAAATTAAGTATTAAAATAAAGACCGGAGCTAAAATTTAGCAACACGAAAATCCGAAAAGAAAGGACTGTAAAAATGCACAAAATATTTTACGGAAAAAATCTCTTATTATTCTAAAACGAAAGACAGTAATTAAAGGTCTTTAACAACGATTAAACCGCAAGCTTTTGTATTTGAATCAAAAATAATAAAATCAGAAAAAAATGAGGAATTGAAGAGGTAAAAGACATACTTGTCCTTACTGAAAGCCAATTTTAGAGCGGGGAATATAGTAGCTGCGCTTGACACAGGTTTTCGCTCTAAAACTGGACTAATTTCGTACGAGATCAAGGTACGGATGTCCCGCTACCTGTCGCGTTACTGGTGCTGCCTTCTGTTGTCCATTTACAGGATTAGTTAAAAAGAAGTAGTAGCGAACGTTAGAGCTGTTCGGAGACGAAGATCCAATTCACCGGCAAAAAAGTAGAAAAGAAGCGAACTGGTATTGCTCTGCATGCCAGAACACTTCGTCTTTTCTATACTACAGAAAAGTCGAAGTGGTCTGGCATGAAGAGACTTGTGACATTGCTCAGTAACATATTATTCACTTGTTTTGAAGGTCAATTATACTTTTTGCCATCGATTGCATAATTTTTTATCTATGAAAGAACAACATTAAATATGAAAACTAACTTGAAGCTCGGTCTGTTTTTAACGTGTGTTACACCTTATGTCATATCAAATACAAATGTGCGGAAAAATTTTAAATAGTGGCATAAATGACTTATCTTCTGGGCCCGCAATTTTTCAAATGGCTGATCCTCAAGTGTTACCGGTACGTTTTGAATGAGAGTTATAACACCCTGTGATTTAAGAAATTCACTGCACATTCTCACACGTAACATACATCATCTTGCGTGGAAATTTACTTTGAAAGTAACGCTTCTCAAGTCACTATTCGTAATATTTTCCGGTGATCTGTTAGAAATGTAAACAATTGCGACGCAAGCACATCGAATGCACGTTAGTTGTTACGGACGTACTGCATAATCTTCGACCTAAAGCCTTTGACACTTTTCGGTGTCAGCAAACTGGTCTGTGCATTGTGTAAATTACTCATTTTCTACGCAACTAAACTTCTATTTTGGTGTTATTCTCTGATTTATGTTTCATTGCTGCAGTATTATTCAGCAGTAGTGGGCTAAAGTTCTTTGTCAGCGTATCAGGTCTTACACGTCAAACCTACAAAAATTTAACTGAAATCTAAAAGAATGAAAAATCCCGGAATTCTAAAAAATTCCCGGGTTTTTCCCGGATTTGTCCCGGATGAAAAAATTCCCGTGTTTTTCCCGGATCTCCCGGATGTCCCAGGCCGTATACATCCTGAATAAGCGATGGTGCATCTGGACAGAACAAAAACCATGTAATGATGTATTTCTTGTGTTTTATAGTGCATGCCTTGAGAATGTTTCGTAGCATAACGTACTTACAGGGTGACAATTATTGAACTATATGAGAAAAGGTAAATTAGTTACAAACTACAGCGTGCACACACTTTATTGAACATGTAAATATCACTACACGTATTTGGATTTGGGTTATGACAATTAAATAGGCCTGTCATCACTGGCGATGGTGTGGCGCAAACGAATAGCAAAATTCTGCATGACCCACTGAAGTGTCAGAACATCAATGTTGCCGATGTCCTCCTAAACGACTCAGCAATGGTTTTGGGGTTACTGCTGCACACCTTGTCTTTAATATAGCCCCACAAAAAGGAGTCGCATGTATTCAGATCCGGAGAATACGGCGGTCAATCGAGAACCCCAGGAGATCAAACACTAACCTGCTTCGATGGGATTGAGCTCTGTCTTGCATGAACCACATCTTGTCGAAATCAGTGTCACTTTGGATAATGGGGATGAAATAATCTTCCAAAACCTTCATGTACCGTTCGGTAGTCACCGTTCCATCAAGGAATATCACACCGATTATCCCGTGACTGTAGACTGCACACCACACAGCCATCCGTTGGGGGCGAAGAGACTTCTCGATCTCGAAATGCGGATTCTCAGTCCCCCAAATGCGCCAATTTTGCTTATTTTCACGTGCAAATGGCCGACAACAACAACGTTTTGCTCACCAACATTCGCACATCTTGGCCTCGTTTCTTCCATAGCATCAAGAACTCTGTAGTGCGCCGATACTTGGCCCGTCGGCATAGCCTCGCTATACAGAAAGGTGTGATTCTTGTTCAATATGACAGTGGACAGTCACGTGTGTTGATCCTTAAAGAGCTTTGCAAAACGTAGTGTTGCAGTTACTTCACCGAGGACACTGGGGGATAGTTCGTACGAAACAGTTAGCACGTCGACACTATACTTGGCAGGGTATGGAGGCCCAAATAGAACGGATGACGTCACAATGTCACGCAAGTGCGGAAAAGCAGTCCGCTCCGCCGCAAAAATTCTCTGCTTGGCCTAAGTCGTAATCGCCATGGCAACGTGTGCACATAGACTTTGCGGGACCTTTTTGGAACACTCGTTGGTTGATTGTGGTTGACTCGTACAGCAAGTTTCCTTCTGCTGTGCCAATGAACTCGCAACGTCACGTAGCACAATTCAGGTGTTGTCCTCTATTTTTTGCCTCGAAGGTTTACCTAAAGTAATAATGTCAGACTGCGGACCTCAGTTCATGTCAAATTAATTTGAAATAGTCTGTGAAAGCAATAACATACAGCATCTAAGTAGTGCTCCGTTCCATCCACAATCAAACGGCGAAGCGGAACGTTTTGTCAGAACTTTCAAGCAGCAGGTGGCCAAGCTTCGCTCCGCACACACCTGGGATCAAGCACTGCAACTGTTTCTCGCCTCCTATCGTTCGCACCCACGAGATGAACCATCGCCGGCGGAATTGCTTCACGGCTGCCGCCATCGGACCCTGCTCCACCTGCTCCTCCCTCCTCAGCATCCGGCGCCGAAGGAAGACCGCAAGTATCGCTTCCCGCCGCATGATGTCTTTTACAGGGTTTTTTGTAGCAGCAGACGGTGGGTGCGAGGCGAGATCGACGTCGACTTGGCGCTTGTATGTATCTTATTTCAGGTCCAAATTGCTTACAGCGCCGACATCAAAATCAACTTCGCCTCTGCCACGTGCACAGTGATCTTTCAGTGCCTCTTCCTCCAGATTCACGGATCCAGAGGACAGCGCGGCCACAGCAGCCGCCAGAAGGTTTCATCACGACACCGCGGGACGACCCCATGGAGACGGAGCCTTCGCCTCCTCCGCCTCCTCTCGTCCTACCGATGGAGCTGGACCCGCCCACACCGCAGCAGTCGCCGCCTTCTTCATCTGGTTCATGGCGGCAGGAGGTGGACGCGTACCCTTCTTTTCCGGGGGACGTTTCCGCCAGAGCGAAGGCCGAATGACGGGGTACGACCGGAAGCTTGGCGTCCCCTGCAGCCACAGCTGCCCACACTCCTGCCTGCCCGCCGTGGTCGCTCTCGCTATATGACGACGGTCCATCGCTTTGGAGGGAAGGAATGTTCCGGCATATCGACAAGCACCGGCACGAAGATGAACAACGCAAGAGTAGAGTAGGCTGTGAGACCACGTCAGCCAATAGCTCGCTGACTAGGACCGCACCACGACAGGGGCGGCCTCTATCCGAAGAGAATATAAGCGCCGCTCCTGCCAGCCTCGCCGGACAGTAGTAGACGCATTGTTGTAGACCCGGACCAGAAGAGCCGGCATCCTTACTGTTATACAGAGACAAGTGCCTTATATTTATTGCTTGTATGGACATTGTCTGTAGAGAAGGACATTGATTATTTGTATGTCGCCCATCGCTTGCGACAACTCGTTGTAAACCAAATTTGAGTATTGCCGATCTACTTTATTGTAATAAAAACAATTAATGAGATATGCATGAATTGTTGTATAACTATCTGAAAAAGTTGCGTCCTTTAGGCATCCTATGAAAGACGAACGGCCAGGACCCCACACAAATGTTCTAGATTTTGCCCTCATAGAACAACGGAAAAGGAAACTGAATGCAGCAGAGTCTCCTAATGTCTAAAAATCCATCACCATTTAATGCTTGATTTCAGAGCAACTTTGGCCCCATACTTTTTCAATCGTCACAAACCTCCAATGCAAATTAAAACAGTCAGAATGTCCAAGATAGACCAGAGACGTCCGGCTGTAAAACTCAGGGATACATATTCAGGTCCGTGGAGGACTAGCGTCATCTGCAATAGCGTTCCATTTTCACAGGACATTGAACTAAAACCAGTATACAGTGCAAGGCTACCAATACCAGCAGCCAAGATTGTCGGACCTCCAAAACTTGATGCAATATTTGAGCAAGCACGACAACAGAGCAACTTGTAGCAAAATTTGCATGGCACCTGAAGGCAACAATGGAGAATCTGACATTGACTGTTATGACAATAGCAGTGGGTGTAATGAATGAGCAGCTGAAGGCAGCTGTTCTATGAACGTAAACTGTATGTACTGCAGGTTCAGTTCACCGATATGGTATTAAAGATTCCTTGATTAAGAGATTGTTGTCTAATTGTGTGCAGCTTCCCCCGTCGGAGGTTCGAGTCCTCCCTCGGGCATGGGTGTCTGTTGTCCTAAGTGTAAGTTAGTTTAAGTTACACTAAGTATTAAGTAGTGTGTAAGCCTAGGGACCGATGACCTCAGCAGTTTGGTTCCATAGGAACTTACCACAAGTTTCCAAAGTTTTTTTTTTCTAATTGTGTTACAAGTAAACTCTAAACACAATATCATTTTTGTTTGTTTCTGGTACATTGTTATACTTATGAATGCATCGTAGCAAAAACAGTGTGTTTATGATACCTGTATTTCACAAGCTTAAGTGACATATTTCCATCGTAGTTTTTGTTCTCTGTGCGAACTATAGCACTTTCTGTATTTGCAAATGCATATTACGTTTTTTACTGTGCAAACGTAGCCGTACCCAATACCAAACTCCACATATACATCGCTGCATTACGATGGTGGTCACTTTCGTCTCGTTTCCCAGAAACCTGATTTTTGGACTAATGCTGTTTTTCCGAGATCCCCTTCCACTGTGGACTCAAAAAAACTTGATTTTGACGCCCCTTGTACTTCAGTTGCTCGTACTGATCCGGACACTCAGTCTCATGTACCGAATAGTATTCAAGTGGTACAGAAAAGAGCTAAGACAAGCAGTAACAACAGTAGAAGCAAAAACTTTCAACAGTAGAAGCAAAAACTTTCAGTCTCCTACCACACGGCGATCGTTACAAAGCCGTGGGAGAAAATCGTGTCCACACTGATTTTCGAGGCATGAACGGAAAAATTTTCGGTGCCGTGATGCTAGTTGCTTTCAATGTGGACATGAAGGTCGCATTCACATTATATGTACACGGGGCAGGTATGACAAGGGCGACAGCGATAATAGTGATAGAGCGCAGCGGCCACAGCTTCGCTATCAAGTATTCGAGGTGCAGGGGACGCCACTGACTCAGGTACGAGCCGAACCCAGCACTTCCACAAGGCGGAAAGCTTCCGTTGCAATACGCCAGTAGGTGAACAAACTTTTTGTTCACTGAAGACCAGGTTCTCATTCAAATGAACAAAAAATTGGAAAAGTATGGAATTCTTTGAGACAATCAAAAGACATGCACTGAAGCGTCAAAAAAACGGGTATAGGCATGCGTATTTAAATACAGAGACATGTAAACAGGCAGAATACGGCGCTGCGATCGGCAACGCCTGTATAAGGAACTGAGTGTCTGGCGCAGTTGTTAGATCGGTTACTGCAGCTACATTGGCAGGTTCTCAAGATTTGAGAAAGTTTGAACATGGTGTTACAGTCGGCGTACGAGCGATGGGACACAGCATCTGCGAGGTATCAATGAAGTGGGGATTTTCCCGGACGACCATTTCACGAGTGTACCGTGAATATCAAGAATCCGGTAAAACATCACTTCTCTGACATCGCTGCGGTCGGAAAAAGATCCTATAAGAACGGGACCAACGACGACTGAAGAGCGTCGTTCAGCATGACGGAAGTGCAACCCTTCCGCAAATTGCTGCAAATTTCAATGCTGGGCCACCACCAAGTGTCAGCGTGCAAACCATTCAATGAAACATAATCGATATGGGATTTCGGAGCCGAAGGCCCGCTCGAGTACCCTTAATGACTGCACGACACAAAGCTTTACGGCTCGCCTAGGGCCCTTCAACACCGACATTGGACTGTTGATGACTGGAAACATGTTGCCTGATTCGTTTCAAATTGTATCGAGCGAATGGACGTGTACGGGTATGGAACATCCTCACAAATCCATGGACCCTGCATGTCTGGAGTGGACTGTTCAAGCTGGTGGAGGCTCTGTAATGCTGTGAGGCGTGTGCAATTGGAGTGATATGGGACTCCTGATACGTCTGGATACAACTCTGACGCGTGATACATACGTAAGCATCCTGTCTGATCACCTGTATTCATTCATGTCCATTGTGCATTCCGATGGACTTGGGCAATTACAGCAGGATAATGCGATACCCCACACGTCCAGAATTGCTACAGTGTGTCTCCAGGAACATTCAGACATTAAACACTTCCGCTGGCTACCAAACTCCCTAGACATGAACATTATTGAGCATATCTAGGATGCCTTGCAACGAGCTGTTCAGAAGAGATCTCCACCCCCTCGTACTCTTACGGATTTATGGACAGCCCTGCAGGAGTCGTGGTATCGGTTCCCTCCAGCACTACTTCAGACATTAGTCGACTCCATGCCACATTGTGTTGCGGCACTTCTACACGATATTAGGCAGGTTTACCCGTTTCCTTGGCTCTTCAGTGTATAAAGAGTGTGTTTGGGGATTATTATTGATATTTTGAACTTTGTTTTAGATTTTCAATGCAAAAAAGAACAAAAACAATATGGCTCCCGTAATTACAGTTTGATCAAGTGCTTGCGAGTTTGAAGCACGCGGACTGCGTGCATTGTAGCCCCTCAGTTGTCTGAAATCAGAATTGGATAACGTCAGTCGATACTACATCTAATTTATGGGAGCTTGTACCTTACCACAGTGAAATAACATTAAATTTAACGATATGGTGCTAACTCGAACTCAGAGTTCGATTTTTGTGTGTTTGTTTCACTCTCTATGGCTGTAAAAAACTTGGTTAATATTAACAAGTTCCATATATTATACATATACGCACAGAAGTAAAGCGTTTACTTTTTGGGGGTCAAAGATACACGTTAATATGTTCAACCGCTTTTATTTTATGCTCCACGCAGTTTTCAAAGATCGTTTCTTGATAAAAACGTGTTTAAGGTTTAGGGATAACTTTTATATATATTATTAGTTCAATATGCATAAAAACTATATGTGATTATATATATTTGGTGAACAAAAATCTGAAGTTAGACTTTCAAAATTTGGTGTAGCCAATCCAATATGGAGGACAAAAAATTATTTTTGGCCAATTTTGACCAAAAGTTGACCAAAAAAGTGTTTTCGTTTTTTATATTTAGTCTGCAATTCGAGGACCATACGTCAACCCCCCCCCCCCCCCCCCCCCCCCCAAGAACCATGGACCTTGCCGTTGACTGGACTCGCATTCGGGAGGACGACGGTTCAATCCCGCGTTCGGCCATCCTGATTTAGGTTTTCCGTGATTTCCCTAACTCGCTACAGGCAAATGCCGGGATGGTTCCTTTGAAAGGGCACGGCCGACTTTCTTCCCTAATCCGATGAGACCGATGTCCTCGCTGTCTGGTCTCCTTCCCCAAAACCAACCAATCTTGCCGTTGGTGGGGAGGATTGCGTGCCTCAGCGATACAGATAGCCGTACCGTAGGTACAACCACAACGGAGGGGTATCTGTTGAGAGACCAGACAAACGTGTGGTTCCTGAAGAGGGGCAGCAGCCTTTTCAGTAGTAGTAGTCTGGATGATTGACTGATCTGGCCTTGTAACACTAACCAAAACGGCCTTGCTGTGCTGGTACTGCGAACCGCTGAAAGCAAGGGGAAACTACAGCCGTAATTTTTCCCGAGGGCATGCAGGTTTACTGTATGGTTAAATGACGATGGCGTCCACTTGGGTAAAATATTCCGGAAGTAAAATAGTCTGAAGTAAAATAGTCTCCCATACGGATCTCCGGGTGGGGACTACTCAGGAGGACGTCGTTACCAGGAGAGAGGAAACTGGTGTTCTACGGATCGGAGCGTGGAATGTCAGATCCCTTAATCGAGTAGGTAGGTTAGAAAATTTAAAAATGCAAATGGATAGTTTAAAATTATAAATAGTAGGAATTAGTGAAGTTCGCTGGCAGGAGGAACAAGACTTTTGGTCAGGCGAATACAAGGTTACAAATACAAAATCAAATAGGGGTAATGTAGGAGTCGGTTTAATAATGAATAAAAAAATTGGAGTGCGGGTAAGCTACTACAAACAGTGAACGCATTATTGTGGCCAAGATAGACACGAAACCCACGCCTACGACAGTAGTACAAGTTTATATGCCAACTAGCCCTGCAGATGACGAACGAATTGAAGAAATGTATGATGAAATAAAAGAAATTATTCAGATAGTGAAGGGAGACGAAAATTTAATAGTCGTGGGTGACTGTAATTCGGTAGTAGGAAAAGGGAGAGAAGGAAACGTAGTAGGTGAATATGGATTGGGGCTAATAAATCAAAGAGGAAGCCGCCTGGTAGAATTTTGCACAGAGCACAACTTAATTATAGCTAACACTTGGTTCAAGAATCATAAAAGAAGGTTGTATACATGGAAAAAGCCTGGAGATACTGACAGGTTTCAGATAGATTATACAGTATAATGGTAAGACAGAGATTTAGGAACTAGGTTTTAAATTGTAAGACATTTCCACGGGAAGATGTGGACTCTGACCACAATCTATTGGTTATGAACTGTAGATTAAAACTGAAGAAACTGCAAAAAGGTGGGAATTAAAGGAGATGGGACCTGGATAAACTGACTAAACCAGAGGTTGTACAGAGTTTCAGGGAGAGCATAAGGGAACAATTGACAACAATGGGAGAACGAAATACAGTAGAAGAAGAATGGGTAGCTTTGAGGGATGAAGTAGTGAAGGCAGCAGAGAATCAAGTAGGTAAAAAGACGAGGGCTAGTAGAAATCCTTGGGTAACAGAAGAAATATTGAACTTAATTGACGAAAGGAGGAAATATAAAAATGCAGTCAATGAAGCAGGCAAAAAGGAATACAGACGTCTCAAAAATGAGATCGACAGGAAGTGCAAAATGCCTAAGCAGGGAAGGCTAGAGGACAAATGTAAGGATGTAGAGGCTTATCTCACTAGGGGGAAGATAGATACTGCCTACAGGAAAATTAAAGAGACCTTTTGGAGAAAAGAGAACCACTTGTATGAATGTCAAGAGCTCAGATGGAAACCCAGTTCTAAGCAAAGAAGGGAAAGTAGAAAGGTGGAAGGAGTATATAGAAGGTCTATACAAGGGCGATGTACTTGAGGACAATATTATGGAAATAGAAGAGGATGTAGATGTAGATGAAGATGAAATGGGAGATACGATACTGCGTGAAGGGTTTGACAGAGCACAGAAAAACCGGAGACGAAACAAGGCCCCGGGAATAAACAACATTCCATTAAAACTACTGATGGCCTTGGGAGAGCCAGTCCTGACAAAACTCTACCATCTGGTGAGCAAAATGTATGAGACAGGCGAAATACCCTCAGACTTCAAGAAGAATATAATAATTCCAATCCCAAAGAAAGCAGGCGTTGACAGATGTGAAAATTACCGAACTATCAGTTTAATAAGTCACGGCTGCAAGATACTAACGCGAATTCTTTACAGACGAATGGAAAAACTGATAGAAGCCGACCTCGGGGAAGACCAGTTTGGATTCCGTAGAAATATAGGAACACGTGAGGCAATACTGACCCTACGACTTATTTTAGAAGCTAGATTAAGGAAAGGCAAACCTACGTTTCTAGCATTTGTAGACTTAGAGAAAGCTTTTCACAACGTTGACTGGAATACTCTCTTTCCAATTCTGAAGGTGGCAGGGGTAATATAAGGGAGCGAAAGGCTATTTACAATTTGTACAGAAGCCAGATGGCAGTTATAAGAGTCGAGGGGTATGAAAGAAAAGCAGTGGTTCGGAAGGGAGTGAGACAAGGTTGTAGCCTCTCCCCGATGTTATTCAATCTGTATATTGAGCAAGCAGTAAAGGGAAAAAAGAAAAATTCGGAATAGGTATTAAAATCCATGGAGAAGAAATAAAAACTTTGAGGTTCGCCGATGACATTGTAAGTCTGTCAGAGACAGCAAAGGACTTAGAAGAGCAGTTGAACGGAATGGATAGTGTCTTGAAAGGAGATTATAAGATGAACATCAACAAAAGCAAAACGAGGATAATGGAGTGTAGTCGAATTAAGTCGGGTGCTGCTGAGGGAATTAGGTTAGGAAATGAGACACTTAAAGTAGTAAAGGAGTTTTGCTATTTAGGGAGCAAAATAACTGATGATGGTCGAAGTAGAGAGGATATAAAATGTAGACTGGCAATGGCAAGGAAAGCGTTTCTGAAGAAGAGAAATTTGTTAACATCGAGTATAGATTTAAGTGTCCGGATGTCGTTTCTGAAAGTATTTGTATGGAGTGTAGCCATGTATGGAAGTGAAACATGGACGATAACTGGTTTGGCCAAGAAGAGAATAGAAGCTTTCGAAATGTGGTGCTACAGAAGAATGCTGAAGATTAGATGGGTAGATCACATAACTAATGAGAGGTACTGAATAGGATTGGGGAGAAGAGAAGTTTGTGGCACAACTTGACTAGAAGAAGGGATCGGTTGGTTGGACATGTTCTGGGGCATCAAGGGATCACCAATTTAGTATTGGAGGGCAGCGTGGAGGGTAAAAATCGTAGAGGGAGACCAAGAGATGAATACACTAAGCAGATTCAGAAGCATGTAGGTTGCAGTAGGTACTGGGAGATGAAGAAGCTTGCACATGATAGAGTAGCATGGAGAGCTGCATCAAACCAGTCCCAGGACTGAAGACAACAACAACAACAACGTCAACCCTTCCTCTAGCTCGAGTTGTTCCTGGAGAGAAATTCCCTTATTCTTCTTGGCTCTGAAATCCGATCTGGCTGAGCTGGTTATGCTTCTTTGGCAGCCTGCACACGTTGTTCGTCAGCTTTTTCGGCGAATCTGTTTGCATGCATTCTGAAATATAAATCATTTTGTGAACGTGCGTCAAGGCACGACAAGTTTCCTATCTGCGCCGGGGATCTCTTGCTGAATGCGTCCCACGGCGGCCGTGACAGTGCTTCGAACAATGGACTGTAGAAATTTTTGTAACGCACGGATTAGAAAACCTTTTCGTTCCAACATTCTAGACACATATACCTTTCAAAAATTCCAATAAAAAGTAGAATTTTCGTCCATTTTGAATGAGAACCTGGCCTTAGAATGGGAACATAAGACAATTAAGTTGCAGCTGGGCACTAGTGCTTCTGTTTCCCTGATAAATAAACACCCTTACTCCAAAATCGGTTGCCTAACGCTCCGGCAGCTTACTTCTATTTTGTCTGCCTACAATGGACAAGAAATTGCATTCCCAGGCGAGTGTATATTGCAGTAACGTTCCAGAGAGTGTCGAAATGTGTTTCTTTTTATGTACTCAGTACTAAAATCAGTGCAAACAGTTTTAGGTTAGATTTATTTGTTTATTCAGTGTTTGGATTCAAAATAATGTGTCAAAAATCATTTCTGACTTGTGGAGTAAGTACAAGGAACTATGTGAACCAGGTATAGGAAGGGCAAAAAGACTTCGAAGAGCACATCACTGTGAAGGACAACACATAGCCGCGTTTGTTTCGTGCACGACCTGTATCCCATGCAGTACGCGGGGAAGTTACTCAGGAATTGCAAAGACGGCCAGACAGTGGGCTTATCAAACCCATTTCTGCAAGCCAATGGGCACCACCCTTGGCCACTCTGATGAAGCCTTCAGGTGGTTTACGTCTTTGTGCTTACTTTGAGACATCAGTAGACCCACAAAGGGTTGTGAATTAGTCCGCAGCTCGTGGTCGTGCGGTAGCGTTCTCGCTTCCCACGCTCCAGTTCCGCGGTTCGATTCCCGGCGGAGGCCGGGATTTTTTCTGCCTTTTGATGAGTGGGTGTTGTGTGATGTCCTTAGGTTACTTAGGTTTAAGTAGATCTAGGGGACTGATGACCATAGATGTTAAGTCCCATAGTGCTCAGAGCCATTTTTTTTTTTTTTTTTTTTTTAGGAATTATTTTCCTCTTCCACGTCCAGAGGAATTGGTGGACAGACTGGGATAGGGCAGCTAATTTTCAAAGATAGATTTTCGAGAGGCATATGCATAGCTACCGCAGGACGAACAGTCCAAGCAATGCTTTTTGATAAACACTCACTTAGGTTTGTTCCATTTTCAAAGACTACCGTCTGGAGGTATTTCAACTCCTGCAGTTTTTCAACGGTTCAAAAAATGGTTCAAATGGCTCCGAGCACTATGGGACCTAACATCTATGGTCATCAGTCCCCTAGAACTTAGAACTACTTAAACCTAACTAACCTAAGGACATCACACAACATCCAGTCATCACGAGGCAGAGAAAATCCCTGACGCCGCCGGGAATCGAATTCAACGGTTCCTGGAAAAGTTAACAGTGGAAGTCCCACCTTGCGTTAACTACCTGGACGGTATCGTCGTCCCTGGTCGTATGCCTGCGGACCATTTAGCAAATTTAGACTGTTTGTTTCAAGTTCTTTCTGCAGCTGGCTTAAAGTGCAGCGAGGAATAATGCTTCTTCTTCCAGGAAGAACTGAACTTTTTAGGTCATGTAATAAATGCTCAAGATATACATCCAACTACATCGCACTCGGCTGCGGTTAGAGATCTGCCGGCGCTCCGTAACAATCAATCATGGCAAAGCTCACCTATTATATAAAATTTATTCCTAATGTTGCGCGAATTGCAGCTCCCCTTAACCGGCTACGCCAGAAAAATGTTTCTTTCGTGTGGTCCAAATAATGCCAAAACAAATTTCAGCACCTGAGAAAGATTCGAAGATGAATTTATTTTGATCCGGCTAAGTATGTGGCGTTAGCCGGGGATGCAGTTTCTAATGGAATCGGAGCGGTGCTCTCCCTTAAGATTGGTTCTTCTGACGGATATATTGCTTTTGCCTCGACAGTTCTTAACAAAGAGTGGTGTAACTACAGTCATCTTGAAAAAGAGGCACTCGCCATTATTTATGGTGTCACGAAATTCCACCAGTATTTGTACGGTCGGAGGTTCCATTTGGTGGCAGATCATCGGTCTTCGTTGGCCTTGTTCAATCTTGCCAAGCCTGTCCCCCTCGGAAAGCGCAAAAGTGGCAAAGCTGGGCTCTTATATAGTCTAATTATCGGTATAGGTTGTTGTACAGGCCGACTGGCCAAATTTCTAACCTGTCGGGGAAAAAAGTAAAACTGCATTAACTGTCAAAAGCATATTAACCTGTGAAACATAGTTTCTGTATATGTAATGCTACATTTTTTGTAAATATCGTATAGACAGTTTTTTGTCCCTTGTTTTTCTGTATATGAACTAGTCCAACTTGTTTTGAAACATATATTATCGGAATTAGCCAAAACGCAGAGCATATGTTCTTATAAAAATCATATTATATGAAATATTACATTTATTTTGAAGAAAAGGAGAAAGATAGAACAAATATATATAGTTTGTTAAACTCGACTCATTTGTTATCTCTCATTCTACCCTGTCATATATATAATCGTTTACAATGTGCAGTTACGTCTCCATTGCGTGTGTCCGAAGTAGGATCCCATTCACACTTCATTAAAAGTTTTCAATACTGCAGTAGGGAGATACATATCTGCCTTGTTCTTGACCTTTCTATATGAAGGGAAGAATTTGCAGTTCATTACAAGTGTCGCTGGGTTGAAATTGACGCCGACACCTAACCTCAGGTAGTCTGCTGCTGTGTTACGGTGTGGCTCCATTTGGCAGGCGAGACTTTCAGCTGCGGCGCAGCGGTGGAACCGCTGGTGACTCATTACACATTACCTGGCACAGCACACTGGACTCCGCTCGGCCTGCGCGCACTTGGCATGGTGCAAACTACCCGACAGGGCGGACGAGCATTAACTTTGCGAACAAGGAAAGGGGGGGAGAGCTCCACCTGGTTTGTTATTCGTTTAAGTAAAGACGTAAACGTTCATATTCTATTTCTGCTACACAGAACACACACTGGCGGAAAAAATAGCAACAACAACCAAAAAAAATTAATATGGAGTAATGAAATTGTGGGAATATATTTGTCTAGGCAACATATTTAAGGAATTAAAATTGCAGGATCACAGGTTAATATAAGTGCGAGATAAGCCATTGCCAATGTGAAATGCCGGTACATTAATAACCGGCCCAACGGCCAGTAAGTTTAAAGCAAAACGCACCACAGACCATAACTTCAGGTATAAGTCCAGTGTGTCCAGCACGCAGACGAGTTGGTTGCAAGTCCTCAGTTGGCCTCCTTCTAACCATCACACGGCCATCGCTGGCGCAGAGGCAGGATCAGCTTTCATCAGAAAACGCAACAGACCTCCACCCAGGCCTCCAGTTAGCTCTCCCTTGACAACACTGAAGTCGCACATGATGGTAACACATTTAGGTGATTAACGTTGCAAGATCACAGGTTAATGAAAGTGCCGGATGAGCCACTGCAAATGAGAAATGCTGGTACATTAATAACCGGTGTAACCGCCAGATGAATGCAAGTATACAAATACGCGTGCATTGTATTGTATAGGTGCCTCATGTCAGTTTCTGGGATGGCGTTCAATGCCTGTTGCACATGGTGGGTCAATACGGGCACGGTTAATGCTGTTTGTGGATGATTCTAGAGTTGTCGTCCGATGATGTCCCATATGCGCTCGATTGGAGACAGATCTGATGATCGAGCAGCCAAGGTAACATGTCGACACCCTTTAGAAAATGGTAGGTTACAACAGCGGTATGTGGGCGAGCGTTATCCTGATGGAAAACATACCCTGGAATGCTGTTTATAATGGCAGCAGAACAGGTTTAATTACAAGTTTGACGTACAAATTTGCATTCAGGGTACGTGGGACAACCACGAGAGTGCTCGTGGTGTCATACGAAATAGCACCCCCCACCATAGATCCAGGTGTAGTCCAGTTTATCTAGCACACAGGCAGGTTGGTTGCTGGCCTTCAACTGGCCTCCTCCTAACCATCATATGGGCATTAGTGGCACCGAGGCAGATTCAAATTTCGTCATAAAACACAACAGACCTCCACCTTGCCCTCCAATGAGCTCTCTCTTTGACACCACTGAAGTCACATGTGGTGATTGTTTGGGGTGAGTGAAATGCACGCTACAGGGTATCTGGCTCGGAGCTGTCCTTTATGTAACCGATTTGTAACACTGTGGTGCCAAGTGCCGCTCAGATTGCTGCTGCAGATGCAGTACGATGCGCCAGAGCCATAAGCCGAACATGATGGTCTTCCCTCTCGGTAGCTCCAAGTGTCCGTCTGGAGTCCGATCTTCTTGCGACCTTACATTCTCGTGAATATCGCTGCCAGCAATCATGTACAGTGGCCACATCCCTGACAAGTCTCTCAGCAATATCGCAGAAAGAACATGCAGATTATCGTAGCCGTATTGAAGGACCTTATTCAAACTCAGTGAGTGTTGATAATGGCGTCTTTGTCGCCTTAAAGGCATTCTTGATTAACATCAACTAACCACGCCCAGTCTCAAAGGAAACTAACGCTCACAATACTTACAACGTGTACTTAAAGCAAACCTGATTTATATCGTCATAGTGGTGGTGCCACTAGCGCCATTTTCTGCGACTGGCGCGAAATTTGAATAGACGTCATCTTTCAGATGTAGAAACACGCCTAACAACTTCCGTTTACGTCGCTGTGATTTTTTCCGTCAGTCTAGTTTTAAACCTAGGGCTGGTCAGCTCGAAAGTTAAGATAGCAGCTATTTAAACATGTGACCTGTGTAAGTTTTAAACTTAATGGCAAGTGTACCCCTAGCACAACTGTAACGTGATAAGAAATCAATGATTTTTTTTTAATTTCTCGCCATTTTACACTTAGTGAAAGTGACCTGGACGCACGTTGCACTTGTCTTCCCAGATCTACCATATTGGATACTGATGGCATAGGCTTGAGTAAATCTGATGAACATGCAGACTGCACCCTAAAGCTCAGGTCCGTCGTCTTGGATATTTTGAATTTCACACCAACAGGGCGATTCCTATCTCGAATTTTTCGAAGTTCTCGACATTTTACACTTAGGATAACTTCAATTCTTCCACAATGAAGGGTAATTAGGTTACATCTGGGGGAGGGGGGAGGGGGAGAGGAGAAATCTGTCGACAGTGAATGATCTCATATGGGGAGAGGAAGGGGTGAAATATGGTACAACGCAGACTGTACCCCAACTGTCTCAGCTACACAAGTTCAGTACAGAGCAGACATTTTAAGTTGGTTGATTTTAAATTAGAATTCAGTGTGTGGGTGAAGAAACTGTCACTACGGAAAGGAGTGGTGGAGGGGAATCATGTTTTGTATCAAGTGACTTCCCTCAATGTGGATAGTTACCTCTTTCCGAGAAAAAGTTATAGGTAGCATTTGCGATACACTGGGAACTACTTCATCATTCTATATTTAAAAAAAAAATTAGAAATAAGCAGTACCAGTTGTCTCACTGACTCATTAGTTCGTAGTTTAATAAAACACCTACAACAACTACATAATAATGAAGCACCCTAAAGGAGAGGATTAATTGAAATGAAACATCAGCGTTGTGCCAGCAGAGTTCCTACGATCACTACCATCCGTGACCTGAACAACGGCAGCCCACACTACGATACCAGGAGTAACACCGGACTTCTCCATAGGTCGCTGCCATACTCGCCGATAACGATTGTTCTACCTTTCACTGAGAACTCTAACCATTTGCATAAACGCTGCCGGTGTGTGTCTGTGTATGAAGCTACATTGACATCAGACCATGTCTTCTGGCTACTTGACTTTTTTTTTGTCAGTCAGTATAAACATCAAATACCTTTCGTCATTTTAAAAATAAAAGTGTTCAAAGCAAATTCTTTTTCATTTTAAAGTTTAGTTACGCGCTAACGTTGCTGATGGTGTGGGCAGGGAGGAGGGGGAGGGAGGTTACTAGCTAATATATGATCGAACTTAGGGGTAATGGTCTCAGTAAGGTTGGGAAACACTGCTACACAACAATAACAACTGAGTTAGTCAGTGTCATCCAGTATCATAACAACTGTCATTGCACTAACTAAACACTCTCAGATATGCTGGCAAACGCTATATAATGCACTAGTAAGTGTCTCTGCAATTCACGATGAAGCAATAATTTGTCTTGTTACCTGTCCACATACCATCTATAGACTGAAGCGCCAAAGAAACTGATATAGGTATGCGTATTCAAATACAGAGGTAAGTAAAAAGGCAGAATACGGCGCTGCGGTCGGCAACGCCTATAGAAGACAAATGTCTGCCACAGTTGTAGAATCGGTCACTGCTGCTACAATAGCAGATTATCAAGATTTAAGTGAGTTTGAGCGTGGTGTTATAGTCGGCGCACGGGCGACGGGAGACAGCATGTCCGAGGTAGTGATGAAGTGGGGATCTTCCCGAGGACCATTTCACGATTGTACCGTGAATATCAGGAATCCGGTAAAACATCAAATCTCCGACATCGCTGCGGCCGGAAAAAGATCCTGCAAGAACGGGACCAACAACGACTGAAGAGAATCGTTCAGCGTGTCAGAAGTGCAATCCTTCCTCAAATTGCTACAGATTTCAATGCTGGGCCATCAACAAGAATCAGCGTGCGAACTAACCAACGAAACCTCATCGATATGGGCTTTCGGAGCCGAAGGCCCGCTCGAGTATCCTTAATGACTGCACGACACAAAGCTTTACAGCTCGCCTGGGCCCTTCAACACCGACATTGGGCTGTTGATGGCTGGAAACATGTTGCCTGATCGGACGAGTCTCGTTTCAAATTGTATAGAGCGAATGGACGTGTACGGGTATGGAAACAACCTCATGAATCCATGGACCCTGCGTGTCAGTAGGGGACTGTTCAAGATGGTGGAGGCTCTGTAATGATGTAGGACGTTTGAAGTTGGAGTGATATGGGACTCCTGATGCTGCGAGGTGCCGGGGCTAGCAGTGTATTTAACACTAAATTCTTCTAGAATCTACATATGTAAATGATGCTCTAAGACCCCCCCCCCCCCCCGCCCCTATTCTAACTCCGACTTTTGCTGTTGCACATGGATTAAAAAGATACGCGAACTGACTGTAATCAACCCTGCAAGTGGAGTAGAAAAGAGTTTGGCGCCTGCAATAATTTAATTTGATAAATAAGTTAAATAAAGGAAGGTTTCATTAACGTAGTGAGAAATGATTGGGTTGCTCTACCGATTAACAGAATGAAAGTTCTGTCCAAAATAACAATATGATTTATTAAGACTAAACACAAAATAATAAACAAAAACACATGAAACATTTACAATATATCAAATTGGCTCAAATTGGATACTCAAATAAACGCTATGAAGGTGAAGTTGTCCCTAAACTAGATTGTGACGTTTATGACGAAGTGGTATGTGGAGCCAATTCATTGCAACTCAAATCTTAAGAGAGACACACAGCTAACCCAACATTAATTGCTGCTACATTAGTGAGAACTCAGACAATGAACAGCAAAGACAGAACAAAGTTAGAAAAGAAGAACAGGCGCGCTCTGCTGAGCTCTGATTATCGCCTAGCAAAAATGCCTGCTTTGCCGGTGCTGCGGACGTACATTACCAAGCTGTCTTCTTAGCTGCAAGGACACGATCTGGCGTACTGGAAGTGATGGCTGGTTGCTTCGACGTCCCGTCGTGGTGATGATAATGTTGCGAGTATAGCCCGAAACAAATTGTCCTGGTTTGGTTGTTCCAGACTAAAGACTTCCTATCAATAAAAATGCGCCTCTGAGGGAGACGAAGAAGGCTCGCCACACAATCACTGACGGTACAGTGATTGATTTTCACAAGCGAAGTCATACAGTAACTCCGATACAGTCAACTTTAGCCAAAACTGCCCAAGACAGACAACATAGGCCGCTTGTACGCAGAACGCTCAATTGTCAACTGTACTCGGAAAGTTACATTGAAGTCGAAACTTCAGCAACTTCGTTAAACAGTTACAATCAAATAAAAGTATATTAGTCGGCGGAAAATTCCACTCTATTGCCGGAGCACTACCATTCCACCAATGGAGATTCTTGGCGCCAATTTCTGCGCCGATTTTGCTACGTCACGGAGCTATGCCCTGAGCAAGCCAATCACAGTTACGATTTTGCAGAAAGCGCAGGAATTTGGTAATGCAGATTCGCATCATACAATCGTCTACTAATGGTTTCGTACGATACATAATATCCTGCAGCTCCTTAGAATGCAAAATTCAGTTCTGGAGCATTTAGGTTTTGACTAAAAAGTCGTATATATTGATCATCCTGTACACCTGTCGAGCACGGACGGTCTGTACAGTGTACTCTGGTGCACACGTCGACTAACATTTTTAGTTGACAAGTCTTCACCGCATAACGTGATGATACGGACCCGATCACTGGCCGCGACCAGTGGCGTCTCGGGAACAGTCTGGTGAGCGTGCTGTCGTTTTGATCACCACATTGAGGAGCAGGGGGTGGGGAGGCGTCTGAGCTTGCTTCCGGGGTTTCGTGGTTCAAGGGGAAGAAACACACAGATTCCCATTGGCAGGCAGCGTTGAGGAGGAACGCAGTTGTGGCGGTACTGAAACCATAATGTTTTGTGGCTATCATCTACTATGGTGAAAAATGTCAGTCAAACTTAACTGAATGACCACTTCCCATAATGAGTAGAACAAACTGTAAAAAACTGACTCGTTACCTCACGATGTTTTGGATAACGTGTCTGTTTTATATTTTTTCAGTTTTTAATAGCCATTCCAAAAATCTCTTTGTCACCTACATCGGTCTCTTTGACTACCATGAATGGACAATAAGTGACATGCTCTCCTAGGACCTACTGCTTTTTTCATTTTAAGAATATAGCAGTACTGAACAATCGCGAAGGTCCTTACATCATGAAACGACGTAAATTACAAGAACCACTGAAACTATTAACACGAATCGTAATAAATCAGTGTTCTTACACAGTGTTTACTTGTGAACAAGGCATTTCATCCGAGAATACGTTTTAAAAGAAAGTCTAATGTGAGCCATCACCATATTTTTTCAGTAATTTAATATTCAAATTGTGTAATTAAATTTTTATAGAAAATTTCCTGTGAAATTTGCACTGCGAGGGCATTTTCAGTTCATTCAGTCAAATAGAACATTGAAATGTAAATTCTTTTTTAAAAAAAGTTGTAAAATATACACTTTGAGAATTGGCATCTACTATTAAAACGAGTAATTTGTATATCGACAGTTGTAATAACACTTCCAGAATTAGTGTTTAAGTACTTGACAGTATTTTCCATGCCTGTAAAAGCATAATGTGAAACAAAAGTTAGGGACAAACGCATTTGTGATTTATGTTGAAGGAGACACACATTTTTTAAGAGTAATTATGAGTTTTTTAATCCTGTTGTAGTAATTTTTGGAGTTTTTTGGGGTTTTAACAACAATTTTTTGAATGTTTGACAAGTGAAGAATATAACTTCTCTCAAAAGTATAGAAAAACAGTGAAAAAACTACAGTCTTAGGCCTTTTTAATCTCGGCACCGTTTTGGCAACCATGCTTGTGGCTTTCAAAATTGTTGGAGGTACTAAGAATCGAACGTGTTCACCTGGGAAGCTGACCACTACATCACTTGAAGGGACACAAGCAATAGCTGAAACAGAAAATAGTAAGTCCACAAGTAAGGAGCCAGACATAATGTAGAATGGTACACAAGTTGTGACTCATAATATTTGTTTTTAAAGTACTCTCCACAGAAATGACTCACTTTTTCAGTCCCGTTTTGGCAACAGTTTACAACTGCAGAATTAATTATGAGAAAAAATAATAAATGGGCAGATTTACTTACGAAAAAGTCGTTTGTACATCAGTTCAGCTCTTTTTTCTTGGGGCAAGCACAATGATTTCTCTATGACGTTCTCGTAAAACAGGGGCTTCCTTTTCAGAGTCATAAGAGTTTGCTTCACTGTAGAAAATAGGCTTAAGTTACCCAGTCTTTCCTGTGACTGAGTGCTTCTTATCTACTTGTTGATTCCTTTAAGACCCGAGAAAGATCGTTCCACTGAAGATTTAGTACACAGAATTGTCAATATGAAAGTGGGTAATTTATACACTTCACTGAACCCTGAAATCAGGTTATACTCGTTCATTAATGAAACTACCTCATACACATTATTTGAAGAAAACTCGGACAAACTGTACAGTACCATGAGTTCATTTTTCAAAGCATCATACTCCCACAATAAGAGTGGACCATAAATTGACAAGAGTTGGTGTAAAAGATACTTTAGTTCGTAATTTTCGTAGTTTTGAGAGTAAAGCAGGTAAAAAACGTCCAGCTTATCGAAATAAGAGAAACTTTGTTCTATCTCAAACAGAATGCGATCAACCATTTCAAAATACAGACGACGACAGATATCCGTTTCTGTTTCATGTGAACGCAGTCTCTTCGCTCTGCGTTTGAAATTGTGTCATAGTTTTGAGTCACAGACGATTTGCAAAAAAATATAGAAAGTGTGTTTTCTGTACAATCGCAGCTGTTCTAAAATCTTCTTAAACCTCTTGCTACAACACATAACATCATTATTTTTCGTTTGCAGTATGTTATACAAGGCACCTATGTAAACCCTGAGACTTCATCACTGCATGTTGCTGAGTTATCATTGTTATACACAACACTGTCAAACAACTCTAAAAGTTCTGCTTTAACTGTGGGGACTAAGACGTTCCAACTAGGCGGGGCAAGTGATGGCAACTTTCTTTGAACAAATTCATGTAGTGAGTAAATTCTTTTAGAAGATTTTCAAGAAAATGAAGGAAGATCACTAAGAATTTCGAAAAATGTTTTACGTTCTTTTATGTTAGAGATGCTTTGTTGCAAAACCAAATTAATACATGGGCGTAGCAGTGGGTGAAGAGGGCCTTCCAGTGTCTTGACAACATCTAATTTTGCAGGTCATCAGTACAACCACTTATTTACTGATGCCCCATCAAAAGCCTGGTCCACCAACTTTTCTACAATGGAAAATTCATCAACTATGCTTTCAACATGAACAAACAAACCATTCGCGATTCTGTCTGTCCTGATATACATAAAAATCAACGGATCTCTTGTTCACATTATCTTCATGAACATAGCGCAGAACTATTGACAGTGCGATTTAGAAAATATGTCAGAAGTTTTGTTAAGTATAATATCTACAAAGTCTGCCGATTTTGTTTTCTTTTCAGTAATTCCTTGACTGTTTCAGAAATAGCTTTAATAATGTCATGTTGTATAGTTGCAGAAGATCCTAGAAATATTGTAGATGTACTCAAGTATACCTCTGACAAGGGCTCATAGCTTTCCAAACATTTATTAATTCCAGGTAATTTCCTTTGTTAAGAGAAGCATTTGACTCATTTTTTCCTCTACAATGGGAGTTCTTGTTTAGCTACATAACACACTGCATCAATGAGTCCTTTAATAATTTCCCTGTTCCTTTTGACTTGTTCGTTGTGCTGGCTAATATTATATCGATACTACTCGTTTAATAAGATGGCATCTCTGTCCTTCTCAACATATTATCTCCAAAATGAATGAATGTGGTTTTGTGATTTCTAAAGTCTTCGTTGTCCAACTAACAAGTGATTTAAATCTGAAAAGCCATGTCTATTCCAAGGCGTTTTTCCTCTGGAAAATAGCAAAAAATGGTTCAAATGACTCTCAGCACTATGGGACTTATCATCTGAGGTCATCTGTCCCCTAGAGCTTAGAACTACTTAAACCTAACTAACCTAAGGACATCACACACATCCATGCCCGAGGCAGGATTCGAACCTGCGACGTAGCGGTCGCGCGGTTCCTGACAAGCGCCTAGAACCGCTCGGTCACTCCGGTCCGCGGAAAATATCAAAGTTGTCCAACAGAAACGGTTACTTGAACAGAGACAACAGGTTAAAATTTCCGTATGCGGAACGCAAACATTCCTAGTATAATGTTCTTTTTGTCCCTATGTCCGAAACTAGCTTAGGTAATGGTGACTTTGGCGTAACTTCTTTAACTATTTCCAATTTTTCTTGAAGTGTCCCCGTGGAAAACGGTTTTTCAAGTGAGTGTTTCACAGCTATATTTTCTTCCATTGTAGTTTTGAACTGGAACAAAAGCACTAAAAACTACCGTAGTTTTGAAATAAATTCTTCACTGTAATACAGATGATTATAAAACACCCACAGTTAAAGCCACAAGCCAAGAAGTCTTTGGTAACGCGTCTTAAAACCGTAACACCCACGTGTGAAGCGTTCGGGCTGTGCGCTGCTTTCACCGCAAGCCTTCAGTGACGTCAAGTCGCACGCCCTCCCGAAAACTGAATGCGCGCGCAACCTGTCCCCTCCTGCACGCAATTTCTCAGCGGTGTGTGCGGCCTTGCCACAGATTAGAGAACGAGACTCAGCTTACGAGCTGGTGGGCGACTTTCCTCCGTCCTGCTGTTAGCCGGAGTCCGATCACAAGAGAGCTGAAGCAGAGCGCATACCTGCGAGTCTGAGCTCCTTTTCTGTCACAGGCCGCTGGTAGTCGTACTTGTCTCCAGTAAGAGCAGAACACACTGCCGTCCCCTCTCCCTCTGTTAATTATTTTCCAAACATTTCAAAACTAGAGGTATTAATAAAATGTACGAAGTTTGATAGGGCGCGCGGCGCACGCCTAGCACACATTGAATATACGCCACTGGTCGCGACATTCGTTCGTAGCATGAAGGGTGTTCACTCTACCTGTTCCATGGACGTCTCTAATGCGTCCCTACTGATGACTGACTTTCAACAGAAATGTTGCAGCCCATTCGAGTGCGGCGATCCACCAGTAGGTAGCGCTCATTGTAAATGGGTGTATGTTACGCAACGCCAGTGGTGACCTTCCAATGGGCACAGTAAAAGTCACGATAGCAACACACTTGCACGACGTATCGGGGCGATGTCAAACTTTTATTGATGTTTGTATTTCTGGACCTGAAAACCCTATGTGTGTCACTACTGGCTACCACTGACACTTTTATTGTTACCTGAAGTGGATGTCTGTGGCCGCCAACTAAATAGCTATATACTCCAACAGAACAACGCCCAGCAATCTGCCCGTGCTTCTAGCGCATACAGCCAATACCGCCCGACTCATTCGTTCCACAAGCCTACTATCTATGGAATAGTGTGGTATATTATCAGTGACTGCAGTATGGCGTTTAGTTTCAAGATATAACAGCACCTCTTTCCTCATGGCGACACGACATGTAGACTAAGTTACTACTGCCTTGGCAGTTTCTTAAAATGCTGTCTTTTCACTATTAATATTTTGTGAAATTCAGGCATTCGTATTTGTCGCAAGTATTCCTAACGAATCCTTAATGGCGTGGCGTTTTCTCTGTCGGGCAGTGTGTTTTATTTACTTCCAGCTCAGAGTAACATCACCAACGACGACAGGTGCCGTGCCAGCAACATCCTATACAGCACAACAGTACCACATAAGACCAGGAAATAGCCGTTCAGTTCTATTAGAGCATATAAAACAGGTATTGAATGCTACTACTGATACCATTTATCTTTGCGATCTCCTGGGCTACATGTTAGCTGCATACACAACCAAAGGCGGATTCAGGGGAGGGGTGGAAGAGACAGGGAAACAGAGTGCAGATAGAGGGAGGGAGGGTGGGAGAAGGAGAGAGAAGAGAGAGAATCTCGGCATAATCACAATTTTTACTTACGAGCGGCATGCAGTTGTGAGTTTAAAAATGTAAAAAGCCTGGAATTAACGGAATGTAAGTGTGGCTTGTTGTGTTATGCGCTCATTTATTTGCTTCTTGTTTATTTTTTGTCAGAATTTACGATAAAATTACAATAAAACATGACATTTCATGATTTTGTTTCAATTAAATGGGCTATTGTGTCAGTTTTACTCGCTATAGGAGTAAAGATAAAGCTTCTGATTTGTAAAAAGATTGTAAATTTTTAGGGCTGCATTCTGATATTTTCGGTAAATATTTGCTCTCTCTGGATTCTTTTCCTAGAGAGTAAAAACAGTACTGCCACCAGTTACTGTAAACAGCTTTATCTGAAGCTACACGTTTCGATTTTCCACCATCGTCAGGCTTCTTATAGTTAGTACATTTGTTGTTCTATGCACCTTGACATTTCACCAAAGTTCTATTGTTGGCAAATAGTACCTTGTGTTCTGTATGGCTTTTTAAAATCAGGAACCAACATATTTCGGTCATGGTATAGAACTCTAATCCTTGTCGAAAGACGTAGTGAGTAATCCACAACTTACCAATTTTATAAAAGTTTGTTGGCAATGCACTCTTTCGCAATGCGTTGCCCAAGGAGAAGAGCTACGTCAATTTGAAAAGTACTGAACTGTAGATCCCAAAAAGATATGCGCTAAAATCTACTATAGCATATGCTTATCTTTTATGCGCGTGGCGCAGCGAATCCGAAAGACAAAAATGATGATTGTGGGTGAATCATAAAAGACAAACATTTGTTCTCGCTGACTTTTTTGCAGATGTTTTTGCGACCTATATTGTAGTATGACATAAAATTATGTACTACATAGTGTTTAGGCAGCGTGTTGCTGCAGGCAAACTCTTCACTTTGTGTAGATTATCTTTGAACGGCTGAACAAACTTTCATCAAACACATGTGGCGACAGTTTTGATTAAACTCGCCTATAAATAAACAAAAAAACAACACTGAAATGGATGTGTTCGTGTTGGAGCTGTGACGCCATAGATAGAAAGTTGCTAGATTTACAACACCTGACTTCGTGCGGTGTTGCAGCGGAGGCGACGGCGCACATCGCAGGCTGTGATTCTCCACTATTTACTCATCATAACAATACAGTACTACTGATACGCGAGCGAAGCCGGAGGTAAAGGCTAGTTACATATACAAATAAACAGATACTGTGAATCGATGAAGAACTTTCGGAAGTGCATACAGGTAGCATTCTCTTTACGCAGCAGGATACAGCTATGCATTGAAGTTATTTGACTTCCTGACTCAGGATCATTCGAGCTCTCTGAATAGTTTGTTTTCTCGGAAGATTTAATCTCCCGTAACCATTACTGGAATTCAACATCATTTTTTGCCGCTGTAAAAATTTTATTTGTTGAAAATTAGCAGCTTCGACGGTATTTTTCCGCACATCAGATATAAAGATTTTTCATGGTAGTGTATGTGTGAGTGTGTGTGTATAATTTAAAATTAGTCTCACAAAGCCTGGTAAGGACATATTCACACTTCTGACTCTTATAGGCCTCCCGAAAAAATCTTTATACGTCCCTGTACACAAGAGAAGAGTGAGGCGGGTGCCGCCTCGGTATCTGTGCGGTCAGCGCGATGGACTGCTAACCGAAGCGACCCAGGTACGATTCCTGGCCGAATCAGAGATTTTCTCTCCTCAGGGACTGGACGTTGTGCTGTCCTTGCGTTCGTATCGTCATAATTGACATTCCACTACTAAGGTAGCAGGGGAAAACATTCCCCAGACCATAACCCTGACCTCCTCCAGCCTGGACCCTTCCGACGACTGTTACAAGGTGTTTGCTTTCAGACGTTTCACGCCAGTGAAGCATAAAACGTAATTCACTGAAAGGCCGCCTGGCGCCACTTAGTGGACGTCGGGTTGCGGTACTGGCGTGCAAATTCCAGCCTTCTCGAAGACGAACAGCAGTCAGCATGGTGCATGAACCAGGCTCCAGCTGCGGAGGTCCATATACAGATACGTTCGCTGAAAGATAGTTGAGGAGACGCTGTTGGTACTCCTTTGTTCATCTGGGCTCAACAGTCTTATGTCTATTCGCCTGTACACATCCCTGCAGCCGTCGTTTACCTCTAGCATCTATGACGCGCGGCGCATCACAGTTGCCTCCGTGCAAGTTTTGAATAGCGCCATTTTGCTATGCACGGTATACTTCAATCACGGCGGCAAGCGAACAGTTTACAAATTTAGCCTTTTAGGAAATGCTTCCACCCTTGGCCCGAAACCCAATGATCATGTCCTTTTGTACGTCAGATAAATCGCTCCGTTTCCGCAAAGTGACAACGACTGCACTGTTTGCCGCGTTCCCCCGATACGATCTATATACCCTCCTCTGCCAGCTGCCGTCTGTGAGTGATTACTACATGTTGACGTCAGATATAGGCGGTGGTCACGTTAATGTGACTGAATCGTGTATAAACATGGTTGTGGCGTAACACCAGCAGCGCCCAGTAAACAGGAAATTTTCGCAATCAAGAAACCGTTCCGTGTATTCTATGGTGTCACGATATTTGAGAAACATTAACAAAGTAGATGTAACTGTAAGAAACATATTGCCAGATTTCAGGAGTTTTAAGTCGTAGTATGGGAAGTTCACGAATTATGGAGAAATGACATACTACCAACTCACCAGAAGAAGGGAAAGATATGCTATATGCCAGGGCTTCGCAACCTTAGGGGTCCGCCGGCTCTTTCTAGGGGGTCCGCGGCCACCTTTCACCAAATCGTGTAAAATAATGAGTAAAATTATTGAATAAAAATGTGAAAATCAAATTCATCACTATCTTTTTTTTCGTGTAAAAAACATGTATACTTTTACTTCAGGTCGTAACCCCAAGCAGCCTTTGAGGTTCCTAAGTAGAATGTATACACAGTTTAGTGGCGGAAAATGCGGCTTCTGTGATCGACTGTTTAGCAACAATACGGGGGTCGTTTGTGCGGCGGCTCACGGCGCTAGATGCGCTGAAACCTTTTACGCATGCGCGGAGCGAGCTTAGTCAACCAATCACAGCGCTCGCTGGCACGTATGCGGCCCCAGGCATCATTAAATGTTAAACTTGCCTTGTCAGTGCACTACCTGTTTCATAAGTCGATTTTTGACCGGTTTATTACTTCTAACATGGATCGGTGGTTGAAGTCAGGATCATTGAAGAAGGCTGCAGTTTCTCCATCGCCTTCACAACGAGGGAAGTTTCCAGTTGAAATGAATGAGTAGGGAGGACGACCAAAGGAAGACTTTACATACATTTGAACACTTTTCTTCGGATTTCACGAAAAACCAAGCACACACACACACACACACACACACACGACTGTTAACGAAATATGCATGCTCCTTACACAACAGTAGCCAAATAGTGGAAGTGAACAGACCACAAGCGACAGCTTGTCAACAGCGAACAGTTTGGACGTGACGTTGATTGCTCTTGGAGGAAGAAAGCTCCATCGTGTGAAATTTCAATTACCATGTAATTTTAATCAGGTTATAGTGTGTTGAACAAAGGGAGTATATCCACTAGTAAGTGTCTGGATACAGTGGGAATTCAAAGCTTTCAGTTAGCATGGGTTTCGCTCTGAAATTTGATGTTACTGTGCTCTTGACTGACTCGGGGTCCGCCATGGATTTTCGACTGAAGAAGGGGTCCGCCAGCTGAAAAGGTTGGGAAGCCCTGCTATATGCCATAACAGATGCTTACAAGGTCGCTAGATGATTTGCTTCTCTGTCGTCTATTGAACTTGCTTAAATATAAAATAGTAGAATAGGTTCCAGCTCTCTGCCAAGTTTTCGGCTAAAATAAGTGATGTCTACAGTCAAGGGAAAACGTTTCGCATGCCGTATTAGCCACTGCGTGATGAGGCAACACTATGCTGTGGTGTGCTGTGGAAGGAGCCAGATGGATCTGTTCGGGTATCAGCAACCTACACAAATGAGCCAAAATATTGTGACGACCAGCTTTAAAGCGTGTTGATCCACCTTTGGAGCGCAAGACAGTCGCGATTCTGCGTGATATGAAATCGACATGTCCTCGGTAGGCTTCCAGAGGTATCAGGTGCCAGATGTCGACGCTCAAGTCACGTAGATCTCGTAAATTGCAAGCCTGTGGTTTGTGCGCGCGGACCTAGCGTCTAATAGCGTCGCAGATTAGTTCCACTGGATTTCTATCAGGCAGTTAGATGCCCAAGACATCAACGTGAGCCCACTATCATGTTCCTCAAAACCACTGTAGCAAAAATGGTTAAAATGGTTCGAAGCACTATGAGACTTAACATCTGAGGCCATTAGTCTCCTAGCCTTAGAACTACTTAAACATAAGGATATGACACACATCCATGCCCGAGACAGAATTCGAACCTGCGACCGTAGCAGCAGCACGGTTACGGACTGAAGCGCCTAGAACCGCTCGGTCACAACGGCCGGCACCGCTGTAGCAGCATTCGGCCGTGGCGGCACAGTCAGTAATCCTGTTGGAAGGTGCCATCGCTGTGCGAGGAAACATCAAGCGTTGAGGGATACAGCTGGCTCGTAATGATGTTCACGTAGTCCATAGTTGCCATGGCGCCTTCTATTACTACCTCAGGTCCCAAGGAAGCCCTGGTGGATGTCTCCCATAGCGCAATACTATCCGCTGCGGCCTGTGTTCGTGGCGCGGTGCATATTTCGAGCATCCGTTCACCTAGATGTTAGTGTCTCCAGACACGACCATCGAGCTGGTGTGACAAGAATAACAGGAAACGTTATTCTTCCGACCAAGCGCCATGCTTCAATTGATTTTCGGTCCAATCTCCATTATGCGGCGCCCACTGCAATCTCAATCTTGACGATTTTAGGTCAACATGGAAACACGTGGGGGGGGGGGGAGGGGGGGGGGGGCGTCTGCTGTGGTGACTCATGTTCAAGACCGCCTGAGTCAGCAGCTGTAGTGGTAGACCGCTTTAGAGAGATCTTGCACAGCATCGTTAATAACTTTCCTGATCATGCCGTTGTAATAGGGGGTGACTTCAATCTATATCTGTATAGGTTGGGATACTCATGATATCAAACCTGGTGCCAGAGACAGACTTCGTGTGTCATTATTCTGAATGCCTTTTACGAAAATTACTTCGAGCAAATAAATAGAGAACAAACTCGTGAAGGTGACGTCTTAGACCTCCTAGCAAAAAAAAAAAAAAAAAAAGTAGTCAACATCGAATATTCAGTGCTGAGAACGAAGATGTGGAACACAAAACGGAAAAAATTTAAAAGCATTGTTCAATATGCCTAAGACAACTGTTTAGAGAAAGGCCTTAAGGGATGGAAAACATCCACCGTGGTTTAATTGCCGTGTCAGAAAACTCCAAGAAAGACAGTTCAGCAGACCTTCGTCACAGATTCGAGAGAAGTCGAGAAGTCAAAACCTACCTACCTAAAAAAAGCTGAACAAAACGAAAATGAGCGTAAGGAGAGCCATGAGAGAAACTTTTAGTGGCTCTGAAAGTAAAATTTTGTCAACCGATTTGACTAAAAATCCTAAGAGGTTTTGGTCTTACGTAAAACCAGTAAGCGGTTCGAAATCATCTGTTCACTCACTCAGTGACCATATTGGTATCGGAAGATAACAGAGAGAAGACCGAAATACTGAAGACGGTCTCCCGAAATCGTTTCACCGCAGAAGATCGTAACAGGGACCCTCCTTTCAATCATCGTACTAACCTCTAACTGGGAGATATTGAGATAAACGATCGCGGAATAAAAAAGCAACTACATTCGCTTAATAGTGTAAAGGCATCAGGACCAAATGAGATACCTGTAAGATTCTCTAAACAATATGTGAAAGAACTTGCTCCCCTTCTAGCAGAAGTTCATCGTAGTTCGCTGGAGCAATGAAGGGTACGCAAAGACTGGAAAAATCGCAAGTCATTCCCGTTTTCAAGAAGGGTCGTAGGACAGATGCATATAATTATAGGCTTATATCGTTGACGTCAGTCTGTTGTTGAATTATGGAACACATTTTATGCTCAAGAATTATGCATTTTTGGAGAACGAAAATCTCTTCTATAAAACTCAACTTGGATTCCGCAAACAGAGATACTGCGAAACTCAGCTCGCTCTGTCCCTCCTCCATGAGATCCACAGCGCCGTAGACGACGGCGCTCAAGTTGATGCTGTGTTCCTCGACTTCAGGAAGGCATCTGACACCGTCCCGCACTGCCATTTAATGAAAAAATACGACTTTACCGAGTATCGGACCAGATTTGCGACTGGGTTCAATAATTCTTTGCACATGGAACTCAACGCGTCGATCTTAACGAAACAAAATCGTCAGATATAAAAAGTGCCAGTAGGAAGTGTGATAGGACTGCCACTCTTTAAAATGTATACAGACGATCTAGTAGAATGCGTCTGAAGCTCTTTAAGACTGACCGCAGATGATGCGATTGTCTATAAGAAAGTAACAACACCAGAAGACAACATCGATTTGCGAAATGACCTTCAAAGGGTTGATGGATGGTGCAGGCTGTGGCAGTTGACCCTGAACGTAAATAAATGTAACATATTGCGCATACATAGGAAAATAAATCCACTACTGTACAACTACACTCTAGATGATAAATTGCTGGAAACAGTGCGCCTGCTTAGCTGGATGGTAGCGTGCTTGCATCTAATGCAAGCGGGCCCGGGTTCGATTCCGGGCTGGCTTGGAGATTTTCTCCGCTCGTGGACTGGATGTTGTGTTGTCCTCATAATAATTTCGTCCTCATCACTGGCAGGCAAGTCACCCAACGTGGCGTCGACTGAAATAAGACTTGCACTTGACGTCCGAACTTCCCCGTATGGGGCCTCCCGGCCAACAATGCCATACACTGATTTCATATTTTTTGCTGGAAATAGTAACCACCATAAAATATCGAGGAGTAACTATCCAAAGCGACATTAAATGGAATGACCACAATAAAACAAGTAGTAGATGCCAGACTGAGATTCATAGGAAGGATCTTAAGGAAGTCCACGAAAGAAAAGGCTTATAAAGAGCTTGTTCGACCGATTCTTGACTACTGTACGTCAATCTGGGACCCTTATAAGGTAGGACTGGTGAAGTAGATAGAGAAGAACTAAAGAAGAGCGGCTCTTTCGTCACGGGATCGTATTTCGGCGCGAGAGTGTTACAGAGATGATCAACAAACTCCACTGGCAGACGTCACAAGAGAGGCGTTGTGCATCACGAAGAGGATTACTATAGAAACTTCGAGGCGGTACTTTCTGGGAATAGTCGGAAAACTCATTACTTTCTGCCACATACATCTTACAAAATGACCACGACGAGAACATTCGAGAAATAATACAAAGGTTTACCAACAATAATTCTTCCCAGGCGCCAGGGAAGGTTCGTAGTGACAGCAGTACCCTCTGCTACACACCGTCATGTGGCCTGTGGAGTACTGACGTAGAGCTAGAGTGTGCGCTGAGCGGTGTGCTCCGGAACTCTTGTTCCTGCACCAGCACTGTATTCTGTCAGATCTACCACACATCGCTGCCTATCCTGCTCTACATAGTGGGAGAGCCTCCGGCCTTGTCGTGGACATCCAAAACACCTTGTCGCCTACTGGTATTTTAACCGTTCTTCAACAACTTTCCATAGACGCTCACGACACTAGCATGCGTTCAGTTGACCAGCTTCGCCGTTTTCGAAATGCTCGTTCACAGGTGCTGAGCCATAACTATACGTCCTTTGTCAGGGTAGCTTATGTCAGTGCATTTCCTCATTTGCGAACCGTATCTTCACTAGAATAATCCTTTTCTGATCCACTCCTATACTTTCCTTACCGCCTCACGTGTCCGCTACTCACCAGGCAGCATTCCGCGGCCGTGGCGCGTACGTCTCAGTACGTGGCTCTACAGGTCTCACGAACGCCAGCAGCTGTATCTCGTGGGGAGCGAGAAACTATTTCACACGAGTTTAGTAATTCTTAATTGCTCGTTTAAATACATGTAAGCTCTCGACAGCACACGATGCAGTTAAGACCTTTAGTGGATACCTTTCCAATAACATATTGATTTCCCCTCGGCCCTGCACGGAGCCGAGCGTTGACGAAGTATGGCGGTAAAGCTGACTAGTGTGACGTCACAATTTCGTTGCGGTGGGGGGGGGGGGGGGGGGGGTGGCACATTCAGCTCGTGGTGGGCAATTTTCATAATACTATGGCTCATCAGTGCGTGGATTACGGAAAACTAAGTATGATCTTCTACAGTCCGTATTATTCTCCTGTCAGGAGAAAGATTATTAAAGAACGAGGAAATCTGAAGACCTGACCATATTGCACTTCCAGTAATTTCAGATGCATAGCGGTAACAGACACATAGTTCATCTGATTGGGTTCAATACGGCGGTTAAGGTTCTATACATCGGTTCAGAGTATCAGTGAAAGATGGATACACAGTACATTCTACAATGAAGGGCCAAAGAAACTGGTATAGGCATGCGTATTCCAGTACAGAGATATGTAAACCGGCAGAATACGATCGGAAACGCCTATATAAGACAACAAGTGTCTGGTGCAGTTGTTAGATCGGTTATTGCTGCTGCAATGAGAAGCTATTAAGATTTAAGTGAATCTGAACCTGGTGGTACAGTCGGCGCACGAGCGATGGGACACAGCGTCTCCGAGGTGGCGATGAAGTGGGGTTTTCCCCGTACGACAATTTCACGAGAGTACGTGAATATCAGCTTTACGCCTCGCCTGTGCTCTTCAACGCCGGCATTGGACTGTTGATGACTGGAAACATGTTGCGTGGTCGGACGAGTCTCGTTTCAAATTGTCTCGAGTGGATGGACGTGTACGGATATGGAGATAAACTCATGAATCCAAGGACCCTGCATGTCAGGAAGGGACTGATCAAGCTGGTGGAGGCTCTGTAATGGTGTGGGGCGTGTGCAGTTGGAGTGATATGGGACCACTGATATGTCTAGATACGACTCTGACAGATGATGCGTAACTAAGCATCTTGTCTGATCACATGCATCTATTAATGTCCATTGTGCATTCCAACGGACTTGGTCAATTCCAGTAGGGCAATGCGACACCCCACACGTCCAGAATTGCTACAGAGTGGCTCCAGGAACACTCTTCTGAGTTTAATCTCGTCCGCTGGCCACCAAACTTCCCAGACATGAACATTATTAAACAGAGAACCGACTCGTGGAGATAACATCTTGGACCTACTGATAACAAACAGACCCGAACTTTTCGACTCTGTAAGCGCAGAACAGGGAATCAGTAATCATAAGGCCGTTGCAGCAACCCTGAATATGAAAGTAAATAGGAATATAAAAAAAGGGAGGAAGGTTTATCTGTTTAGCAAGAGTAATAGAAGGCAGATTTCAGACTACCTAACAGATCAAAACGAACATTTCTGTTCCGACACTGACAATGTTGAGTGTTTATGGAAAAAGTTCAAGGCAATCGTAAAATGCGTTTTAGACAGGTACGTGCCGAGTAAAACTGTGAGGGACGGGAAAAACCCACCGTGGTTCAACAACAAAGTAAGGAAACTACTGCGAAAGCAAAGAGAGCTTCACTGCAAGTTTAAACGCAGCCAAAACCTCTCAGACAAACAGAAGCTAAACGATGTCAAAGTTAGCGTAAGAAGGGCTATGCGTGAAGCGTTCAGTGAATTCGAATGTAAAATTCTATGTACCGACCTGACAGAAAATCCTAGGAAGTTCTGGTCGTACGTTAAATCAGTAAGTGGTTCGAAACAGCATATCCAGACACTCCGGGATGATGATGGCATAGAAACAGAGGATGACACGCGTAAAGGTGAAATACTAAACACCTTTTTCCAAAGCTGTTTCACAGAGGAAGACCGCACTGCAGTTCCTTCTCTAAATCCTCGCACAAACGAAAAAATGGCTGACATCGAAATAAGTGTCCAAGGAATAGAAAAGCAACTGGAATCACTCAACAGAGGAAAGTCCACTGGGCCTGACGGGATACCAATTCGATTCTACACAGAGTACGCGAAAGAACTTGCCCCCCTTCTAACAGCCGTGTACCGCAAGTCTCTAGAGGAACGGAAGGTTCCAAATGATTGGAAAAGAGCACAGGTAGTCCCAGTCTTCAAGAAGGGTCGTCGAGCAGATGCGCAAAACTATAGGCCTATATCTCTGACGTCGATCTGTTGTAGAATTTTAGAACATGTTTTTTGCTCGAGTATCATGTCGTTTTTGGAAACACAGAATCTACTACGTAGGAATCAACATGGATTCCGGAAACAGCGATCGTGTGAGACCCAACTCGCTTTATTTGTTCATGAGACCCAGAAAATATTAGATACAGGCACCCAGGTAGATGCTATTTTCCTTGACTTCCGGAAGGCGTTCGATACAGTTCCGCACTGTCGCCTGATAAACAAAGTAAGAGCCTACGGAATATCAGACCAGCTGTGTGGCTGGATTGAAGAGTTTTTAGCAAACAGAACACAGCATGTTGTTATCAATGGAGAGACGTCTACAGACGTTAAAGTAACTTCTGGCGTGCCACAGGGGAGTGTTATGGGACAATTGCTTTTCACAATATATATAAATGACCTAGTAGATAGTGTCGGAAGTTCCATGCGGCTTTTCGCGGATGATGCTGTAATATACAGAGAAGTTGCAGCATTAGAAAATTGTAGGGAAATGCAGGAAGATCTGCAGCGGATAGGCACTTGGTGCAGGGAGTGGCAACTGACCCTTAACATAGACAAATGTAATGTATTGCGAATACATAGAAAGAAGGATCCTTTATTGTATGATTATATGATAGCAGAACAAACACTGGTAGCAGTTACTTCTGTAAAATATCTGGGAGTATGCGTGCGGAACGATTTGAAGTGGAATGATCATATAAAATTAATTGTTGGTAAGGCGGGTACCAGGTTGAGATTCATTGGGAGAGTCCTTAGAAAATGTAGTCCATCAACAAAAGAGGTGGCTTACAAAACACTCGTTCGACCTATACTTGAGTATTGCGCATCAGTGTGCGATCCGTACCAGATCGGGTTGACGGACGAGATAGAGAAGATCCAAAGAAGAGCGGCGCGTTTCGTCACAGGGTTATTTGGTAACCATTATAGCGTTACGGAGAAGTTTAGCAAACTCAAGTGGCAGACTTTGCAAGAGAGGCGCTCTGCATCGCGGTGCAGCTTGCTGTCCAGGTTTCGAGACGGAGCGTTTCTGGATGAGGTATCGAATATATTGCTTCCCCCTACTTATACCTCCCGAGGAGATCACGAATGTAAAATTAGAGAGATTAGAGCGCGCACGGAGGCTTTCAGACAGTCGTTCTTCCCGCGAACTATACGCGACTGGAACAGGAAAGGGAGGTAATGACAATGGCACGTAAAGTGCCCTCCGCCACACACCGTTGGGTGGCTTGCGGAGTATAAATGTAGATGTAGATGTATCTGGGATGCCTTGCATCGTGCTGTTCAGAAGAGGTCTCCACCCACACGTACTCTTACTGATTTATGGACAGCCCTGCAGGATTCATGGTGTCAATTCCCTCCAGTACTACTTCAGACGTTAGTCGAGTCCATGCCACGTCATGTTGTGGCACTTCTGCATGCTCGCGGGGGCCCTACACAATATTAGGCAAGTGTACCAGATTCTTTTGCTCTTTAGTGTATGATCTCTAAAGTTACCTCGTAACTGCACAAATATAGATCAGACAGTGACTCCGAGCGAAAGAAAGTAAGGAGGATTACGATTTAGGTTCCGTCCAAGCCGGGGATTTGAACCGTTCTTTTCCCGATTACTTTCGCCCACTACATAGTAGGAAATGTTGTCATTGCGGTCTTCAACCCGAAGACTGGTGCGATGCTGCTGTCCAAGCTAGTCTTCCTGGGCAAGCATCTTCATCTCTGAATAACTGCCACAACCTATATTCGTTCGCACTTGCGTACCGTATTCATGCCTACGTCTCCCTTTGCATTTTTTATCACCCGCACTTCCCTCCATTCCCATTTTGACTATTCCTTGATGTCACAGGACGCGTACTAACAACCAATCCCTTCGTTTACTCAAGTTTACCACAATTTTCTTTTTTCGCAGTTTCATTCAGTATCTTCACATTAGTTATACGACATGTCCGTCTAATTACAGCGTTCTTCTGTGGCACCAGACAGAACATGGACATCACGACTGAGGGCAATCACCACATCACGCAGAGTTGCTTCCTCGTAAAAATTGCGTCAGCACTAAGATGGTGTCATTTGGTTTAAATTCACTGAAATGAGTGGGTCGATGGATACGAACGCAACGAAGATGCAGTAACATGACTTTATATGAGTGAAACCGACGAGAAACTGACAGCCTAATGGAACAAAAATGGTTAAGGCGACTGACTGCTCACAAAATGCAACAATTGCGGGTTTGCAGGCTGGTAAAATTTTTTTTATTAATCGCAACATGCTTCTATTGATGTAGCCTACAGTTACAGTGATCAGATGTACATTTGTACAAGAGCAGAGGAATGAAGGAGGGGGAGGAGGAGGAGGAGAGGAGACAAGTTACAATCATTATCTCAACACATAATCCTTCTTTTTATTTGACGTTGTAGAAAGACGCATACCGTGACCGCAGAAATTGAAAAACGCAACGCTGCAGAGAACCACGCTTCACTAAACAACCATATTGATGAACACCGACGTACATGTGAGGCGGGTCATATACTACTGGCCGTTAAAATTGCTACACCACGAAGATGACGTGCTACAGACGCGAAATTTAACTGACAGGAAGAAGATGCTCTGATATCCAAATGATTACCTTTTCAGAGCATTCACACAAGGTTGGCGCCGGTGGCGACACCTACAACTTGCCGACATGAGGAAAGTTTCCAACCGATTTCTCATACACAAACAGCAGTTGACCGGCTTCGCCTGGTGAAACGCTGTGATGCCTCGTGTAAGGAGGAGAAATGCGTACCATCACGTTTCCAGCTTTGATAAAGGTCGGATTGTAGCCTATCGCGATTGCGGTTTATCGTATCGCAACATTGCTGCTCGCGTTGGTCGGGATCCAATGACTGTTAGCAGAATATGGAATCGGTGGGTTCAGGAGGGTAATAAGGAATGCCGTGCTGGATCCAACGGCCTCGCATCATTAGCAGTCGAGATGACAGGCATCTTATCCGCATGGCTGTAACGGATCGTCCAGCCACGTCTCGATCTCTGAGTCAACAGATGGGGACGTTTGCAAGACAACCACCATCTGCACGAACAGTTCGACGACGCAAAACGTCATTTTTTCGGACGAATCCAGGTTCTGTTTACAGCATCATGATGGTCGCATCCGTGTTTGGCGACTTCGCGGTGAACGCACATTGGAAGCGTGTATTCGTCATCGCCATACTGGCGTGTCATCCGGCATGATGGTATGGGGTGCCATTGGTTGCACGTCTTGGTCACCTCTTGTTCGTATTGACGACACTCTGGACAGTGGACGTTACATTTCAGATGTGTTACGACCCGTGGCTCTACCCTTCATTCGATCCCTGCAAAACCCTACATTTCAGCATGATAATGCACGACCGCATGTTGCAGGTCCTGTACGGGCCTTTCTGGATACAGAAAATGTTCGACTGCTGCCCTGGCCAGCACATTCTCCAGATCTCTCACCAATTGAAAACGTCTGGTCAATGGTGGCCGAGCAACTGGCTCGTCACAATACGCCAGTCACTACTCTTGATGAACTGTGGTATCGTGTTGAAGCTGCATGGGCAGCTGTACCTGTACACGCCATCCAACCTCTGTTTGACTCAATGCCCAGGCGTATCAATGCCGTTATTACGGCCAGAGGTGGTTGTTCTGGGTACTGCTTTCTCAGGATGTATGCACCCAAATTGCGTGAAAATGTAATCACATGCCAGTTCTAGTATAATATATTTGTCCAATGAATACCCGTTTATGATCTGCATTTCTTTTTGGTGTAGTAATTTTAATGGCCAGTAGTGTATATCCTCTTCAAACGTTGTGCAATGAAGGTATGGGACCTTACTTTAATGACAGTTCCGTGTTCGTAAAACAAAATATATAGTCTCACAATTACACTGAATTTGTCAAATTATGACTGTCATTTTCACGATTTTTATTTGTCTCTTACGGGCCTACTGCTCTCTCCTTAAACCATGATGCACAAGTATTTTGTTCATATACCTGTTACAGCCTGAAAAAATTGTTATCTATGAGATTTCACTGCAATAGATGACTTTGGTCACCCTAATTTCAATATATTTTGATATGTATGTTTAAATAAAAGTGCTTATTTCTTGTGACGATTACTAAGTTCTCTAAATTCAGGCGAAAGACTTTTTCACAAAAAGTACCGTAATGTTTGCTGCCGCTGTACTTCATATTTTTCATCTAGATTTTGCAAGAGTTAATTTAAACCATAATTTCAACTTCACAAATAAAATTTAGTCTGACATGAGCATTACAGAAAGGGTGCTTCGATTAACACGATCTCACTGGCTACGAAACTCTCTGCTAGAAACTCTCTTTTAATGTGGTATGCTCGTACCTAATACATTCGTGTATCAGTTCTAACATCTCCAAATTTTTGACGTTCTTAAATTTATGTTCATATTCTCTAGTGCCCTAGCGATTAACTGGAGACCAAACTGTTGAACTATGTAGCGAATAAGCTATTTTATTCACGTGGCGATTAGAAATGTGCCGCAGGAATTCGCTGTGAATTATAAGACACGTTTCTAAGCTGATGGTCGCAATAGAGATTATTTCTTCAGTGCAGAACGGAAGTAGACCCGCTCTGAAATCCTCGTATTTCCGATTCGTACTAAAATTAATAGGAAACAGTGTTTCCCCTTCTCCATCATGCGATACACAACAATTCATAAAAGAGAAAAAAATTAGCCTCTTCGCTTAGAGAAATCTGTGTATTCCACAGAGAGAGAAAAAAAGAATTTCGTGCGGAAGAAAGATAAGCTATATACGATGTAGTGGGACACCAGTAATATAATGGTGACAGCATAACTACCACGTACTGATACCGTATATATCTGAGGAATAGAAATATTTGTCAACGAACGAGAACTGGTATAAAGCTGGTACCCGAAGTTTTAAAAAAGGTCCAAAAATGTGAAAGCTGCCTCGTAATATTTTGCACTAACTATCCTAGAGACCAGAACAGTGTTTTTACTGCGTTTTCAATAATAGTGCATCCATCCTCAATTAAATTTTGAGCTGTAACTAACTTAACAAATACGGCACTGTAGCATTCGCATTATTTCAATTGACTTTACGAAATCTTCCTGAAACTTTTGTCTTTTGTGAGAAATAGACATACAAACTATTGTGGATTTGCTAGGCTTGATTTTATTAATCTGTATCGCCGTCTGAGATTATGATTGTAGTTCTCCTTACTGAAGACATTATTATAGTTGGAACAGAATAGTTCACCGAGCTTTAGTAAAGTACTAGACTGCAGAAAAATCATCTTTAAAATGTCTGTTACTCTTCTCGGTCAGAAGGCTGAGACTATCGAAAGCCTTACTGAATCATCTTTAGGAAGTCTTCTACGGCGCGGAGATCCTGTCACCGCTGCAGCTGCCGAAAGCCGAAGAACAGCTTAAGCAATGGTGCCATGAGGAACATAGGAGCAATGTATATGTCCCTACCTCACTTGCTGCAATGAAATAGTTACCATTACAAAACAAATATACCTTATTTGGCTACAGGGACAATGCTCGAAATCATGGATTTCCAAGGAAACAGTAGGTGCGCCGAATTACGGTTTGCATCAGCAGACTCGGACTACCATTAGGGAGTTTGTGTATGCCGTGTTATGTTGGCAGCGCGGAGCAGCACTGTGCGTGCGCCGAGGAAGTGTATTGAGTCGATAACTGCGGTGGAGAGGTGGGCTGTGCGTTGTGTGGTCTGTGCTGTGTTTACATTTCGTTGTGTTTCTTTCACGCGTTGTTTAATGATGTTCAGATTGAATCATTTGAATTCAGTGAAAATCGTATCAGTTATATCTATAGTTCGATAGAAAGGAGTGTTCGTCGATGATGGCCCTTATGATCCATGTGAGTATAGTTAACGAATTTTTATATGGATTGCTGATGAATAAACGAAGTATGGAGAGCATTACACTGCCAAAAGTTGCGGTAATGTACACGGCGTCTTTCAAATGCTAATTCTTGCTTATGGGCGTTCCCAGTCACAGTGGATACTTTACGCTTTTTAATTAATTTAGGCTGTCAGGACCGCCGGAATATTCCATCGGTAGAAAATACATGCCGTATCAAATGTTATATTGCATGTTTACTACATGCTTTGCTGTTTGAAATGTGCCTATGATTCAAAGTTGTCTTAGGAACGTTGCATGTAGTTATAGCAGATTTAGGGTCTACAGCAAGATTTAAAATTGATAAGAAATGCCCACTGTACCTAATACTGTGTGTTTTATCTGCTAGAAATTACTAAAAAGACAGGGAATGTGAGCCTTCACAACATCAGGATCTCAGCTGTTATAGTGGATAACCAATGCCAGTCATGAATCAGTGCTGTGAAGCAATGTGTGATGAACATGATGGAGACTTTAGTAGTTGAGACATATTGTAACTAGAATAATAGGCGTACAATATTTTTCATAAGCAGGATGTAAGGCGCCAACACTTTAAAAACATATTACTGTTATATATTCTGTATGCTTATTTAACAGCTGCTAAAACTTCTCATAGACCTATAATTGGGCATGGATTTCATTAATTTTCTCCCGCAAGTTGAAATCGTACGAGACTTTCTGACGTTGACGATGTTTGAGTTTACATTTGGTTTGAAGCTCCATTCATATTATTGTCAGCCGCTCATCACCTGAAACGTGTCGCTTGTTCATTGTGTTATAGATCAAACTTACATAAGAGATTCTTGAATTGCATTTGAAAAACAAAACAAGAGAGTCACACTTCCCCCTCCCCTAAAGTATCTCGCACATCCAAGCTACAGTGGTGTACGACAGTATCATTTGATTTCTGTCTCAATATTTTAGATATTACTGATTGTTGGAAAAATCGGTAGTGTGAGAGACAGAATACAATGAAATATGTGACATCTGGACGTCTTGTAGTGGTATTCATTTTCTATTGGGACCAGATTTTGTTCACAGAAGAATGTATTATCATAATGAAATTTGTTAATTTCCAAGACTTGTGATAGTACACTAATATTTTCATGTATTTTCCAACCCATCTGGCACTGAGTTTTATGTTTTTCTATCCGTTCTTGGTAATATTTGCAATGGCATGGAGGAATAGCAAATAGACATAATGTAGTATGCCGTATACAATCTCATGTGCTCACTGTCTTAAACGACCGGTTTCGGATGTCTAGTATCAGTTTTTCAAGTGAAGCAACCACTTTGTCAATATACATGTGAGATTGTGGACTCTGTATTATAACCATTGTCGTCTGGATTATGCTTCAAGCATCAGTTATTATCATGACAATTACACAATATGCTTTTTGTGCTAGTGCACCTGAGCTAGCAAGAACATATCGTTCATTATTAGCGGTCATGGCACTAACCGGTCGCATAAACACCATAACATTATAATTTATCATAATACAATAACTTTAGTATGTACTCAGTTAATTGTTGATTGGCTTATATATGTTGTTCAAACTTTGTAAACCTTTGTAAGAAGGAAGTACAGGGATACAACGTTGGAAAAAATAGTCTACAGGGCTTGTCCTGGCATTTCATATATTTTACTTATAACGTTTAATTACCAAAGACACTATTCTGTGAAGTCGCTTGGTGCGTTTTAAATTACGTATGGGAATTTTGTATATGGCTTTCAAGCGAAGGAAATCAGTGACAGTAATGAAGCATCAATAGTTTCACCCTTCTGTTTTCTCTCTGTGCTAACAGTGCTTGCCTTTTGCCATGTTTCGGACAGGATTGTGACTTATCGGGTGGGCGTAGTACTCACGGTTCGGTCCCAAATCTGTCACCTCAGATACAAAAATTCTTGATCTGAAATTGTTACCCAATGTGTGCTTCGAAAGCAGCGGGGTGTTCCGCTATACGATGCACGTGCGAAACGGCTGGTGCTTGGGGGACAAGAGGCGGTTTTGAGCAGCACCCGCCATCCATCGGCAAGGCCGCGAAGCTTACCCGTATCCCTCTCTTCTGGTGGTGCCTGCTCTCCTGAGCGGTCGCCGCTACACACCACGCTTGGAAAGCGGCCGCGAAGAGGACCTACAATGAACATCGGAACTTGGTTGCCGAATATTGGTGTCCGGAAAACCTTACCGAGATTAAAATGTTGACTCATGAAAACAAAATCAATAAGCAACTTTTGTAAATTTATTGTGCCGTATTGAACTTATCTTGCAATACTTTTCCTCACAATATCTCTTCAACTGTTCCCTGTGTTTTTTCTTCTGTTCTTCTGAAGATTATGTAGTTTGCATAGAGGCTTTTCGGGATATTTGAAGAGCGCCGGAGCAAAACCCGATATATCCACTTTTGCCGTATTCGCGTGTTTGAGCTGTAGGGGGGAGATACGGGAGTAATAATACATGCTGCCACAAAATAATTTTCAGCACAACGCGACATCAAGTGTTTTATGGTGTGTTTCTTCTTTTTATAGCTTGTGGAGCCATTTAGAGATCACTATTTGTTACTTTCTGTATTAACAGCAAATGCGAATTTATCGGATTTTGTTCCGGCGCTCTTCATTTGTGATTACTGATTATAGTTCGAAATTTTGTCCTGTCTAGAAACATTTCTTCAAGAATGTCAGTTTCCTTTAGATCATTATGAAATTCTTTTGACCCGTTGGTTTGCTTCTTCGCGGATATAGCTAAATTCGAAATTTTCTGTGATACCTTGATGTTATTTTTTCTACTTCAGTGACCATAAAATTGTAATCGCCGTTTCCTATTGTAACTGTGATCACTTTTCTGTAACTTGAATTTTTTTCCTTTGGTTCATTATTAATTCCGATACTATTTTCACGTTTTGATCCTGAATTTTTTATTGTCTGTTATTGTCGACGACGGCATATCATTAGCACATGCTAGGCAATGAAAGTGCATTTTCTCTTGGAGACATCGACTAATAGTTATGTTTGCTCTGGGATTTTGACTTGAGCTAATAACTTATTCTCAGACTGCTATGAAACTTTATATGGATAATCCCTTTCTTCCGCCGTGCTGATCTCGAATGCCGCGGAAAGTTCGGGATTGATGTTGTCAATTAGGCTTTGATCAGTTGCGTAGCTTTCAAACAAAAAAAGTTAAATTCCGTTAATGCGTTAAACAGTGCCTGTCTGGATACAAAATCTGAAGCCAACACATGTGATTAGTTTTTCAAATTTGAGAGATGGTTTTGCGATTGTGGATTTGTTCTACACGCGATCTGCTTTTTCGTAATTTTGGCTGGTGTTCTGCAATAGTGGTATGTAGCTTCTGTTCTAACCTGTTAAGATCGCTAGAGAGGATGATGTAGCCAACAGAGTTTAGGGAGATTGCTATGTAGTTCATATCTGATTTTTCTTTCTTGTGGATTGAACGTATCTATGCTCCTTTCTGTTCTTTATGTAGGCTATTTTCTCATTTCGCCAGCTGTAATATTACCTCAAGGCTTTTAAACAACTTTGTCATCATCTCTTTTCAACATTTTCACAATTATTATTGTCTTCTACTGGTGCTTTGTTGCTCCATTTTTTACTTCCACTGATTAGCAAAATTTGAAAGTAGCTTGTTGCGAGGAGTCGCAGTTTTCTTTGTTGTTTGTTCTCAGTTTTTCATCGGGACACCTGAGGCATAGGCTGGGCTCTTCAAAATTATGAGCTTCGCCATAAAATTCCTTTTAGGTTTTGATGTTATTTGTTGTGAAGCTCTGATCAATTTATGTTAGTCTCTTGTGATCGTATGTAAATATTTCTCCTCTGAAGCTTAAGATGATGATTTTTTTTAAAGGTAATTACTGCCAATTGATTTCCGATTGGAGTGTGTTCCATGGTAACCTCGTTTTCAATCTTTTATCTATCACTCTGTCACATGTCACCCAAACGCTGACGTTTTCTTTTGAGAAGTCATCCCGGTCACGTAATGTCAGGGAGGCTAATTTTTAGTTTAAGGACTTTAGGCCTCACTTCTTGCTGTTCTGATTGATATCATTTTGCATTCATCAGACTGAATCCTTTCTTTTGCGGAATTAGTATGGGTAACCATGAGGTTTTAACTCTCACCACGAAAGAAAATCAAATTGGTGGTGGCGTCACATAGACACTAGAGCTGCGCGGTTCGGTAGTTTTGGTGCAGTACATAAATAACGTAGTAAATGCTAGGATTACCGGTTGCATTGGTAGGAAAAGAAACATAAATGAATGTGTGAGAGAAAGTGGGATCCGACGAATTCTTTGCCTTTTTGTTTTGCACACAATTAGGACAGCATATCGTTCGGTTCCGTACAAAATATGAATTGCATTTTATAAGCAATAAAAATTAGCTGATAACATATAATTATTGTTGTTATTTTGTACTCAATAGAACGTTCATCATGATGAAAGGCGAGTATCCAGCTATTACTGATCAGTGCGAATTTTTTTTATCATTAACAGAAACATGTTATATACAAGCTCGACGTGGTATTGAAGCGATGTTTGTTATGTTTCTGTATTGGGTTATTTAATTTTGACGTTTTTTGAGGAAACTGCGTGTTGTGCCACTTTATAATAAATCTGTATTTTTTGTTTTGTTTTTACAAACAACATCCCTTTGTTTCATGGCACAAATCAACAATTTTCTTAAAAAAATGAATTACACATGGCCAGTTTCAGTTTTGCTATAGGTACTGTTTATTTTTGCTATAGGTACTGTTTATTTTTAAGTAACGGACAGGATGGTAATTATGTAGAACAAAAATGTTGCGTAGGTTACGCGGCCCTTTATACGTTCTCACTCAATTTCTAGACGGTTCACCGCTTCCGGTTTCTAAGGTAATCAGTAAGACTAGTAGGAATACTACCGTAGTGGACGCATACTTACGATACTCTACGCCACTGGTCCCCAAAGTGCAGCCCGAATCATGTATTTGTGAGGCCCAAGGTTATCAGTCGTATTTTATAGTAATATACGTAGCATCTAATAGCCTAATAAAAAAACGTCAACTTCAGTTAAGAGCTTCTTAAGGGAGAGTTTCTCCGGCTCAGTAACAAACAAAAACACTTAAAAACATTAATATTTTAGGATGACCCTAATTTTATTTGCCGTTAGTGAATTCGGCCGCTTGCCTTAGCGACATAGGGGTGAGTAATGCGGCCACTGCGGGGCTGTAGGGTGAGAGAGGAAATGTTGTGTTTGTGTTCCAGTACCGATTAGTCACACTGAAGCGCCAAAGAAACTGGTACAGGTGTGCGTATTCAAATACAGGCAGAATACGGCGCTGCGCTCGCCAACGCCAAAATAAGACAATTGTCTGGCGCAGTTGTTATATCTGTTTCTGCTGCTACAATGACAAGTTATCAAGATTTAAGTAAGTTTGGACGTGGTGTTATAGTCGTCGCACGAGCGATTGGGCACAGCGTCTGCGAGGTGGCGATGAAGTGGGAATTTTCTCGTAGACCATTGCACGAGTGTAACGTGAATATCAGGAATCTGATAAAACATCAAATCTCCGACATCGCTGCGGCCGGAAAAAGTACCTGCAAGAACGGGACCGACGACGATGTAAGGGGTCATTGTTGGCAACTGGAATAAAATAATAAATGGATCCTTTTACCGACCTCCAAATTCTGATGACACAGTTGTTGAAAGATTCAAAGAAAACTTGAGTTTGATTTCAAACACGTACCCGACTCATACGATAACAGTTGGTGTGACTTTAATTTACCCTCGATATGTTGGCGAAAATACATGTCTAGTTCCGGAGGTACGCATAAAATATCATCCGAAATTTTGGTAATCGCATTCTCTGAAAATTACTTCGAGCAGTTAGTTCATGAGCCCACGAGAATAGTAAACGGTTGTGAAAACGCACTTGACCTCTTAGCAACAAATAATCCTAAGTTAATAACGAGCACCAAAACGGATTCAGGGGTTAGTGAACACAGGGTTGTCGTGGCAAAATTGAATATTGCAATCCCCAAATTCTCGAAAAAATAAGCGAAAAATATACCTGTTCAAAAAAGCAGATAAAAATTCACTTGACGGTTTCCTGAGAGACAATCTCCACTCATTCCAAATTAATAATACAAGTGTAGACCAGATGTGGCTTAAATTCAAAGAAATAGTAGCGGCAGCAATTGAGAGATTTATACCAAATAAATTAACAAACGACGAAGCTGATCCTCCTTGGTACACAAAACGGGTTAAAACACTGTTGTAGAAACAATGAAACAAACATGCCAAATTTAAACAAACGCAAAATCCCCAAGATTGGCGATCTTTTACAGAAGCTCGAAATTAGCGCGGACTTCAATGCGAGATGCTTATAACAGTTTCCACAACGAAACTTTGTCTCGAAACGTGGCTGAAAATCCAAAGAGACTCTGGTCGTAAGTGAAGTGTGTTAGCGGCAAGAAACAATCAATGCCTTCTCTGCGCGATAGCAATGGAGATACTATCGAAGACAGTGCTGCCAAAGCAGAGTTACTAAACACAGCCTTCCGAAATGCCTTCACAAAAGAAGATGAAGTAAATATTCCAGAATTCGAATCCAGAACAGCTGCCAACATGAATAGCGTAAAAGTACATATACTCGGAGTTGTGAAATAACTCAAATCACGTAATAAAAGCAAGTCTTCCGGTCCAGAACGTATACCAATTAGGTTCCATTCGGACTATTCTGATGCATTAGCTCCATACTTAGCAATCTTATTCAACCGTTCGCTCGACGAAAGATCCGTACCCAAAGACTGGAAAGTTGCACAGGTCACATCAATATTCAAGAAAGGTAGTAGGAGTAATCCACTAAATTACAGGCCCATATCGTTAACGTCGATATGCAGCAGGATTTTGGAACATATATTGTGTTCGAACATTATGAATTACCTGGAAGAAAACGGTCTATTGACACACAGTCAACATGGGTTTAGAAAACATCGTTCCTGTGAAACACAACTAGCTCTTTATTCACATGAAGTGTTGAGTGCTATTGACAAGGGATTTCAGATCAATTCCGTATTTCTGGATTTCCGGAAGGCTTTTGACACGGTACCACACAAGCGGCTCGTAGTGAAATTGCGTGCTTATGGAATATCGTCTCAGTTACGTGACTGGATCTGTGATTTCCTGTCAGGGAGGTCACAGTTCGTAGTAACTGACGGAAACTCATCGAGTAAAACAGAAGTGATTTCTGGCGTTCCCCAACGTAGTGTTATAGGCCCTTTGCTCTTCCTTATCTATATAAACGATTTGGGAGACAATCTGAGCAGCCGTTTTCGGTTGTTTGCAGATGACGCTGTCGTTCATCGATTAATGAAGTCATCAGAAGATCAAAACAAACTGCAGAACGATTTAGAAAAGATATCTGAATGGTGCGAAAAGTGGCAGTTGACCCTAAATAACGAAAAGTGTGAGGTCATCCACATGAGTGCTAAAAGGAACTCGTTAAACTTCGGTTACACGATAATTCAGTCAAATCTAAAAGCCGTAAATTCAACGAAATACCTAGGTATTACAATTACGAACAACTTAAATTGAAAGGAACACACAGAAAATGTTGTGGGGAAGGCTAACTAAAGACTGCGTTTTATTGGCAGGACACTTAGAAAAGGTAACAGACCTACTAAGGAGACTGCCTACACTACGCTTGTCCGTCCTCTTTTAGAATACTGCTGTGTAGTGTGGGATCCTTACCAGATAGGACTGACGCAGTAAATCGAAAAAGTCCAAAGAAAGGCAGCACGTTTTGTATTATCGCGAAATATGGGGGAGAGTGTCACAGAAATGATACAGGATTTGGGCTGGACATCATTGAAAGAAAGGCGTTTTTCGTTGCGACGTAATCTTCTCACGAAATTCCAATCACCAACTTTCTCCTCCGAATACGAAAATATTTTGTTGACACCGATCTACATAAAGAGGAACGATCGCCACGATAAAATAAGGGAAATCAGAACTCGTACGGAAAGATGTGTGTTCATTCTTTCCGCTCACTATACGAGATTAGAATAACAGAGAATTGTGAAGGTGGTTCGATGAACCCTCTGCCAGGCACTCAAATGTGATTTGCAGAGTATAGATGTAGATGTAGAATCGTTCAGCGTGACAGAAGTGCAACCCTTCCGCATAATGCTGCTGATTTCAATTCTGTGCCATCAACAGCCTTGCTACGTGCTGTTCAGAAGAGATCTCCAGAACCTCGTACTATTACGATTTATGGACAGCCCTGCAGGATTCATCGTGCCAATTCTGTCAAACACTGCTTCAGACATTAGTCGAGCCCATGGCACGTCGTGTTGCGGCACTTCTGCGTGCTCGCGGGGGTCCTGCACGATATTAAGCTGGTATTCCAGTTTCTTTGGTTTTTCAGTGTAATAACGTATAAATTTGGAACGGAAATAACATGGATTCCTGAATGGATACTATAAAGACGGTCATCTCAAATGCGGTACACATAGGATGTTTCCGTGATGATATTACGAACGTTCATTGATGATGGAGAAGGGTAGTCGTATCAATCTGGCGTAAGGGACCCTTGTCCGGAAACGATAGAGTCGAAAGCTATAAGCGAAAATCGCTCTGATACCTCTCACATTGGAATACATTTACCACGACTGTTGTTACTAAGATTGTAGGGTGGACAACTTTCAGTAGTGTTAGTATGGGAGAACAATAAGAAAAGAAATGTCTAATAAACATGGGCTCTAAACCGCATACCCTTAGAGATATGGTCAGTTGTTCAGTAGAAAAGATGTTGCGCAGAAGCTCCTGCGGTTTAGAGCCCATGTTTGCTGAACATTTTGTTCTTGTTTTGGTCCATACTACCACCTCTGAACGTTGCCTACCCAACAATCTAAACAACAATAATACCGGTACACCTATTACACTGTAATAGGCATCAGAACAACTATCACTTGTGACCTTCGACTTCGTTTCCGGACCAGGGTTTCTTACCTCAGATTGATGGATTTACCCTTCTGCTCATGCCTAAAAGTTTGTAACATCATCACGGAATCAAATTTTTATTTGCAGCGAGGAATATAAAATCAAATTACGGCTGTTGTAATACAACGCAATGGGTATAAAAAATGTTGTGTCTAGGAAGCCTGCATACTCGGTTCGCTAGGCAATCAAACATACAACTCGTATTAATGAGTTTTATTACAATAATACAATACTTAACTTTGAAGGATGTGTCGCAAGCATGGGACGACATACTAAATAATCAGTCTTCTTCAGAATAGACAAATACAAGTCTGTGCTACACAGAGATTCCTAACGAGGTGGGTAAGACTGACGCTGCTATCGAAATGGTGTCCGGACAGTTGCCACGCCGGACATTTGCCACGATTCTACCTGCTCCGAAGAGTTGGGTCCCTTGTCTCTCCCCCCCCCCCTCCTCCTCCTCCTCCACCTCCTCCACCTCCACCTCACCCGCCCGTCCAGTTTGCTTTCGAAGTTCCTAACGTGACCATCAGTATGGAAGTTATTACAACGAACAAGGGCAGGCCTCTTGCTCGTTACAAAGGTTACGCGCATCTTAAACAGAGGGAATCTAAAGAAGGTGTTGTTACATGGATGTGCTTACGCCGAAAAGCGGATCATTGCAAGGGAAAGATGCTTTCGAGGAACGGAGAAGTGTTGAACGTATTAGAACATCTCTGTGGACCACCTGATGATACGGCTCTGAAATTGAGAAAGCAAGTGGAAAGGGCGAAGAGAAGGTCTCGAGAAGAAACTACACAGTTATCGGAGATATACGCGGATGAAATGGGAAATCTACAAAATAAAGTTTATGACCTAGTTACAGTGATACCTAATTCAGAATCTATGAAGAGAACCATGATTCGTCGATGGAGTCAAGAGCGGGGGAACCAACAAGGGCCTAAGAACTCTTATGAAATTGATCTTCATGAAGATCTATTAAAAATGGGAAGACGATATAGTAGAGGTGAGAATAATGATTTTTGGTGGAAGCAAAGGAAAAAGTTTAAAAACAGGTTCCCATTTTTTTTATGGATGGAACATTTAAGAGATGCAGCAAGCAGTTTGCACAGATCTATACCATACACGTAGACTTAGGAGACCCGATTAAAGAAACAAACATTCTTCCTACTGTATTTGCACTGCTACCTAATAAGAAGAAAGACACATATGTTCATCTGTTTCGTCTGCTAAAACAGGCAGTCCCTGAGTGGTGTCCTAAACAAGTAAAGGTCGACTTTGAGGCAGCTGCGATATCGGCCATTCATCAAGTTTTTCCCACAACTGAAAAAAATGGATTCTATTTCCATATGAAGAAGAGTTTGTGGAGAAGAATTCGAGTTCTCGGTCTAACTGAGGAGTACCGCTAGAACGAGGATTTAAGGCTTCACGTCAGCATGTGTGCAGTGGTGGCAGTTGTAAAACCGCAGGACGTAAGCAATGGATGGATTGAGATTCATGCAGAAGCTCCTGATAACGGAATGTTCTCTCAATTTTTTGACTACTTTGTGGATAACTGGCTAGAGAATGAGGATATCGCAATAGAAATGTGGGACTGTTACGGAGAAAGGCACCGAACGAGGAATGCTGTTGAAGGGTGGCACAACAAAATAAATAGTATTATTGGTAACCCTCACCCTAGAATCAACTATTTGGTGGAGTACTTGAATAAGGAAGCAGAGCTTACAAACTGCATGTACATGAAATTGGAAATGAATCTTGAAGGTAAGAAGAGGAAGAAGAAGTACTTGAAGCTGGACGACAGGATAGAGAGAATCGTAAAGAATTATGAAGAGACTGGCAACATTAGGCCTTGCTTGAAAGCCATTGCCCATAATTCAAACTGGACTAAAATACGTTAAAAATAATGTATTAAAAAACTATGAAGACCACTGAGTCCTCGCAGATTAATGAGATAATATTATTAATACATTGAAACGGCATTATCGGAGCTAATAGTAAGTTGTAATAGTAAATAGTGTACATTAGTTCAGCGTGTTTAGGCTGATTTTTACACACGCCAGAATGGTAAATGGTTATTTATCATTTTCACGGTCCAAAGCCTGTGCAAAGTGCGATGCGAATCAGCTTTTAATGTAAAGAAATAAAAAGTGTTTCAAGCCTCAGAAAAGTATGCCTATTGTTGTCACGTTAAGATAACTTTTTTCTACCTTCCAATATTATGGCCATACTATTAAATAATTGCGAGTTCTTAAATAATTTTCTGAAGCTTCAGAATCGCAACTATCACCTAAAACATCATGGTTTGTTAAATTGATAGTATGTGCTTTTGTAAAAGAAAATGGGAACTGAACCTTTGAATTGCACCTAAAATTGACATCCCAAAACTGATCTGATCCTAAGGTTGACAATTTTGGCACCTCGAATATTTATTTAATTTTATCTGCAAACATTTATAGTAGATGTAAATCTACTTAAGTACATTTAGATATAGTCCTTTAAAAATTAAAATTTCTTACTAAATTGTTGATTATCTTTAAACAGGTCAGTAAAAGCAAGGAGCTTACTACTGAAAATTGTTACTAAAGAACATCAGAAACAAATATATTAGACCTACTTTTCTTATACATTAGAGACTTTTTGAAAAGATATTTGATCATTTCCTCTGTCACTGACAGTGTAATTTCAGTTGCTTTGCAACACCAGGGATATCTACTTCTAAATTATGTTTGCAGCTGTTCTCGTTTCGAATTCTGGAATATTTACTTCGTCCCCTTTGGCGGAGGAATTTCGGAAAATGCATTTACTAACTCCACTTTAGTGGCACTGTCATCAGTAACATTACCGTCGCTGTCGCGCAGTAAAGGTACTTACTGAGCCTTTCCGCTGGTTTACTTAACATGGGACCAGTATGTCTTTGGATTTTCCGCCACATTTCTAGAGCGAGTTTCGTTGTGGAAACTATTAAATGCATCTCGCATTGAAATCCGCACCAAATTTCGAGCCTCAGTAAAACTTCACCAATTTTGGGGATTTTGCTTTCGTCTAAATTATACATGCCTTTTGCGGTGCTCCTGCAACAGCTTTCTGTTGTGTTTTGTGTACCAAGGGGGATCAGTTCCGTCTCTTATTAATTTATTTGATATGAATATCTTGAGTGCTGTTGATGCTAATCTTTGAACTTAAGCCACATATGGTCTTCATTTACATAGTTTGGAAGGATTGGAGACTATCTCTTAGAAAGACGTCACCCGAATTTTTAGCTGCTTTTATAAATAGATATATTTCGCGTTTTGTTTTGGTGGATTTCTTTGTTACGGAAGTGAGCCTCGCTGCGACTGCGTGTTCACTAATCCCTGTATCCGTCGTGATGCTCAGGATTATTTGTTGCTAAGAGGCCAAGTGTGTTTTCGTAACCATTTACAATTTGAATGGCCTCGTCAACTAATTGTTAAAAATAATTTTAAAAAAAGCATTTAGAACAATTACGGAAGTTGTTTTATATTTACAATAGGGTATGAAAATGTATTTTTGTCAACATACGGAAGGTAGATTGAAGTAACTGCCAACTATAATTGTATGAGTAGGGTACCTAATTGTTATGAGACTCAAGTTTTCTTTGAACTGTTCAGCAGCTGTTTCATCTGAGCCAGGGGGTCGGTAAAAGGAGCCAGTTATTAATTTATTCCGGTTGTCGAATATAACCTCTGCCCATACTAAGTCACAGGAACTATCTGCTTCAAAGTCGATTGTGAGCTTACATTATTTTTCCTTAAGTTGTCCTTCTTGTTTCTGTTGCAATGCAGATAATTACAATTACGGATTTTCCCTCCAGAACTTTAGATGCTTTCTCTGTGACCCTGTAAATACCGGAGCTAAACAATGTAGAACAAAAACGGACGTTACAAGCGTAGCATTCTGTATTACTTCATTTCCTTATTTCTAACATTTTAAAATTGTAAGTCGACTTTAGATGACATGTCAATCATAGATGTTCTTATCTCTGTTTAATGAACGTGTTTTCAGTTATGTTTTGAACATTGTCCCGCTACACTTTATTAACTAATGTTTTTAGAGAGTAAGTTAATATGGAGTATGTTGTTCTTCTTTTCAAACATTCACATACCCATTTATTCTTTCCCTGTTGTCTTTTGGGTATGCAGTTGTAGTAATTAAAGTAGGCAGAAATGCAGTGATCAAAAAGAAATGATTAGCGTACATTCACATTCTCGTTACATCGTTCCTTTCTTGTTGCTCCCATGCCAATGGACTGTTTCTATCGCAATCAGTAAGCGTGAAAGGAAGCTACCGTACAGACAGAGGAATCTATATTTATACTTGGCAGAAATAATTACATACTGACATAATCGTCGGTATTGCTTTCGTTTCCCAAAAGTTATAAATATTTCGATTTCGGAAAAGAAGCTCTGTATTTGGCCAAGATGTCGAAGAAGAAGGTCCCTTACGTACTGGTTGTATCGAGTAAGATGTGGAGACGGCGGTCTGAAAGCGGAAAGAGGTAGTCGGGGAAGGGCGTCCCTTACCTGAGGGATCGCTACTCAAGCTACCTGGCGAAGGGGCAAGTGTGGCAAATGTCCGGCATTCATCGAAATGGGTCCCACCAGTAGGGCGCGGCGCTTATTTCCTCTTCACCTAGAGGCCGCTGCCGCCGCGTTGTCGTCCTGGATGGGAGGTCGGTCAGTGTGCGATTGACTGACTTCTTCTCACAGCCTTCTCACCCCTGTCATTCCCGACTGGCGTGTTGGCGCTGACTTCACGCCGTAACAAGAAAAATGACATTCAAGACATTTGGTGAATATTTATGATTGTGTCTCATATTGCATAATGAATTTAAATATAATCACTGTTATTAATCAATTAATCATCCGCTCACACAGACAACACAGCACTTCGTCAAGACTTTACTTACAGTGTCAGAACTTTGGGATCGCTGAGGATGGCAGTAATCTGAAACAGACCAGTAAACACGAATTTTTCCGAATGGTGCAGACTTCTAATGATCAGTACTTGATGGCCTGCGGTCAACTTATCAAGGCCTTACTTGTCTAGTGTATTGGGGGCTCATAATGTACTAATTTTTGTACGTTACGATATATGCGGCCCGAGGTGCCGCCGCACAATGTCAGTATTGACTCTTCAACCAAAAAAAGTTTGACGAAACTGGTCTACGCTCTACGGTAATGCTATAACTCTAATAGACATCCTTCAGTTAGACGCGGTTTTCCCAAAGATGATGACTTGGCAGCTACCTTGGTAGCAGAAGTCATTGAGTGCCATTCCAGGAGAATAAAGGGGGGGGGGGCTTAAGGCAAAATTTGTAGCCTAAAGAAGCAACGGGCGTGACTGTATTGTGCAGAGTGAGTTGGCGTGTTGTGCAGCAAAAGCACCACATTCAATATCTTCCTGCGACGCTCCGCCTGGACTTGCTTTGCCCCTTTCCCTCGGGATCATTTTGCTACATCGAGCACTTGTCCACGGTTATTAGGTAGCTAACGATGGCCTCTGGTTTGGAGTGACGGAGCTGCAATATTTCCGCTGCTGCCTCTGTTCGGGCAGTTGTGGAATCCAGCTGGCGGCGACCATTGTCATGTTCAAAATGTAGTGTAAGATACTGAAAACGGATTTGTGATTGATTTTTCACTTTTTCCCCCACTATCGCCTCAACTATGATAGCCGGTCTTTGAGCACCAGGGCCTCCATTCCTCTTGATATTTCCGGTTCTCAACAGAGGGACAGTCTGCCACTTCATTCTTCGGCATTAAGGCTTATTTAACTACACTAGAAGCGTCTGTGCCACCTGCCCATTGTCCCAATTCACGGCACGTTTTCGCCTTGTCTTCCACCAACTTAGCAGGGGTTGTTGCAGCGTTGTTCTCCATCAAACGCAGAAAACGAATTATCGCACGACACACCACTTTACCAAAGGGCTGCTCCATTTTGGTTTCGCTCCTCTACGCTTCGTGCCACGGTTTTGTGGCTCGAAGGTTTCAGTGTGTACCAAGGCTGCAGATTTGTATCTGTAAAGAAGCAAGTAATTACGTAACTTTATTTTTGCGAGGTGATAATTAAAACTTTGACTACCCTTCGTAGCTGATGATCTGAGTTATATATATATATATATATATATATATATATATATATATATATATATATATAGAATACGCAATATTTCTTTTTGGTTGCGTATGGTAACTTTCAAATGATCTATTCTAAATTATTCTTAATGGTGATTAGAGAGCACCAGTAAATGTGTTGGCATTTGCTTTAGACAAAAGAATAGACATATTAATAAATTTTTCGACATTTTGAATGTTCTTTTGCGTGCTTGGCATGGGCGTCTGCAGAAATTTATCTAAAAGGGTGCCACAAAATTGTCATTTTTCATACAAGTGACTTGGTCAGTTTCGAGACGTACAACGCCATGAGAACTAAATTTTATAGGTGACAAAAATAAACTTATTATATCCCAGAGAATTGATGGACATCATTACAACGAGGAAGCGCCGTGACAAATACAGTATTCCGAAATTACCGTCACAAACGTCTAGGACTTGAACAGGAACGCATGTCCAGAAACGTGCCGTTTCCGTTCTGTGATGGTTTCAATAAAGATGTTTAACTCGTCCACTTCCGCTCGAGTACAGTACAATTATTATGTACCAATTCGAAAGGAAACATAACGAAACAACCATTTAGCACTTAAACACGTAATGTTTGTGTTAATACAAAAAAATGTGCATAAGTGATAAGTGGATGTTTCGTTATGGTTCCTTTCGAATTGTTACCTAGTAATCCTACCGCGCCGCGCCTAATGAAATTCCTGAAGTAGAAGTGGATGAGTTGAACATCTGAACTGAAACCGTCGTAGAACGGAAACGGTACATTTTCGGACTTGGATTCCTATTGAAATTATTGTGTACTCACTCCTCTCTACAAGTTGTAGAAGTTTGTGACGGGAATTTCCGGACACCCTGTATGTATGAAAAGGCCGCGCTCAGAGTCACGGTTGGGATGGGGGAGGGGGGGGGGGGGGGTCCTTGGTGTTCGGTTCCGGCTCACAGGAACTCTGCAACGTATACCTGCTCAGCACAGGAACTCCGCAACTTGGCAAAAGCCGTCCTGTCCACCAATACATGAACCTGCCATCTAACCTGGAGAATCGTGTTTTCCACATGGTCATCAGTAAGCCACTGACACAAAGTGTAGCAATTTTATTACATTTTACCACAAAATGTACAAAACGTAGAACATTCTCCTGCATTTCGAGACTGAAAGAAAGGTGGCGAAAGAAAGTATGTGACAACGAGCTTCAGTTGCTAATACTTACATTCAGAAAATATTTGAAATTGAAGAAAACATTTAAATTTTGTATGAAACATTCTTCAAAAAGTGCAAACTGCTTTCACCATTTTGCAATTGCGCAATTTTTTTCTGGATGAATATTTATCTCTGATTTTACTGTCCGTTTTTAGTAAGGAACCACACTCGACACTGTTCAGCCAAATTACAAAAATGTAAATGTTAGAGTGATTGGATTCAAAGAAAGAGTTAAAGCGAGAATGAAAGCTCTTGCATGCGTTTGTCGTTCTCCAAAGCGCAGAGGACTGTTCTGCCCCAGTAGGTGAGAAAGATGTAATTTCCTCACCAATATAACTTTCCAGCAGTATATACTGACGAGCCGAAACATTGTGAGCACCTGCTTAATAACTTGTTGGTCCGTCCTTGGAACGCAATACGTCGCCGATTTGCGTGTCATAGATTCGTCATATTGTTTATTGGTTTGTGGAGGCATGTCGCACCAAATGTCCACACACAAGTCGTGTAATTTCCTTAAACAGAGGGCCGCTGATTTGTGTGCTCGGCGATGACGCCCGATAGTGACCCAAACGGGTTCGACTGGATTCGCATCGAGAGAATTTCCTGGCCAAGACATCAACGTGACTACACGATCATACTCCTCAAACCACTGTAGCATAGTTCTGGCTTTGAGACACCGATAATTATCCTGCTGGAAGATATCTTCGCCAGCGGTGAAGACATCAAGCATGAAGGGGTGCAGGGGGGTCCACAGCTGTCAGCGTGTCTTCGATTATTACCCCATGTCCCATGCTAGCGCAGCAGGATGTCCCCCAAAGCATAATACTGTTTCCACCAGCCTGCGTCCTTGGCGCGCTGCACTTTCGAGCCGCCGTTCACCCCGGTGTCATCGATGATGGCGTTTGTAGAGACGACCAGCGACCTGGTGTAGCAAAAATGTGATTCGCCCGAAGTGCGGACACTTTGCCATTGATCGACGGTCGTCTCCCGACGATCCCGTGCCAAATGCAGTCTTAATTGACGATGTCGTTGGGTCAACATGTGAACACGTAGGGGTGTTCTGGTGCGGAACATGTTCAACAATGTACGATGAACGGTGTGCTCCGAAACGCCTACGCGTGCACCAGCATTGTGCTCTTTCAGCAGAGATGCCACAGGTCGCCATCTATCCTGCTTTACAGGGCAGGCAAGCCTCCAAATCCCTCCTGTGAAGAGTCGTGGACGTCCAGCCACTTCTCGCCCAGTGGTACTTTCACAGTCATTCTACCACTTTTCATATATGTTCACTGCAGTAGCACGTGAACATTGAACCAACTACGCCGTTTTCGAGATATTCGTTTACAGGCTGTGGGTAATAATAATAATAATAATAATAATAATAATAATAATGACCCGAAAGTCCCTAAATGCAATATAACATATACTGTACAGTTAAAAGGAAGTCACGCTTGATCAAGGTCCGCGTCACTGTCCATTTTTGACCAGACATAACGTCTGAGAATAGAAAGAAATAATAATAATAATAATAATAATAATAATAATAATAAATAAAACACCACCACATAACAAACCTGACATCATACTCACCAATAAAAAGAAGAAATTAACACAACTAATCGAAATATCCATACCCAATACAACAAATGAAAACAGGAGAAAAAATTGAAAAATACATCCAACTGGCTGAGGAAGTCAAGGACATGTGGCATCAGGATAAAGTTGAAATTATACCAATTATACTATCAACTACAGGAGTCATACCACACAATATCCACCAGTACATCAATGCAATACAGCTACATCCAAACTTATATATACAATTACAGAAATCCGTAATTATTGATACATGTTCAATTACCCGAAAGTTCCTAAATGCAATATAACATATATCGTACAGTTAAAAGGAAGTCACGCTTGATCAAGGTCCACGTCACTTTCCATTTTTAACCAGACCTAAGGTCTGAGAAAGGAAAGAAGATGATGATAATAATAATAATAATAATAACAGCGATGGAAAAAACAGATGCCTATAAATATCTAGGATACAGACAAAAAATAGGAATAGATAATACAAATATTAAAGAAGAACTAAAAGAAAAATATAGACAAAGGCTAACAAAAATACTGAAAACAGAATTGACAGCAAGAAACAAGACAAAAGCTATAAATACTTATGCTATGCCAGTATTGACCTACTCATTTGGAGTAGTGAAATGGAGTGACACAGACCTAGAAGCACTCAATACACTTACACGATCACAATGCCACAAATATAGAAGCATCACATACATTCAGCAACAGAAGGATTCACATTAAGCAGAAAGGAAGGTGGAAGGGGATTTATAGATATAAAAAACCTACATTATGGACAGGTAGACAATTTAAGAAAATTCTTTCTAGAACGAGCAGAAACTAGCAAAATACACAGAGCAATCACTCATATAAATACATCCGCTACACCATTGCAATTTCATAACCACTTCTACAACCCTTTAGATCACATAACATCAACAGATACGAAGAAAGTAAATTGGAAAAAGAAAACACTACATGGCAAGCACCCGTATCATCTAACACAGCCACACATAGATCAAGACGCATCCAACACATGGCTAAGAAAAGGCAATATATACAGTGAGACGGAAGGATTCATGATTGCAATACAGGATCAAACAATAAACACCAGATATTACAGCAAGCATATTATTAAAGATCCCAATACCACAACAGATAAATGCAGACTTTGCAAACAACAAATAGAAACAGATCACATCACAAGCGGATGTACAATACTAGCAAATACAGAATACCCCAGAAGACATGACAATGTAGCAAAAATAATACATCAGCAACTTGCCATAAAACATAAACTAATAAAACAACACGTTCCCACATACAAGTACACACCACAAAATGTACTGGAGAATGATGAATACAAATTATACTGGAACAGAACGATTATAACAGATAAAACAACACCACATAACAAACCTGACATCATACTCACCAATAAAAAGAAGAAATTAACACAACTAATTGAAATATCCATACCCAACACAACAAATATACAGAAGAAAACAGGAGAAAAAATTGAAAAATACATCCAACTGGCTGAGGAAGTCATGGACATGTGGCATCAGGATAAAGTCGACATTATACCAATTATACTATCAACTACAGGAGTCATACCTCACAATATCCACCAGTACATCAATGCAATACAGCTACATCCAAACATATATATACAACTACAAAAATCTGTAATTATTGATATATGTTCAATGACCCGAAAGTTCCTAAATGCAATATAACATATACCGTACAGTTAAAAGGAAGTCACGCTTGATCAAGGTCCGCGTCACTGTCCATTTTTGACCAGACATAACGTCTGAGAATAGAAAGAAATAATAATAATAATACCTTTGTCGAAGTCGCTTATGTCAGTAGATTTCCCCATTAGCGCCACGTGTCGTCGCTAGAATGATTTCCCATCGGTCTTTGAACCACTTATATATACTTTCCGTACCGTGTCACGTTCCCGTAACGCACCAGTAGCGGTGGGCTGTGGTCATAATGGTTTGACTGTTCAGTGCACATAAAATTTACACTATTGTCCGTTTTCCTTATTACTTATTCTAGATGTATAAAAAAACTTTTTAAAAAAAGTACCTTGACACTAGATTCGCCACTGCTGCGCTTTTGACTGCCAGCAGACTCAAGCGCCCTTTTCTACCCCCCCTACTCCCACACTCTCCTAGCATTGTCCTCACATCGACGCCTGCTCTGCTAGATGTAATCCAAATGCTCTCTTACATTTCCTTTTTTCCCGACGTGGTGTATTACAACTAGTTTCGTTACTTATTGTAGGAGTTTCCAAAAGTTATTAGATTTTTTCTAGGTTTTTTAGCTTATACTTGTTTGTGGAGGCTTGAACATTGATTGCCATGTCGCCTTGTTTCTTGATACGATCCAGAGGGCTGAAATTCTTTCGGTAGGAGATGTGAAAAGTAGCAATGAATTGTTTACTGACTAGAAATCCAGTACCAAATGGTGGTAGTTTCTTTAGAAGTCTACATTGCTGTCAATCCGTTATAGAACCTGTAATTTCCTGATACAAAATGATTTTCATCTCTGTGCCATATTTCTTGTAGTGCTGGATTTCAATTTTCAGTTCATCCAGTAAATCGGTAAATTGTGTCTGGTTTTAGTATTTTTTTGATGTTTAAAGTTTCTATGGAGTTTAGGCGCTCGGTTGAAGTAATTCGGGAAGAGCTCCGTACCATTCCCGCATAATACTCTGTCTCTCAGAATCCGACGACCGAGAGAACATATTTACCACGTTATATATTTACAAATGTTTCCGACATTCAATAAGCTGAAGATAATAGGAACATTGAACTCAATCGATCTCGTTTCAACTAACGTTTGGAGCCTTAGGGGCTGCCTCAAGGGCTTTTCCGGCTGTTTGTTACAGTTTCTCTAGCCGCCGTTTTCCAGTGTGTGTAACTTTGTCTGCCCGCGTTAGTAAGAGGTAAGTGCACGAGGAGGGGGAAATCCAGAAACCACACTGACAGAATATATTGTTGTGTTCAGCTATGTTGTAGCCGGGGACCTAACGCGAAACGTAAACTCGGGTGGCGGGAGACAGTGCTGAGCGACTCACTGTTATTGATATGGTGGCTCTTGGCGAGCCGATTCACATTCCTCACAGTTCACAATATAGAGCAGGCTGCCGCTTTTGTACATCCTGAGCTAAGCTCCGACCATGATCTAGTAGTCACGGATCATGCCAATTTAAAGGTTGGCAAAACCTATTTACGCCATGAATTGGGAGTTTACAATAGTCTGTTAGAGCAATACGCGGAGGACTCTCTCACATGCGTACTGAAAAAAAGAGGACGACTCGGCAATCGAATATTTTATACAAGTACTCCATACGTGTGATCGCGACAGTAGTGCAGGGTTAGCGACTGAAGCTCACGCTAGGGACCTGCCCCCAGAGATTGTCGTCAGTATGCCAAATGCAGGACTCGACGACAGTGACAACGATTTCGGGACTCTGCTGATCGGAGAATTATGAGGCGACTCGAGTCCAATGTCAAGAATGAGTTGCACGAGCATTGAGTCCGCATCTGGGATGAAAAGCTTCGATCCGCGGAACCTGACGAAAATCATCAACGATTTTGGGATGTGGTCCAGCAGCGGAAGAAGCCCACCGCCATCACGGGGAAACGGACTAGCCTACCCCGACGAAGTGGAAATTGTTGCCAAATGTCTGGTGTTATTGTTACACACTCAAGTCATCTGGAACGGTATCGGGCGCCAGCTCCGCATCCACAAACCACCGGTCCGTAATTTACGGTAATTTCGTGACCTGTGTCCATGTTACGAGTAATCGCTGCTATATTGCGTTCCAAAGGTGGACCAATACGTTATTAAACTAGTGGTCGTAATGTTTTTGCCCATCACTGTGTTTCATATATACGAAAACAGTGCAGTTAATGATCAATATTCGAACTGCAGACGCTTGTGTGTCACCGAACAACTTTTTGGAAAGTCACCATTTTATAATCAGTGAGAGAAATCCAAAAAGAATGTCCCCAAGACCAAGGGAATTGCGGTGGCACCCACACCACCGCTACCTACAAGCTCTGCGTCTGCGGATGAGGTGAAGATTCTGGCGTCCGCTGAGGACCTAAATCTCGCCGGACCCTCAGACACAATGCATATAGACTGCTCAGGCAAAAATTCGGTGGCAGCAGGTGACCCTGAGGTGTAGACTGACTCATTGAATGTTCCATGCCTTCCCAGTCTCACGATGACGTCATCCTCCGGTGGAATTGCGGCGGTTATGCGGTAGTGACCACTTCCCTAGCTTCCTGTCACTCCCCCGGCGTCAGGCCCATGGACACCTGCCCAGATGGGCTTTAAACAAGGCGGACTGGGAAACTTTCACCTCTGCTGTCACCGTTGAATCACCCCCCATACGGGAACATCGATGTGATTGTTGAGGTGGTGACTACAACAATCGTTTCTGTGGCAGAAAACACGATTCCTCGGCCTTTAGGGTGCCTCCAGCGAAAGGCAGTCCCTTGGTGGCCGCCGGAAGACGCTGAAGTAATTAAGGAGCGCCGGCGAGCTCTACAGCGGCATAAGCGGCACCCTTCCCTGGAGCTCCCCATAGCCTTTAAACGGCTCCTTGCCCGCCAACTTACCAAACGACAGAAGCAAGAGTGTTGGGAGTGATACGTCTCGACCATTGGGTGTCATACGTCACCTTCCCAAGTCTGGGCAAAGATCAAACGTCCTTTCGGGTACCAGACCGCGACATGTGTTACCGGTGATACCATAAATGGCGTGTTATCTACCGACGCAAACGCAATTACCGAGCACTTACCTGAGCACTTTGCTCGAGCCTCTGCGTTGGAGAATTAGCCCCCAGCCTTTCGCACTATCAGACGGCGGCTGGAAGGGAACGTCCTCTCAGTCACTGCACGCTCTGACTATGGGAGTGTAGTTTACGGTTCGGCGGCACCCCCAGCGCTGCGTTTCCTCGCCCCAGTGCACCACTGTGGCGTTCGCCTAGCGACAGGAGCTTTTAGAACAAGTCCGGTGACCAGTGTCCTGGTAGAGGCGTGCACAACTGCTCGCTATTTATGTTGCACACATTCATAGTTCTCCTGAGCATCCTACTTACCGTCTCCTTTTCCCACTCGCAGCGGTTCATCTTCTGCATCAGCGGCCCAGGTCAGGACTCACGTTTGCGGTTCGCTTGCGATCCCTTCTCTCCGAACTGGAGTCCTTCCCTTTAGTACCTCTACTTGAGGTCCATTCACGTACACCTCCGTGGTGTGCACCTCGGCCGAAGCTTCGTCTGGACCTTTTGCATGGCCCTAAGGGTTCTGTTAACTCTGCCGCTCTCCGCTGATTCTTGACGTGTTCCGGGGCTCTGAAGTTGTTTATACCGACGGCTTCATGACTGATGGTAATGTTGGTTTAGCCTATGTCCACAGATGCCGTATTGAACAGCATTCCTTGTCCGCTGGCTGCAGTGTATTCACTGCAGAGCTTGTGGCCATATCTCGTGCACTTCAGTACATCCGTTCCTGTTCTGGTGAGTCGTTTCTTCTCTGTTCTGACTCCCTGAGCAGCTTAAAAGCTATCGAACAGTGCTACCCTCTCCATCCTTTGGTAGCGAGCATCCAGGAGCACCTGCATTGTCGCCCAACACCGAAGGTAGGGTGCTGGGAAAGTTAAAAGTCCGCCGCAGAGCGGTTAAAAGTGGGCAGTCCAGCAAGACGTGGACAACAGAAACATGTGAGCCACAGTGACACCGAGGTGGGTCCTCGCGATGGAGACACATCGATGTTCCCGTATGGGGGATATTCAACGGTGACAGCAGAGGTGAAAGTTTCCCAGTCCGCCTTGTTTAAAGCCCATCTGGGCAGGTGTCCATGGGCCTGACGCTGGGGAAGTGGTCACTACCGCATAACCGCCGCAATTCCACCGTTCAGTGGTGTTTATGTGGACCCCAGAACGTCGGAATCCCAGGCAACGAACTTGCTGAGAGGCTGGCAAACAGGCTACGCGGAAACCGCTCCTGGAGATGGGTATCTCTGAAACTGACCTGCGTTCTGTCTTACTCCTCAAGGTTTTTCGTGTTTGGGAGACGGAGTATCATAACAGTATGCACAACAAACTGTGTGTCATTAAAGAGACTACGAATGTGTGGAAGACCTCCATGCGGGCCTCTCGCAGGGACTCTGTGGTTCTCTGCCGGCTCCGCATTGGCCATACGTGGCTAACACATGGCCACTTCCTCCAAAGCGAGGACCCACCTCGGTGTCACTGTGGCTCACATGTGACTGTTGTCCACGTCTTGCTGGACTGCCCACTTTTAACCGCTCTGCGGCGGACTTTTAACTTTCCCAGCACCCTACCTTCGGTGTTGGTCAACAATGCCTCAACAGCAGATTTAATTTTACGTTCTATTCGTGAAGGGGGAGGGGGTTTATCATACCATCCAAGGGTGGGCTTTTAGCCTTCTCTCTGAGGTCGCCACCAATCATTTTAACTATGTCACATTTTCTTTGCATTTGTTTGTGTTGGTGGTCAAGACGACCACCCTACATGTGTTCATCTCGCCTTACCTTTTTGGGGTGAACATTTTAATGTGTTGCTGAGTGGCTGGCTCATCCTCTTTCATTATTGTGATCAGCCAGTCCAGATCATGTGCTCCATGGTTTTAATACCTACTTCTGCTTTTCCTTCTGGTGTTTGTTGTCCCCGTTTTTTGTTCGTTCCATTCGTTTTTTTCTTTTTAGATATGATGTTGGATGTTTTTGTACCTTGATCCTTGCATGCGTCAGAAAAAAAAGAGACTGATGACCCTGTAGTTTGGTCCGTTTATACCCCAAACCAACCAACCAACACACATAGTTTTGTATGTACCTTGTTACCGCATGGATTGGTTTTCCTGTTGTTGTTTTTTTTCACTTGATTTCTTTCACATTTTGTCATCTTCAGCCATACAGAACTTAATATAGTAAAGTTATTTGTTTTTATGACGAATTGTGAAAGAAGACAAGTGCCAAAACAAACATAAACCATACCATGTGGTAACAAGGTACAAAACTTTGTTGTTCAATTTAGTAAATACTCTCTTAAAAATCCAAATTTATGTGTGTACAAGAAGTAAAGGGCATTTTTCCTGTTTAATGGAAAGAGAATAAAAGTCCACCGTTGATGCTGAGATTTCAGCGAAACATGTGAGAAACAGAAGAAAAGATAAAATTTTCATTTGCTCAAGGCGGACTCCCTCCAAAAGAAAAAATCTGTTTGTAAGTAAATACGGGCAGAAGAATTTCAATCTTAAGATGATTAGTACTGAAACTTCCTGGCAGATTAAAACTGTGTGCCCGACCGAGACTCGAACTCGGGACCTTTGCCTTTCGCGGGCAAGTGCTCTACCATCTGAGCTACCGAAGCACGACTCACGCCCGGCACTCACAGCTTTACTTCTGCCAATATCTCGTCTCCTACCTTCCAAACTTTACAGAAGCTCTCCTGCGAACCTTGCAGAACTAGCACTCCTGAAAGAAAGGATATAGCGGAGACATGGCTTAGCCACAGCCTGGGGGATGTTTCCAGAATGAGATTTTCACTCTCAGCGCACACTCCGCTGCAGAGTGAAAAAGGCGAAAGGTAGTATAATTTTAGTCGCTAGCCTTTTTTCATATTAGCTACAAATACTGTGATCGTCGGTATTACCCTGGATAATTACTCTTGCTATGGATAATCACTCTTGCTTCATGTCGTCAGTATTATGAGACGTATATAAAGCATCTTTGTATGTACCATAAACATTTCTCAGTAACTGCTGTAGGTCAGTACGCATTTCTTGAGTATCAAATTTAAAACGATGCATCCGCCCGGATAGCTGCACGCCATTCCCGGGGTACGGGGAGGCGAGCCTACCCTGGATCGATTCAGCCTTGCGGGCTGACGACTAGGGCTGGTGATCCTGTATGTAGTTTTCAGGTGGTTTCCCATATCTGCCTAGGCAAATAACGGGCTGGCACCCACGTCCCATCTCAGATGCATACTACACAGACAAAATCTCAAGCGAAGTTTTACGCGTCAGTGATGGAGCGGTGCGTTGCGACCCTGAGCACGAGACGTGATAACGGCGGTCATGTGGTTAGCGTTCAAGCTCTTTAATTGGTGGGTAGCTCGATCGAGTGCAGCTTGTGGTTTTTTTATTTACATGTTTCAACACTAGTATATTATTTCATACATATTACATTTTAAAGGTAATACGATGGAGAGACACGTGTATTTGATGAGCTTTTATTGAATTTCCAATGTTCAGCATACTGGACTCGCATTCGGGAGGACGACGATTCAAACCCGCGTCCGACCATCCTGATTTAGGTTTTCCGTGATTTCTCTAAATCGCTTCAGGCAAATGCCGATATGGTTCCTTTGAAAGGGCACGACCGACTTCCTTCTCCATCTTTCCCTAATCCGACGGGATCGATGACCTCGCTGTTTGGTCCCCTCCCCCGAATCAATCAATCAATCAATCAACCAACCAACCAAGTACCGACAAGTATACATAGAGTTTTCCTGAAAATGTATGCCTGTCGTGATTCCCGAAGCCCCGGATACCTCAATTGGAAAGCCTAAGTCAAATATCGATAAATAAAGGTGTAAATAACTTTTTTCAGTAATACAATGAGTTTCAGTATATCGGGATATAAGGGTAATGTGCGATTAATCGTCGGATGTGCTTCCGTCATTACAGGTTGCAGGATGGTATTTCTCACACAGGCGCGGGAAACATAAACTAAAACTGCGTCTACTACACCGAACGAATGCAATTTTCAAGCTTTCTCAGTGAATCTTCAGAGTTTTTAAGAAAAAACATAGTTCATTCACATTTTGAAAAAAAAATTCTTTTTTCCGACAATTTGTACGCAAACCATGCGTAACACTACATTTTCGTAAATATCGGTGCCGAAAATTGACAATGTACGATTGAATGTATATTAAAAGCATCTTCACGAGTAGCAATCTCTCGTTTGTTGTCCATCAAATATGAACAAATTTGAAGGCATGTGAGAAAGTTTATCTTTCCTACACAAATAAAAGTCGCATAATACTTGTTGCAATAATTAAAATTAATAAACAGCCAAATAACACTCGAAATTCAATGACAGTTCATGCATATACGACTATTTTTCCGTCATATTAACTTTCAAGTGTTATATGTACAAAATAATATGAATACTGTTGAAAAAAGTGTAAATAAAATAACGACGATCGGGACTCGACCCAGCGATCCACCGATTACGGAACTTGAATGCTAACCACATGACCGCCGCCAGCTCGTGTTCAGAGTCTTAGAGTAGCAACGCACCGGTACATTACTGACACGTAAAACTTCTCTTACGATTTTCTCGAAATCGCCTTAGCAGTGTGTCTTACTACTTCCATACCACCCAACAGACTACTAAAAGCGTGCAAAGTGGGGAGTAAATTCGTGATCCGAACGTCGTGACCTCCCCTTTGACTCAACTCATATAACAATGCCGATCCCGTAGAGAAAACAGTACAAGGTGAAAGGAGAACAGAAGAAAGAAAAAAAATGTCCATAAAGGATGAAATATGCTAAAATAGAAAAAAGAGTGCATCGAACAATATCACACGGAACATAGCATAAGATTCAGCAGTGTATCGAAATAGTCACTGAAGTTACTTTTACCCTTTATGGGAATGGGTGTATGTACACACCTTATGCGAACATAATTTTGACTGAAATAGTATTATCACCACAGTAAACTGAGCCCAGTTCCCCACAACCCCGACCACAATAATTGTGTTTAAAAATAACCTTGCGAAAATTATTCTTCTCAGTGTATTGAAAATGCTGGTACTGGAAATTTTCCCAGAAATGCACTCCCAGCGAGACGGCGCAGTTGTAAAGCCACTGGCGTGATGGGAGCTCATATCCCCGTCCGTTGTATTCCTATAAATTGTCGAAGCTGAACGCTGGGATGGTGGCTGTTTTGAAATTGATGCGTTCTGTGCTGCTTGCACACGTTACGCTATCCACTGCACGGCAAAGCAACGCCTTAACGATATTTCACAGCGTTCATTGCAAGCTTTCAGACGCCACGTCAAGCGGCCGTAACAGAACGGCTTGCCGTACGTCGCCGCACAGTGCTAAGGATCAGCGTTGGCAGCCTGTAGTAGAGGTTAATTGGTGGAGGTTGCCAAACAGTGCGGCACTTGATGGGAGGCTGCGGCAAAAATTGTCGAGTGACGTACACATGCACCACTTGATTATTTCGTGGTATCATTTGCCGCGGATAACTTAGTTTTAACGGTTTTTAGTAACTCAGTTTTTCTACTACTACTACTACTAGCGAATGTACAGTACATAAGAGATGGATAATCTCGCTCTATCGTAGGCTTCAGAGTTCAGTGCACTAGTATAATTACTGCTTTTAAAGATAACTGCTAAACCTTGCGATGAGCTAAGCAGACTTTACGTCCCAGTACGTTTCATTCATCGACGTTTCTAAGATTATCGGTGTTCTTATAAGGTGAATAATAGGAACCGAACTTGAAATTTATTTCGCGACGTATTAGAAGGCTGATAGGGTACGAAAAACTACTATTGCTGTTCCTTTAAAAGTGATACTAGTATGCCAGAGAAATGGTTTTGCGTGTATTGACTATTACGCTGTCCGTAGTTGTAAGCAAATTTGGAATATTCATTTCTTATGCTGTGGCTAGTTGCAATAAATGAAACAGTGTGGGACCACACAATACAAGTTTTTCAGATAAGGCAAGAATAGACTCGTGAGTGCACTAACTAACTATAATTCGTTTCAGAGTAACTAAGTGTACAGTATTAAAGTTTTAAAGTACGCTATACAAGCTGTCGAGTTTCTCATCAAGTTCTTCAGACTTTCTTTAACTACGAACTGTCATATGGACGCATCCACCAAGAGGCAAGGAAGATCTCCCCCCCCCCCCCCCCCCCTCTCCCCAGGAAATGAAATATTCTCAAACCGAACTCGCATCCTGCTCCTCCAGAAGACAGACGTGTCAGTTTGAAGTAAGGTAAAACACTTAATGGGTATTGACTAGTACCTCGTATACCCACTTGTGAAATCTGAAAAACTATTTCATCATTCAGTACCAAACTAACACGAGTTGCTCAGTCTCCTACCCTCAGAAACGAATCAGAAGCACTTTGTAACGTTACAATTTCGGCCTTGTTTCTCAGATGCTGATTTTCCTCGTTATATGTTCTTCATTGTGGGGAATGAATGTATTTTCTGAGCCTACGACTCTGTAAGGAAGAATACACTCTTAATTCCATCGCGGCGTTGTAGACAAATCAAGCTCCTAACGTACCAGCGTATTACCGTTGGTGTTATATTGGTATTCCATTTAACAGTAATCATGTTCTCTTCAATGTAGTACATTGAAATTATTACGGAAATGATGGAACAAGATTACACACTGTCAATGTAACAACTAGCAGGTAGCCAATCCACAAGACTCAGAAAATAAATTAGTTAAATGCGTAACTCTGTCATTAATAACGAAAAACACTCTGATCATAACTAACAAACCGAACATAAAGCTATTCTGTCAATCAGCATCTACTGAATAAAGCAGCGACTAGATGCAGAATGATATTCAAGCAGCATATTGATCCTTAAGTAACTAGTCGGTGTTTTTATTCAGCCTCTGTATGTTTTCTAATAGTCATTGTGTATCAAAAGTCCTACTGAATATGGATAAAGTACATAACATTAACTGGAATGCATGTTACTGATTGAAATAGTCGTTTGCAGCTACAGCTGTGTGCGATACTGTGCGTTAGGATTTCCGTGTAACACTAATTTGTAACGACTGTTATATAGGACCAGTTCTTAGCACAGAGTCTAGTTATGAATATTGACTCATCACGGCTTGGAGTATGACCTCTATTTTAGGGAACCAACCAGCTGCTACAGTCAAAACACCTCACAGCAGCAGGGCGGCTGAGAGCCAAGACTGAGCGAGGGGCAAGATGTATGACTGGGTCCCGTCTCCGAATATAGCACTCCAATTTCGTTTTTATTGGAAAGAAGGTTTGACATGATTTAATAAACGGAACGCAGTTGGGGGAATATCGGAAATAAACAAAAAATACTCATTGGAATGAACTACACAATAAATGTAATTTCTAATTAAACACATCTCCACAAATGCAATGTATACAATGGCTCTATACGTTGCACGAGATATTCCCGGCGGAATTCGAGCTATAACAGTTGTTCATGGTACATTAGGCTGGCCGGCCGCTGTGGCCGAGCGGTTGTAGGCTCTTCAGTCCGGAACCACGCGGCTGCTACAGTCGCAGGTTCGAATCCTGCCTCGGGCAAAGATGTGTTTGATGTCCTTAGGTTTACTTAGTTCTAAGTCTAGGGGACTGATGACCTCAGATATTAAGTCCCATAGTGCTTAGAGCCATTTGAACGTCAGGCTGAATCAGAGTGCATGACTGTATACACACGTGTATCATGCAGCACTACGTTCTGTTGCGTGCTGAGTACATTGTTATTTTGTATCGCGGAGCCTGTAAACATTTGAGGAAATTATACAGATTGCGACATGTCATTGCATTGTATTTAGAAAGCAAAGGCCCCGAAGAAATAGCATGAATTGTTTCGACGCAGAGTAAAAGATTTAAGTGCAGGTGTACAAGAGTAACTGTTCCTAATTTTCTCATGTCGTAGTAGACATAAACATAAACACTACTTAAAAATAACACAGTGTCTGCACATGCTTCATTTCTTGTACAAAAGCCAGTGCTCATTACTTAGATTTTGATGCTTTTATTTCAGCTGCTATTCTTACCATGTCAAACAATGAACTACTGTTGTTATTTACTATAAGTCAGAGAATACCTTCTATGAAATTTGTTTGCTTAGTTTCGTGTATTAAAATTCATAACATTGTTTTTCTACGAAAGTGCGGTAAGACAAGCTTCCTAATAATAGAACTGACACTGAAAGCTAAATTTCCGGCCTCCAATACATAATTATTTTCCGAGCACATTTTCTACTTTTATATTTCTGAATTCCACACACATTTTCAATCAGAAATTGAATAGATTGCGGTAGCTACAAACTTAAGTAAAATTTATAAATCTATTTGCAATTTTCTTCGTATGTAAATATACTGACGGAAAAAATTGCAACACCAAGAAGTAATTAGTGTAATGAGATTTCGGGAATACATTTGTCTAGGTAGCATATTTAAGTGATTAACATTGCAAGATCATATTGCAAAAGTGAAATACTGGTACATTAATATGCCGGCCGGAGTGGCCGTGCGGTTCTAGGCTCTACAGTCTGGAACCGAGCGACCGCTAAGATCGCAGGTTCGAATCCTGCCTCGGGCATGAATGTGTGTGATGTCCTTAGGTTAGTTAGGTTTAATTAGTTCTAAGTTCTAGGCGACTGATGACCTCAGAAGTTAAGTCGCATAGTGCTCAGAGCACTATGATTTGGTACATTAATAACCGGTGTAACCGCCAGAATGTTGAATGCAGGCATGCAAATGGGCATGCATCGTGTTGTACAGGTGGCGGATGTCAGTTTGTGGGATGGAGTCCAATGCGTGTTGCACCTGGTCGGTCAATGCTGCTTGTGGATGATGCTGGGTTGTTCGATTATGTCCTGTGTGTGCTCGATTGGAGACAGATCTCATGACCGAGCAGGCCAAGGTAACATGTCTACACCCTTTAGAGAATGTTGGGTTACAACAGCAATATGTGGGCGAGTGTTATCTTGTTGGAAAACACCCTCTGGAATGCTGTTCATGAATGGCAGCACGACAGGTGTAATTACGAGATTGACGTAGAAATTTGCATTCAGGGTACGTGGGACGACTACGAGAGTGCTCTTAGTGTCATGCGAAATCGCACTCCCTCACCATAATTCCAGGTGTAGGTCCAGTTTATGTAGCACGCAGACAGGTAGCCATCACGCAGGCATTACTGGCACCGAGGCAGAATCAGCTTTCGTCAGAAAACACAACAGATCTCCAACTTGTCGTCCAGTGAGCTCTCGCTTGACACAACTGAAGTCACATATGGCGTTTGTTTTGGGTCAGTGGAATGCAGGCTACAGGCCGTGTGGCGAAGCTGGCCTTGAAGTAGCCTATTTCTAACAGTTCATTGTGTCACTATGGTGCCGAGCGCAGCTCAGGCTGCTGCTGCAGATGTAGTACGATGCGCCGAGCACGATCTTCCCTCTCGGTAGTGCCATGTGGCCATCAGGAGCCCGGTCTTTTTTCGACCGTACGTACTCGTGACCACCGCTGCCAGCAAGCATGTACAGTGGCTACATTCCTGCCAAGTCTTTCAGCAATATCGCAGAATGAAAATCCAGCTCCTCGTAGCCCTATTACACGACCTCGTTCAAACTCAGTGACATGAGTGAGGTGTTGATCACGGCGTCTTTGTCGCCTCAAAGGCATTCGTGACTAACATCAAGTCACCACGTCCAGCTTCAAAGGTAACTAACACTCACGACTGTCGCAGCGTGTATTTGAAGCAAAACTGATACGTAGTCTCATAGCGGCGCTACTAGCACCACTCTTACGCGATTAGCGCGAAATTTGGAGAGACATTATGTTTCAGGTGTAGAAACGCGCCTACTAACTATCGTTTATGGCGCACAGCTCCTTGTTCGTGTTGCGATGTTTTTCAGTCTGTGTACAATAATTTCATACTAAGAAAACAGTTAATAGCACGCTTGCTCGACGTGCCATTGCTAAGATCGTGCTCTAAATTCCACACTCATTTTGCAGTGAAGTGCTTCCAGTAATTTTGTTACAATAAACAGTTTTCTTCATCCTAGTAAAAGTTCAAAACGACACATTGCTTTGTTAAGAAAAATGTTCAATTTCTTGCCCTCTATTAATTTAGAAAACTATAAGTAGTTATTACGATAAACATTTTATAACGCTCTATTAAAATCATTTGGAATGGAGAGAAGCAAAAACTCATCCATGTCTGCAATTTCCCATTGCGGCAGAACACAGCAATCAGATGAATCGTGAATGAGTGTGCTAATGTTAAACGCACTAGTATATCGAGCAAGAATACTAGCGCCATGACACTTTCAGGGAGCAGGAGACTGAAAGAATAGTAACAGATTGGTTTCGAAAGTAGTGATGAAGACACTTATCAGGATCCCAAGGCCACCACAGCTAGGGACCTGGATGATAGCTCGACCGAGACCCGCATGGCAAGAGAGAAAGCTGATACCAGCCATGAACTTGTAAGTTTGACTTAAGATACAACTCAGTGATGTACTGTAATATGTTTGTACGCGCCATTTAATTTTATTTATTAGATTGCTTTAATTTACTTTAACTTCACTTTAAAACAAGAGGCTAAGTATTGTACTGCTTTGTACATTGACGAAGTGTCTGGCGCCAGTAACGATACGGTATGGAGTATTCTGACCTCGCTCCTTCTCTGGCACGCCCACACATTTCAGTAAACTCATATCAGCGCATTAACATGTAATCCACAATGATTGTGCAATGGGTAGCGTAATATAACGTATTTGCCTATAACGCAGTCAAAGGTGCTTTGCGAGCCTTTCATTCAGCATATATTTCAATCACGGCATCAAAGTCTAGTTGTCTTACCAAAATATATTCAGTTGCCAAGGCCCCAAAATCTGAGACGTTGTATGCATAGTTGATCTGGAATTTTTTAACAGGAGCCAGAATACTGAATGACCTTTCTGCTTCTGCTACAGTCATGGAAGAGTGTAAAAGATGCATGTAGCTATATATACGTTCGGAAATGAGATTCAAATTTTAAGCTCTTGCATCTTATTCATGAGGTCTGATTGTTTCAAAGCAAGTATACACAGCTGGAAGTATGAACAGTTTTCAAATATTTAATTTCTTCTTCTAAATCTGTTGTGACATCATTTGGTATCCATTGACAACTTGCATGCCTCAGCGACCTGAATATAAGTCATCTTCGTCTATTTCCATGAAAGCCCAAATGTTTCAACTATAATCTTCACTGTTTCACATCAGGTTTTCAAGTTAGACACTAGATTGTTAATTATGCCATAAAAATTTTATGTTGAATAAATCTTTACAATCTACATCTGTCAGTTCATACCTGATTTCATCATAAAATGATTTCCTCTTCTTAGTGCGCACCTCCGGAAATTCAGGACTGGTATTAACTGCACTGACAACAAGTTTAGATTTAGGACCGGCCGGAGTGGCCGTGCGGTTCTAGGCGCTACAGTCTGGAACCGTGTGACCGCTACGGTCGCAGGTTCGAATCCTGCCTCGGGCATGAATGTGTGTGATGTCCTTAGGTTAGTTAGGTTTAATTAGTTCTAAGTTCTAGGCGACTGATGACCTCAGAAGTTAAGTCGCATAGTGCTCAGAGCCATTTGAACCATTTTTTTAATTTCATTTTTTATTTAGGGAGAATGATGTCCCAATTTTCGCGAAGGTATTTTGTTTAATAAGCTGTCAAGTTGCATTACCTCAATATCGAAGGCAGTATTTCGAGCATGTAGTAATTCGATTCTGTAGTCAACTGGTGTCCGCAGCTCGTGGTCTTGCGGTAGCGTTCTTGCTTCCCGAGCACGGGGTCCCTGGTTCGATTCCCAATGGGACTAGGGATTTTAACCTGCCTCGAGATACCTGGGTGGTGTTGTGTCGTCTTCACCATCATCATTCATCCCCATTACGGTCGGAGGAAGGCAATGGCAAACCACCTCCACTTGGACCTTGCCTAGTACAGCGGTGCGGGTCTCCCGCATCGTCCCCTACGCCCTGTCGAAGCGTATGGGACTTCATCGTCACCAGTCAACTTGTACCAACCACTTAAGCCAAATTGATGTTAGTGTTAAACACTTAAAAGATCTTCCATAATCCAAAGAAACCATTACTGCAGAACTTGTTTCAACTGGCAAATTTAACTTAACTTTTTGGGAATTTCAGCAGCAATGTCAATCTCATTTAAGTCAGCTGCAATCGGTCTTAAAGGTTCAACATGAGCACTCCAATGGGTATCAGATATGGAATATGAAGAACTTCCAGCGTACTGTTAAAGACCATCCCAGCGTTATGGACTGCAACTGAACAGGTTGCAAAGAAGTTGAATCACTCCGAAGAAAGCATCTACTTCGTGACAACTCTCATCTGCATGTACACTGGGTAAGGCGATGACAAGCACAAAGAGAGAATTTTGCAAGGACTCCACTGAAGAAAATGTGTGATAGCTCCGTTATAACATCCTCTCATATTCTTGTCCGCGGCATTCACTGATGGGAATTGAGTGTTTCACAAGTATTGATTGGATTAAACGTGCAACAGTAACTCCTGTTTTCTGGTTACAATCTACGAATTTCCAAAGCCGTTCATATATTTCTTGTTTATACTCGTAAATTCCCTTATTACAGTAAATATAACGCAGGATGAATGTTGCGTGTTCAACATTACTTGAATCAGGAGGTGCATCGACTTTTCATATACCCTCTGCTCCAAAATCACACTCCTGACGTAATGGGCACAGCTAGGAACACATTCAGTCTGAGTATCACTTGACAGAGAAATGGACTTGTAACGGTTTCCAGCTTCTTGTCAGTCTCTGACCTCGTAATGTATTTTGCGATGAATATATATTAGTACATCAGGAGCTCTAATATCCCCAGGAAATTTCCATTACGTGGATCTCCAATGTTCTGAGATGAACCTCTGAAAGCCAAACTTCTTCTGTGACCAAGAAATAATGTTACATCAAGTAACGTGAGGGTACCCATGTAAGATGCCTCGTCTATGAAAAAACAAAAGAACATCATCAGCTATTTACTTCCCACCATTAGCATGACCAATGTATATCTTTCATGTCGTTTCATTTCTTCACCTTTACCATTATTCCAGGGCAACTATATACACATAGATATATTTTATTTTGTGTTTACTGTTGAATACAAAATATTTTCTGTATATTTCGTGTAAAATCACCTTGTGATGGAATAAGAAGTGCCTTATCCTTGAATTTTGATGGCAATGGTACCAAACTATAACGACATATTACAAGTGTTCACATATACATTTGTTAGAGAAATGTTTTGCCAGGTTTTTCTATCAACATTTAAAGAAAGCGCGAGCTAGACTCCATCACAAAAAAAGTGTTTTTAGCGCACGCTGTCTAAAGAAAAAGTGGTGCATTCAAGAATAAGCACGAAATAGAATTGTATACAGTTGACTGTAAGAATCATAAAAGTGAAAAGCAAAAGCTAAACTGGCTGTGCTGATGCTGGGTCAATAGTCTTTTATTTATTATATGATAAAAAGTTTATTTTACCATAGTAGTCTGATATTTGCTAACTGAGCACCCTGAGGGATCCGAACCCTTGAGCCCCCCCCCCCCCCCCCTCCCACCATGAGGCTTGGGCCACGGAGTATTTACCATGAGGCTTGGGCCACGGAGTGTTTGCCGCCCTCCCCCCGCCCCTCCCCCACCGCCACCAGCACCCGAGCGTTCCACACATCGGGCCTTCACAGCAGTACAATTAGAGGGAGCCAAAATTTTGCAAAATTTTTCCTATCGTTTATTTTCCAGCAAGGCCTACTTTCAGCGGTCTGTCATGTCATCTAACAGTGAAGAACTAGTCTCGTCTGACATCTGTTGTGAGATGCAACCTACGCGGGTACAACTAGGTCCCCCCCCCCCCCCCCTTCTGACGGCAAGACCTTTGCAAAAGCGCCTCTGTTGTAGTCTACCGGAACTAAGTAAACTACCCGTCTGACATCTGCTGTCGTCTAATGGAACTATGAAGAGAGCCCGTGTCATTGGTTTATGGAGTGGGGGAGCTCTTCCTCTCTATGTATGTTTCTCTCAAGGAGCGTGTCCAGTAGCAATAAGCCCCTGCAAGTAGCTTACAGAAGCTACTGCTGAAAATTATTTGACGTGTAAACACCCTCATCAAGTCGACTTCCGCAAGTTCAGTCTAGTTGTAGAAGTAGCTTAGTGGGAACTGTTCCTTGCATCTTGCTGCAAGTACTTGCCAGGTGGTGGAGGTTTTTTTAAACATTCAGAAGTTTTGTTTGTTCAGTACCGGTGAGACAACGTCGGTGTCGAAAAGTAGAATGGCACAGAGACAGATAAACGAAAGCAAATGTACCAGGGAACCCGTAAACACACATACTTGTCCACCCTCCCCCCCCCCCCCCCCCCCACACTTTGCCAAGGAAGTGTGAAAAAAATTATCTGATCACTTTGTTTCACTATAAGGTAAAGCAGAATTGCAGTAGAGACGTCTTTAAAATATAGCTGATTTTGTAGTCATAGCGTCAACGTAAATGTATTTCGTTTTTAATAAACAATGTTTGCAAAAGGCTTTAAGTAATTAAAGGCGATTTCTTGGTGATACAGCTAGAAGCATTTTGTATCCTATTTTCGAACGCATTACATTTGAAATAAAAGTAATAAACACTGTTTACAGAAGTCTAAGCCCAATTAAATGTTGATGTTTTGGTCATACAGTCTGTAGTATTTTTGTGTCCTGGTTTCGAGTATTTTGGTGTGCAGTAGACGAGAGATTTTCGATAACTGTATACGACATTCTCATAAAGTTTTTACTCTGACAGAAGTCCTCTGATTTTAAATCATTCAGTAGTGTTTCGTTATAAATATGTACACGTCCGTATTCGTTTCTTCACCCAAACTTTTCTTTTCTTCCTTAATTTTTTGATTTTTATCACGATTTTTCTTCTACAATAATAATGGAACAACGATGGCGGCTGCTCTCGTTTTTAGCACGACACTGTAAACAACAATTTTCCGATCTCACAGCGCATCGCATCTCTGGTGGAAAGACTTCTGTAAATACTTGAAGCAAGTTGCTAAAGTTACTATGCTCTAGAGACTTGTAGAAGTAAACTTGAGCAAGTTTTTGTTATAATGTAAACACTTCAGTAAGTGTTTGCAGAAGTTACTTGCCAATGGACACGCGCCTTTACGGGTATCCTACAATTCACAAGACTTCCTGCAAACGTGACGTCATTTTGACGTTGCACGCAGCTATCGAAGACAGCAGGAACTGCTATCGACTTTCGTTAGCGTTCAATGTCGGATGCTCGGGGCGCACGATACTACTCGTAGATTCCGTAATTTCGTATCGTAACTGGCGTATTACGAAAATATGCCGTTTCAAAGCAACGGCGTAGTGAAGATTTATCAAAACGCGTCGCTCTTGGTTCGATTTATTACAATGAAACGTCACGTAATGACGTATCAAGTGTTAGTTTTCTGGACGTGTAAGTTACCGCCGTATGTTGTTGTTGTGGTCTTCAGTCCTGAGACTGGTTTGAAGCAGCTCTCCATGCTACCCTATCCTGTGCAAGCTTCTTCATCTCCCAGAACCTACTGCAACCTACATCCTTCTGAATCTGCTTAGTGTATTCATCTCTTGGTCTCCCCCTACGATTTTTACCCTCCACGATGCCCTCCAATACTAAATTGGTGATCCCTTGATGCCTCAGAACATGTCCTACCAACCGATCCCTTCTTCTGGTCAAGTTGTGCCACAAACTTCTCTTGTCCCCAATCCTATTCAATACTTCCTCATTAGTTATGTGATCTACCCATGTAATCTTAAGCATTCTTCTGTAGCACCACATTTCGAAAGCTTCTATTCTCTTCTTGTCCAAACTATTTATCGTCCATGTTTCACTTCCATACGTGGCTACACTCCATACAAATACTTTCAGAAACGACTTGATGACGCTTAAATTTATACTCGATGTTAACAAATTTCTCTTCTTCAGAAACGCTTTCCTAGCCATTGCCAGTCTACATTTTATATCCTCTCTACTTCGACCATCATCAGTTATTTTGCTCCCCAAATAGCAAAACTCCTTTCTACTTTAAGTGTCTCATTTCCTAATCTAATACCCTCAACATCACCCGACTTAATTCGACTACACTCCATTATCCTCGTTTTGCTTTTGTTGATGTTCATCTTATATCCTCCCTTCAAGACACAATCCATTTCGTTCAACTGCTCTTCCAAGTCCTTTGCTGTCTCTGACAGAATTACAATGTCATCAGCGAACCTCAAAGTTTTTATTTCTTCTCCATGGATTTTAATACCTACTCCGAATTTTTCTTTTGTTTCCTTTACTGCTTGCTCAATATACAGATTGAATAACATCGGGGAGAGGCTACAACCCTGTCTTACTCCCTTCCCAACCACTGCTTCCCTTTCATACCCCTCGACTCTTATAACTGCCATCTGGTTTCTGTACAAATTGTAAATAGCCGTTCGCTCCCAGTATTTTACCCCTGCCATCTTTAGAATTTGAAAGAGAGTATTCCAGTCAACATTGTCAAAAGCTTTCTCTAAGTCTACAAATGCTAGAAACGTAGGTTTGCCTTTCCTTAATCTAGCTTCTAAGATAAGTCATAAGGTCAGTATTGCCTCACGTGTTCCAGTATTTCTACGGAATCCAAACTGATCTTCTCCCAAGGCCATCAGTAGTTTTAATGGAATGTTGTCTATTCCCGGGGCCTTGTTTCGTCTCCGGTCTTTCTGTGCTCTGTCAAACTCTTCACGCAGTATCGTATCTCCCATTTCATCTTCATCTACATCTACATCCTTTTCCATTTCCATAATATTGTCCTCAAGTACATCGCCCTTGTATAGACCCTCTATATACTCCTTCCACCTTTCTGCTTTCCGTTCTTTGCTTAGAACTGGGTTTCCATCTGAGCTCTATATGTTCATACAAGCGGTTCTCTTATCTCCAAAGGTCTCTTTAATTTTCCGGTAGGCAGTATCTATCTTACCCCTAGTGAGATAAGCCTCTACATCCTTACATTTGTCCTCTAGCCATCCCTGCTTAGCCATTTTGCACTTCCTGTCAATCTCATTTTTGAGACGTTTGTATTCCTTTTTGCCTGCTTCATTTACTGCATTTTTATATTTTCTCCTTTCATCAATTAAATTCAATATTTCTTCTGTTACCCAAGGATTTCTACTAGCCCTCGTCTTTTTGCCTACTTGATCCTCTGCTGCCTTCACTACTTCATCCCTCAAATCTACCCATTCTTCTTCTACTGTATTTCTTTCCCCCACTGTTGTCAATTGTTCCCTTATGCTCTCCCTGAAACTCTGTACAACCTCTGGTTCTTTCAGTTTATCCAGGTCCCATCTCCTTAAATTCACACCTTTTTGCAGTTTCTTCAGTTTTAATCTACAGGTCATAACCAATAGATTGTGGTCAGAGTCCACATCTGTCCCTGGAAATGTCTTACAATTTAAAACCTGGTTCCTAAATCTCTGTCTTACCATTATGTAATCTATCGGATACCTTTTAGTATCTCCAGGGTTCTTCCATGTATACAACCTTCTATCATGATTCTTAAACCAAGTGTTAGCTATGATTAAGTTGTGCTCTGTGCAAAATTCTACCAGGCGGCTTCCTCTTTCATTTCTTAGCCCCAATCAATATTCACCTACTACGTTTCCTTCTCTCCCTTTTCCTACACTCGAATTCCAGTCACCCATGACTATTAAATTTTCATCTCCCTTCACTATCTGAATAATTTCTTTTATTTCATCATACATTTCTTCAATTTCTTCGTCATCTGCAGAGCTAGTTGGCATATAAACTTGTACTACTGTAGTAGGTGTGGGCGTCGTATCTATCTTCGCCACAATAATGCGTTCACTATGCTGTTTGTAGTAGCTTACCCGCATTCCTATTTTCCTATTCATTATTAAACCTACTCCTGCATTACCCCTATTTGACTTTGTATTTATAAACCTGTATTCGCCCGACCAAAAGTCTTGTTCCTCCTGCCACCGAACTTCACTAATTCCCATTATATCTAACTTTAACCTATCCATTTCCCTTTTTAAATTTTCTTATCTACCTGCCTGATTAAGGGATCTGACATTCCACGCTCCGATCCGTAGAACGCCAGTTTTCTTTCTCCTGATAACGACATCCTCTTGAGTAGTCCCCGCCCGGAGATTCGAATGGGGGATTATTTTACCTCCGAAATATTTTACCCAAGAGGACGCAATCATCATTTAATCATACAGTAAAGCTGCATGCCCTAGGGAAAAATTACGGCCGTAGTTTCCCCTTGCTTTCAGCCGTTCGCAGTACCAGAACAACAAGGCCATTTTGGTTAGTGTTACAAGGCCAGATCAGTCAATCATCCAGACTGTTGCCCATGCAACTACTGAAAAGGCTGCTGCCCCTCTTCAGGAACAACACGTTTGTCTGGCCTCTCAACAGATACCCCGTTGTGGTTGTACCTACGGTACGGCTATCTGTATCGCTGAGGCACGCAAGCCTCCCCACCAACGGCAAGGTCCATGGTTCATGGGGGGGTACCGCCGTATAAAGGTAGAAATTTTTTTAGTTTAACGTAGTGTAGTAATTACAACTGATGTGTTACGAAATACAGGAGTACCAAAGATGCTGTTCCGCGTCCTGCCAGATCTTAAATTTTTGTTATCGCCTTAGCATTTTTAAAAGGTTCTGGGACTTCCTTATTAATTTTATAGAAGCATGTTAGTAATATGGTGCTTTATATACATATAAATGTTCTGTCTGTCTGTCTGTCTCGCTCGCGCGCGTACACACACACACACACACATACACGAGTGAGTTGTCATTGTCATTAATTTACAAATTAAGCATGAAACATGCAAATGCGAATAAATGTTCAAAATACGTTGACCATCAGGTAAAACAAACTTCCACCCAGAATAAAAAGCGCAGAAAAGACTTGACACATTTGCATAAGAATTAGAAGGTAACGTATTCTCTGCCAACTGTGAAGTATAAAAAACAATTTACAAACTAGTTCTTTTAGAACTCTTCTTTTCCAAACAAACGACTTATCTCTTCAACCACCGACATTGCGTCTTTCGTAATTTTATTACAACAAATTTTACAAAACCGACGCGTTTTCGAGATATCGTCAATATGTTTTGAAACAGCATTTATTCAGTGGACATAATAGAAACGAGCTGCTGCTTTAATTCATCTGCTAGAAAGGCTATCCATCCTTTCTAATTACAGACCAACTCATGTAACTAGTTTAAAGAGTTTCATGAACACTTGAATATATACTTCATTGGATTCAATGCAGGTGGCTTACATGTTTTTTAAGTCATCTCACTTTCAGGCTTAATGAAGGCGTCTTAGAAATACCGGTAATAGTACAACTTTTTCAGTAAGTTTCTGAGTTAATTCTTGCTAACAGTTTAATGTCTACCACATCCACAGCCCAGTCCACGTGAATGCAGGAGTTTTCACATTTACAAACAACGGAACTTCGAGGTTAACGTACTCTACAGTAAAGAAAACGCGTAACCCCCATTTCTCTCTTCTTCAGTTGAATGTTATTGTTTTGAACGTCATGTTCGCCTCATGTGTTGTGAACTGAAGGATCACGAAAGTCGATAGACACCTATTTTCGTCTTAGATACGGACGTGACGTCAAAATAACGACCGAGCGAGGTGGCGCAGTGGTTAGCACACTGGACTCGCATTCGGGAGGACGACGGTTCAATACCGTCTCCGGCCATCCTGATTTAGGTTTTCCGTGATTTCTCTAAATCGCCTCAGGCAAATGCCGGGATGGTTCCTTTGAAAGGGCACGGCCGATTTCCTTCCCCATCCTTCCCTCACCCGAGCTTGCGCTCCGTCTCTAATGACCTCGTGGTCGACGGGACGTTAAACACTAATTTCCTCCTCCTCCCTCCTCAAAATAACGTCAAGTAAGCACAAAGTCTTGTGAACTATAGGTTACCCGCATGGTTACCCGCGCCTTTACTCTCTGGTATGGGACGGCGACTCTGCGTTTCCGGGGGAAAAGTCTGGTTGCACGCAGGTAGTCAGGCGTGACGTCATTATGACGTCGAAGGCGACAGAGGCCGTGCATTGACTTCTATGACCGTTCGAGACGCTAAACTGCTATAGCCATCTTTAGAATTGCGAACCTGACAACTTTGTGAAGAAATGACCTCACAATACGATTTGTAGAGAGTAGATTTGGAGGAATGGAAGCAGTGTTACCGTGGCTCAGTCGGTTAAATGCTCTTGTACTGCTACTAAAGTTCCAGGTTCAAATCTACCGAGAAATATTAGGTTTTATTAATTTTTTAAATTCGAAAATTGCCGCCAAGTTGAAGCGTGGTACGGAGTCCACGTCAAACTCTACGCGAGTAAGGAATTACCGTCAGAAATGATCCCGTTGTAAACATAAAAGATTTAAATGTCTAATACCAAAGCGTAATCTGATAGATATCCTCTATATTGTCAATCTATAACACACACAATTTAAGAACTGCGTTTGTGCACCAGAGAGCTGGGCACCGTCTAACGTTTGCCCTGACCTCTCCTGTAGATCACCGCTGCCGAGGGAGAAGGACAAGGACAGCCATCGCTAACCCGTGGCTCAGGCAGGGACTTCAGTGTTGCAATGGAACGTGAGTGGATACTGAACGCATTCGGAAGAATTATAGCTTCAGGCCCAGGAGAGACCATTCTACATCTGCTCACAAGAAGCTCATTTTAAAGTCACGGACACACCTACATTAAGGGGCTACCACCTCTACCGGGAGACGATGTTACTGGAGACAGGTCTAAAGGTGGGGTGGCTGTTAATGCCATTCCTCTCCTGTCCCTTTTACATGGCCATACAAGCAGTTGCAGTGGAAGGTCTCACACCGGTTAAAATCACAGACTGTTCCTTATATCTTCCACCTCATGGTCCGTTGGATGCAGATTACAAATGCACTAACAGAACTTTTGCAGGCACTCCTCCTCCCGTTCCTCGTCGTGGGGAATTGCAGTGCACACTGTATGCTGTGGGGCTCGGCTATTACCTGCTCCAGAAGTCGCATTATCGAGCGCTTCGTCCATTTAAAGCATATCTGTTATTTGAACTCTGGTCAGCTGACACACTTTCTCACAGCTATAGGGTTGTCTTCAGCTATTGAATTGACCTTTGTTTTTGCTCCCCAGCTATTGCGGACTCAGTTCACTGGAAAAGCGGCCACAGATTCGCCTTCCAGTGACCACTTTCTGGTGTGGATTCGTCAACTGACTCGGAAAGTGGTCGACAGGAGATTGTGAAGATGGGTTGTGTTCAAAGGACAAATTGGTTGTGATACAGTCAGCAGGCCATTTGTGAACAACAGGATTATGCCCAGGAGATGATGGACCTTATCACATATGAGATCCAATGAACTGCCACAGATTCTGTTCTTCAATGGTTCAAATGGCTCTGAGCACTATGGGACTTAACATCTATGGTCATCAGTCCCCTAGAACTAAGAACTACTTAAACCTAACTAACCTAAGGACATCACACACATCCATGCCCGAGGCAGGATTCGAACCTGCGACCGTAGCGGTCGCGCGGTTCCAGACTGTAGCGCCTAGAACCGCTCGGCCACTATTCTTCAATATAACAAACAACTCAGACGATGGCCTATCCCGTGATGGAATGACGAATGTTGCTCAGCAATCAGCGCCAGGCGCGTAGTTGCGTGAAAATTCAGACACCATCCAACTACAGTAAACCTTTGTGCCTTAAGATATGCATGAGCACAAGCGAAACGAGTGATCAAAGAACGGAAGAGCAGCTCCGTAAGGATTTAGAGATTTCCGTTAATCGGTCCACTTCTACTGCCCAGGTTTGGGACTCAATAATGCGGATTTTACGCAACGGTAGTGAACCTCTTCTTATGGTCTTGTTGGGAAGTGGGTACTTGGTTGACGCGCCTGAAGACACAGCTCAGGTTTTAGCTGAACATTTTTTTACCGTCACTGTGTCATACAGACAAACTCCTGCGTTGCAGATGTGCGGTCTCGCGAAGGAGCGTCAATTTTAGCTGTGCTCGTGGAAGTTTTAGCCAGCGCAAACTTCTATCTTGTTTCCATCATATCTGGTTCGATGGACGGTACCCCACGACTTGGAAGGAGACAATATTTATTCCAGTATGGAAACCAACCAAGTATCGTACCGAACCTAACAGTTATCGGAGCGTAGCCCTTACCAGTCGTATGGGTAACACTCTTAAGCGAATGGTCACCTATACCGCTTCCAGAGCGGTTTCAAGTGCTGCCGTTATGCCCTTGGCAACTCCATTATAATAGAGACGGCGATACGGGATTCCGTCTTGCGTCGAAACCATGTGGTTGGAGTGTTTTTTGACCTCGAAAAAGCACACCACACCACTTGATTGTTCAATATCGTACGCCAACGTAATTAGTGGTTACTACTGGACGTCTGCCACATTTTATCCAATCCTTTCCAGAGTACTGGGGCTTTCGATATCGCGTTGATGATGCCTTGTCGGATTGCTATGTTCAGGAGAATGTCATATTCTTTGTAATCGCAATGAATGACATCCACTCGCAGTAAGGAGCCCTGTTAAATGATCTGTTTGTAGACGACTTCGCAGTCTTCTACTCTTCCTCTGATCTTACAACGACAACGAGACAACTAGAGGCGACCGTCAGGAGGCTGGACGCTTGGGCCAATAAAACAGGTCTTAGGTTCTCACCACAGATGACTACGTGTGTCAATTGTAACTGTGTTCTTCGAAGTTTTAACCAACCAGAGCTCACGGTGGGTGGACAATATCTTACATTTTAAGGACACTATGCACTTTTTGGGCCTTCTATTTGCCTCGAAATTAACCTGGCTCCCACACCGGAAAACCAGCGAACAAAGGGCTTCAAATCGTTGAATATTTTGAAATACCTGAGAGGAAAGGTGTGGAGAGCTGACAGATCCTGCGTCTTTCAGTTTTACAGGGGATTCATCGGATCTTGGTTAGATTACAGCAGCGTTCTTTAAGGATTAGCCCGTGTTTTCTACCTCAAAACGTTAGACGCTGTCCACCATGAGGGCTTTCGAAAATCGACTGGAGCCTATCGAACCACCCCAGTTCAGAGTCTGTGTGCAGAGGCTGGTGAACCACCACTCTGGTTTCGGCGGCGCCTTCTCCTGGCTCGACAGGCCCTGAAAATCTCAGCGCTCCTTCCGTCATTCACAATTAGTGCGGCAGTCCAACCCAACTTTGAGCGGCTGTTCAGGAATCGGCTCCATCCAATCAAGGCATTCGGGTTAAATACTACTGACTGTCTCAAGGATCTGGATATACCAGACTTCAAAATACAAAGCCAAGGATGGAACAAATTGCCGCCTTCGCATTTTCAGAGGCCCAAAGTGATCTTAAGCTTGAAACAGTACAAGAAAACTTTTACTCCAGATACCACTTTTACAATACTGTTTTCTTCAATTTTAAGTACGTACCACAGTTTGTCGTTGTTTATACAAACGCATCCCAGCAAGAGAATACCCTCGATTGTTTGGATGTTTTCCGTGATAGGGTTTTCAAAGTGCCCGTTCTGGAACAATTTACAAATTGTGATGCGGAATTATGACATTATGATGGCATTGAAGTGGATTCACAGGCATCACAGTACAACGTTGCTTGTCTCTTCTGACTTTGCTCGGTGCGCTGCATGCGCTGCAAGTTATCCACCAAATGCATGTTGTAGACCAGTAGATTCAGATTATCCGTGACTCCTTACAACGACTTCAACACCCTGGCATGGAGTTAATCATTTGTTGGGTACCTGGACGCGTCGGGATACGGGGAACGACATAGCCGATAAATCAGCAAAGGAGCATATCCGGGTGGTGTTTTACGCCAGTGTGCCATCCCCTTGCACGTCGCTATCTGGTTATATGACAGAAGAACCGCGCGTTACTGGGAAACTAAATGGTTGGAGTTGGTGGAAGACAAACTGTGGACACTCAAATCGACCACACAGGCATGGCGAACTTTGTCAGCCTCGCCGATGGAAAGAAGTGCTGCTCATCAGACTGCGCATCGCACATAGCCCATTAACACACACTGTTTCTCCCCCAGCAGGAGGATCCACCACTCTGTGAAGTATGTGCTGTGCCACTTTCGGTTCAGCATATTTTGCCTACTTGTGTCTGATACATTGATATCAGGTCAGCCCCTCGGTTTGGCTGGAGATCTGCCCACCATCCACGCCGATACTGACACCAGTGTCACGGGTTCTGAGTTTTTGTGAACTGTCTGGCCTCATCCCTGAAGTGCTGGGGAGCGGAGGGGGAGTCTGTAACGCATTATAAACGACTCCGCATTTGGGAACAGCCTTGATGAGTCTGCTCCGCTCCCCTCCCCCTCCCCCCAAGCTATGGTAGCTTATTTTCGTGGAAGTATGGATAAAATTGTAATAACTTACAAAGGTCGTACTACTGCTAGTTGTAATGTTTGGCGGAAAGCATTTGCAGCTTATCACGAAGATTCTTAAGCCCTGTGAGTGAAAACCAGTAATATAGCTCTTAAGTTGTCGTATAGATCATTATATAGTCATAAATACGTACTGTTTAACAGGAAGCTTTAAACACTGCCAGTTACTTCCACGGTTGGGGAAATCCTAAATCAGTTATTAGGACTACCTAAGGGTGACAAGAAGTCAGCTTACCAGAATATCGCAAAATCTGGACAAAGCTAACGCGACGGAACAGGCGAGTGCTATTCAAAATCATCGTACGCCGGGAAAACTGTGAGGGACGGGAAAAACCCACGGTGGTTCAACAACAAAGTAAGGAAAGTACTGCGAAAGCAAAGAGAGCTTCACTGCAAGTTTAAACGCAGCCAAAACCTCTCAGACAAACAGAAGCTAAACGATGTCAAAGTTAGCGTAAGGAGGGCTATGCGTGAAGCGTTCAGTGAATTCGAATGTAAAATTCTATGTACCGACTTGACAGAAAATCCTAGGAAGTTCTGGTCTTACGTTAAATCAGTAAGTGGTCCGAAACAGCATATCCAGACACTCCGGGATGATGATGGCATAGAAACAGAGGATGACACGCGTAAAGGTGAAATACTAAACACCTTTTTCCAAAGCTGTTTCACAGAGGAAGACCGCACTGCAGTTCCTTCTCTAAATCCTCGCACAAACGAAAAAATGGCTGACATCGAAATAAGTGTCCAAGGAATAGAAAAGCAACTGGAATCATTCAACAGAGGAAAGTCCACTGGACCTGACGGGATACCAATTCTACACAGAGTACCCGAAAGAACTTGCCCCCCTTCTAACAGCCATGTACCGCAAGTCACAGGGGAGTGTTATGGGACTATTGCTTTTCACAATATATGTAAATGACCTAGTAGATAGTGTCGGAAGTTCCATGTGGCATTTCGCGGATGATGCTGTAGTATACAGAGAAGTTGCAGCATTAGAAAATTGTAGCGAAATGCAGGAAGATCTGCAGCGGATAGGCACTTGGTGCAGGGAGTGGCAACTGACCCTTAACGTAGACAAATGTAATGTATTGCGAATACATAGAAAGAAGGATCCTTTATTGTATGATTATATGATAGCACTGGTAGCAGTTAATTCAGTAAAATATCTGGGAGTATGCGTGCGGAACGATTTGAAGTGGAATGATCATATAAAATTAATTGTTGGTAAGACAGGTACCAGGTTGAGATTCATTGGGAGAGTCCTTAGAAAATGTAGTCCATCAACAAAGGAGGTGGTTCAAAAAATGGCTCTGAACACTATGGGACTCAACATCTTAGGTCATAAGTCCCCTAGAACTTAGAACTACTTAAACCTAACTAACCTAAGGACAGCATACACACCCATGCCCGAGGCAGGATTCGAACCTGCGACCGTAGCAGCCTCGCGGTTCCGGACTGCAGCGCCAGAACCGCACGGCCACCGCGAAAGGAGGTGGCTTACAAATCACTCGTTCGACCTATACTTGAGTATTGCTCATCAGTGTGGGATCCGTACCAGATCAGGTTGACGGAGGAGATAGAGAAGATCCAAAGAAGAGCGGCGCGTTTCGTCACAGGGTTATTTGGTACGCGTGATAGCGTTACGGAGAAGTTTAGCAAACTCAAGTGGCAGACTTTGCAAGAGAGGCGCTCTGCATCGCGGTGCAGCTTGCTGTCCAGGTTTCGAGACGGAGCGTTTCTGGATGAGGTATCGAATATATTGCTTCCCCCCTACTTATACCTCCCGAGGAGATCACGAACGTAAAATTAGAGAGATTCGAGCGGGCACGGAGGCTTTCTGGCAATCGTTCTTCCCGCGAACCATACACGACTGGAACAGAAAAGGGAGGTGATGACAGTTGCACGTAAAGTGCCCTCCGCCACACACCGTTGGGTGGCTTGCGGAGTATAAATGTAGATGTAGAAAACCTTAAAACTACACACAAATCTGACTCGACATCCAAGAACGCAAACATCTTTTCCTTAAAATATATTTGGTATTAGAAATGAGAGCTTCTACATTTATTAATTATCATCACTCAGATAATCTTATATTTTTACGGATTTAGCTTATAGTCGTAGCATTTAGTTTGAAGATTTCGTTATCTTCTCATTGAAAGCCATCAGTTTATTTAGATGAACTTCTCTGTTCGATTAATACCATAAATTTGTTGACAGGAAGTGAATTTAAGCACAAATTTTATGACTTCACAAAAGAAAACAGATAAATGAAAGAAAAATCACCGAGACCCTGAGAAAGTAATTAGATCTTCCTTCAGTGTTCCGTTAGATGGTAGAAACTCTACTCCAATAACTTCTAGTTATAAAAGTACTTTCTAGCATTTGAGAGTATACTAAGTATTTTCCAGTCTTCTGATGAATCTGCAGATAATAACTTTTCCGCTGCTGCTTTATTGACGAATGAATGCCAAAGGAATTCATTTTCTGTGAAATTTTTGTCTTCAATATGCGACTTAGTGAAATAGCGTCATCTTCGTTTCTGTAAGCAGGAAGTTAATACATTTCCAGAACCACTACAGGCAACTCTGTAGGGAAAACGTAATGATTGTAAACAAGCATGGAGTATTCACGATCATCGATTCCTAATTAAAGCCCTGCTAGGACTGAGATATTGTAGTGTTAAAAATGCTACTCGTTTCCGTTTGTAATGATTTGACAGAAGGAACTGATTAAGCTATAAAATACCATTAACTACACGGTTCAGTCATATTAATGTGGCCACCGCCTATGTTCGAAGTCAACATGCAATAATGGGCGTTCATCAATTATGTGAGGCAATATTGGCATTTTTTTCGATCCCCTCCTTCCCCCCCCCCTCTCCCTTGGTGAGATGATGTAAGATTTGGCTCAAACCTCACCCTGCCCCCCCCCCCCCAGTCCCACATGAGAATTTTTTTAAAACGATTTTTTAGTGTAAATACGTCAATGTGTGACTGTTGCGTTGAATTTGATTCAAAAACGTAATTTGCTTAATTATTTTTATTTAAGGGTAGTTAAGAATAGTATTTAAGACACAAAGTCGGCTAGAACCATAGTGAGGAAATAATACTTAAATAAAAGGAACTACTAAAATTCGTTAAAGAATATTCGTTCTAATTCAGTCTACGGGGACTCGTGTGGTCTTACGAGTGACTACTGGAAGCAACGTGTCCATGGGATTTTCAGTAAAATCATCTGCTCCCTCAACCTCGCTCTGATTTAGACACTCTAAAGCATTGTCGCTTGCACGCAGAAGCTCAGTAGAAATAAAGGTGTATGCCATACCTTACCAAGAAGCCAGAGTATTCTGGGCCTTTCTCTCTGCTGCTTCTCTGAAGAGCCGTTCGAGCTCATGCTGATCATGCAGCACCGTCTTCCTTTTTCGGGAACCTCTGCTTCGCTGCATTCCATAAATTTGTCACTGCTTCCTAGCAGCATTTCTTCATCTTGTAGACGTGTATTTTCACGTATGCAACATAATAATCGTGATAACGCATTTTGAGTGAGTGGCGGCGTTGTCTGGGACCTGCCCGCGCGTCGCTGCCACCGACTCGTACGACGCAGCGCTTTGCCCATTTGGCCGACCGGTGGCGGCTCAACAATCGAGGAGCTACTGTGCTACTCTGTGGCGTTCGCATAAACCGCGATACATATTATTGCGTAGTATTAGCCATATTTTAGTGGAGAAACATGTTTTACTTATTTTAACCTAGTTTTCTCGCAATTTCACACTGTTTCTTTCGGAAAAAATTACGTGATGTTCGCCAAGCCCCCCCCCCCCTCCTTCACGCGAGACTGGGTGAGATTCGGGTCAACAACCTCCCCCCTCAAGCGCCATACGTAATTGATGTACGCTCCCCAATCACTCACAGATGGCAGTTGGCAGCACTAGCATTGGAGGACACACAAATCGTATAGGAGGAAGTGGAAAAAATGCAGTTTTTATCGTAACGCGGAAACAGCGCAGTTTATCTGACAGCCGAAAGGACATGATCATTGGATTTCTGGCCAAGGATGGAAGCATTTCCGAAACGGCTAAGTTTAAAAACTGTTCGCATGCCACCTTGGTTAAAGTATACCGTGTATGGCTAAATAGCGCTATCCAAAATCGGCGTTGAGGCAACTGTGGCGCACCACGGTCCACAGGCGACGTTGCTGAACGACGGCGGCAGAGATGTGTACGCGCGAATAGACGTGTAATGTTGAGCAACTGACCGCCCAGATGAACCTAGGGACTACTAACAGTGTCTCCTCAACGACCGTTCAGCGAACGTTGCGGCGTATGGGTCTTCGCAGCAGGCGCTCGGTTTATGCACCCATGCTGATTGCTGGTAATCGACGATGAAGGCTGGCATTTGCACGTCAGTACCGTAACTGGACGTCAACTGAGTGGCGACAGGTGGCCTTTTCAGATGAATTACGTTTTATGCGCCATCGGGCAGATGGCAACTGGCGTGTACAGAGTGAAACGTCTGAAAGAAAACACTCTGCAACAATCGTCGGAAGTGTGCAAGGCGGAGGAGGGAGGGAGCGTTACAGTGTGGGGAGTGTTTTCGTGGCAATCCGTGGATGATCTCTTCGTTCTGGAAGGCACAATGGAACAACACAAGTATGCATCTATCCTGGGGACTATGTCCGCCCCTACGTGTAGTTGGTTTTTCGTCGGTTCGATGGCATCTACCGGTAGGGCAGTTCAACGGGCCACACAGCACGCAGGGTACGTGCATGGTTCGAAGAGCACCAAAATGAGTTTACCCTACTCCCGTGACCACAATGCTCCCCGAATACAAATCCAATTCAGAATCTGTGTGACCGCCTCGATTGGGCTGTTGACGCCGCGGATCCTCAACCTACAAACCTCGCAGCCGGTCATGGCACTGGAGTTGGCATGGCTCCACATCCCTGTCGGTTCCTTCCAGAACTCACTGACTCTTCCTGCACATTTCTCAGCAGTCCGCGTTGCAAAAGCTGGCTATTCAGGCTTTTGACAGATGGTCACATTAATGTAACTGGACAGTCTCTAATGACCTCCCTGTCTACGGGACGTTAAACTCTTTATCTTCCTTTTTTTATACTAGGTAGCTAGATGTGTATAAACTGGATGCATATTTTTTATAAGGCGCTAGCTGACATACCTGCCATTCCCCGGGTATTTATTTATTCCAGTCTTTTATTAGTCCATCACTTTCTCCCTCCTCTCTCCGTCCACTTCGCTCTCCCCTGTCTCTGTCCATCTGATGCTCTTCCTCCTCCTCCTCCTCCTCCTCCTCCTCCCGTCTGTGCATCTCTTCCCCTTTTCCCTCGGTGTCTGCCCATCTCCTCGTTCGACATCCTCACTCCATATCATCACGCTCATCCTAATGGGGGGCTGGTGGTTCTTACCCCTATGGTATTTCTTTCGAGATTGTAACTAATATGTGTACCAAATTTGATTTAAAGTATTCCAGGAGTTTAGGATGAGCTTTTTAGCCGTAGTTCTGCTCGTATACGCACATGTCAAATGTATTTCATACATATTGAACATATTTCACGCGTATTTGTACCCACATTTTACCTGTGTAGCGAACTACGCGCTGCTGTTTAATTTTTACACAGGTTATTGTTTATTATGTAACATCTCCTGAACTAAGTGTCGTACAGTCACGTAAGTTTTCTGTTACCTTCAGTGGTATATGAGGCGATCAATGTACAAGTGTTAAGTCCACAAAAATGTGTTTTGAGACCAGAGGCGTAGTGCACTCTCCATAACGGGATCTTTTCGCAGATGAGTAAATGAAGTCCCCAGTTCACCTGTGTGGTGTCAGATCGCAGCACTTTACTTGGCTACTGAAACAGCTGTTCATTATTTGAGTCGACAAGTGAAGCAAGGCCATACTGCAGGCTGTCTTTCAAAACTTATTGCGATACATACATTACATTTTTACTACTTATATCATTTGTATACATGGTTTGACAACAACATAACCCTTTTTGAAATATTGCAAGCATGTGATTGTATTTTCCGACAGCTTCAGAGGACAAAATCCGAACATAAAAATTTAACTTGCTTTGAAGCAACTATTACAAAAACCTGGTACGGAAACAGAAACCATAGACCATAAATTTCGTGTGTCAGTTTATTTGTATCTACCAAATGACGCCGACTTTGGCTTGATAGAAGCACAGAGTAGAAAAGCAACCCATATTTATTCGCCTGATGGCTGGGGAACCATTGTGAAAGAATCCAAGAAGAAAAATCTGTTTAAAATACTTCACGTGATGTATACATACTCTATATCCACAAAGAAATTGGAAGCAGACACTGTAAACCGCAAGGGAACCGTAGATTGTCACAAAGTGAATTGGCGAGACATTCATTGGTTGAGATACGAAGTGGGATGTGCATATTCACGAAAATACAGAAACAGCCTGTATCTGACATACAGTTCTATGAAATTAATTTGGCAAAGAAATGTATAGGAAGACAAGCACATCAGCTACCAGAACAAGACAGTCTCTACAAGCAGCAACGTGCAGTTACGGACGCAAAGGAGGAGGATATGCTGGATTTACTGCCTCTTATTCCTCCCATTCAGCACCGTTTCTTCACACATATTCCTTGCTTTGCAAACGTGCATCAAAAACGGTTTGCTGAAAATGACACAGAGTCTGAAGACAATGATGAATAGTTCTGTGTGTGAATACGTAGGTAGATGTACTCAATACGAGAATGGATATGGAAATATTAAAAATGGAACTATTATATTGTGTGCTATTTTGTTTGTAATTATTTTCACGAGACTACTGAAGCAAGTCCATATTTTCCGTTTCAAACTTAGATGCAGTCTCCAATGTTTCTTCTGTGTACTCTACTTTGCATGGAACAAATGAAGTACAATTGTCTGTTTCAAAATAAAGTAAATTTATGTTTGTAAAGTTTATGCTGACTTAGTTTATTCAATTACATCTTTATGTTCCGATATCTCAGAAACAATTTCTCTGGAAGTGTACCACTTGTATTCTGAATACCTCATTTGTGAATACTTTATGCAATATGTGTCACGAATATAGATAGTAGTAAAGAAGTAATAAATTAAAACGTGATTCTTCATGTGGCAGTTTTATTGCATGAACAGCGAAAATGTAGCAAGCAACAATCTTTTTCCCCTTCATCGTTTTGTGGGTGTCGTCAGCGAGAAAAAAGTCCCTTAAGTTTGTTGCAATTTTCTAAGTTCTCTCATTCTACACTGCTTTTTCTCTACCATTCCTTTGATAGGTGGGTGGTACTTACCCCACAGTCAGTAAATGATGGGTGTACCAAGTTTGGTTGAAATCGGTCCAGTGGTTTAGGATGTGGAACATTCTTACGTACATTCATTTTTATAATTTGTGTGGATTTCCGTGCCAAATGGCCCATTCTCTGTAAATTGGAAGGCAAATTCCTTGCGAGAGAATTATTGAATAAGATTAAATGAAGGGAGAGTTAGGCATCGAATACATGTGTTACCGATAACCATAATCAGTTCAGTCAGATAGCACCTGTGCAGATATGTCAATAAAAGCAGTAGCAACAACAGGGACATTTTTTCTTCTCCATACAGTAACGTGTGCATAGTTATGACCTCGTCATAACGTAAGCGCTGGTTTGCTTCAGTTTCGAACTGCATCGTACGACACTACGCCTTTGTTTCGTTAATGCCAGTATAATTATTAAAGGACGTAAAAATGTACAGATTGCTATCCATTATCAGCAATTGTAATAGATTGGCTTAACGCTAGGTTACTCCTTATTCTTCAGTTTTACCATAAGATGCACTTTTCCAGATACGACTGTGTTTTACCAAAAAACAGGTTTCGGATAATAGATAAATTCCGTAACTAAATGAAATCAGTATTGTACCTCAGAGAATCAGTATTCTGCCACTTTTTCGGAACAGCTACTTTCGCTCAGAATTCAGTGAAAAAACATGAGTTTTGGTGTAGTTACTATTAGCGCTGCAAATTTTAAGAAGAGATTAAAAAAACAATTTCCTCTTTCCAACGATCGCAGTTCACGTAAAACATAATCCACAAATATCCCAGAAGAGGAGTAAAACGGCTAATATCTGTACCGGTAAACTGCTTTAAACCGAATTACTGAAATTTATCTCATGTAGATACACTAAAGTGCTGTTCCTTCCTAAATGTAAGAAACACAGAAAAGCTACCATATACATTTTGCTTAAAGCGCCGCAGTTCGTTGAGGTGGCCAGCTTTTGTGCGTTTCAGCTGTAGTGATTTTTTTCTGTGTTTAAATTATCGAAGTGGTGTTTGTTCAGTTTTAGGATTATACACTATTTCAAGTGTCGAATTAGTTGTAATTACGTAAATCTGATCTCGTGGCTGATTTCTTTTTTAGAATCATTAAATTATTTCTCTAAGTTTGGAGCAGAAGACTGAGCGAGAGCTTTAAATTACCTCAAAATCTTTCGTCTTGGAACAAGTCGTATTGGAGTATTTCTTAAGCCTTTCAATATAATTCCCGTCCCATGGAAGTAGCTTAAAATTGCCTGTTTTTCAAATAACGGGTTTTCGTAGGTTACAAAATGACCGTTTCACTTGCAGTATCGCTAGTTACTTTAAATGCACTTAGGTATCTTGCTGAGGCAATGCTTGTCATAGACCCAACACGTGCACTTCTCAAATTTTCTAATGAATGCATTTCAAATTATGTGTGCCTGTTAATTTCAAATTTGTGGAAGTTATTCTACAGTAATGTAGTCAGCACTGATGTAAACCAGTTATTGTTTCTGTTATTATATTAAGACATTTTATGTATTTTATTGTTATTATTAAAATCGTAGGCATCTGTGACACATCACCACTCAGGTTAACGGCAAGTTATATTTGTCGTTGGCGGAAGGGGCAGTAACAAACGGCGACCGCCCACTCCCGAACCCATTCCTGGGCCTTAGCCTCAACTGGGATGCTTAATTTGAAAAGTATTCGACAGACTCCCTTTCTTAATCCCGAGCTTGCGCTCCGTCCCCAGTAACCTCATCGTCGACGGGGCGCTAAAGCTTAATCTCACTCCCTTCGTAAGTTCGTTGGCTTGGTTTAAGTTCGTTAGCGCTTCTCTACTGAAGTTACTTCCTCGTGACTTTGTTGTAAGTCTTCTGCCTTGCCGATCCTTTACTAGTATCTTTCTGGGTTGTCTTTAGTTACGGCGTTGTTATCGTCGCTATGGTTTTCCAACCAAACAACACTGGAATTTCTACGCGATTTTCGTTTCGTTCTTGTTACGGAATGTTTTTTGTTCCCTTTGCTAGCTTGATATGCTGCCTGGCCACCAAGGACGCCCATACCCAGGGTTCCCAGGGTTAAGGGTCTCACTCCCCCTCCCCCCCCAAAAAAAAGTCTCATAAAAGGAAAAAAATGCGCAGTCTGGTGTTTTTTCCGAGAAGATGGATGAAAAGTCCGTATTATGCAAGTATTTAACGGGGTCGGAAATGGACCTTTTTAATGGCTAGTTTCAAATCGCCATTCGTCCTCTAAAACATTAAAAATACTCTGTCTCGAGGTCTTGTGAAACCCCACCCCGTGTACAAACGTACAACAGAAATTCATCACTTGCTTCTGCCTGTCCTGCCGTGGATGCTGTTGAGACACATAAGATACACTGGTCACACATTCCCATCACACAGTCCAAATAATATTTCCTCACACGCAAATAACTAACCTATCCATTGTTCTAATTTTTCACAGATCCCATCCAAAAACGGCTACTGCAGCAATGCAAACTAAGCTAGAAAAATGAACTTTGGTTGTATTTATAACACTTACTCGTTTATGTGCTATGGAAACGTAGCTCGTTGCTCGGCAGTTACTAAATCCTTGAGAAAAGTGCTTCTTCTCGTTGCTGGATCGAGACACCGTATACTGCAGATCATTGTTACTCTCACTATTGTTGATTGACCTAAAGATTCTGACAGAAAGTATTGCACTTTTTGCCGAAGATTTAGGTCACCGAACCGTAAGCCACACGTAAGCTCTCGACATGTTTGTACTGTTATAGATTGTTAATATTAAGACATCGGGCTAATTGACGAACAGCGGGCTCACTTCCATAGATTGAATTTGTTGCTAACAATGACCGTGTGTCGTAACAAATACGATCACGTTTGTTTTAAGACTATCAATGAGCGAAAACTTTTAAGACTGAATTTTAGTATATCTAAGATTTTTACACCTATTCGCTTGAAGTCAAATACATCCACTCTCGATATCACAATTCTATATTTCTGTCTGACTAGTCCATTAGTCAAGATATTATATTATTGGTCCTCTCAAAGTTAATTTAACGTGACTTCGGTTAGCTGCTCCTATCAATCGCTGTCGCAAGAAATTTACAATAATGTTCTCACTATGTCAGACAGTCACGGTACGGCCATTATAGCGCGTACCAGACGGCAAGAATTTAAATTAAATGCAGAAAAATTCGACCTATTTTTAATGATGCGTGGTGTTCCGAATATACTGAAGTAACGTTAACATTTACCGGGAATTAGGTCATTATGAAAACACTGGCGACGTACTCTGCTACTCTCATGTACAACGACCGCACTCCACCAAATCACTGTTCGTATTCCCTGCCCCACCAACGCGCTTAGCACTATGGACCCACATTATTGTTCCGCGACAACAATGATGCGCGGTAGCAGCGCGACGAAAAAAAAAAAAAAAGTGCACCACTTCGCAAAGCGTGAGCGTACCGTTAAGTTTACACGCTGTTCTGCATCAAGATGACAGGAAATACTAAAATTTCTCAACGCAGAGTACCTGCATCGAATATACATTCCGTGACAAATAAATTTAAGCACCCAGAAGACACGGTCGGATGTCAATGAAATTTCGTACATGCACACATGATCAGTGGGTATGTAAACCAGTAGAGCTGTAATTCTCTGATGGGTGGAACAGCTACAAGATTCCATTACTTGTTGTTCGTGTTTAGTGTTGTCACCAGGTCTGGTAGGGTATATAAGGGTCGCGAAAAGCGTCACATGTTGAATGATCACTGTGAAGGACACGCAGATGCCACGAACTCGTCTGTGACAGGCAGTTTGAAAGGTGGCTTCTTGTGGACCTCCATTTGGTCTACTGGTCGAATCGTGTCGTATCCAGGTCTGTGGGACATTCGGATGAGACAGTAACCCGATGTTGGACTACTTCGGAACTTGCGTGCAGGCGTACTCGTTGTGAAGCTTCCGGTCAACCACGTCTCACTGCAAGGGAGGATCATAGCCCCGTGACATCTGCACCTGCCATCCGAGAACAAGTAATGGACTCCCTGCAATATTCTGCCTCATCTCGCACAATTGGTCGGAGACCAGCGTCAACGGGATTAGGGATTTACAGTCCCACGTGTAAGCTGCCGTTAATACAACCACCAAAACGGCTGAGAGTGTAGTGGTGCCGTGACCAGGAAGCACGGGCTGTTGACCAATGGCGTCGCATTGTGTTCAGCGATGAATCGCGGTTCTACGCTGTCGCCAAAGGATATCGTCGTCAGGTATGGCGGCTATCTGGAGAGAGAGGTCTCATCCCTCCAATGTTTTGGAGAGGCATAGCGATGTTACTGTCGACATCGTCATGGCGTGGGAAGCCATCGGGTATGACTTCCGGTCACAACTAATGGTGACTGACCGCACTACGACACGTCACGGACATCCGCGTCCTAATGTGTCACCTCTTATGTGACAGACATCCATACAAGGCAAGCGTGTCTTATGATCTGCCTGCGTGATGGCGAGGCACTCTCGTGGCCAGCAAGATCCCCATATCCGTTCCCTATAGAAAATTTATGGGACTAGCTCGGACATCAACTCCGTCCCAGTGCTAGCACTGAGGATATCGAGGACCAGTTACAACAGTTGAGGGCCAATTTGTCTCAGGAGAGGATACAGCGGTTTAATGACTCCCTTCCCAGCTGAATCAGTGCCTATATCCAGGCCAGAGAGGTAGCAACACAGTACTTACAAGTTGGGCTCGTACTGCCAAGTTCTTTGTAAACGTGACTTAGATTTTGTAATCATTGGAGTAACATCACATACCCTCTCAACCCGTTGAGTTTCCTTTCGCATGCTACTCACCGTCTGGGTATTTCACTATTTTTGTTAGGCAGTGGGAATGTCTTTAAGTGAAAATTAATTTGTTACTGTTGATTTAAATATTTCATGTACAAAAAATTAAAAAGACTATTTGTGTAGAACACAACTGACCACTGACACATTGCTTCGGCAATCCCCGAGTGTACGCCCAGCTAATACTAGCGGGAACCTTATAGAATAAGATACAGCAGATGGGTGCAGTACTAAATTATGAAAGTTGTAAAACGTACAACAGGAATTACACTTGCGAGGGGAAATATTTTGAACTGATGCCAAGAAACTAAACTGAAATTGAAAGACTTACGCTCATGATAAAAAGGAGATGGCCAGTGAACACTTGAACCGCACACCGTAAATCTATGGTTTCGTCTTCAGGATCTCCTAATGTTAGCGACCTTGTTCATTTACTGTGGCCCGGAAATAACGCGACCTTCCTCATTTCGCAAATAGAGGACTCTCAAAATAGCGTGACACGCAGCAGTCCTTGTCTCATAATACCATCACCTCGCACAGAGATTTCCATCAAAATTAATTGACCGTTTGGGCGGCAACACTAGATGAAGTCGGGCGTAATATCTTTTTTTTGTTATGGTTGATGCTAAATGGTTTTGGCCCTTCGAAAGGTAATAAATTTTAATTAATGTTTTAAATATCGCGGCGTCCGCCCCCGGTAGCTGAGTGGTCAGCGCGACAGAATGTCAGTCCTAAAGGCCCGGGTTCGATTCCCGGCTGGGTCAGATATTTTCTCCGCTCAGGGACTGGGTGTTGTGTTGTCCTAATCATCATTTCATCCGCATCGACGCGCAAGTCACCGAAGTGGCGTCAAATCGAAAACTTGCACCCGGCGAACGGTCTGCCCGACGGGAGGCCCTAGTCACACGACATTTCATTGTTCTTTTCCTTGTCGTGGCTTCTTTGAAACGTTAAAAAGAAAGATGATGAAATAGAATTTGCTGTTCTGAAGTGAAAAGATAATTGATTTTCAAACAGTTCCTCCGTCATATTTTTCCTAAGTGGGCGACAGTGCTGCAGGGAACGAAAAGGAGGAAAACTAAGATTAGAGTTGAACTTGTTGTTGTCAGAGGGGGTCCCTTCTTAAGAAACGATTCCGGCATTCACCTGAAGTGATTTTGGGAAGTCATAGAAAACCTAATTGTCGTATTGTTGGACAGAGATTTGAATAAGAGTAGAATCTATTAATCACTAGCTCTGTAACGACGACAGAGAACCGTTGGACATCATGGCTTCCATGTGTTTGCGCCATTAATTTCTTTTTTCTGAGTAATATATGTATATCCACCAAAGTGAAACTACGTCTTTCCGTCCATACAACCTCTTCCGAACCACAATTAAGCTGATTACTTGCGCACAGTCGCAGATTCATTCCCTTCCTCCCTCCCTCCCTGTGTGTGTGTGTGTGTGTGTGTGTGTGTGTGTGTGTGTGTGTGTGTGTGTGTGTGTGTGTCACACGAATCACATATAATAGTTTATACAGAACAATTAAATCATATAAATCATAGTGCGTTCAGCTGCGAAAAAGTGATACGTGCATCTATAAAATGACATAGTGCTACGGATAGTGACTTCACGTTGGAAGGAAGCAAGGGTCTGAACTTGGCGAAATAGTTGGAACGGTTTTTTCGTTGATTGGTTTTGCGGAAGGGGACCAAACAGCGAGGTCATCGGTCCCATCGCGTCAGGGAAGGATGGAGAAGGAAGTCGGCCGTGCCCTTTCAAAGGAACCATCCCGGCATTTGCCCGAAGCGGTTTAGGGAAATCACGGAAAACCTAAATCAGGATGGTCGGACGCTGCATTGAACCGTCGTCCTCCCGAATGAGAGTCCAGTATGCTAACCGTAACTAATAACGAAATTGGCCTGAATAACGTTATCGCGGTCTGGAACGAAATTGAGGGTCAAGGTTATTAACATTATCTCAAATAAGTTTATTGCTAAAACGAAATTTAATTACGTTCCAGAATGTAACGAAATAGGAACCAAATAGAAATAACGTTGTTTGGCCTGTGTAAAGTTACTGGACTGTGATACGGAAGTAACATAATTATTGGTAACGTTACGCCCTATGCCGTTCTCCTTGTAAGTTAATGGAATGATGTTCCAGAACGTAACGCAATAGGGTAACAAAAAAAAAAAAAAGATATTTGGCCTAAACAACGATACTGGACTGTGAAACAGGAGTAATATCACCGTTGGTAACGTTACGCCGTGTAGCGTTCTCGTTGTTACTAAATGAATTACTTTTCGTAAACACAAAAAGATAACAAAACAAGTGTGCAGGAACATTGCACATACTTTCTCGTGCTTATAGTAGCAAAATTCATAGTGGCGAAATGAACGGAATAGGGGACGCTCTGAACACAATTTCCTGTAAGTCGTAAAAATATTAACGGATGGAGTATCTGTTTGACAGAGCGTATGCAGTTGTCTAGTTGGAAGAGAGAAAGGAAAAATAAACACAGCGGGACAGATAGAAAACGGAAGAGAGAGGGAGAGAAATCGGGAGTGGACAGCGTACAAAAATGTCCTAGAGTAGAAGGTCGTGATCCGTTCATTTTGAAGCTACCAATTTTGCTACATATAATTCATATGGAATGAAGTAAAAGTATGTGAACTGTTCGTGTGACACGTGTTTCAAAATTATTTACCATATACAGAATACATTGATCCTAAAATTTATATTCTCAGAAAAATTACTCTAAGTCAGCTTCTTAGAAAACTCCTACTGTCTTTCGAAATTTTCAAAATCTACTCTACAGATTATTATGAATATCATATGCAAGTGTCCAGATGATACTAATAATGGCGTAGCGAAAATTTACACAATGTTGAAAGAATTTGGCCGGTCGTTGTGGCCGAGCGGTTCTAGGCGCTTCAGTCTGGAACCGCGCGACCGCTACGTTCACAGGTACGATTGCTGCCTCGGGCATGGACCTGTGTGATGTCCTTAGGTTAGTTAGGTTTAAGTAGTTCTAAGTTCTAGGGGACTTAAGTCCCATAGAGTTCATTTGAAAGAATTTGCTACTTGTCACTCCCAGTGGTACCGTGCGAGAAAGTATGTGCACCAGTTGTTCTTTTTGTTGGATTTTTGGAAGTCTGGACAATGAGAGGATATTTCATGGTCTTCAAAATATGGACCATAAAATGACATACATTTGCCAAGACCCGCGCAATGGCGTCGTTCGACGTAACTAGCCCTGTGTAATATGACGAGAGTATTGTATGCCAGGATTACTTCTCGCATAAGCCTTACGCTTCAATCACATTTAACCAGAACGATGAAATTAGGATTGTCATTCAGTACCAGGACGCTTTAACCCTCCCGTGCTAGAGTTTCACATGTCTTGATGGATCATTTACGAATACGGCTGATTCTGCTACAATGGCATCGAACGTTTCACATAACGGTTAAGCGTTCCTGTTTCATGAGATACGATATGAACTTAACGGTGTCGAGATTTACCGTGCACGCAATGTAGGCATAACATCACCTCTTGAAACGTATGTCTCTGCTTCTCTCTCGGATTTGAACGATTTAGAAAATGCTGGATGGAGCATGGACGACCCAGTGGATAGAACCGTGGAAGAGTACAAGAGATTTACTGCCTGTATAACTTTAAAATTGCTTATGGGATACTTTGAGGAAATACAATGGAGTTCTGAATGCTAAACACGAACTTATTCTGGTACGGAGTGCAACGGGTAACAACTCACACATTCAAGGAGCTCAAGAGGAGAACGAGATCACTATCAGTAAAATAATACGGAAAATATCACATATCACAGTACCAGATGGGCAGTGTTTGAAGATTTTAAAAGTTCTGAAAGCCGGTGTATTTCTACCGTTATCTTTCTGTTCATGGGAGGTTTTCAGGCACCCAGTGCTACGGACTGCAAACAGACAAAACCACCTCTCAGCTGGAGATGCCCTGGTAAATCATACTTGCGTTTCAGACCAATAGAAGAGGGAATATAGCAAATGATTCCACTTTATTCGACAATTGCAAGTTAACTAATGGCAGAGTCTATCTGAACTCTGAATTCTACCCGTATGATAATTTACATTTGCAGTGGAATTAAAATGCATAAAGTCTAGCATATTACATGTGTGCAAGGTTTCATGTTTCACACTATGAAAAAGAGGGATGTCTACTCAGTCCATGAAAATTCAAGGAGCTGGTGCAAATCATCGTAATAGACTGCTCAAAACAGAACGAGATAATTAAGTCTGGACCTAGAGATGCACGAATTGAATTTGAATCTTCGACAAATTTCCTGGAACACACTGCAGCTTATGCTCTAGTTCTACATGACTTTGTGACCAACTAATGCCCGCTCACTAGTATGTATAAATGAACAGGTGCTGCGTCATATCCACAGCATTCCACAATGGTATCTCAAGGTGTCAACGTCGTGGCAGACTCTCAGGGTTTGTATGATGATGAGTGTAGACAGTTCATGTTCAAAGATGTTACGTTCGTAGCGTACACAGAAAATACTATAATAATACACAGATTCTGAGCAAAAACTGCATAATCGAACTCTTTCAACGATGTGAAGGGTGTTAAAACACAGAAGAGTGCAAAGTGGTTAATACGTTTCTACCATGGAATTCGTTGTGATGATCCTGGCTTACCCTATAAAGATAAGGCGATGTCGCTTCGATTATTCGACCACACGCATACCATCCTCTACGTGATGGGGAAGGAGAAGATCTTATGGTTGCGTCGAGTCTTCAAGTTTGCTGCTATTCAAGATCTGGAATTCTACCTGTGTCCTGTTTCGGGAGGAAGACGCGTGAAAATAGTGTTACTGTGTCTGTCTAAGAAAATTTCAAATTGCTTTTAGGTTGGTTAGAAATAAATTAATTGTTACGTCCGAACCTCTGTGTAAGTTTTGTCCACCTTGTTCCGCCGTTGATAGTATACAGTTTTACCCAGATATTATATCTGTAGTTTTCTTCAAACACAGGGGATATAGTTTTACACCTGTTTGCTATATGTCTTTGGAAGCGTACACAGTCACGTGCCTCCTGCTCCCATAAGCCAATTCGTGGTGCACGATAGGTGTAATCCCATGCAACCATTCTATATATCTTATCATCTCTCATCTTAAACTTCACCTCCTTAATAGCAGTCATCTTCACAAAAACCAATGTCATTTTTATCATGCACAGCCCTTGTAATCTGAAGAGCCAAAGAAACTGGTACATCTGCCTAATATCGTCTAGGGCCCCCGCAAGCACACAAAAGTGCCGCAGCACGACGTGGCATGGAGTCGACTACTGTCTGAAGTAGTGCTGGAAGTAACTGACATCATGAACCCTGCAGGGCTGTCCATAAATCCGTGAGAGTACGAGGGGGTGGAGATCTCTTCTGAACAGCAAGTTGGAAGGCATCCTAGATATGCTCAATAAGGTTGATGTCTGGGAGTATGGTGGCCAGCGGAAATGTTAAAACTCAGAGGAATGTTGCTGGAACCACTCTGTAGCAATTATGGACGTGTGACGTGTTGCATTGTCCTGCTAGAATTGCCCAAGTCCATTGGAATGCACAATGGATATAAATGGATGCAGGTGATTAGACAGGATGCTTACGCACGTGTCATCCGTCAGAGTCTTATCCGGACGTATCTGGGATCCCATATGACTCCAACTGCACACGCCCCACGCCTAGCAGAGCCTCCACCAGCATGAATAGTCCCCTGCTGACACGCAAGGTTCATAGATTCATGAGGTTGTCTCCACACCCGTACACATCCATCCACTGGATGCAATCTGAAAGGCCGGCCGGAGTGGCCGTGCGTTTCTAGGCGCTACAGTCCGGAACCGCGTGACAGCTACGGTCGCAGGTTCGAATCCTGCCTCGGGCATGGATGTGTGTGATGTCCTTAGGTTAGTTAGGTTTAAGTAGTTCTAAGTTCTAGGGGACTGATGACCACTGCAGTTAAGTCCCATAGTGCTCAGAGCCATTTGAACCATATATATATATATATATATATATATATATTTTTTTTTTTTTTTTTTTTGCTATCTGAAGCGAGACTCGTCCGACCAGGCAACATGTTTCCACTCATCTACAGTCCAATGTCGTGTTGAAGGACCCAGGCGAAGAGTAAAGCTTCGTGTCGTGCAGTCATCGAGGGTACACGAGTGGGCCTTTGGCTCCGAAATCCCATATCGATGATGATGTTTCGTTGAATAGTTCGCACGCTGACACTTGTTGATTGCCCAGCATTGAAATCTGCTGCAATTTGCGGAAGGGTTGCACTTCTATCACCTTGAACGATCCTCTTCAGTCATCGTTTGCCCCGTTCCTGCAGGACATCTTTCCGGCCGCAGCGATATCGGAGATTAGTTGTTTTACCGGATTCCTGATATTCACGGTACACTCGTGAAATGGTCGTACGGGAACATGCCCACTTCATCGCATCCTCGGAGATGGTGTGTCCAATAGCTCATGTGCTCACTATAACACACGTTCAAACTCACTTAAATCTTGATAACCTGCCATTGTAGCTTCAGTAACCGATCTCACAACTGCGCCAGACGCTTGTTGTGTTATATAGGCATTGCCGACCGCACCGCCGTAATCTGCCTGTTTACATCTCTCTGTATTTGAATACGCATGCCTATACCAGTTTCCATGGCATTTACGTGTGTATGTACGTACAGATTTTTTTTTTTTTGTAGTAACAACAAAGACGTATTGTAACAATATTTTTTCGTTTATTCAGTCGACACATAGTTCAGTTTTTGAGAATACAATTTTATTCTTGAGGTACAATACAGCTCTCGTGGTATAATTTGACTCTGCTATTCCATTGTAGAGATACTGCAACAATTACACTGGTTCAGAGTATAATGATAAATTTTTTTCCCAGTAGCGTTGAATGAGAATGTTCAGTTTTTCCAGATATACAAATCAACGCTAAAAACAAATCAGGGGATACTTTTACTACAATTAAATTCAACAGTCTCAGTAGCATAGCTTTTACAACAGTTCTGATGGACTGTGCACACTGAGAATCTAATTTCCACAGCTCCAATAGCAAAGGTGTTCACAATAATAATAATTGCGATGGACTGTGAGCTATATACACTATGTGATCATAAGTATCCGGACATCTGGTTGAAAATCACAAGTTCGTGGTGCCCTCCATCGGTAATGCTGGAATTCAGTATGATGATGGCTCACCCTTAGCCTTGATGACAGTTTCAACTCTCGCAGGCATACGTTCAGTCAGCTGCTGAAAAGTTTCTTGGGGAATGGCAGACCATTCTTCGAAGAGTGCTGCACTGAGGAGAGGCATTGATGTCAGTCGGTGAGATCTGGCACGAAGTCGGCGTTCCAAAACATCCCAAAGGTGTTCTGTAGTAGTCAGGTCAGGTCTCTGTGCAGGCCAGGGAGGTTACCGTCGTGTAACCACTCCGCCACAGGCCTTGCGTTATGAACAGGTGCTCGATCGTGTTGAAAGATGTAATCGCCATCCCCGAATCGCTCTTCAATAGTGGGAAGCAAGAAAGTGCTTAAAACATCAGTGTATGCCTGTGCCGTGATAGTGCCACGCAACACAAGGGGTGCAAGCCCCCTCCATGAAAAACACCACTACACCATAACACCACCGCCTCGCCATACCCACACCCTGCCTTCGGATCGCCACATTGTGTACCGTGATTCGTCACTCCACACAACGTTTTTCCACTGTTCAATCGTCCAATGTTTACGCTCCTTACATTAAGCGAGGCGTCGTTTGGCATTAACCGCGTGATGTGTGGCTTATGAGCAGCCGCTCGACCATAAAATCTATGTTTTCTCACCTCCCGCCTGATTGTCATAGTACTTGCAGTGGATCCTGATGCAGTTTGGAATTCCTGTGTGATGGTCTGGGTAGATGTCTGCCTATTACACATTATGACCCTCTTCAACTGTCTGCGGTCTCTGTCAGTCAACAGACGAGATCGGCCTTTACGTGTTCCTTCACGTATCCACTTCACTATCACATCGGAAACAGTGGACCTAGGGATGTTTAGGAGTGTGGAAATCTCGCGTACAGACGTATGGCACCAGTGACACCCAATCACCTGACCACGTTCGAAGTGCGTGAGTTCCGCGGAGCGCCCCATTCTGCTCTCTCACGATGTCTAATGACGGCTGAGGTCGCTGATATGGAGTACCTGGCAGTAGGTGGCAGCGCAATGCACCTAATACGAAAGACGTATATTTTTGATTACTTTTGACCATATAGTGTAGATATATACATCTATTTAAAAGCTAGTCTGACTTGCACGACTAGCAGCAGGTGAAAACCTAAAAATTATTCTATTTACAAGACGCACATGGCGTGTAGATATATATTTACAGGGTACACACACATAGATTGCATATGAAGAAATAAACATACAAGTATTTTTTCTGTTTATGCTTTTTAAATATTTTTGTTTATGGTTTTTAACTTTTTCACACGCATGGTATACGAATATATACATTTTTCTTGTTTTTTAACATTTTTCACTCGTTTTGTATGTATATACACGTGTACATAGTACACATAACTCTCTCTCTCTCTCTCTCTCTCACTCAGTCAGTTCCCCACCCCTTCGCTCGCTACAAGTAAGTAGTGTGAGTATGAGAGAGTTTCAATCCCATCATCACAAATTACCTTTTTGTCATGAGGTGACAGCCCGAATTTAGGCTGCAGCACCGTGTACACCACGTGTCCTCTCGATCGAAGACTTGTTTGCCCTAGCATACGCTGTGGCTGCGGTGTAGCACCGTGTACACCGCTCTACAGATTCGATAGAAAGGGCTCTCGATGCTATATGACGCACTCCCTTACTGTCCCTCTGCATGACATCTTCCAGTGTGAGATACGCAGACATATTTCAGCGTAGGCCTACTTACTCCTCAATCGGCAATCCATTCGCCTCGTCTTTCGTAAGATCGATAATATTCTTGTTCTGTGGAACAATACCATTAGGATTATCGGCCGTGTATGAGAACGTGTCGAATTCATTACTGTGATACCTCATTAATTCATATGGATCGCAGTTCTTCACCCAGTAGATGAAGCTATCTGCGTCATATAAAGTAATTTAGCATCTGTGAAATGTGTTTTCCCAAACTAAAATGAAAGCGGTACATGTGGAGTTTGGGTAGGTCTAGTATGCACATCACCACATAAACAGTTTCCTAAACTCTACTGCAGTCTTCGCCATCTCCTCAGCAACGAAGTTATTCTTGAATACACTGACCCATTTAAAGTTTGGTCTGACAATGCATTTTCTTCCGCCACAACGCCCATCCCATTTGGTTCTAATCAAAATTTCACATTGTTCCCTCAAATTCTTCATTTTTTACCGAAAATTGAATTATTCATTAATCTATAAAAATCTTGCTCAAAGTCATATTTTGCGGAAGGTTTCTGTCTCGTATTCAAATCAATATACTCCTTCAACCCGGGGGACTGTTTGAAGGAGATAGCCCAGGTGATTCTAACCAGCTCCGTCCCCAAGCTGAGACACTGCTGCAGATAACGATAATGAATAATGTACTCCGCTTATTCCCCAGCGTTGTCATCAATTTTGGGGCGGAGCCTCCTTGCGGAACTAGTTGCTCTGGGCACAGCGGCAAATCAGCCTGCGCATCATGCAAACTAATGGGGTATGTGAGTTCTGCCTCCATCACATACCCTACATCAGAATCAGCCGCCATACAACCCATGATTTTTCCACCTAATCACTTGCACGTTCTAAATATCGCCTGCTGCTGCTGCGAGGAAAGAGAGAATACTGATTATTTGGAAGCACAGTGAGAGTATTATCTATTTTGCGCTGGCTTCTTGGCGTCTCCCTCATCTCCTTACGACGACGGTCTTCCTCCATCTCTTCCACCCACTGTGGCATTTCGCGCTCGCCTGAATTGGGGGGGGGGGGGGGGCGGCCTCATCGATTCATTTCACTGATGTGCATACAACAATAATGATCTATAAATCTATAAATAAAAATATATACACACAAGAACTATTTGAAACATATATATATATATATATATATATATATATATATATATATATATATATATATACACACTTACTTGAGATCTATGTTTCCTGCACATCTCCAGCTCATATCCGTCTCTGTCCCCCTTCTTCGTCTGCCAGGAAATCATCTACAAAAACAAAAAAAATATGCACCGTATAACATATACAAAGAAATTTAGTTACATATACACAGTGCTATGGAGATGAAAAATGGATTAATGGATATATGTACTGAAACAGTACGAAATTCTTAGTGAAATGAAAAGAAATAACGTTTATCGGTTTTGATCCTTGAAATCATCTACAACAGCAACATCATATTACATAAATGATGAATTTTTTTTAGAAAGAAACTATGTATACACAACATATTCTGCAACTAAACGAAATTCTTAGTGAAAACGTAACATTTATCGATTTTGGTCCCTCGAAATCATGCACAACAACAAAATCGTATCACGTATTCCATGAGATCGTATACGATGGCATTGCTGCTGCCGCTGTTGGAACACTCTCTTTCACGACTTGGTGGATGTGTGCTGAAACAAGGGAAAAAAATAACACCAAAATCTGAACACACATACTACAAAACTTTTTTTTAAATTCAAAATCTGAACACACAATAATTTCATAAGAACTTTCATCATTGCAGCGCGTCAGCAATCGTAAGTATCCAAATAATTATGAAAAAGCCGCCTCGATTGCACAAACTACCTGGTGTTTACCTAGGTTTCACGGTGCATATGTACCAAGTCAATAATATTACTTATCTCACTGTGTGCGCTGCCTCGCCCCAGCCACCGTACGATGCTCACAGGCTCTCCACCGAACTGAGGCACCGCAGACTGCTCACATGCGCGGCTATGGAAATCACTGCGCAAGCGCGCGGCCAGGAAACGCTCTTGCATGGGAGCGGGATTACAAAGTTAACACGGATCGGGACCTACCTGATTGCCAGAAATTGTCGCACAAATAGCAAATTGAGCAAATGAAAAAGGCGATGATGCGGGGAGTAAGACATATTTGATAGCAACGCACGACAAACTGTGTGCACGGGTGGTAAATCAGCCACAAGCTAATATGGAGGCCGTAGAATTAGGTAGAAATTACAACTAAACTAAAAAGATAGCTATGCTATGGGCGTTATTGTTAACTTCGTACTACGAAACTTTTTGTTATTAAAATATACTTCGAAATCCGAACTTGATCCTGCAAAACTTTTTATAAAAATATACACTGCGAAATCCAACCTCATGTATGAAATTAAATATTATACATATCTGGTAATTGCCTTGGGCGTTTGCTGCCGTTGCCACTGCCATTGCCACTGCCGTGTGTTGCCGCTGATCGCTTCATTTTTTTTCCAAACACACCGGTAGCGCGCGCACACACACACACACACACACACACACACACACACACACACAGTAGATTCGGATGGAAAAACCCCTCTCCCAGCCTCCACTTCGCTCTCTGTCGAGCTGCAGCCGCTGAAGCACGCGCTGCCGCTTTTCTGGTCCCAACTTAACGACCGTGCCTCGTGTGGCAAACTACTGTGATAGTGAATTTACCTTCTTTTTTTTATGTGATGTAGGAACGTCTTCAGGGTGTGGACACAGTGCATTTGCGCTCATTTATTTTAGTTTCAATATATAAACGATATTACCGACGTGATGTATTGGCGTAATGTATTTCCGTGCCGGCCGGTGTGGCCAAGCGGTTAAAGGCGCTACAGTCTGGAACCGCGTGACCGCTACGGTCGCAGGTTCGAATCCTGCCTCGGGCATGGATGTGTGTGATGTCCTTAGGTTAGTTAGGTTTAAGTAGTTCTAAGCTCTAGGGGACTGATGACCTTAGCAGTTAAGTCCCATAGTGCTCAGAGCCATTTGAACCTTTTTTTTCCGTTCCACGTACGCGCGGGAAGGCAGTAGAGTGTTTTGTGAGCGAGTGTACTTGAAACAAATTGTTTAAAACAACATTTGCATATGTACTGAGGCGTTAAACACATTGAAGTGTAATTACGCGAGATGGGTATTTCATCGCGGTATTCCTTGCACGATCGGAATTAAAAAAGCGATTGGTTTAATTACTTATTTTCGCTGTATTTTACGAGACCTGCATCTTCCCAAGCAGCAGAGAATGATGAGCAAGAGAGATCCAGCTTTTGCAAAATGAATTTTTTATAAATAATCAATGTACCCTCTGCTATGTAATTGAATTTCCTGTCGTCAGATCCTTCCTCTCCAGCACAGAGCCGCCAATTTCCGGGTGGGAGGGGAGGGTTGGAGGATTAACCAGAGGGCGAGGGGTTAATTAATTTATCAATTAATTAATTAGTCAATCATATTGATAGTGGGAGAGGGCTATTCCAGTAACCGAGGCCTGAAAGTGTACCTCTATCAGTGAAGGACACGAGGTGCTGGAGGTTTCCTGAGGGGTTGCGTGGAGGAAGGGGAGGAGGTGGGGGGGGGGGGGAGGTTTCTCATAGGGACAGATTATCCCCAGGGGGTCATAATCCACTTAGCAAAACAACAGATTAAGGACCTGTCAATCAAAAGAGAACAATAGGCTTGCCCCTGAGTGTTTACTTGCTGCTGAATGTAGCAACCCATACTAAAAAACCGTGAACATGCTCATGCCCCCCTTGTCCTACTACTTTCATCTATTTAAAAGTGTATGTTATATCTGATTAAATCAATGTGATGAGGAACAAATGTTTGTATTTCCTAGTTTTCAGGATTCATGTAAAGTCTTAACTGCTGTTTTGAAAGATTTAAAGAGCTGTCATCGTCCAGAAGAAGGTAAATTAGTCAAGTTAGCAGCATTATTGTCAAAGACAGTATTACATCCCTAAAATATTCAACGTTAAAATGTTTCATTGGTAATGTGTTTTTCTGATGAAAAGAACGTTTCAGCTCTACATTCATATTTCAAAGAGCCGCGTTCTGTAGACAGTGCAGTATCTATTCAGATTATTCTTTCGTGGTGGAAGATAGCGAGTGTTCATTCACCTAAGATTGGATGTTGCCTCAGTTGCAAGAACCAGTATGCAGTTTTGATGATGCCAATATTCAGTACTTCAAAAATTTTGCCAAGTTTCTGAGGCAATGGAAAATTTTACCACCATTTGCACCTCCGTTTGAATATACTGGAAAATTAACATTCGAAACATTTTTTTTCCTTGCTATGTACAACAAAAACAACAACAACAATTCATTTAACTGAATACGTTTTCAGCACTGTTGTGTGGTACAAATAGTTTTTATTAGGTAAGTTGCATGCAAATACTCTAGAGATTAGATCTGGCCGCTAGAGACAAATTTGTGATGCATGTTGTTACGTGTCAGTTTCGAAGCCCTTAGACTCCGAAAACAAACTGAAAATAAGGAGTGTGTTCAAAATGAGATCTGCCTTGTTTCTGTGTAAAAGACTGGGCACTGAGTTTTATAGAAACGCCTGATGACCAAGTTTCTCTTGGCAATTTAGAGCACGTTCATGAACATACGAATAAAATACACTCCTGGAAATGGAAAAAAGAACACATTGACACCGGTGTGTCAGACCCACCATACTTGCTCCGGACACTGCGAGAGGGCTGTACAAGCAATGATCACACGCACGGCACAGCGGACACACCAGGAACCGCGGTGTTGGCCGTCGAATGGCGCTAGCTGCGCAGCATTTGTGCACCGCCGCCGTCAGTGTCAGCCAGTTTGCCGTGGCATACGGAGCTCCATCGCAGTCTTTAACACTGGTAGCATGCCGCGACAGCGTGGACGTGAACCGTATGTGCAGTTGACGGACTTTGAGCGAGGGCGTATAGTGGGCATGTGGGAGGCCGGGTGGACGTACCGCCGAATTGCTCAACACGTGGGGCGTGATGTCTCCACAGTACATCGATGTTGTCGCCAGTGGTCGGCGGAAGGTGCACGTGCCCGTCGACCTGGGACCGGACCGCAGCGACGCACGGATGCACGCCAAGACCGTAGGATCCTACGCAGTGCCGTAGGGGACCGCACCGCCACTTCCCAGCAAATTAGGGACACTGTTGCTCCTGGGGTATCGGCGAGGACCATTCGCAACCGTCTCCATGAAGCTGGGCTACGGTCCCGCACACCGTTAGGCCGTCTTCCGCTCACGCCCCAACATCGTGCAGCCCGCCTCCAGTGGTGTCGCGACAGGCGTGAATGGAGGGACGAATGGAGACGTGTCGTCTTCAGCGATGAGAGTCGCTTCTGCCTTGGTGCCAATGATGGTCGTATGCGTGTTTGGCGCCGTGCAGGTGAGCGCCACAATCAGGACTGCATACGACCGAGGCACACAGGGCCAACACCCGGCATCATGGTGTGGGGAGCGATCTCCTACACTGGCCGTACACCACTGGTGATCGTCGAGGGGACACTGAATAGTGCACGGTACATCCAAACCGTCATCGAACCCATCGTTCTACCATTCCTAGACCGGCAAGGGAACTTGCTGTTCCAACAGGACAATGCACGTCCGCCTGTATCCGGTGCCACCCAACGTGCTCTAGAAGGTGTAAGTCAACTACCCTGGCCAGCAAGATCTCCGGATCTGTCCCCCATTGAGCATGTTTGGGACTGGATGAAGCGTCGTCTCACTCGGTCTGCACGTCCAGCACGAACGCTGGTCCAACTGAGGCGCCAGGTGGAAATGGCATGGCAAGCCGTTCCACAGGACTACATCCAGCATCTCTACGATCGTCTCCATGGGAGAATAACAGCCTGCATTGCTGCGAAAGGTGGATATACACTGTACTAGTGCCGACATTGTGCATGCTCTGTTGCCTGTGTCTATGTGCCTGTGGTTCTGTCAGTGTGATCATGTGATGTATCTGACCCCAGGAATGTGTCAATAAAGTTTCCCCTTCCTGGGACAATGAATTCACGGTGTTCTTATTTCAATTTCCAGGAGTGTATTAACTTCTTAAAATGATTTAAGTGTTTGTTCTGTATTAGACGTTACGTATCTCACTGCATATTAAAATTCTTAAGTGGGTACGATAAATGTAAAGCACTTATTGTTCGTGCTGATGAGTTCATTGCAAGCAGAAGTAAGTGTGACTGACTCATACTTACTCAACCTTTGCAGAGTGCCTTAAAGTTACCACCTGATTTCATATTTCGAATTCTTGTTGAATAACACTCATTGTTTTAAACACTTGTATCTGATGAGTTTGAATGTTTATTTCTAAGCAGCACAGATCGTAGGAAAGTGTTCTGACAGCTTCTGGAAATGACTATTGACTGTTATAACTTTTCTGAGATGTGCACTTTTGGTTGGCTCAAATGGCTCTGAGCACTATGGGACTTAACTTCTGAGGTCATCAGTCCCCTAGAACTCAGAACTACTTAAACCTAGCTAACCTAAGGACATCACACACATCCATGCACGAGGCAGGATTCGAACCTGCGACCGTAACGGTCGCTCGGTTCCAGACTATAGAGCCTAGAACCGCTCGGCCACCCCGGCCGGCTGCACTTTTGGTAAACATGCGAAAGACGTCATTTTCAAAAGTCAAATTTTGGGAAATATTTTCACAAATAATTATTCTAAAATAAGGAGGAACCGCCGTATAACCATCAGTCGACGTAAGTTACTTTAATTTTCCAAGTACATGCAGATTAATGTGTAGTGGCGGGTGTTTTCCGTTTTAGAATTTTTGTTTTCCTTTGCAACGGGATATAAAAATAGAGTTCTTGACGTATCATAATGTTGCAGGACTGCATGTTTCACAAAAGCTCGAAACTGAATTAAACTTTTAAGTAATCGCTTTTGAGGTAAGTTGCGGTGTTACTGCTAAAAATGGTTATAATTTCAATTCCCGTTTCTCAGTGCTTTATGGCTGGAATGTAGTCTGCATGAAATGTACAGTGCATGATTGTTTACACATTTGCGTCGAAATCTCCAACAGGAAACGGCACTGTGAACTGCTAACGCCGTCGCACCTGCACCTATGCGTAGCACTCAAGGGCGAGACGTCACTAGATGCGGTCCGAGGCCCACGAGGCCTCGGGTGAGTCGGGAAGTTGTAGCCGATAGAGGTGCAGTCGGAACCGTCCGTGGTTAAAGCAGAGGCGGAACATAGGGACCAGAAACCTTTTGTGGTACATACCAAGGGATATGTTGTAGTATAGCTGCGTAAGTCCGTCCCCTTTGTTGGTACGATAGGCGCCACTTATTGTTCCACAAGGTTTTGATCTGCTGCTGCAGATGTTACAGGTCTGTGTAAGGAACACGTTCGTACGTTTTTGTTCCACGGTAAATGGCAGTCTTGGCAAAAGCGTCGACAATGACATTATCCCTGATACCATGGTCCTACTTTACCCTCAGCATGGTGATTTTTCTCGTTCCAACGCTGTTGTGTTGCAATACAGTCTATGATTTGGTACACCAAGTAGTTGTTGGTATTATTGACATAATTCCTTATGAGCAAAAATGCCGAACGCAAGTCTATCTGCATAATCTAAGCCGTCAGCATATTTATGGACCTCCAGTACTGCGGCGAGCTCCGCTGTAGGTATTCTGTATACTTCTCAGCAGCTCATTCCACTCGGTTCTCTGTTTCATACCCAGAGAGCCGTCTATAAAAACAGTCTGCTATATTTCTCTTGATACTGACCATCGCTGCCATTTTAACCATACGTTATGCTGAGATTCCTCATGTATTTATTTATTTACATGTCAAGTTCCGTAGGACCAAATTGAGGAGCAAATCTCCAAGGTCATGGAACGTGTCAGTACATGAACTTACAACATAAAAGTAATAACAGATAAAAATAAATGTCCATGAACCTGAAAGAAAATCAGTCCATAAATTTAAGCAAACGCTATCAGCAATACAATGAGAATCAGCTTAATTTTTCAAGGAACTCCGCGACAGAATAGAAGGAGTGACCCATGAGGAAACTCTTCAGTTTCGATTTGAAAGCGCGTGGATTACTGCTAAGATTTTTGAATTCGAGTGGCAGCTTATTGAAAATGGATGCAGCAGTATACTGCACACCTTTTTGCACAAGAGTTAAGGAAGTCTGATCCAAATGGAGGTTTGATTTCTGCCGAGTATTAACCGAGTAAAAGCTGCTTATTGTTGGAAATAAACTAATATTGGTAAAAGAAACGACAATAAGGAAATTACATATTGAGAGGCCAATGTCAAAATACCCAGACTCGTGAACAGAGGTCGACAAGAGGTTCGTGAACTCACACCACTTATTGCCCGAACCGACCGTTTCTGAGCCAAAAATATCCTTCTAGAATGGGAAGAGTTACCCCAAAACATAATACCATACGACATAAGTGAATGAAAATAAGCGAAGTAGACTAATTTACGTGTCGAAGTATCACTCACTTTCGATACCGTTCGAATAGTGAAAATGGCAGTATTAAGTCTTTGAACAAGATCCTGAACGTGGGCTTTCCACGACAGCTTACTATCTATCTGAACACCTAGGAATTTGAACTGTTCAGTTTCACTAATCATATGTCCGTTCTGTGACATTAAAACGTCAGGTTTTGTTGAATTGTGTGTTAGAAACTGTAAAAACTGAGTATTATTGTGATTTAACGTTAGTTTATTTTCTGCGAGCCATGAACTGAGGTCATGTACTGCACTATTTGAAACCGACTCAATGTTGCACACAACATCCTTTACTACTAAGCTAGTGCCACCAGCAAACAAATATTTTAGAGTTACCCATAATACTAGAGGGCATATCATTTATATAAATAAGGAACAGGAGTGGCCCCAACACTGATCCCTGGGGCACCCCCCACTTGACAGTACCCCACTCAGATCCCACATCACAGCCTTTATCAACATCGTGAATAATGACCTTTTGCTGCCTGTTGCTAAAGGAAGAGGTGAACCAATTGTGAGCTACTCCCCTTATTCCGTAATGGTCCAACTTCTGCAGCAATATTGTGAGATCAACACAGTCAAATGCCTATGTTAAATCAAAAAATACGCCAAGCGTTCGAAACTTTTTGTTTAGCCCATCCAGTACCTCACAGAGAAAAGAGAATATAGCATTTTCAGTTGTCAAACGACTTCTAAAGCCGAACTGTACATTTGATAGCAAATCGTGCGATATAAAATGACCAATTAACCTTACATACACAGCCTTTTCGATAACTTTCGCAAACACAGATGGCATAGAAATAGGTCTAAAATTATCTACATTATCCCTTTCTCCCTTTTTATAGAGCGGCTGTACTACTGAGTACTTTAATCGCTCAGGAAACTGACCATTCCTAAAGGAAAAATTACAAATATGGCTAAATACAGGGCTAACACGCGCAGCACAGTACTTTAATATTCTACTAGACACTCCATCATAACCATGAGAGTCCTTAGTCTTCAGTGATTTAATTATTGACTCAATCTCCCTCTTGTCTCTATCACAGAGGAGTATTTCAGACGTCAATCTCGGAAAGGCATTTGCTAAGAAATTTATATGATTTCCTGTTGAAACTAAATTTTTATTTAATTCACCAGCAATGCTCAGAAAATGGTTGTTAAATACTGTACATATATCTGATTTATCAGTAACAGAAATATTATTACTACGAACTGACTTTATATCATCAACCTTGTGCTGCTTACCAGACACTTCCTTCACAACTGACCATATGGCTTTAATTTTATCCTGCGAATTAGCTATTCTATTTGCATACCACATACTTTTTGCCTTGCTAACAACATTTTTAAGCACCTTACAATACTGTTTGTAATGGGCTACTGTAGCTTGATTATGACTACTAACATTTTGATATAATTCCCGCTTTGTTCTACATGATATCCTTATCCCACTAGTCAGCCCACCGGGCTGTCCATTACTGCTAGTACCCCGATTAGAATGTTCTAATGGAAAGCAACTCTCAAAGAGCATGAGAAATGTGTTATGGAAAGCATTGTATTTAGCATCTATATTATCGGCACTATAAACATCTTGCCACTCTTGTTCCTTGACAAGTTTTGAAAAACTCTCTATTGCTGTTGGATTAACTTTCCTACGTAGTTTGTAATTAAATACGACATTGGTTTGAGTACAAAAACCTTTTAGTGTTAAAATTTGTGCATCATGATCTGAAAGGTCACTCACCCTTTTACTAACAGAATGCCCATCTAGTAATGAAGAATGAATAAAAATATTGTCTATGACTGTGCTACTGTTCCCCTGCACCCTAGTTGGAAAAAACACAGTTTGCATCAGATCATATGAGTTTAGGAGATCTACCAACATTCTTTTTCTTGCACAATCATGTACAAAATTAATGGTTCAAATGGCTCTGAGCACTATGGGACTTAACATCCATGGTCATCAGTCCCCTAGAACGTAGAACTACTTAAACCTAACTAACCTAAGGACAGCACACAACACCCAGCCATCACGAGGCAGAGAAAATCCTTGACCCCGCCGGGAATCGAACCCGGGAACCCGGGCGTGGGAAGTGAGAACGCTACCGCACGACCACGAGATGCGGGCTGTACAAAATTAATATTGAAGTCACCACATATAACTACTTTCTGGTACTTCCTAGAAAGTGAATCAAGAATCCTCTCTAGCTTAAGCAAAAATGCTCTGAAGTCGGAGTTAGGGAACCTATAAACAACAGCAATTAGAAGTTTAGTTTCACTAAATTCAACTAATGCTGCACAACTTTCAAATATCTGTTCAGTGCAGTCTCGTGATACGTCCATGGACTCAAATGAAATACTGTTTTTTACGTACAGAGCCACTCCCCCACCCTTGAGAAACAGCCAGCTAATCTGTAGCCTGGTAAAGGAAGCCTCTGAATTATCATATTATTTAAATGGTGTTCTGATATACCAATAATTTCAGAGTTAACATCTATTAGCAGTTCACTAGCAGTTCACTAACTTTATCTCTAATACTTCTTATATTTTGATGAAGTATGCTAATTCCTTGTCTACTTGGAAACATTACATCCTCTGGAGGTGAGCACTTAGTTGGAGGCACTTCCTTTAAGCAGGTATACCTATCAGCTGACTTCAGTCTAAAAAAGGTGCAGCTCTAACACCAACTACTACAGGAATTTTTCCATGAGTGATACCACCACCATCACCACCACCACCACCACCACCCACTACACTGTCACCTATAAGCTTAGCCAGCCTCCCCTTCCCATACCTATTGAGGTGCAGGCCATGCCTAGTGAAATCCCATCTACTGATAGACCCAACTGGCACCACTGAGATGTGATCCATGCCCCCCGCCATCAGTGCCCTCCCCAGCCCCACATTAACGCGCCTAACAGCCGCATTAAGGTGAGGCCGATCATGACGCTGAAACAGTTGCACGAAATGCACGTGACCTGATTATATACGATTTAATGACAAGTTATGAACGTTACTCTTACGTTTTTATGTGTTAATATCTCTTGTGTTCTTAAGAGTATTTTACTATTATCAATGTTGTTGTTGTTCATTTTGTTTGTAATTCGCTTATTTATTGTACAAATAAATATAGAAATTGTGCTTGAGACACTATATTGTTACTATTTGTCGCCATTCTCCCACTGTTGCTAGTTCAATGTTGAGACTAAGTATACCAGTCTTTTTGCCACACGATTTTGTTTCTCAACAAAACAAGTTTCACCTAAATGTTGTCCTCATATCCAGTGGATTTTTATTTCTAGCTAAGTTTCTGCATTTGCTGTTCTGTTTGTTGTTTCTTACAAGTATCCACTGCACAGCATTATACTTCAGCTTGCTGCAAGGCTAAATCTTGGTCAGTGTAATGCAGTTCACCCTAAAAGCTTACGAGCAAAAAAAAGTGTAATGATTAAGACTACAAAAAGGCAAACAATAGCCTCTGCACATAATTATTTGGAAGACGGAACAGATAAACGCGATGAACACTGTTAAAACCGTTAGGTGAGGCATGTTTGTTTCCGAAACATAATTTAATTAAGATTGAAAAGCTTCGTAATACTGGGTTGGCGCATAAATTCGTAGCGTTTTTCCGTAAGTTTGATAAACACAACAGATACAAAAAATGGTTCAAATGGCTCTGAGCACTGTGCGACTTACTTGTGAGGTCATCAGTCCCCTAGAACTTAGAACTATTTAAAGCTAACTAACCTAAGGACATCACACACATCCATGCCTGAGGCAGGATTCGAACCTGTGACCGTAGCGGTCGCGCGGTTCCAGACTGTAGCGCCTAGAATCTCTCGGCCACCTAGGCCGGCCAACAGATACACATAACGGAGACTTTAGTTATCGATAATTATTCTCCTTCATTATATACAAAAGTCTGCCAGCGTTGGGGTAAATTTTCGATTCCACGACTGTAGAAATCACATGGTTTTGAGGCGAAGAACTCGTCGGAGCGCATTTTCATCCCGAAAGGAAGTTGCTTGGAGGAGGTTGTTCGATAGAGCGCGGAAAGTGCGGGAATCTGTGGGCGCAAGATAAGGTGGGTGCGGAATGACTTCCTAACCCAACTCCTGTATAATGTTTTTTGTAAGTCTAGCAGTCGTTATCGTGGAGTAGCGCCACTTCACGCAGTCTTCCTGGTCGTTGTTCTTGGACTGCGTCTGCAAGCTGCCTCATTTGTTGATAATAAATGTCAGCAGGGATGATTAAACGTCGGGGAAGCAATTCGAGGTACTCCGCACCGTTGCTGTTCCACCAAATGCATAACGTTATCTTTTGTGGATGCGCGGAGGTTTTTGTATGGTGAGTTGCTGCTTTGTTTGGGCTCAACCATTCCTTTATTTTCCTTATGTTAGCATAAAGACAACATTTCTCGTTGCTAGTAACGATACAGTATAGGAATGGTCGGTGTTGTTCACGAGACAGTTGATGAGCAAGCAGAGATGATGGTCATAAGGTCATCCACTGATTTTTGTGATTTTGGCGTAGAGCATGCAGTACCCATACGCCCGATTTTTGAACTTTTCCCATTGCATGCAAATGTCGCACGACAGCGGAATGATCACAGTTCATCACATTTACCATTTATCGAGTACACTGACGTGGATTATTGAGGATTAAAGCGTTTAAACGACCTTCATCAAAGCCCAAATGTCTCCCTGAACGCGGAGAATCACTAATGTCAAAACGATCCTCCTCAAAACGAGAAAACCATTTTCGTATCGTGCTCTGTCCAATGACGTTATCCCCACACACAGCACAAATGTGTCTGGTTTCCTCCGCTGTTGTCACCCCTCTGTTTAACTCAAACAGAAGAATACGTCGGAAATGTTAAGATTTCTCCACTTGGCACTCCATTTTCTAGCGTCCACTGCTCCACTCACTATCTCCAAATGACAAAATGAAAATATATAAGCTGAAGTAGCAACAGTTAACTACAAATAAGAAATGACAACCGGTAAATAAATTGTAGCAACCAGAATACCAACATGTAAAACAAAAATGCTACCAATCTAATAGTTGCTCTTAAGTCCCCCAACTATTCGGAGATGCAGTTAAACTCTTTTAATTTTTTTATCACAGTAGATACGCGCTAATGCCAGCAGCACCCCTGTTAGGGAGGACTGCAAATGTAATGCATTGCGGTAATCAGCGGCTGCTGTATGCGTTTTCGTGGTGTGCATTTACACACATTCCTGTATTTAGAGTAACATAATTTTAACATTTTGGGAGCGAAAGTTGCTTCTATACTGCAGTTTGATCTCTACTGTCACATAAACATCGCAGGTGTAATATGAACAGTGGGCAACAGTTACGGGATGGGTTTTCCCGCTTAAAGATGTGTCGAGTATGACGCTCTAATGTTGCGGCGCATGGCCCGACTGAAACACGATATCTGAGCAGTGTTTTACAGACGGAGGTGAATTGAACATAGCAGCGCGAGCGAGGTAACCGACTATGAACGTGGGATGATAATCGACGCAAGAAGATTGAGTCATAGCATATCAGAGATTACACAGGATATGGGATTCCCGAAGTCAGCTGTGTATGGGGTGGAACTTCAGTATCGTAGAATGTTCCCGTACGCGTTAACCACAATCACAGGACGACGACAAGTGTCTGACGAGCGGGTGTCAGTTCGCCTCCGCAGAGCGGTACGAAGCGATCGACAGTCTTCCGTGAGTCTGATTGCGTGATTCTGGCGTTAGAAGCGATTTGTTCCAGGACTTAAGCTTCAGCAGCCGACGACCGACATCACATCTAATGCTTTCACATGAAGCTTGGTCGCTCAGTGTCTATTGCGACTAATTTTGTAAAATGTATTTCTGCGGGCATTAACGAGCGTTACAGCACAATTCACCTCAAGAAGTACCGAGTGCTAATGAAATAACAACTCCGGTAATTAAAAAGAAATAAGTGGTCCAGTCTCATTAATGAGACCACTGCCTATTTTCGACGTTAACGTGCAATAGCTACTCACAGACGGTAGATTGCAGCCCTAGCAGTGGAAAAAAATATTAAGCGTGACGGGGGGAAATGGGAAACAGAGCAGGCGTTGTCGTAATGCGGAAACCGAGCCATTTATCTAATGTCCAAGGAGTCATGATCATTGGCTTTCGGACCGAGGGTGGAAGCATTTCCGAAATGCTATGTTTGTAAACTTTTCGCGTGCCACCGTGGTTAAAGTATACCGCATGGCAAAATGGCGCTATCCAAAATAGGCGCAGAGGCAGCTGTGGCGCACCGCGGGCCATAGATGACAGTGGTGAACGACGGCTGCTGAGATGTGTACGGGCGAATAGACGTGCAGTTGTTGAGCAACTCACCGCCCAGATGAACTAAGGGTCTACCAACACTGTCTCCTCATCGATCGTTCAACGAATGATGAAGCGTATGGGCCTCCGCAGCAGGCGCCTGGTTCAGCGCAGACATGCTGACTGTTTTTCATCGGCAACAAAGGATGGCATTAGCACGCCAGTGCCGCAACTGGACGTCCACTGAGTGGCGACAGGTGGCCTTTTCAGATGGATCACGTTTTATGGTCCATCCATTGGCGTGTAAGGCGTGAAACGTCTGAAAGCAAACACCCTGCAACAATCATCGGTAGTGTCCAGGCTGGAGGGCATTCCCTGGGTGATCTCGCCATTCTGTAAGGCACAGTGGATCAAGACAAGTGTGCATCTATCCTTGGGGATCATTTCCACCCCTACATGCAGTTTGTTTTTTCTCGGCACGATGGCATCTAGCAGCAGGGCAGTGCAACGCATCACAGCTTACAGTGTATTGGGGTGGTACGGAGAGCACCAGGATGAGTTTACCGTAGTCCCCAGGCCACTACTCCCCGGGTTTAAACTTAATCGAGAATCTGTGGCAATACCTCGATCGGGACGTATGCGCCATGTGTCCTCCACCGAGAAAGTTAGCAAACTGGAGTTGGCATGGTTCCGCGCCCCTGACGGTACCTTCCAGAACCTCACTGACTCTTTTTCTGCACATCTCGGAGCGACCCGCGTTGCAAAAGCTGGTTACTCTGGCTTTTGACGGGTGGTCACGTTAATATGACTGGACAGCGTATATTCACACCATGCAAAAGTAAAGAATGTTAAGCATGTTGAAAAGTACTCTTCCCTGTTCAGCACCATCATTCGCTGAAAATCGTGTTTGGTATCTTCAAGTCCTCAAGTATTTATCAGATATCTGGGATGTTCACATTACGTGGTGTTTGCACGTACTGCTGCAGGGAGAAATATCTTGTAATTTTTAGCTCCAAACCTGAATTTTCACTTACTTCATTAGCTCTTTCATGAAAAACACGCAACACGATATTGGAGAGTAAGGCTCTTTATTCATTTCAGCTCCATTTGCTTATTGTATAATTTTCTGTGTCGCTACCATGAGTCGTCGTTAATTAATATACCTACCCATGAGGCTGAATGCAACTGCGACAAGTTCTGTATTTGTTTCACAAGGAGAGCACCCGGCAACCAGATATGCGTAATTTTTTATATTTATGGTACGTGAAATTCAGAACTGAAATATCATCAAACCAAAGCATATCGCTGTAACTCTAAAAAATTCTACACTATATGATCAAAAGTATCCGGCCAACCCTCAAAACATACGTTTTTCCTATTAGGTGCATTGTGCTGCCACCTACTGCCAGCTCCATATCAGCAACCTCAGTAGTCATTAGACACCGTGAGAGAGCAGAATGCGGCGCTCCGCAGAACTCACAGACTTCGAACGTGGTCAGGTGATTGGGTGTCACTTGTGTCATATTTTTTTCGTGAGATTTCCACACTCCTAAACATCCCTAGGTCCACTGTTTCCGATGTGATAGTGAAGTGGAAACGTGAAGGGACACGTACAGCACAAAAGCGTACAGGCCGACCTCGTCTGGTGACTGACAGAGACCACCGACTGTTGAAGAGGGACGTAATATGTAATAGGCAGACATCTATCGAGACCATCACTCAGGAATTCCAAACTGCAGCAGGAACCACTGCAAGTACTATGACAGTTAGGCGGGAAGTGAGAAAAACTTTCGATTTCATGGTCGAGCGGCTGCCCATAAGCCACACATCACGCCGGTAAATTCCAAACGACGCCTCGCTTGGTGTAAGGAGCGTAAACATTGGAAAATTGAACAATGGAAAAACGTTGTGTGGAGTGACTAATCACGGTACACAATGTTGCGATCCGATGGCAGGGTGTGGGTATGGCGAGTGTTCGGTGAACGTCATCTGCCAGCGTGTGTAGTGCCAACAATAAAATTCGGAGGCGGTGGTGTTATGGTGTGATCGTGTTTTTTATGGAGGGGGCTTGCACCCCTTGTTGTTTTGCGTGGCACTATCACAGCATAGGCGTACACTGATGTTTTAAGCACCTTCTTGCTTCCCATTGTTGAAGAGCAATTCGGGGATGGGGATTGCATCTTTCAACACGATCGAGCACCTATTCGTAATGCACTGCCTGTGGCGGAGTTGTTACACGAGAATAACATCCCTGTAATGGACTGACTTGAATCCTATAGAACAGCTTTGGAATGTTTGGGAACGCCTACTTCGTGCCAGGCCTCACCGACCGACATTGATACCTCTCCTCAATGCAGCACTCCGTGAAGAATGGTCCCCGTTCCCCAAGAAACCTTTCAGCACCTGACTGAAGGTATGCCTGCGAGAGTGGAAGCTGTCATCAAGGCTAAGGGTGTGCCAACACCATATTGAATTCCAGCATTACCAATGGAGGGCGCCGCGAACTTGTAAGTCATTTTCGGCCAGTTGTCCGGATACTTTTGAGCACATAGTGTACTTTGAAGTTTTCCGAGGAACTGTAATTCACTAAAACTAAGGCTCACTCGGTAACAATCGAAAAGGGTAATTGGTTAATCAGTTATCACTGATTCAATCTGGCTATGACCTTTTATTTCGTTTTATTTTTTCTTTCATTTCGAATACCTACGCCATTTATATATAAGATTGATCAAATACATTCAAATGAACAAGCATTATTCGTTTTCAATGAAAAATGAAAGTTTTCTCTTTTCTAATTACATATCGCACACATTACAAATATAAATTCTTAATAATGGATATTCTATAAAAAATTGTTAATAAAGATTGTTTAAATTTAAAAAAGACTTTGCAAGTTTGTTAACAATCTTCCATAAATTATTGATAATTAAGAATGTTGTTAAAAAGGTTGTTAAATGTTTAATAAAGAAATTTTAAATTTAAAAAATTACAAACCTAGTTTACATCTTCTGTAAAATATTGATAATCAAGAATTTATATTTGCAATGCGGGTGATATGTAATTAGAAACAGGAAGTTTTACATTTTTCATAAGAAATGATGATTAGATGTGTGTTAATTAGCATATATTTTATGAACTTTTTATTTATATGATGCAGGTATTCGAACTGAACGAGAAAATAAAATGAAAAAAAAGGACCTTAGTTAAATTCGCACCTGCATTCCACTGATCACCAGATTAACATTTACCAACGCTACCTTGTGAGACATGCGCCTCGTTGTGAAATTCGATTTAATGCTGGTAAAGTGAAGTTTTCTCGGAAACCTTCAAAGTCGTTTTTCTCAAGAATATGTGATAGTTGCATGAAGATGCTTCGGCAGATTGATATTTGTCTGATCTACAAGCCGAATTTTGTGTTGGTTCTGTTTTGAACCATATTATTTACGTCTGTCGAAGTTTTTCTTTACTAATAATTCATCCTGACTAAGACGCTTCTTCCACGGTTTCTCTTACCCGTTACAATCTTGGCTAGCAACGCATCTGCCCCGTTTCGTTTTCTTTGTTTGACCCAACCGTCTCCGTGTCCCACACTTCATTATTATTGCTTCCGTTGGTGTTTTGTTAAAATCCTGTCTACCCAACTGACGTGTGTTTTGAAGACAACGTTATCTGAAATGCAGAAATCGTGAAAGGTGCTGGCCAGAGCCTCTGAGAAACTTGGGAATACATGAAAATCTGAATGACTGGTCTGGAGAAACGTGACGAGGACATACGTACGTTGCCAAAACCGGAGACAAATATTAGCTGACGGACCACCTTTTACGGTCTGCAGAGTGACAGTTTGAGTTCTCTTCGCTTTAAACTCTATGTTTTACTGGTTTCATGTGAGTATTGTTTGCTGAGTGTACAGTTCCGCTTGGGACGCGACAGCGATCGGACGTGTCGGTACTTCCGCGTAGTCGTAGCGCCGCAAGCCGTGTTTACAATAATTCTTGGATTGTGACCTGTGATATTCTCAGTGCTTCTTCACTACCGTCGTACACAAGCTTCTTAATTTACTCACAGCGGTCCCGACCGCGCATATAGTGCAGTTATGGCTCCCAGTGTACCACGTAAGAATACCCTGTGTTTTGCACTTGAGAAATCTTCCAGGAATGTGCAACCGAGTTCTCTAGAAATCCATGACGGGATAGTAGATATTATTGGCATCACATCCGATCAGGTCCACACAGCATATTATGACATGGCGGAATACTGTTTCTTTGTGAAGTTTTTAGACCAGATACAACTGGAGAAAATTTTGGTGAATACTGCTGGGAAAGCAGAGTTCCGACATCGTGATCAGTCGGTGAGTACAGTTTCAATAACTAACGCTGACTTTGAGTATAAACAAGTGCGAGTGTTCAATTTGCCACCTGAGGTTGAGAATTGTTTTCTTAGAGATGTCCTCGCCAAATACGGTGACATCCGACAGATTAGAAACGAAAAATGGTCGAGCCGTCACAAACTCCAATGTTATAGTGGGGTTCGCTCAGTTGACATGGCCGTTAAAGTCAATATCCCATCCTATATAATGGTTTGTGGTTATAAGGCTCATGTCATTTATGAGGGGCAAGTAGGTACTTCTTTTATCTGTAACACGAGTGGCCATTTACGAGAGGATTGCCCACGGCGAGTTGTCGTACTTCGAAACAATCTGCAACAACGACAGAGATTAACATTGGCTGATGTCTTAACTCAAAATCAGACGCCTTCTGTGACTGACTCCCAACCGAGTGCATCTGTGTCAGAGGACAACGATCTCGGTAACAGCACCTTCCCACCCTTGCCTCAAAAACCCGTGGCCAGTCACCCCTTAGCCACCGGCGTTGCATTATCTGTCGGTAACAAACGACGACGTACTATAAGTGACGGTAGTGGTTCAGGCGAACAGGTAGTAAAAAATCAAACCGATGACGCGGAGCCACGGGCCTACACACAGGACACGCATGTGTCGGATGGCTCCGTTACAACTCGCCAAATTCCCATTCAACCGCCCGACGCAGAAACTGTCAATACGGATGCAGCCGAGTGTTTACAGCAATCCGTTCCGATGCCGCTTGCCGACTCGCCGCAGGTGGCCAACACACAAGAGGCGGCAGTCAGTCAACTGCAACTCGTAAACACGGCGGATGAAGCACGCGGTGTAGAGCATAACATAAATAGCCGCCACCTTGAAACTGCTTCCAAACAACACGAGGACCCGGACAGCTGTATACAAACAGCCAGTGCGGCTCCAAACAAACACAGTGAGCCTACTGAAGCCGCGTCTTCGGACTTGCCGTCACCCGTTCCGAAGCAAGGACTTCCACATACTGCTTACAGCCATGACTCGCCGACTCCGCCGTCTTCAATGACACTTCGGACGCCTTTGCGACGGCAAAATAAAGTTAAACCAAAGGACTCCGTGGCTAGAAGTAACTCAAAAAGTAAAGTCAGCGCAACAACTGGTACAAAACCTGCGGATGTAGGTTCGAAGTCCGACGGTGAGATGGACTGGGCTTCCTACGCTTCCCATCACCCACAAGTCTCGGACGATCATGAGTCAAGCTTATAAGTTTTTGTCCCTGAACATTACTAGAGTTAGGACAGATTTAAAATTAGCAATGCTACGGCAGTTTATCTATGAGTCCGAAGCTGATATAGTTCTGTTACAGGAAGTGTCTATCTTAAGTTTTCATGTATCAGGATTTGCAACAATCGTAAACACCGTGGCGGACGGGGGTACAGGTACGGCCATTCTATCACGAGACGGAATCCCAGTGAGCAATATCGAAATGTTGGACTCCGGTAGAGGCATAGCTTGCCAAATTTTTGACGTCACCCTCGTCAATATCTATGCTCCATCTGGAACGACCTTAAAATCAGAAAGAGCTAACTTCTTTAAACAAGACATCATATACTTGCTACGCCGCAACCCAACCCAGTTGATAATTAGTGGTGATTTCAACTGTGTGATCCACAGGAAAGACCAATCGCCAAACTTTAATTACTGTAGGGAACTACATGATCTGGTGCGTCACCTGCAGCTGAAGGATGCGTGGGAACTAAAATTTCCTACCCTGGTAAAGTACACGTACCTGACCACCACCGCATGCAGCCGTCTAGACCGCTTGTACATCTCTTAGAACATTTGCCAACATGTTCTGGACGCCGATGTCATTCCGGCTAGCTTCTCCGACCACTGTGCCCTCTGTGTCACAATAAATCTGGACAAACAGCATACTAAATGGCATAGGATTCCGTGGAGCCTAAATGTTTCTATTCTCGCCGATTCCTTGCTACAAGATGTCATCTCCACGACATGGGCGGATTGTCTCAAGCAATGCTGCAGATATCCGAGCAAGATAGCCTGGTGGAATGCTGTGGTCAAACGGAAACTGCGATTATCTTTAAGAAACTACAGTTGGCAACGGGTGCAAGAAGTCAAACGCACGATTGATTTTTACCAAACAGTTCTGCGAGAGTTGTATGCGACTACGACACCAACCAACACACAACTGACGACCATCAAACAAATAAAGGCGAAGCTTATAGGCATAAAGCGAATGCAGCTTGAAGGACTGAAGATCAGATCTAAAGCAAAATCGCTTCAAGAGGACGAACTTGCATCGCTGTATCACCTCATAAAACATCGTGCCCATCGCAAGCGAGCTTTTATCGGGGAGCTGGACACAGATGATGGACTCCGTTTGACCCGACAGAGTGATATTCTTACTGCAGTTTACCGGTACTTCACGGATCTGTACTCGCAATGCGATATATATGGTGAGGACGGCGGCGATATCGTGAGTGCTCTGCCCACCGTAGTCACGCCTGCGGACAACTCGGCGGTCGTACACGATTTTGCTCCAGACGAAGTCCTTGAACTGATTTCTGGCTCGCCATCAAATAAATCCCCTGGCCCTGATGGTTTGCCACGGGAATTTTATGTGCGCTTCTGGCCCATAGTCGGACACGCATTTACAGATGTTCTCAAAGAAGTGATGCGAGGGAGTGACGTGCCGGCCGAAATGAAGGAAGGCCGAATTGTATTGATACCAAAAAGCAAACACCTTAAAACCTTAGATAACTTCCGACCTATTACTTTACTCAATTTTGATTACAAAACCTTCGCGAGAGTACTCAACAGCAGATTGTCTCCGTTAATGAAGCAAGTGATTCACAACCATCAATCATGCATCCCTGGTCGCACTATTATGACGCCCCTTTCGGAATATAGAGATGTAATAGCCATAGCGTCAGTCACTAACGTGAATCTCGCATTGCTGTTTATCGACTTTTGCAAGGCTTATGATCGCGTCCGCCTCGAGTACCTCCTACAGCTACTGCAGTGGTGTGGTTTTGAGCAACGGGTTATAAATGTCGTGCCACATTTCGTCACGGGCATTACAACCAGAATCAGCGTAAATGGACAGCTTACTCAACCCATCGAGGTCCAAAGAGGAGTGCCGCAGGGGAGCCCTCTCTCCATGATGTTATTTGTTTTATCGCTCGAGCCGCTCTTACGCTCTATTCATGACAAACTTGCAGGCCTTTCGATCGCCGGGACGTCCTTCGTGGTTCGTGCTTACGCCGACGACGTCGGAGTGTTACTGCGCAACGACGGAGACGTATCAACCCTCAAGACCGCGGTAGACGAGTACTGTCGTGCTTCCGGTGCTAAAATCAACGCCGGTAAATGCACCTTTGTCAACATTCGAGGATTCGACGCAGTTATTATACCGTGGGCGAAGCGTGTCGAAAACCACACCACTCTGGGGATGATTATCGACAAATGCCCGCTAAAAATGAATACAAAAAATTGGAAGCAGGTCACCAATAAAATGCAAGGTGCCATCTATGAAAGCAATTGGCGGTCCGTTAACATTCTCCAACGCATACGACTCCTCAGCAGTTATATATTCAGCAAAGCGTACTATATGGCCCAACTATTTCCAGTCCCCAAGATGCAGGCCAAACACGTGATGAAACACTCTAATAGATTTATCTGGCAAGGGCATCTGTTCAAAGTGAAATACACCACGCTGACGTCTTCCAGACAGGCCGGCGGACTAAACATGGCTGACATTAACCGAAAGTGTACTGCGTTATATATTAAACGAATCACCCATTTGTTGGACAAGGAACCTCTCAGCGTAACCAGTTGGCTCTTCCGAACCTTACAACCCACCGATACGCATCCACCCATTGATGTACGACATGTAAAGCAGTTTTTTCTTGAAGTAAGCTATATTGATGGACATTATTTCACGCAGGATTTACCGACGACGCACCTGTTATTAAAAAGATGGACATCTCCAATAGTCCAGAATCCCATTGAACTTAAATACCCGAGTGTTCATTGGAAGGGAGTTTGGGACAACATAAGTTTAACCGTCCACACTACTGAAGTGGCGTCCACATGGTATAAAGTGGTAAACGATGTTTATACCCACTAATGAAAGGCTGCATAGAATCGGTTTAAGTGACAGTGACAAATGCGTCCGCTGTGGCCTGGTCGACACCTTACGCCATCGCTTCACTTGTGGCGGTCATCTCATTAACTGGAAATGGGTGCAGCAGAGGCTGGGCCTGATTACCCGCAGCAGCCCAGCCAGCCACTGCACCGACATCCTGCTCTGGCCGGACGCGAAACATTTTCCCGCTACCAAGAACAACACCGTGATGTGGATGTTAGGACAGTTTGTGACATATATCATCCACAAATGTGAAGATAATCTCATTAGTTTCGAGGCTTACATGAGAACGGCACGCTGGAAGATGAAACGTTACCCAAATTTCAGGAAGATGTTTGCTAACATGTTAGACATAATTTTTGAAAAACAAGGCGTAGGGTAATTTTCGATGCCAGTAAGGACACAAATCACATGCAAGACTATGTAGCGAACAAAATACACAACGAGTAAGGGGTTATACCAGTTCCTAGGACTACTCCCGATTTCTCAGTGGTGTTATTAACTTCAGTATGACGTTTTCATTAATGTATGTACCTGTGCATCTCTTGTTATCCGTTTGTGTGCTCCAAATGACTTTGAGTTTGGACAGTTATGAATCAAATGACAGACTGTCATTCCAGTTAAGACAATCAATTATATATATGTTTGCGTTTCGGATCTATGTCTCTGTCAGGACTGAAGAGGCTACTATTTATGTTCTATTTTGTAAGCTTACAAATGGCACTATATTGAAATGTGTTCTTCAGTCTATTGTAGGATACAATTCGTGTTGAATCAGTTCCAGCACTTCAATATTTTGTTTTTGTGCTTATGTACATATATGGTTGTTTTAATAAAGGAAAAAAAGGTAAAAATAAAAAAAAGTGTTGTGTTGTGAAGAGCCCTTGCTCCTTAGTGAATCACTGCATAGTGATTGTGTCCGTTTTGTCTCAAGTTACCTTGGTCCTAGTATACATTAAAAATGCCTACACTCCAGTGCCTACGTCATGTGTGTCGTGTTTGGAAAGAAAACGTTTCCTTTGAGTGAACGTATTTGCTGTTAACAACACAGATAAAGACCTCCCCTGTTCACGAAACGTTCCAACACACTGCCGCTACGATAGTGACAGATTGTACACAGAGTACTCAGATTATTGGGGTCATTCCGCAAAACTTTATTAGATGTGAAGAGAAAATCGGCTGGTGGTTTCCATATGATTAAGATTATGAAATGAAATGTTTGGACCTGTAGCTGGGACCTCTCGGCGCTTTGCTGTGAGTCATGGGTCCTTTTGCCCCTTCCTATACACTTGAAATTAGATTCGTTTTTTCCACAGATGCTAGAAGCTGATTTTATCCGACGCAAACTGTTTTGCGAAGGAATACTTGCAATTCTCGATCATTAGGATGATTCGATTCGGAAAATACTGTGAATAAGAAACTTTGTTTTGGTCGACGGAAAATCTACTATAGTCACAGTAGAGGGACAAGCACAGTTTAACGTCCGGCCGAAGACACTAATACGGGGTGAGTCACTTAAATCATACACCGCAAATAGCATAGAAATGGAAAGTGCTATTGATGTGCGGTTTTCACAGTATAGATTGATAGTCAGGGACTCATAATATTAACCAATCAATAGGTTGTAATAATACTTAGAAAGTGAACTTTTTGTACAAACATACACTTTTTTAAATATAACAATGCCAATTTGCATTAACAAACTGAAAGTAAGATAATTTTGAAAAGTTCCAGCACCGACACTTGTACAGTACCTCTGGTAACACACACTAAAGAGTAACAGAAGTGCATACTCTAATTACGTGGATTCTGACCAGTAACGAGACAACTGACCATCACAGGTTTGTATTCAAAATGATCACCGGTAACGGCAATATACGCTTCCAGTCTGGTACGGAACGACTGCTGCACACGTGCTAGCATTTCAACGGAGATGTCGGAGCAGGGTGCAATAATACGGGTGTAGCTCGTATCTCTTTGAAGAGAGCGACTTTCAGCTTTCCCTACACAAAAAAAAAAAAATCTATAGGCGTCAAATACGAGGGACGGGCCGGGCAAAGTACGGGTACTCTGCGTCCAGTCCAATGATTAGGAAATACAGAAATAGGTGAAGACATGCTGTAGTACTTCGTGCATCATGTTGGTACCACAGGTTCTTCCTAGTCTGCAGAGGAACGCCTTCTAGCATCCTTGGAAGAGGAGGCTACCACTCTTATGCGCGTTCAGTGTTCAATCTATGAAAAATGTGCCTATGAGCTGATGGTTCACTATGCCACACCACACATTTACACTCCATGGTCGCTGATGCTCTACTTGACGAAGCCAACTGGTATTGTCAACAGGCCAATAGTGCATCCTTCGGCGGTTTACCTGGCCATGATTGGTAATTGTGGCTTCATCTCTAAAGAAGATACATGATACATCTGGAGTATCCCGTCTTAATGTCCATTTACTGAAGTTAACACGATCATTATAACTGTTTCCATACAGCTCTTGATGGATATATATATATATATATATATATATATATATATATATATATATATATATTGTGTGTGTGTGTGTGTCATAGGAATGCAACCTATGTCGATGGAGAATGCGTAGGATACTTGCCTGACTCATGCCAGTTTCTCGTGCGATTGCGCGGCAGCTAATTTGCGGATCAACTGCAACAGTAACAACAGTATTAATTTCGCCCTCTTTTGTCATTTGTTTCCGTCTGTTACGTTGGCTAGGTGTTATACTACACTTTCACGTAACTGATTGAAGAGGTTGATAAATAATTGCCAAGATCGTTGACACCTATTGGGATATCTTGCTCATACACCTTACAAGAATGAACTGCATTCTTCCTATACTTTCCATACACCATGAACATGCCGGTTTTTTCTGCATTGATAAATCCCACCGTCCACTCACCTCCTGCTGCTTGAATTGCCACACACTATCTAGCAAGTCGCAGTGCACTCAAGGAATACGCAAGCCCTCTGTAGGCAAACAGAACATCATCGTACATACTGACAATGAAGGTTGAATGGCACCAACAGGTGTCGGCGTGCAAACTTTGCAAAATACGATCTCTTGTAAACGACTCGCACCAGAATCCTGCAACAAACACCACTGACATTCTAGTTTACCCTACTTTTAGTTTGTTAATATCAATAGGCATTTGCACAAAATATACACTTTGTATGTATTATTACAATATGTTTATTGGGTAACAATACGAGCCCATGACTACAAATCCATTCTGTGAAAACTGCACATCACTAGCATTTTCCATTTCCGCAATATTTTCGGTGCAAGTTTTAGGTAATTCACCCTGTGTACCTGTATGTGTAAACTGTGAGAATGGACGTGCATGTGATTGCATAGGCCCTCCTAATGTGTACTCAAGTATGGTTGCTTTTAGCAGACTCTGTTTGCGGGTTATATTGTTTTTGCACACCATGAGTGTGAGTACACACTGGGTGCATTGTATATTGTGATGACTCACCCTGTAGCGGACGGGTAGTAGTGCGCAGGGCTCGTGACTGGGGGTTTCCTACGCCCGACGCCTCCCCGTCTGCTTGAAGTGTCATATAAGTCTCACACGTTGGCTTCCGACCACTCGGCACTGTCGATCACCTTAACTTGAAAACGCGCTGCCGTTGATTAAGCGAATATTTTTAAATTTGAGTATAAATATGGGCAGTGAGTGAGGTTTTAGCGTGTAAATAAAGCACGTACTGTCAATAAAAGAAAAAAATTGTGTTAGGTGTCTAAGAACATTGCCTGAAGCGGAAATATTAAATTACTAACAAAAATAGTGACAGCAATGATTTTTATGATTCCGAAGATGGTTGTTCAAGTTTAGACCGCGAAGAAGATACGGTGGAGTGTGTTACGGGGTGTCTTGTGCCCCCCCTACACCTACATACATACAGCACAAGTCACCATACGGTGCAGGGCAGTAGGTACCTTGTACCACTAATGGTCTTTCTCTTTCCTGTTCTACTCGCAAATGGCGCGAGGGAAAAACGACTGCTATATACCTTCGTAAGAGCCCTACTTTCTCTTATCTTCACTTCACGGTCCTAACATGAGATACATGCTGATCGCAGCAGAAGCGTTCTGCCGTCAGTCGCAAATGCCGATTCTCTAAACTTTCTAAGTAATGCTTCGGGAAGAGAAAGTCGTCTTCCTGCCAGGGATTCCCATTTGAGTTCACGGAGCGTTTCAGTAATATTCCCGTGTCGATCAAATCTACCGCTAACAAATCTAGCTACATGACTAAATTGCTTCGATGTCTTTCTTTAATCCGATCTTGTGGGGATCCCACATACTCCAGGAGTACTCAAGTATTTGCGGCACGAATGTTCTTTATGCGGTTTCCTTTATATGATCCACAGTTTCCTAAAATTCGCCCAGTAAACCGAAGTCGACCATTCGCATTTCCCACAGACGACCTTATAAGCTTTTTCCATTACGTATGGCTTTGCAACGTTACGTCTAGACAATTAATGGTCGTGTGTGTATCAAGCAGCACACCACTAAAACTGTATTTGAACAACACAGGATTGTTTTTTCTACTCATCTGATTAGCTTACATTTCTCTACATTTAGACTTACCTACTATTCATCACATGAAACAGAGGTTCTGTCCTAATCAGTCTGTATTTTAACTATAGTCACGCAACGTCGACGCTTTCCTATACATTACAGCGTCATCACAAAATAGTCGCAGATTGTTGCTCACACTATCTGTCAGACTGTTTATGTGTATAGAGAACAAGAGCTGCCCTGTCACGCTTAACTCATCAGATTATCCAGCTACGAAGAAACAAATGTTTTCCATCATAATGGATGGAGTAACAGACAACACACATATTATGAAGGCCATGACGGCACAAAGCTAAAACTCCTACGGAAATCGGCGAGATGCCCCTAATAATGAGGCTGATGAGTAGGGGCACCACATCAGTAGTGTGTTACAAGGTGTGTATTGGGTCTTACGGGAGATGTGCCAGCATAGTCCATGTGGTTGTGACCACTGTGTCTGGATGGCGTAGTAGTCATCAGTTCATCTGCCTACTAAGCAGGAGACCAGTTTTCGACCCCCGGTCTGACAAAAATTTTCAACGTGCCCCAATGATATAAATCAATGCCCACTAGCAGGTACTGTTTTTAATTCCTTTTCGCCGTGAAGTTACGTAATGCGACTGAGTAAAGCAAAGGAGGAGGCAATATAATATTATTTGAGGGTGGATCACCGACTAAAATAAAACGACCGGTAGAAATCAGCCGTGCAACAGACATAATGTTTCGCCACATCAAGTGCTGCTTTGGAACGTAGAATGTAGTTTAGGATGTTCGTGGTTCAGATGAAGTTCCTCTCCAGGTATGTTATATTATCCCAATGACGCCGACAAGCCAATTTAGTCATATTAAAAATTGAATATACACAGTGCAAACGGGATGGAATTAGAAGGAGTAACTAAGCTGAGACCTCTATCCATAACAGGTCTCCCAATGACTGACTATGCCAGGCTGTAGGCACTATGGGACTTAACATCGGAGGTCATCAGTCCCCTAGACTTAGAACTACTTAAACCTAACTAACCTAAGGACATCACACACATCCATGCCCGAAGCAGGATTCGAACCTGTGACCGTAGCAGCAGCGCGGTTCCGGACTGAAGCGCCTAGAACCGCTCGGCCACCGCGGACAGACTATGCCAGGTTCATCATGTGTATTGAAAAGGTAGCAAGAACACAAAAGGACTAAAGTAACTGTTGACGTGTTTCGTACAGTAACAGGTACCGGCTAGAGTATCGACTAGGAAGCGAACATCAAAAATTTGCCAGCCGTCAGAGTTCTCATCTGTACTGCAAGTCTATGTTTTGTGTCGGCCTCAGAAAACCTATGAGAGAAGCTCAATGAAAGTCAGTTTAAAACAATGTACTGACGCTATAATCCCGATCCTAATAAATGCCCTTTTAATCAAAATTTAAGAGTTGCCACTTCATTTGAGGCCGAAATTCGAAGGCCATTGGTTCCGAATGAAACAGGCCCAATTTTTGGCTTATACCCACGTGGTTGATATCTAGAAAAATTTTAATTCGTGTGAAGTCAATCGATATTCGTTGAGCAAGAATCTACCAGGTGAAGAGAGTATTGGGACGCTGTGCATGATACAAATTCATGCACGTGCGCCCAGTGCAGCACCTTCGTTGAGCTAGACGTGATCTGCTACTGACTCAGATAGTCCTGCGTTCATTACACTACCAACAGAACAACCGCACATGGAACTGGAGTCATGTTATGGGACCCAAAGGGATGGTATGCAACCAAGTAAACATTTAATTTTGACGCCACTGTCGTGATATGGGTTAATCCGTTTGAAGTGAAGTGATAAAAAAAATTACCGGTACCTTAAAATTTTTGATTTTTATGATTTTTTATATTTTAATGTATGGTAAATAACAGTTCAAAACAGGTTTAAAATTTTTTTTATCTTGAGCCGTTTCAGAGGAGCGACCATTTTTGTCCAGCTGCGGGGGGCATATCTGAGGCTTTGCAGACATTTGCAATAAATTAAATTTCTTCAGACTGGGTAATGTTATAGAAATGAAACACGCACCATTTTGTCCAGGACATTCTCTTCTGTAATTCAAGTCCATCAAGAATAGCTTAAAACTAAGCCTAGTAAGTGGAAATTAATATCAAATTTTTAAATCACAACTGGACAAAATACAGTTTCCAAGGCTTAAAATTTCAATGAAGGAATAAAACACGACGGCTAATTTTCTTAACACTATTAGATATGACACACAAAATAACACTGACAGAGTACCAAGTCGAAAATAAATATCCTTCATTAAATAAAATTAAATATAGATTTTTTAAAAAAAGTTTTGGGCTTAATATCTGTGGTGGGGCTAAGTCAAAAAATCTGATTTTTTTTCCACATATCTTGCATCTATGTGTCAGTAAACTACAGTACAAAATTTCATTATTGGTATTTTATGCTGAACAAAGATACAATTTTAGAAAGTTACATTAATAGTGGGAATTTGACCGTAAAACAACCTTCAACGCATTAAATTTTGTCGCTGTAGTTAAGTTATAGCATAATAGGCATATTTTCACAAGTCTGCCTAAAGTAGGCAGATTGTACTTTTCAATTTAAAAATGTATGTGCTGTACACTTTTTATTGTATAAATTTAAATTACCATTTAGGAGCACACTTATTTCTTCTGAGCTGCTGCTGCTGCCTCTACGTGCTCGTAACTTCGTCCTGCTTGAAGCAAAATTGCGATTGGGTGCTGAAAGGAAAGTAATTATGATAGCAACAACATCACAAATATACACTCCTGGAAATGGAAAAAAGAACACATTGACACCGGTGTGTCAGACCCACCATACTTGCTCCGGACACTGCGGAGGGATGTACAAGCAATGATCACACGCACGGCACAGCGGACACACCAGGAACCGCGGTGTTGGCCGTCGAATGGCGCTAGCTGCGCAGCATTTGTGCACCGCCGCCGTCAGTGTCAGCCAGTTTGCCGTGGCATACGGAGCTCCATCGCAGTCTTTAACACTGGTAGCATGCCGCGACAGCGTGGACGTGAACCGTATGTGCAGTTGACGGACTTTGAGCGAGGGCGTATAGTGGGCATGTGGGAGGCCGGGTGGACGTACCGCCGAATTGCTCAACACGTGGGGCGTGAGGTCTCCACAGTACATCGATGTTGTCGCCAGTGGTCGGCGGAAGGTGCACGTGCCCGTCGACCTGGGACCGGACCGCAGCGACGCACGGATGCACGCCAAGACCGTAGGATCCTGCGCAGTGCCGTAGGGGACCGCACCGCCACTTCCCAGCAAATTAGGGACACTGTTGCTCCTGGGGTATCGGCGAGGACCATTCGCAACCGTCTCCATGAAGCTGGGCTACGGTCCCGCACACCGTTAGGCCGTCTTCCGCTCACGCCCCAACATCGTGCAGCCCGCCTCCAGTGGTGTCGCGACAGGCGTGAATGGAGGGACGAATGGAGACGTGTCGTCTTCAGCGATGAGAGTCGCTTCTGCCTTGGTGCCAATGATGGTCGTATGCGTGTTTGGCGCCGTGCAGGTGAGCGCCACAATCAGGACTGCATACGACCGAGGCACACAGGACCAACACCCGGCATCATGGTGTGGGGAGCGATCTCCTACACTGACCGTACACCACTGGTGATCGTTGAGGGGACACTGAATAGTGCACGGTACATCCAAACCGTCATCGAACCCATCGTTCTACCATTCCTAGACCGGCAAGGGAACTTGCTGTTCCAACAGGACAATGCACGTCCGCATGTATCCCGTGCCACACAACGTGCTCTAGAAGGTGTAAGTCAACTACCCTGGCCAGTAAGATCTCCGGATCTGTCCCCCATTGAGCATGTTTGGGACTGGATGAAGCGTCGTCTCACGCGGTCTGCACGTCCAGCACGAACGCTGGTCCAACTGAGGTGTCAGGTGGAAATGGCATGGCAAGCCGTTCCACAGGACTACATCCAGCATCTCTACGATCGTCTCCATGGGAGAATAGCAGCCTGCATTGCTGCGAAAGGTGGATATACACTGTACTAGTGCCGACATTGTGCATGCTCTGTTGCCTGTGTCTATGTGCCTGTGGTTCTGTCAGTGTGATCATGTGATGTATCTGACCCCAGGAATGTGTCAATAAAGTTTCCCCTTCCTGGGACAATGAATTCACGGTGTTCTTATTTCAATTTCCAGGAGTGTATTTGTCAACACCAATATTTTGACAAATACTGATAAGTGCAAACACTTACTGGCTGCTTGCTGCTGATGCTGGCACTGCTCGCATGGTCGATAGTATGAACAGGGGAGCCACAAGCACTCCGTCCATTGGCTGAAAAAGCTCAGTGGCGACGAAGCACCTGGCGGGAGGAGGGGGTAGAGACAGAGGGGGCCCAGACACACAGCGCGATGGTTCAGGGGTCAAGGGGGTCAAAATCATTACGATGACATTATCAGTGATTTACATTGCACCTGTTCAATCCTTGCATACCTACTGACAACTGGGCGAGTCTAAATTTTAAAATATTGTAAGGACGGTGGACTTCTCCGTAAGTTGTTAAGCCTGCGTGGCTGGCTCCTTCCTGTTTTTATATTAGTTGCCAGCCAGCCTCAAGTAGTTAGGCAAAAGTTTGAGTCTTTTTTATCCAGTCAAACTTCGTTTTACAAAACGTTATTTTATACTACCATAATTTTCCTTTACTTTGACAACATCTGATTTAGGCGTTCATGATGACACATAGTCATGCATATTTTTGTTTATTTTAATATACTTATTTTAAATTATAATTTTAATTATAAAAAAGTAACCTTTTTGTGCGTTTTAGCTACACAGTTCTATATAATTTTTATCCTTGGACAATACTGAGGAGAACATTGTTGGAATTGGTGGTGGCTATTAAGGTTGGCTTTCCGCGTAGCTGAGGTATGGGGAAATGGTCCTTGGCGCCTTCTCTAGCACTGAAATTGTCATACGTTTCCAACAAAGCTGGTGATGTATTTCTGTCTGACACCACCACAGTATCATCTTTTGTCATGAAAGATGTATTTGCTAAGTAAAGAAACAGCGCAAATTCGTATCCAGCAAGGGCACGATAACCGGTTGATTGAGCTCTAAACCGTCATTGTCGTCACTATGTAATGGACTGACTGTTCTTGAACACCAAGACTAAGTCCAAGACTTGGCGGATGCATCACCAATATGAATCTCTGTGCTGCTGATACATCCATGCTTAAATCTTCCGAATAGCCTAAATACAGCATTTTCCCCTGCCAGGGAGAGAGCAGTACCACCCAGCAATCAGGGAGAGGCTCGAGGCCCTGTGGATGTTCAAGTGCAAACAATCTGTCGATGATCTTGTAGCCTTTCACGTTGCGAGAGTAAGATTCTGTCGTGTTATGAAGGGTGAATGAAGAGAGAAACCCTTGTATTATCACCAAATAGGTGACGTCCAACTATGTGGCAACCGACAGCCATCGGTTGGCGCAGCGACCATGAGGGTCCGAAACCTCACACCTGCGTCACTGCCATGGCTACCGAGTCGCATGGGCCAGGCCCATGTGTATGTTTATGTTCGTTACATTCTTTTGACGCCGTATGATAATCATATTGACAGACTTACGTAATTTCTGTGGCAATGCTGTGACTGCGAGAAGACTCGACTGTTAAATTTCTACTGGTAACATAGCGTGGAGTTAAACATAGGTCATGTCACGTCGCGTCACACCCCATTGGTGCTTGTCTTTTGTGATGGATAAATACGAGTGCTATTCAGAAATTTAGGAACGATAGGTCGCAAAATGGAAACCACAGTGAAAATCAGAACTGTTTTATTTGCAACAGTTAGCTACAACTTCCAGCTACTGATCTCCATAGCCGCCGATCCGACGTAGACGTTTGTCGTAGCTTTGTGCCAACTTTCCAATACCCTCGTTACAGAAGGCAGCCGCCAGTGCTTTCCGCCAATTCTCTACGCTGGCCTACTGCTCGTTGTCTGTGCCAAAATTTTGTCTTCATAGCTAGCAGTTCATGTGGCAGAGATGAAACTCAGAGGCAGACAATTACGGGCTGTATTGTGAGTAATCAAACATTTCCAATTGAAAACGATGCAGGAGCATCTTCATTGACCCTACAGAATGCGGTTGAGAATTGTCTTGAAGAAGAAAACGCAAGACAGTTATGTAATGTTGGTTGCATAGCTTCAGGCGAAATTTATCACCAGGTCCTCGTACTTGGCGGGAGACACTATTGTTCTGGGTATCTTTATGTGCTCCCTGTGTGCTCAGAATTAAAAAGAACGACGTAACGCGATTGACAGGCATACTATAGACACTGTCCAACACACCTGTGCAAAACTTCACCGGATTTTCACTGTGGTTTCCATTTCGCGACCGATCGTTCCTTACTTTCCGGATAACCCTCGTATTACAACAGCATTTCCTTAACATGACGAATCGTATCACCATTAAAAAGTACATCGTATCCAGTCAGGTGGATTTCAGGCAGGAAGGTCCTTTATTATTTTTGTAATGAGCGATGGGATTATCTTGACCAACCAAGGAGAAGTAACCTAAACAATGATTGAGCCTTTCGCTTTAATCATCATTATTTAAAACTAGGATATGGCGTTCCACACTTACTGAGGAGATGCCAAGTGGAACTTTTGGGACTTACGACTTACCTGTGACCTCGTGTCGCCTGGATATAGCACTGTCTGTAGCATGTGATTAAAAAAAAACAAATCACGACGAAAGATATTGCAAAACGTTTCAGCACCTCACTGGGAATGCTACAGCAGTGCTCCTAAACTTTATGACTTGATAAGGAAGACAGGACAGTTCACCAAATGGTGAAAGGAAACTGTCTTAATTTCTCTCTTTAAATCTGGAAAGGATTGCACATGCCCCAGTAGGTATTACAGTGCTGCCCTCTGGTTGCGTAGGTAGGACACAAAAGTAGATGATTTACTGATAACACGACCCTGCTGGAACTGGCTACAAAGCAGACATTCCTGCACAGGAGTAATCTAAATAGGTGTTTCCTTTAATGTACAGAATGCCTACGATGCTACTTAGAAGTATAATAGCCTTGGATATCCGTGCGTGGAGTTTGGTAGTCGTCATCATATTATTTCTGTCTTATTACAGTTTTTTCTCTCCCCATGTTCTTTCAGATGTCGATCCAGTTATTTTCTTGGTGATACTTTTGAACAAGAGAGCTGTGTCCACGGAGTGAGGTGGCGTACTGGTTAAGGCACAGGTGTCGCATTTGTTGGACTAACGTCCAGCCATTCTGATTTATGTTTTCTGTTATTTGGCCTAAATATTTGGCTTTTACATTCTTTGTAATGACCTCATTGTCTGTGCAACGATCCTTTAAGAACGATGTCCTACAATATAGCGTTTTAAATGTAACAACGACTTTGATAATTATTATCACTGTTATGGCTATGTTAAGGGGATCCTTGAAGTGTTTTTATCTGCAGAAAACCTTTGATTTTTGGATCAACTTACAACCTTGCAGCATACGTACACCAACTGCAGATGAGAGGCTGGAAAAGTAGCCTGAAAAACTTGGTTTTAAATTACCTGCTGCAAATTTGTGTTTTTTCGCCATTCATGTAATTTTAATCTTTCCCGAACTAGAATGAGGGACACATTTTAAATCACAAGCTTACGTGCTGATGCCTCTTGTAAAGGATCTGACAACTCTGTACCTTCAGCAAGTAATGTAATTAAGATAAATTGAGAGTCTTGTTTGCTTATTTTCTAAATAGATAAACATATATTTCTGTGAAATAACTGCAATAATAAAGAATTAATCTTCTGTTTTTGTTGCAGGTGCGACACACCCCATGAAGAAAATGGCCTGGATGTATTTCTCAAATAGGGTTTGTTAATGAACATGAATAGAGAACGTAGCTAAGGGAAGCTGTTATGGAGAGCAAATCTAAGAAAGGGGAAAAGATAGAAAATAAGGACGATAAGCCGGAATTAGCATGGGTGGAAACAGTGCTTGGTGAAATGAAAAATGAATTCAATAAGCAGTTATCGTTTGCTAGCTACAAAACGGATTATGGTTCCAAGAAAAACAGTGCCAGTAGTGTTTCGACGAAGAAGATCGATACACGGAAAGCAGAATCTGCAAAAGGTGCAAACAAGGAACGTAAAAAATCTGCTCCATCTCACAAATCTGGTGGTTCGAAATCCTCAACAGGAAAGTCTGTTCACAGTAAACCTGGTACTTCAAAAACTAATAATACTAAACAGCATTCCAAACAAGTTGTAATTGTGAAGCCGCTTCCTGTGAAGCAGGCAACTACAAAATCAACAAGCAGCAGCCCTGTAGCAGAAAGAGCGAGTAAAAATGCCAGCACCAGGAAGTCTACTGTGCTTACAGGTACAGATTCCTCTAGCAAGGGGTATACCAAGAAACAGGATAGAATCACTACTGCCCCCAGTGCTACAACAACAAAACGTGGAACATCATCCACAGAATCAGCTGACAAGAAAAGTGATAAGAAATGTGATGTAAACATGGGTGGCAATCATCTTTCTGGTATAAAACAGAATGTTTGTAAAGCAGTTAGTGACAAGCTGACTGTAGCACCTGTAGTAGCGGCTGTTTTTAATACTGGGAATAAGATGTCTGTTGAGAGCTCCACCACTGTCATTCCTGAGACCACCAGAACTAAAGCAGTCACAGTTAGTGATATGATTCGTTCTAACAGCAGAACTGTCACCACTCCAATCTCTAATACAGCTGCAGCCTCCAAATCCACCTTAAGAGCAACCTCTACTACCCGCCATGCTGCTGCCGCCGCTGCTGCTGCTGCTGCTGCCGCCGCCGCCGCCACCGCCGCCACCACCACCACCACCACCACCACCACTGCTATTACAACTTCTGCCAATAAAGGTGCTGTCGCAACCAGCACTATTAATGTGCTCAACACTGGTACCTCTAGTGATGACTGTGCCACCTTCATCAGTACAGGCACTGCCACTGCACCTTGTATACAAGCCCCTGTAGTCACCTGCACTGCTAGTCCCACAATCCCCAGTATCATCAGTGCCAATGCTCTTTGTACTTCGACTACCACTGACCACAGGACTGGAACCACTGCCCTCTTACTCGTTGCCAGTGCGACCATCCCTACTGTTGTCTCCACTGCCACAACCACCATCACCACCACCACCCGTAATATTACCACTACTAGCAGAACTAGTACCGCATCTATCAATAGTACTTCGAACTCCACGACAAGTACCATTGTCAACAAAAGTGGTACCTTTATTACGTCCCCTAGCACAGAAACTGCTGTCACTACCACTACTGGTTCAACTGTCATTACAGATACCAATCTTGCTGCTGTTAACATCGTGTTCACTGCTGTTACTGCTCTTGCCAGTAGCAGTACCACTTCTGCTAAATCTGCCATGAAAGTTACCACTAACGCCCATACTGCCCCTGCTACCATCATAACTGCCATCGCCACCAGCACCAGATCCTCCACCAAACCCACAGTTAGTGCTGTGAACGCAAGAAGTACTTCTAATAGTTCCACATTTAGCACGTGCAGCAGCAGCACCACCACCCCTTACAGAAGCGGTAGCGTGTGTATTGACAGTCCTCCTCCAGCTGCTGTTAACCCTGGTGACACCACCCTTTGTCACAATCACGTGAAAGGGGATAAAGGCAATAAATCTCTACAGTGTTCCGAAAGCACATTTGTCCCAATCATTACCGTAGCAGCAAAGCCAGCTGGTGGAATAAGGATGAAGACTGAAGAAGAAGATGTCACTCATAAAGATGATAGCCATGCAGGTGGAAAAAATAATCAGACAGAAAAGCTCGTCAAACGACAACAGCCCAAAAATACCAAAATATCTGATAATTCAAAGTTTGCGACTGACAAACCAATGACTTGTATATCAGTTGTAACATCGTATTCTGCAGCGAAGAGCTCTGATTCATCGTCTCCAGGAATGACATTACACAAACATCAAGATAAAGGTGCCTCGTGTGCATCAAATTTGCCATGTCCTTCAGAAAGCCCTGCAGTGGTGACTCCTGTGTGTGCTGTGCCCTTAGATTCTAATATGGAAACCTCCAACTCTGGGCTTCTCAAACCCAAAGCGCCTGTCTTGGAAACTCCAATTAAAGAATCTGCAACTTCAGTTCAGAACCAAGGAGAATCTGTGGAACCCTCAACCGTAAATGTGTCATCTCAGGGATCTGCAGAACCTGTACTTAATGTGCAAAATGAAGAACCGTCTTTGACAGTTGAGGAAGAATTGTTTGATGATTGTTCTGAGAAGAGTGAAGAAATTACACTTTTGAACAAAATTGAGAAAGTAGCTTCTGATGCAGAAGACAATGCACCCCGCCTTTTGATTACTCTGAAACCAGGAGAAGCTGGAGGTGAATCGATATTAAGTTGGAAAGGCTGTAGAGAAGTTATTGGTAATGATGGCGTATGGTCTTTAGCAAATGTTGAGACTGTAGATGATAATGTGGAAAATACTACAGTTAAGGGTAAACGGTCTTTGAGGAGTAAGGTGCCACAGAAACCTGTTCCGGAGCCGGAAGTAGTAGGTGTAAAACGTTCAGCGAGGCGTAGGTCAAGGGACTACCATTGTGAAACTGTGTTGCAGAGTGCTATTGCAAGGAAGGAGAAGTCATTTAGCAGTTTAGTTCAGTATGATGAGAGAGCTGCTGCAAACCGCATCTCTCGACAGAACATGAAATCTGCTGCTGGTAAGCGTGCTGCGGCTGAGGCCAAAAAGTTGAGAGGTAAAGGTGCCAAAGCAGCTCAGAAGAATTTGACTACCCAAGAGCAACTAAAAAATTTAATAAATCTGAAAAAAGCAAGGAAGTCAGATATCCAGACTAGAACAGTTACAAGATCACAGCTGTTTTCTAGTTTCGGAATCACATCTCCCGTTTATAATGAAATCTCAATGGATATTTGTTCTCAGAGAACTTCCAATTTGTCTATGAACTCCAGTGCACAGACTTACACTAAAACTGGAAAGAGGCGATATAAACCTTACAAGGGATTAAGATACTCTCTCAGTAGCAACAATGCGAAGAAAAATAAGCTTACACGTCATCAACGAACACTGAGTGATGCAGACAGAGCCGGTAATGAAATAGTTGGTAGACCAATGGTGGCAAGGAAATCAGACAGATCACAAACACTTAAGGCCTTTGAAACTGGTACTTACGCACTTGCAGCTGAGGACTTCTCTCTCTTCAGGAGTGGACCTCCAAATCTACCTCGCTCCATGAAGAACAGCCGTGTTGCAGATGTGTATGGTATGTAGTTTGTAACTAAGTTTATTGTAGTCTGCACTCTACAAAAAGCTAAGTATTGCTCATTCAAGCATGCATGTGCTAAGCAGATTGATTTCAATGTCAGTTATTATGAGTCTTAAACTTTGCTGAATGAAATAGATAATTTAAGGCTGCTAAAGCAGTAATATTAATGGCAGACAAATGAAAATGGAACATAAACGTAGGTATGAATGAACGGAAAAAACTGGTGCCACTACCGACTAATAGCTATACTGAGATGAATAGTCAATGAAGGCAACACAACCTCATTTTCATTTTCCAATGTTTTTATTTCTTTACTTCACCGGAAGTGAGGTAAACATTCTGGGAATTAAGTAATATGTGTGTAAATCAGAACGCGCGTTTCACTTTTTAGCTACCAAGAGTATTTGATGACATGAAACATATCTTTTCCTGTCTCCCTCATATGATGAATACAGTAGTCTATTCCTGCTCATGTATGCTCGAATGCTATAAAATTTCCTAAATCGGTATTTGGCATTACTGCGACTATGTTTGGTACTGTTGTGTGGACGGAAGGCCTTACCAGGTAAAACGGACAAGTCACTGTGTAACAACGTCCTGTTGTAATCGGCTCCATGTGCACTTGATTGTCCAAGATCACCACTGAAAATGAAAATTTTACGTGCAGAAGCATTACAGCAACTGACACAACAAAGTATGAGTAACATGGCGGTATGTATGGATCAGCCGCTAATGGAACTTTAGGTGAAAGAACAATTGGCAAAGTGTGTGAGATCACCCTTAACACACACACACACACACACACACACACACACACACACACACAGAGAGAGAGAGAGAGAGAGAGAGAGAGAGAGAGAGAGAGAGAGAGAGAGAGAGTGAGTTCAGAAAAGTGGTTATGAAGTTTTTTCTTTCTTCAGTTGTCGATATGAATGGGCCCTATGAGATACACTGCATGTTCTAATCGAGTTGCGTGCCTATGGAGTGCGACTGGATTCGTGATTCACTGTCAGCGGCTACACTTCGTAGTGACTGATGGGAAGTCATCGAGTGAAACAGAAGTGATCTCTTGGGCTCCCTAGGAAAGTGCTTCAGGCCCTGTGCTATTCTGAAACTAATAATCGATTTAGAAGACTATCTGAGCAGTTCTCCTTTTGTTTGCAGGCGATACTGTCGTTTACCGTGCTGTAAACTCGCCAGGAGGGCAGCACTATTATAAAATTATTTACACAAGAAATCTGCATAATGCGAAAAGTGGCCCTGAACTATAAAAATCTGTGAGATCTTCCACATGAGTACTAAAAACACTCTGTTAAACTTCGGTTACACGATAAATCATACAAATTTAAAGATTGTCAATTCAACGAAATACCTAGGGTTAACGATTAAGAACAACACACAATGGAACCATAAAGCAGAAAATGTTGGGAAGGCGAAACCAAAGACAGCGTTTTATTGACAGAAAGCTTAGAAGATACCCCAGATCTATTAAAGAAGATGCCTACACTACGGTTGTCCGTCCTCTTCTGGAGTATTGCTGTGCGGTATAGGATCCACCCCAGAAGGAATTGACGGAGGCCACTGAAAAACTTAAAGCTCGTGTCGTATTAACGCAAAATAAGGGAGAGAGAGTGTCATGGATATGATACGCAGGTAGGGGTGGCAATCACAAAAAAGACGTTTTTCGTTGCGGTTAAATCTTCCACGAAATTTCGTCACCTACTTTCTCATCTGAATGCGAAAATTGGATGCCTGAGAAAAAAAGCGAAGCACCCAAAAGGGGAGGAGAAAACGAAATGATACTTAACACGTTGAGAAAATACGTGATGCTTTTGCAGTGATTACGAAACTGAGTGAAATTTACAAAGAACTAGGCAGTATCATCCACTTATCAGTGTGACGTTGCACACCCTCTTTTACCAGCATACATGCACTGTCTCGCTGGGAAGGATGTCATAAAGTCATTGACCCTTATCTGAGGCAAAATAGTGCACAAATGTTGTAACTAGTCCTCGACATCGTGAATACTGGCACTGGGATGGAATTGATGTCAGAACTGATCCCGGACATGTTTTATTGGGGACAGGTGTCGAGATCGTGCTGTCCACGGGAGTCCCTAAAAATGACGCAGGCAGTTCATAGAGACATGTGCCACGTGTGGAAGAGAATTGTCCTGTTGAAAAATGGCACCACGTTGCTGTCGCTTGAGGGGTAATACATCAGGCAGCACGATGTCCGTGATGTACAGTTTGCCGCCAGAATTCCCTGTATTACTACCAGCCGTGATTTGAAGTCATACCTGATGGCTCCCCAAGCCATGACATCAGGAACAGCACCACTGTGCCCTTTCAAAAACATTAGAAAAATGGGACTTGTTCCGAAGTCGCCACTACACTCGCCGTCGATGGTAATCTGGAGTAGAGCAGGACCGCGCTTCATCGCTGAACATAGTGCGGCGCGTTTCATCAGCAGCCCTCGAGTACCGGTCACGGCACCGCCCCAAACGCAGGTGTTTGGGTTGTGTTAACGGCAGCATACGCAAGGGGATGTGATTCCATAGGCCGGCTGCTCTGTGGTGCGGGATGACACAGAATGTTGCACTGTCCGCTTCTTGTTCTGGAATGGCAGGCGCAGATTTGAACGGGTTCGATGCGTACTATGGTGATCCTCCATTGTGGTGGTCAGAAGTGGCCGACCAGAACCTTCACGATGAGTAGTATGCTTGCCCTCACTCTCCCATGGAGTCCTGTATCGGACCAATGTAACATCTGAATGCACCCCAAATCTGGATGTTGCACGATTTGACATAGTGGGCAAAAGGAAACCCACGATGAGGCCGCTTCCAGATTCCGTCAGTAACGATGACGTTCTGTCACACGAGTAAATGGCATTCACTGTGACCACTCAACATCTGACGCCCCTTATGTACGAGGGTTATCCAGAAATTAAGTTCCGATCGGTCGCGAAATGGAAACCACAGTGAAAACCAGAAAAGTTTTATTTGCAACTGTTAGGTATACCTTCCACCTACTTCTCTACATAGTCGCCGCTCCAACTTCGAGTTTTGTCGTAGTGTTGTATGAACGTTCCAATATCCTCGTCATAGAAAGCAGCCGCCTGTGCTTTCGGCTAGTTATTTGCACTGGTTTGCAGCTCGTTGTCTGTGGGAAAAATTGTCTCCATAGCCAGCGGTTCTTGTGAGCAGAGATGACTCAGGGGGAGCCAATTACGGACTGTATTGTGGGTGATAAAACACTTCTGATCGGAAACGCTGCAGGAGCATCTTCATTGCCCCTGCAGTGTGCGGCCGAAAACGAGCATGAAGAAGGAACGACTCGACAGTTGTGTTATGTGGGCTGCATGACACAGGCGAAATCTCTAACCAGGCCCTCATACTTGACGGCAGACGCTATTTCCTACGCATTTTTAAGTGCTCACTGTTCACTCAAAACTGAAAAGAGCAACGCGACACGATCGCGGGCATGCTAGAAACACTGCACAAAAGATCTGTGCAAAGCTTTGCCGGATTTTCCCAGTGGTTTCCATTTCGCGACCGATCGGAACTTACTTTCTGGACAACCTTCGTACCCTACGAGGTCTAGTAACAACACTAAACGTAACATTTATGCACTCTGGTGGTCGTTCTGCCTGTCTCAGAGAATTGCTGCTCTATTCGTTTCCATACCCGATGATGGTGTGTACGTGTACGAATATACATTGACATCCGACCATGTTTTTTGGATGCTTCACTTTGTTTGTCAGGCGCTGTATTTTGTTGACTCTGACCTACACAGGGAGAAACGACCATTGTAATAAAATCAGAGCTCGCACAGATTTAGATGTTAATTTTTCCCACGTGCCGGAGGTTAGAACGGTCGAGAAATTGAAAGTGGTTCTGTGAACCTTCTAGCAAGTACTTAGGTGTGAATTCCAGAGTAACTGTGTATAAGTAGATTCTTAGGACGAGAAACAAAATTTAAAAAAGCCCTATCAGCAACGAAAATGCTCACAATGAGATGTTAAAAGCAACGAGAAACAGTTTTATTTCTGATGGGAACACCTCAGTGTACATTCGAAAAACTGTTGCTGTTACTTCTACAGTTTTTGCAGCCTCAAGAAAGATGTTAGTAAACACAGTTTTTAGTTGGAATGCTGTCAACAGCTTGAAGAAGGATAACCATTAACCTCGGAGGATAATAAATTTTGAAATTTGTGAGGTTACTTTGGGGACGATAAATCTAAAGTAACATTTTATGATGTCTGAACTGATTTCATTTGTCTGCCACTAAAAAAATTATAATGTAATTTCTGAAATGACGCCAATATTTTGTGTATGATGTGATACGTTGCTACTGCTGCCTGCTCACGTCGTAATATTGCTTGCTTTAAATGCTGTTATGCTTGCGACGGTCTCTGTGTGGAAAAAGTATTATAAAACAATCGCAGTGTTGTAAAAAATACGAAGCACAAAGTACACATCGAACTAAACAAATTTTCATTGAGTGACACTGCATCCAGTGCATGTTTACGTGTATTTCTCTTATTGTTATTCATGTTGCTTGTCGGTGTTACCTGCCAGTAGCGTCAGTTTCATATTTCAAAAATTTTTATTTATTTGCTTTTATTGTCCTAACTCGTCTCGTCCTCTTCATTCTTTTTATTGCTACGCACACCAGAAAATTTTATTTCATTAATTTAAACAATATTCACTACCAGAGAGAAGTAGCAAATGGGACATATGATACTGATTCTTGGAGTAACTTAAACGTGTTGCAACAGAAACCTGTATCCGAAGATTTGTTTTTAAAACTGGGAAAATAACAGCACACTTGAGTAAAAGTATTTTTTGACCTCTGTGAAAATTTCTTTACCATCACTCAGAACTTTACACACATTGTATGACTGTTTTGCTTTTATCACCCAAGATAGCTGAGAATATAGCTTATATATAGTTTTAGTAAATAAAACAGCCAAGAGTCAGATACGTCTATCATGTTTCACTGCACCATATTGGTCGTGGTAAGGGCGTTATCTATAACCAAGTAGGTGAAATACCACAGTGATGGAAAATTATTGCAGATTTACGAGATTTTAAAATTATCTCTGTCAGTCTGTCACACAATTAGAATAAGTTTAAAAATAGTTGAAGTTACACACACTTCAGCTGTCACAACTAACTGTAAAACTATGAAATATCAAGAATTCAGCGTGTGCTGTAAAAATTGAGATTTTGAGTATTTTCACCAAAGAGTGAGCAACAAGTGGATAAATGTAAATAAAACAAAGTAAGTTTAAAGCCTGTTCTGTGATCATTTGAAACTGATGCCAAACAGGGTTAAGTTGTAATCTCGGCCGACATAGATTTTCTGAGGTCTGCCCAAAGTACTTAAATGAATGTTGTGATGGATCCTTGAAAAACGTCGCCTCCAGTCCTTTCCTCGGGTTCATTCAGCTGAGTCATTGGCCCACAAGTAAAGATATCGGTATCAACCAAATACTGTGTCTTAAAAAACGTATAGAATAGTCGAGAAGGAAACAGTAAATATAGGTTCCAAACCGAATAACACAGTTCAGTACTAAAAGAGAGAAATGGAGGCCCTTTAGAATCTGTGAGTCGTATATCAGCTTCCTTTATAAGCTCTGGTGCGTATGTAAGCTTAAGTATTAGATACCGTAAGCTTCGTTATTATAAATTTAATTTCAGAGGAGTCAGCATAATAATAATAAGAAACTTTCATATCTTCTTCGAAGAGAACTGAAGACCTTAGAAGAACGTACTTAGTTCACAGATGCGAAACACACAACGAGAGGCACCAGCAATCATCTGATGTAAAAACAGACAAAACATTTTTAAATAGTGTAAAAACTTTTCCTCAAATTCTATTAAAATATATGTTTTCCTGAGAATTTGTGAAAATTGTGGCGCCATTATGGCGACATGTGAACCGTAAAGATAGAATATTTCGTCTGCAGACGAACGATCTCCCTCAATCTCCCCCCCCCCCCCCCTCCTCTTACCCCTACTCTCTTCCATATGCTAGCTACCTCGATGGAAAACTGCCTCCGTATATCGGGGTAGATTGAACTCACGGCATTGTAGATGAAATCTAGCGCATGCATGTCCTGCGTGTGGAAATAACGAGTTGATACTAAGCAGATGGTTATGACTTCCGAGGCTAAAATCATCAACGTTTTTCAATTTAGAGGACAGCCGGAAAAATGATATGTGGCAAAATTGCTATTTCGTGAATGTGGATTTATGAAGGTTATTCCATTAATAGACAAGATGCGATATTCTTGAATTACTCGACGTCATAGCTTTCTGACTTTCAGTATTACAATAAACATCAGGTTGTATTCACTCGGCGGCATTAGTGATATTATTAAATACTTAAACATTGATAAATCTATCTGTACAGCGACCACTTTTCATACATTGACACAGAGATGTGGTCCGAACCATGTCTTCGTACAAGCTGACCAATTTCGGCGGCTGTAAATTAATAAGGCAAGTCTGTAACATAGCTCGTCTGTCATCGGGTGTTGATGGTTCATTAACTTACTAATTTGATTCAGTGTTTCGTTGGATGTGGTAGGTATTAAATGACGGTAAATTTACTATGGTTACTGTCATTTTCCTCCTTTCATTACTATTTAATTACAGTCAGATTTATGTTTGGTGCCGAAACATAATGAACCACCGCAGTATGTTTCAAATTTTTTTGACAGCTGATCCCACGGTATGTAATTTCCACTTTGTTCTGGCTGGAAGATATGGAGGCTGGTGTTACGCTATACGTAGGCAACTGCGCCTGCAACGTGAGAACTTTTGCTGCCGTGACTGATATTTATTAATGAAACGCAACTGTCTACATAAAATTTAGCACCAGATGAAATACGTCCAAACTGCAAACCTTATGTGACCAAAAAGTCGCAAGAGTAGCAGTGCGGAATGAACAAACTTCGCTTTCCTCAGTGTGTGCAGCCACTGTACGTGTACTACGTTCATCCTATCAAGCGTCTGAGAAATAGAGGGGACACGTAAGCAGGAACACTTAAATGACACTAAAATAGAAACTGATATTGCATTAGTTAAATGTTCAGTAAAGATACTTAGTGCTACAGATTAAGTATAAATTCTCACAAACTCAGCTTTGAATAATGGCTGTAACAGTGCTGCTGCACGCAGTTATTTTGGTTACCAAGGCTGGCAGTAGACGCAGATAAAACGCTTGCGACTCCAAGGCACCCGGGTTGTGCCACTTCAGAACTTGGAATCGGAGTGCTTGTGCAAATATATACTTACAGACTAGAAATCGCGGATTAGTACTGACCATTCATGGTCAACTACGGTGCTTGGGATAATCCATAACGATTGTACGAGTACCAGGCATGTGGCACTGACTTACGTAATAATACATTTTAATGCAGGACCTACTAGATATACAGCGAACTACGTTTTGACTGGTATACTAATTTTGGTAGTGGTTCCTTCCCTGAATAATGGTCCTTTGACATTATGGGATTTCCTACACTGATCAGTGAAAGGGGACTGTTGTGTGAAAGAGTATGAAGATCCGTTCTGTTGGTTCACTTATACGGCTTGGAGCTGTCCCACTCAATAACAGCCAATGCACACTCTTGTTTTGACGAATGTTGCTTAGAATTTCGAGCAATTGTTTCGATACGATCCTAGTCTAAAATAAAATCAGTTAAGCAGTTGCGGAGTATGATAGTCCTATTTACCTTCTTGAAGGCAGATGCTACAATGTACGGTTTATTATTTTTCTGTTTACTTGCACTTACTTGCAGAGTTGATTTCGGATTGAACTGGTGCATTCTGTAGAGATAGAGGCGTACCAGGCACCTGCCCCATATGGTAACTTAAAAAACTTGTGGAGGGTGCTAGGTTGCTCCGATATCCCGTAATCTCGTATCTTTTCGCTAGGCGATAGTCCGTAACTGTATCAAATGGAGGTCAATGGGAGCCATCACGATGGATACCATTATTTATTGCCTTCTAGATCTCGTAGGCGAAAAGAGCGAGCCGTGTCATAAGATCATTGTTTGCGGAATCCATGTTGATTGTTGCAAAGGAGATTTTCGTTCTCCAAAAAGGCCATATTACTGGGGCATAAAATGTGTTCCACAATACTACAGCACACTGATGTCAGCAAAATAGCCCTTAGTTACTCGCATCTGTCTGACAACCCTGCTTGGAAACGGAATGGCTCCAACAACAAAGCCACAGATAATTTCCCTCCATTATCATAGATTAACTGATAGTGTTCCATCGCTAATGATCTCATTGTTAATGGAACTTTAATCTCGAAACTTCCTTCATTTTCCCTCGGCTTTCATTTTTCATATAGATCTTATTCTGGTGATTTCTTGGATTTATAATCAGTGACATGATTCTTTGTAGGTACTTTCCCCTTTTGCGCTTTTACTAGCCCACATTACGACATGTCAGCTTCAACTGACGGCCTGGATCGGCTTTCGCAATAGGGCTCTCTATCGTGGTGCATTTTGAACAACAAGTCGGACAAGATTGTAAGGACTGCATTTTGTAAGAGCTGTGGAGTGCGTGACATAATATACGAACAGACTAACAACATTGCGAAAAGTCGATCGACGCATGGTTGAGGAGCTGCAAGACATGGCAAATAAGACACCATGGAAACTAGCCGTAAGGAATACGTTACATGATACGGAATAATTAGTAAAACCTGATGTGCTTGTAAAGAGAACCACAGCTGAACTGCGACCGATGTACAACATGCAGTTTAAGAAGATATAGTGTGTAATAAAATTATAATTAGATTTTTCGGATGGGATTGTTGGATGCGTATGAAATGTGAGACTGTAAAGCAAATGTAGAGCGTGTCTCACTTTTTTTTTAGCAACAAACGAAATAAGCTTCTCGTATGTTCTTCAGTTGTCTTATGGAACCAGAAGATGGCATGATGACACATATAAGCACGGTTCTAAGATCTCGTTTTGCGTATGAAAAACGTGAATGTCAAGCTGAACGACTGTTCGCCCTAGGCGAAGTCCTGCATACATTGCCATTTGCGTCGTACGTTGTGGACAAAATCGAACATAAATAGAACTTCTCGAACTTGTTTGGTGTGCTGACATCCGACGAAAGGCGTTGCCATCAGCATGTCGTCATAAGGGAAAGAGAAACATTTATCATTGCTGGTAGTGAAGTGAAAGCTTAAAGAGACAGTGGGGCAAAATGCAGATTATGACCTGGCAAACGTTTTGCTGCTAAAAATTCCGACATTCAAAGTAATGTTTATGTGCTCGTGTTTGTCGTATAATAAACGTAACTATAGTGTTTTAACAAAAAGTGAAATGAAACAAATGCCGTCAATACTTACGACACTACGTTTGGAGACAGAAAGCGACACTTCTCTTTGGTTTATATGCTGTGGGGAAACCGATGGATTGGTTTGAGTGTTACGAACAGTTTTCAGAGCGGTCCAGAATCAGTATTCGTGACATCTGAAAGATGTGAAAAAAGTGAAGCAAATACCGAGTGCTGGTGGGAGTCATGTGCAATCAAAAAAGTTCTTTAATGTTCCTGGTACGACAAACTTACTAAATTTCCTGGCAGATTAAAACTGTGTGCCGGACCGAGACTCGAACTCGGGACCTTTGTCTTTCGCGGGCAGCTACCCAAGCACGACTCACGCCCCGTCCTCACAGCTTTACTTCTGCCATTATCTCGTCTCCTGCCTTCCAAACTTCGCAATAGCTTTCCTGCGAAACCTTGCAGAACTGGCACTCCTTGAAAGAATAATGGGGAGACATGGCTTAGCCACAGCCTGGGGGTTATTTCCAGAATGATAGAGCACTTGCCCGCGAAAGGCAAAGGTCCCGAGTTCGAGTCTCGGTCCGGCACACAGTTTTAATCTGCCAGGAAGTTTCATATCAGCGCACACTCCGCTGCAGAGTGAAAATCTCATTCAAGAAACTTATTGATACTTACTTTAGACGGAAAATTTAGTTCAGGCTACAAAGTTTTACATGGAAATTTGTCAAGGCTCATTACATTCGTCATGAACAGTTGTTTAAAAGCTAATTGTGATCAAGACGTCTGAGTTTGAAGTAAATTTGTGTTCGGAACAAAGTTCGTAGCGTTGACACGGAAAATTGGGCCATCAGGACAAACGTTGTGGTCAGAAAGTTTTATAACAGTATTGTATTAATGTTGACAGTGAATTCTGTGGAGCTTTTGCTGGGAGGAAGCAATAAGGGGACAGTTTTACTTAATGTAATCAACAAAAGAACTGTGTGCTATTACTGATGATGGTATTTGTTGTGCCATAGAATACCCTTTTTGTGCTTCGCATGTTACTTTTCGAGGTAAAGAATCGTGTATATCCTTTAAAAAAGTCAAACATCAGACAGGACATCTGGTACGTTAAAACTTGTGCGGAACCATTAAGTTTGCCAATAAACAACGTCTCAGTGCGACGAAGGAGTAACAGTTGGTAGTGGAAAGCTTGAAGACAACTTAAGGTCGTGTTGCGTAAAATCTGCTGATGGTGAATCTAGACAGTCCACAACGAAATGTTTGTGCAGGTTGTACCAGCAATGTAGTTTTAGATTTTTCAGGAACTACAATTTCTTTTTCTTGATGGATTTGACCAAGTTCATTTCGGCAGAGGTAGTGAATGTTGGACATATCGTTTTTCTGGTATTTAGTACGAAGACCGATGTGATTCAGCTTTCGTGGGCAGGCCTCTACATCTCTGCATGACGACTGCAACCTCATTCATTTGGCCCTGCTTACTGCATTCAAGCTTTGGTTTCCCTCTGCAGTTATCTCCCTTCACTTCTTTCAATTACCAAATTGACGATCCCTTGATGCAATAGGATGTGTCCTGTCAACCGATCCCTTCTTTTAGCAAAGTTCTGCCACAAATTCCTGCTTCTTCAAAGCCTTCTATTCCATTCTTGTTTGAACTGTTTATTTTCTACGTATCACGTCCGTACAAGGTTAGAAGTCCCAACAAGTATCTTCAGAAAACACTCCATAATATTTAAATTTACATTAGATGTTAACAAATTCCTCTTGACCAAAAATGAGTTTTTTGAAATTGCCACATCTGCATTTTATAACCCAAATGGCAAAACTCGTCTAGTCATTTTACTGTCTCATGTCTACTCTCATTCCTTCAGCACGGCTAGATTTAATTCGACTGCATTCCATAACATTTGTTTTACTTTTGTTCATACTCATCTTATAACCTCTTTTTCAGGCCACTATCCACTCCATTCAACGGCTCTTCCAAGTCCTTTGCTGTCTCTGACAGAATTACAATGTCACTAGCAAACTTCAAAGATTTTATTTCTTCTCCCTGAACTTTAATTCCCTTTCCAAATTTCTCCTTCATTTCCTTTGCTGCTTGCTCATTGTATAGATTTGCAGAGGGCTGAGTGGAGACAGCTCTGTGAAATGAGGATAGCTTTTGGGAACCTGTTAAGCAGCAACAATCCTAGTGAAACATTATTAGAGTTCAACCATCTGTTCTCAATGTTTAAAAGTTGTCATTCTTCCGCACCAGCCTCGGGTGTTGCTCATTCAGCTGCGTGTTGGATTTTAGCTGATGTCTGTCCAGTCAGCTCTGTGGTTGTTTACCCAGGGGAGGTTTAGCGATCCCTGAGCCGCAGTGGGTTGCTGACGAGCAGGCTTGGCCGTTGCCTGGCATGAAGTGCTTCTGAGCTTTCTGCTGGAGTGTCCTTGGTCCCACTCCAAATTCTACGATAACACTTCATAACCCACCCGCGATGTACCAAGTGTTGGTAGTAATGTGGTCGGTTGATCTCCTCCCTGCCCCTAATAGGTTTCAGCACCTGTAGGAGTCTGAGTGTCAAACAGGAATGTCGACCCCGAGAGGCCTGTTGCATGCTTCCGTGTTGAAATTCAACTGTGATGTGGTGTTGTCAGAAGACAGTCAGTTCCTCTATCAGTAGATGGTAGGTCACGAGCGGCATGAAGTTCATCAGGTAAAGGCCATTATCTCGAGTGCATCTTTGGCTAGTTCATAGCCTTTGCTGGTACCTCCAGGACATAGGTTCACTACAATATCGTAATCATAGAATTGAGTGCTAGTATTGCGTATGCCATCAATCACAATGATGAACTCCTAATGAGAGCTGTAACGCTGGAGTATTTAAGGGAGCTAGCATAAGGGTATGACATGAGGCTCAGTTCGTAATGACTGCATGTGTCTTCATTCTGCTGTATTCACCTAACAGCCTGTGAACAGCTGTATCAGTTCCTTGCTATGTGCTCTTGTGACAGAGATAGAGTTTCTTGCAACATATCTTACAAGCCAACCAATATGCTTTTCTCACTTTGGTTTTCTGTTGCTATCTCCTTTCCACTGAATGCGTATCCTCAGCTGACAGACAGTGTCGTAATGTGTCTATGACCTAACCTACTTGCAACATACTTGCTTGCTTCCTGCTTATGCCTCTGTCTGTGGCACGATTTGAGTTTTAATAAAATTTTGTAATTTCTACCTCTTACTATTCTGTGCCACGACTCATCCTTCCTCTTTAAAATAATTCGTCCTGAATTTTCCCTTTCTTTTACTTATTAGTAATTAGTCTATACCTGCCTTTTATTTTAAAGAAAGTACTCTATTACTGTTCCCTGGGTTGCTTCTCAACTAAGTCTTGAATATTTTTAACATAATTAATCTACTTTGTCATTATATCCTGCTTGCATGCACTATTTACATTTCCCAATTACATTACTTATTACTAGTTTGTATCCATTCCACAGGTCTGTGATGGATACTTGACTCAGTTGAGTGAGATACCTTACGCTTTATACAAATGTAAGTTGCACAAATGAACACTAGAACCAAAACTATATTTGTCGTTGATACATTGAAAATAGCTGTATTGTGTCTACATTTCTTGCGATATTGTATCACATGTTGCCCTAATTGGTTGACTGAATGTTGTCCTTTTTCTTAAGTTCATAATTCGTCTAGGGATTCTAGCAAAGCGGAATCTAAGGTATCGTTAATAAAAGTTAGGTTTTGTGTAGGTAATATGTGCGATGGTTCCTCTGACCAGCAAATACGTCAATCATTGTTATCCCCGTGATGGTAGCTGGAAGGTGAAATTGCCTTCCTGCTATGTTACAATTAGTTCATTAATTAGTAGTCCATTGGCCTGCAATTCTAATTTCATTATCACAGGTGGTTTACCATTTTCGTAGCAAGTGATAATTACTGTTTCAGATGTAAATATGGAGTAAATCCAGTGACCTCTAATTTTCTGGAATTTTGGCTGAGGAGCTAATACTTTCTCTCACATTCTACTGCTTCCATTTTTCGTAAGAACAACTGCATTTCACACGACTGATTGTTTGTCTTTATCGCTCTTGTTGAGCAAATAATGACATTTTCTCTAATACAATCTTTTAAATCTACAGACATAATGATATGAGCATCTCTCCGTCTAGAAACTAATAATACTTCGTGAGTTGGTATCTGTATCCATTTCCCAATTGTATTCTATTTAATTGTATACGGTTCTACCGCGAAATATTGGTATTGCGCGTATATTCCTACAACTGGAAATTATATTGTAATGTGCAATCTGGCTTTATCAGTATCCACTCTTACATCAGATATGCGATAAAATAAACCTATGTCCTTACTGTTTATAGGCACGTCATGTTGTCACCCTAAAAGTATCTTTGTTCTTTCTGCAATACCATCAAAATCTGCTGTGGATTTAATAACGGTGCACTCTGTTGTCCCTGAGTAGTGTGACTGCTTCACGCAAAGTTTCAGCCTCAATCCTTTCATCGTCTAATCTGTCTGCTAAGGTCCATAACAATGTAGCTATTACCACTTTCTCATCTAGTTTGCTTAACCGGATTTGTATTTTCTCTAGATCACTATTTAAGACATTCCTGGTTTCTGCTGATGTTATTCTACTTCTGTTATTACGTTTCATACTGTTTTGAAACATTCAGTATTCAGCTCCAGGTTTCGTATACATGTTGCGTGTCAGTGTACTTCTGCTTTCGTATCTTTCTGTAACGCTCACTAAATTCCGAATTCTGATCTTCGCCGAGGATGTAGAGCATATATTATTACTACTAACTTTCAGATCGCGCAGTGATCAGCTTTCAAAAATAAGGGAAATTAGAGCTCGTACTGAGGCGTTCAGACAGTCGTTTTTCCCCCGCGCGATCCACGCGTGGAACAGGGGGGAGGGGGGGGATATGACTTTGGCGCGAATTGTGCCCTCCGCCACACACCGCTTGGTGGCTAGCGGAGTATATATGTAGATACATTTCCAATTGAGCTGTTTCAGTTTTTGGTATCTTCATTATCCGCTGTTCCAAATCCAGTTTTTAACAGGTTCCCTCCTGCGTCTAACCAACCTCGTTTATTGCGTATCAGCATTCATAGTACTATTTCTATTAACTTTTGCAGCTAAGGCGTCAATTTCTCATACGAGAGTTTTAATTCATGAGAGAAAAGGAAGTAGGGCACAACGGTGCTATTCCGCTCATTTCAACTGGAAGCCCTGTATAGCCCGCATCTCGTGGTCGTGCGGTAGCGTTCTCGCTTCCCACGCCCGGGTTTCCGGGTTCGATTCCCGGCGGGGTCAGGGATTTTCTCTGCCTCGTGATGGCTGGGTGTTGTGTGCTGTCCTTAGGTTAGTTAGGTTTAAGTAGTTCTAAGTTCTAGGGGTCTGATGACCATAGATGTTAAGTCCCATAGTGCTCAGAGCCATTTGAACCATTTTTTTGAAGCCCTGTATAATATGACATGAAACTTTTTAAAATCCGTCAATGTGATACAAATACGGTATTTTCATTGTGAATACATTCCAGAACATAAAAGGTCGCAATTCCTTTACAGGAAAAAAGTATGAAACATGCGAAGAAGGCAGAAATCACAGTATATAAAAATCGCGGGGCTATTCCACAGAGTCAAGAGGCTATCCCGGCCAGTGTATTTTAGTGTCAAAATTACAAGCATTTAGCGAAAGTAAACATTTTTCGTCCTTTTGCACCCACATACATTTCGTGGAAACATGTGGCACATTGCTGGCATTTTATACAGAGGAGCTGCCTATAAAACTTGTTACTGCTTGTTTCATATCTTCCTCGGACCATGAAGCATTTGGCCTTACCATCGTGTATGTACGGACCATCCCAAAAGAAACCAAGAAAACGAGTTCTCTAGAATCTCGCAGTAAAACACCTGTTAAACTACTAACTTGACTAAGCGGAAGTAGCAACATGTGTACGGGTTGTAACAGCGCCATGTACAGACATTTCGAAAGACGTTACACATCAGACCGTTGTCAAAAATGTTAGCAATATTTGTTGATACACACACTGCATAACCTGTGTTCTTACACAAGTAACAATAAGAGTTTACGATTTCATACCTAAATTTTTAAGGTTATATTCTTTTAGCTATGGCAATAATCCATCAGAATCCGCTTACCTCTAGAGTTTGTTCTTCTGTTATGTCAATAATGTAACTGAAAACACCCTTACTACACCCACATGAGGCGACACAGGGATACTGGCACACACTGATGGCAAAATGACCTTGACTCTGTGACGAATTTTCGTATTTCAGGTGGATTAGCCCCGCTGTACCCTACCGTCAGTCCACTCCCTCCTTTATCCCAGTACATACACTATGTGATCAAAAGTATCCGGACACCTAGATGAAAATGACTTACAAGTTCGTGGCGTCCTCCATCCGTAATGCTGGAATTCAATATGGTGTTGGCCCACCCTTAGCCTTGATGACAGCTTCCACTCTCGCTGGCATACGTTCAATCCGGTGCTGGAAGGTTTCTTGGGGAATGGCAGCCCATTCTTCACGAAGTGCTGCACTGAGGAGGGGTATCGATGTCGGTTGGTGAGGCCTGGCACGAAGTCGGCAGTCCAAAACATCCCAAAGGTGTTCTATAGGATTCAGGCCAGGACTCTGTGCAGGCTAGTCCATTACAGGGATGTTATTGTAGTGTAACCACTCCGCCACAGGCTGTGCATTATGAACAGGTGCTCGATCGTGTTGAAAGATGCAGTCTACATCCCCGAATTGCTCTTCAACAGTGGGAAGCAAGAAGGTGCTTAAAACATCAATGTAGGCCTGTGCTTTGATAGTGACAACAAGGGGTGCAAGCCCCTCCATGAAAAACACGACCACACCATAGCACCACCGCCTCCGAATTTTACTGCTGGCACTACACACGCTGGCAGATGACGCTCACATGGCATTCGCCATACCCACACCCTGCCATCGGATCGCCACTTCTGTACCTGATACGTCACTCCAGACTAGGTTTTTCCACTGTCCAGCCGTCCAATATTTACGCCCCTTGCACAAAGCGAGGCGTCGTTTGGCATTTACCGGCGTGATGTGTGGCTTATGAGCAGCCGCTCGACCATAAAATCCAAGTTTTCTCACCTTCCGCCTAATTGTCGTAGTACTTGCAGTGGACCCTGATGCAGTTTGGAATTCCTGAGTGATGGTCTCGATAGATGTCTGCCTATTACATATTACGTCCCTCTTCAACTGTCTGCGGTCTCTGTCAGTCAACAGACGAGGTCGGCCTGTACGCTTTTGTGCTGTGCGTGACCCGTCACGTTTCCACTTCGTTGTCACATCGGAAACAGTAGACCTAGGGATGTTTGGGAGTGTGGAAATCTCGCGTATAGACGTATGACGCAACTGACACCCAATCACCTGACCACGTTCGAAGTCGGTGATTTCCGCGGAGCGCCGCATTCTGCTCTCTCACGATGTCTAATGACTACTAAGGTCGCTGGGATGGAGTACCTGGCAGCAGCTGGCAGCACCATGCATCTATTATGAAAGACGTATATTTTTGGGGGTGTTCGGATACTTTTGATCGCATAGTGTAAACAAAGAACATGACAAGTAAAGATAATTAAAAGTAACCAAAGTAACTAACAAATATCATATGTGCACTGTACCTGAAATTTATGCTATTTCCTAGACCTAAATGCATAAGGTACGTTTCTCTGATGTTCCTTTTTCCTTGGTAACATCGGGGATTGGCTGCAACCTTGCTCGACTTCCTACTCAACTACTGCTTCCCTAACATGTACTTCGACGTTTACAGCGGCAGTCTGGTTTCTATACAGGTCGTAGCTAATTATTCGCTCCCTATATTTTGTCCCTGCTGCCTTAAGAATTTCAAAGAAAAAATTGTCAAAAGCTTTATGTAAATTTACAAAATGCTATAAAATAAGGTTTGCCTTTTCTTTAACCCATATTGTAAATCGTAGGGTCAATATTGCCTCGTGCCTTCCTGTATTTTTCTGGAACCTAAACGTGATTTCCCCTATATTTGGTCTCTACCGGCTTTCCAGTTATTTTGTAAATAATTCGTGTCAGTATTTTGCAATCGTGACCTGTTAAATTGATGGTTCGGTAATGTTCACACCCCTCTGTACCTGCTTATTTCGGAATTAGAATTATCACATTATTCGTGTAGTGTAAGGGTATTTCGCCTGTCTCATATATCTTGCATACTAGGTAGAATAGCTCTGTCATTGATGCCTCACCTAAGTAAATTAGTAATGCTGAGGAAATGTCGTTGATTTCATGGGCCTTTTTTCGATGTAATGCTTTCAAAGCTCTGCCAAATTTTTCTCGCGGTATCATCTCTTCAATTTCCTCGACATCTACTCCCTTTAATTGTACTTCCTACTATAAAAGTATGCTATGAACATAAGCATTATGACCACTACCCTCCGCGGGATTGAATACCATGTGAAGGCGTTGTGGGCAAATGATGTGGTAATGAAAGTATATAAGCATAGCAGAAACGAATGATGATGAATAATTCTAGCGCACATGTGTGTACCCACCGACACAAAATACTTTGGCGAAGGACAGACTATTATGACCCAGCGCACGGGAACGAGAATTTGGTAGGCTGTTCGCGTGCTTCTGTCGTGAGCATCTGTGGAAAGTGAATGCAGGACGTTGAGACCACGGGTAGGTGACAAGGTATCGGATGCGCACGCATCATCACAGTATGTGGAGGCCGGAGGCTCGTCCGCTCTACAAAGCGGGACAGACGACGGCCTGTGACAGATGTGACAACTGAGTAGCATGCTACTGCAGACACAAGTGTTTCGGAGCATCCGTCCCCTCTATACATTCATGAGCCAAAACATTATAACCACCTGCTTAGTAGGGTGTTGTTGCGCCTTTGGAACGCAATACAGCAGCGATTGCGTGTTGCATGGATTCGACAAGTCCAGAGATATCTGGCACCACATGTCTATGCACGGGTCACAGAATTCCTGTAAATTGCGAGCGGGTGGTTTGTCGGCGCAGAACTGGCGACCGACAGCATCCCAGGTGTGTTTCGTCAGGCACAGATCAGTGTGACACGGGCAATTATCCTGCTGGAAGATGCCATTGCCATCAGGAAAAACGTCAAGCATGAAGGGATATAGATTGTACTCAGTAATATTCACACAGTCCACAGGTGTGATGGTGCCTCCGATTATCATCTCAGGTTCAGTGGTCGACCAGGTGAATGTCGCCTATAGCATAATACCGCCTCCACCATCCTCCGTTCGTGGCACGGTGCAAGTTTCGAACAATCGTTCGCCTGGATCTGATCTTGGTGATGCCGTACCCACTGCAGTCGTAATTAACAGATGTCATTCGATCAACGTGGGAACACACAGAGGTCGTCTGCTGCAGACCCCAGTGTTCAACTGTGTGCACTGAATGGTGTGCTCGGAGACACTTGCGCCCGCAACAGTACTGTACTCCCTAGTCAGGTCTGCCAAGAACTGCTGCCTGTCCTGCTTTACAGAGCAGGCAACTTCCAACCTCCATATTCTGTGATGAGTGGATGTCCAACATCTTTTACCCTACTCGTGGGTTTAACGTCCGGTAACCACTTTCCATAGGTAAGTACGACAGCACCTCGCAAACAGCTGACCATCATTTGCGAGATGCTCGTTCCCAAACGCTGGGTCGTAACAGTCTACCCTTTGTCAGAGTCTTCTCTGTTGAGTACGGCGTCGTACACAGCGGTAAGAGGGAGGTGGGCTACAGAATGGAGTGGTGCGGCAGCTGTCGACATAGGGAAGGTGAACAGGAGCAGAAATGATTAGTGAACAACTTCAACCCAACAAAGAGAAGATTTACTTAACTTACGTTTCTCCAAGCGTAAAAAGACTCAGTACAAAGAATGCAGCAAGAAACAGAATCTAGCTATCACAATGTCAACTAGGAAGAAGCTCGCTGTACTGAAGCACGATCGATAGTGTCAGTGCCGCGACTGGGCAACGTCTGCGTAGCATCCTGTGGCGATGTGGTTCCGAGCGCAAATGGGCCGAGCAGCTGCCGCCGGCGGTCCTAAATTGCGGCGGCACAGAGTGCACTTCAAGCACAGAATTTGGAGGTGTGGCTCAGCAGACGCGCACCACTGGGCCCGCAAAATCCTGCGCGACCGCTGTTGGCTTTTGACGGAAATTTTCCATTCTGTTACCAACCTTGATGCGCTTTGGGGTGGTATTGACACGTGATACCACATTTTATGTCAGTGAATTCCCCCATCTGCGACCATATTTCCTCTAGAATTATTCCTCGTTCGTCTCTTCTATGCTTGCATACATTCCTTTCCATGTCACTCCTTTCACAGCGCCTTCAGATGGTATTCAGTCTCACAGTGGACAGTCGTCATAATGTTATGCCTTACCGTATACTTTTTGAGTAGGAAACGTAAAAGTAAGTGGTAAATTGTGAGATACTTTAAATGTGCTGCTAAAAACGTTTATTTAATAATCTTATTTTATAGATCACTGTTGATGCCTAATACGAAAAGGGGAAACATTTTGGTTAAAAACAAAATAAACGTTCAGTTGCAAAAGTGAATAACTTTGATTTTATCTACGTGATAAACATAATTTTCTGAAAAAGTTTGAGGTTAAAATATTTGTGTGTGTGTACGCTGTTATTGCTATTGTCAGCAGCAGAAGAGCAGCTTCATTAGTGGTAACGTTGACGGAACTGGGAGAAATAGCACTATCAGGAGGACATGTGGTTATAAAATACGAGGGGCGTTCAATAAGTGATGGAACACATTTTTTTCTCGACCAGTTCCGGTTAAAAAATGCGGAATTTGTTGTGAGACATCGTGGAATTTTCCAGCTTCAGCCTGTACAGTTTCACGAAGTTCCGATAGGTGGCTGCGCTATACGTAGCCGTCAAAATGGCGTCTGTAACGGACATGCGTTCCAAGCAGAGCACTGTCATTGAATTTCTTTTGGCAGAAAACCAGAGCGCCGCAGATCTTCATAGGCGCTTTCAGAATGTCTGCGGAGACCTGGCAGCGAACAAAAGCACGATGGCTCGTTGGCCGAGGCGCCTGTCATCATCGCAACAACATCCCGCAAACCTGTCCGATCTCCCGCTCGCCGGCCGGCCGCACGCAGCTGTGACTACTGCAATGTTGGAACGTGCAGACACTCTCATTCGAGGTGATCGACGGATCACAAACACCTCGCTTCGCTTGATAGTGCTGACACGCTCGTCCACCAGTTTCGGTACTCAAAGGTGTTTGCCCACTGGATTCCTCGCCGCCTAACAGAAGACCATAAAGAGTAACGAAGGGTCATCTGTGCGGAATTGCTTGCGCGTTATGAGACTGATCGTGACACTTTTTTGTCCAACATCGTCACATGCGATGAAACCTGGGTTCCTCACTTCGAACCGAGAACTGAAACGGCAATCCATGTAGTGGTGCCACACCATCTCTCGTCCAAAGAAAAAGTTCAAAGCAGCATCCTCAGCGGTAAAATCATTTCGACCGTCTTCTGGGACTGTGAAGGGGTTATTCTGTTTGTGTACTCTCTCATGGTGCAACGAGCAACTCAGAAGTGTATTATGCTATCACAAGGAAATTGAAGAAACTGCTTCAGCATGTTCGTCGCCAGAAAGATGCAAATGAACTTCCCCTTCTCCATGACAGTGCAAGGCCTCACACAAGTCTCCGTACTCAAGAGGAGCTTCCAAAACTTCCTCATCCAGCCTACAGCCGGATCTCACACATTAGGACTTCCATCTGTCTGGCCTAAGGAAGGATGCACTGCACGGGAAGCAGCAGGTGGATGATGGGGAGGTTATCGATGCGGCCTCCGACGTCGAACAGTAGAATGGTACCATGCGGGCATACAGGCCCTCCCAGTAAGGTGGCATAAGGCTGTCGCGTTGAACGGAGATTATGTTTAAAAATAGGATTTTGTAGCCAAAAGAGTTGGGAATCATATGGTATATCGGAATCCTGAATAAAACCAACCTGCTTTCAGAAAAAAAACCAGTTGCATTACTTATTGAGCGCCCCTCGTACATGCATATCACAAGAAGTGAGATCAACATCCTTTAGAGACTCTCGTCGATTTCAATTTTGAATACATACATAGTTTTGAATACTTTGCCCCCCCCCCAATCAACGACAAATAATTTATCCAGTGAACAATCGTGTAGAATATGTAGGAAGTGAATCCTGCGAAAAGTCTGTGGGACCATTGAGTGAGGAAACTAGAATTCTTTAATTCTGCACACGAGTGTATTTCTTCTTACTCATATATACACTGATGAGCCAAAATATTATGACCACCTGCTCAATAGCTTGTTTGTCCGTCTTTGGAACGAAATAAATCACTGATTCTACATGTCAGGGATAGACAGATGGCTTTTAGGTTTGTGGAGGTATGTGGCATAAGATGTCTACGCACAGGTCATGTGATTAGCGTAAATAACGGGCTGCTGAATTGCGTACGCGGTGATGCCTCCCCCTAGCGATCCAGATGGGTTGCATATGATTTACATCAGGGGAATTTGGTCGCCGAAACAACAACGTGAATTCACTATAATGCTCCTCAACCACTGTAGCACGGTTCTGGCTACGAGACACAGACAGTTATGAAAGATGACGTTGCCGTTGGGGAGGCATCAAGCATGAAGGGATGCAGGTGGTTCGCAGCTGTCACTGTGTCTTCGATTACTACCACAGGTCCCATGCAAGCAGGAGAGTGTCTCCCATAGCATAATACTGTTTCCACCAGCCTGGGTCCTTGGCGCGCTGCACTTTCGAACCGTCTTTCACCTCGCTGACTACGTTTGCGGATACGACCAGCGACCTAGTGTAGCAAAAATATGATTCGCCCCAAGAGCCCATACGTTCCATTGATCGACGGTCGAATCACTATGGTCCCGTGACCTCTGAAATCGTAATTGACGATGTCGTTGGCGCAACATGTGCATACGTAGGGGTAGTCTGCTGCAGAGCTCCATGTTCAACAATGTACGGTGTGCTCCGAAACACTTATGCGAGCACCGAAACGCTTATGCGTGCACCAACATTGTGCTCTTTGGGCAGAGATGCTACAGATCACCCTCTATCCTACTTTACAAAGGAGACAAGGCTCCGAACCCCATGTGCTGTGAAGAGTCGTCAACCTCCAACTATTTAGCGCGCCTAGTGGCAGTTTCACTGTCCTCCTACCTCTTTCCGTAGATGCTAACGACAGTAGCACGTGAACATTCGACTAGCTTCGCCCTTTTCGAGAGACTCATTCACAAGCCCTGCGTAATAATAATCTGCCCATTGGTGTATCTTGAAGTTTTCCCGGCGTATTGATTGGTCCATCATATTTCGGGCTTGCAGCCGGATCACGTTGACATCTTGGCACGATATTTCGGCTAACAAACATGCAGCTATCTTCAGGTGAGTACGAGACTGAAGACTACTGGTGCGCGTCGTTCTATATATACCGAAAATTGGCGCAGCGGCGCCTGCGCAGTGGAGAAGGCTAATACCGCGCCCCCTATCTAATTTGACGCGCTCTGCTCCTACACCTAAGACTCCACCTTTCGCGGATTTCGTAAGTGCTATTGAAGAAGCTGTTAGACCCCTTCCCAGCGACGCAGCTGAAGAAATCAGGCGTGAAACATGCCGTGCACTTCAAAGCGACTCCTCTGAAGAACATTTCTTCTAGCGAAAGGGCTGCACTTCGCAAACTACGTGAAGATCCCCACACTGTGGTTCTCCGAGCGGACAAGGGCAATGCGACGGTACTTTTGCCACGAAACATCTACAACGAGAAGATTTATAGCCTCCTTGGTGAATCCACATATCGGAAGATCGACAAGGATCCGACGAGCAGAGTAGAAAGAAAAAAGAGTTTTGTTACTCAAAAATGGTTCAAATGGTTCTGAGCACTATGGGACTCAACTGCTGAGGTCATTAGTCCCCTAGAACTTAGAACTAGTTAAACCTAACTAACCTAATGACATCACAAACAGCCATGCCCGAGGCAGGATTCGAACCTGCGACCGTAGCGGTCTTGCGATTCCAGGCTGCAGCGCCTTTAACCGCACGGCCACTTCGGCCGGCTTTTGTTACTCTTCTACGCTTCCTCCTGAAGTCATTAAAAGACTGAAACCGCATAGCTCTGTTCCACCGAGGCTTTATGGTCTTCCGAAAATTCATAAAGAGGGACTACCATTACGCCCTATTGTCAGTAATATCGGTGCGCCAACCTATGACTTAGCACAACATCTGTCTTCGTTACTGAGACCTTATGTGGGCAAGTGTCCATATCACATTCGTAATTCCGCCGATTTTATTAGTAGACTGAAGTCGCCCCAACTCCACAATTCTGACTTATTAGTGAGTTTTGATGTCGTCTCTTTATTTACTAAGGTTCCACTGATGGATTCACTGGTACTCATTAGCAGAAGGTTCAAAGCCGACATAACAGCATTATTTCATCATTGCCTATCCTCAACTTATTTCTTATTCAATAATGAATATTTTGAAGAAGTTGACGGTGTTGCCATGGGCAGTCCTTTGTCCCCTCTGGTAGCAAACCTTTTTATCGAGGACTTTGAGGAGAAGGCACTCGAGTCGGCTGAATTTAAACCGAAAGTCTTCTGGCGTTACGTGGATGACACATTTGTAGTTTGGCCCCATGGAGAAGAAAAACTGGCAGGATTCTTAAAACATCTGAATTCCATTCACAAGAATATTCAGTTTACCATGGAGGTCGAAAAAGATAGATGTCTGCCGTTTCTGGATGTCCTTGTCAATCGTAGAATCGATGGATCTTTGGGGCACTCCGTCTACCGGAAGCCCACACACGCAGATCTGTATTTGCAGGCGACAAGCTGCCACCACCCTGCACAAACCATGGGTTTGCTGCGTACTCTGGTGCACCGGGCACATGTGGTATCTGATGAGGACAGCCTTCCTAAAGAATTAGAACATTTGCAATCGGTCTTCAGGGAGAATGGATATTCTACACGCCAAATCCGCACGGCTGTAACAAAGAAGAAATGTAAAGAGAAACAAGAAGAAGAAGACAAAGAGGTGGTCAGGTCCAGGGCGTTCCTTCCGTATGTGGGTAACTTCTCCTCTAAAATAGGAAGGATTTTAAAGAAGCATTGTGTTAAAGTGATCTTCCGACCACCTACGAAAATATCGGCTTTGCTTGGCTCTGTGAAGGACGATCTGGGTCTGAGGAAGGCGGGTATTTATAAGATCCCTTGTCAATGTGGCAAATCCTACATTGGCCAAACTACTCGCACAGTACCGGAAAAATGCGTGGAGCATGAGCGCCACACACGTCTACTACAGCCCAACAAATCAGCCATAGCAGAACACTGTATTTCGACGGGACACTCCATGGATTATTGTGGAACAAAAATTTTAGCGACAACTAGATCTTTTTGGGAATCCATTATCAAGGAGTCCGTGGACATACGATTGGCAGAAGATCTTATTAATCGAGACGTCGGCTTTCAGATGGATAAAGCATGGGATCCTGTAATTTCTTTAATCGCTTCACAGAGACATTGGTCTGCATCTAGTGCGACGGCTGACGAAAATTGATTTTATACTTTCGACTACCGCGCCTCAGCTGCGCGAAGACGCTTTACGACAGATAGCGCAAATGTAGGTACACCACCACGCATGCGCGGCCCGCTTCTGCTGCAGAGCGCGCCAAATTAGATAGGGGTCGCGGTATTAGCCTTCTCCACTGCGCAGGCGCCGCCGCGCCAATTTTCGGTATATATAGAACGACGCGCACCAGTAATCTTCAGTCTCGTACTCACCTGAAGATGGCTGCATGTTTGTTAGCCGAAATATCGTGCCAAGATGTCAACGTGATCCGGCTGCAAGCCCGAAATATGATGGACCAATCTGCCCATTGTCAAAGTCGCTTATCTCACTTGATTTCCCCATTCGCAGCCCATGAACCATGGACCTTGTCGTTGGTGGGGAGGCTTGCGTGCCTCAGCGATACAGATAGCCGTACCGTAGGTGCAACCACAACGGAGGGGTATCTGTTGAGAGGCTCTTGGTTCCTGAAGAGGGCAGCAACCTTTTCAGTAGTTGCAGGGGCAACAGTCTGGATGATTGACTGATCTGGCCTTATAACACTAAACAGAACGGCCTTGCTGTGCTGGTACTGCGAACGGGTGAAAGCAAGGGGAAACTACAGCCGTAATTTTTCCCGAGGGCATGCAGCTTTACTGTATGGTTAAATGATGATGGCGTCCTCTTGGGTAAAATATTCCGGAAGTAAAATAGTCGGAAGTAAAATAGTCTCCCATTCGGATCTCCGGGCGAGGACTACTCAGGAGGACGTTGTTCTCAGGAGAAAGAAAACTGGCATTCTATGGCATTCTACCGATCGGAGCGTGGAATGTCAGATCCCTTAATCGGGCAAGTAGGCTAGAAAATTTAAAAAGGGAAATGAATAAGTTAAAGTTAGATATAGTGGGAATTAGTGAAGTTCGGTGGCATGAGGAACAAGACTTCTGGTCAGGTGAATACAAGGTTATAAATACAAAATCAAATAGGGGTAATGCAGGAGTAGGTTTAATAATGAATAGGAAAATAGGAATTCGGGTAAGCTACTACAAGCAGCATAGTGAACGCATTATTATGGCCAAGATAGATACGAAGCCCACGCCTACCATAGTAGTAAAAGTTTATTTGCCAACTATCTCCGCAGATAACGAAAAGATAGATGAAGTGTATGATGAGATAAAAGGAATTATTCAGATAGTGAAGGGAGATGAAAATTTAATACTCATGGGTGACTCGATAGTAGGAAAAGGAAGAGAAGGAAACGTAGTAGGTGAATATGGATTGGGAGTAAGGAATGAAAGAGGAAGCCGCCTGGTAGAATTTTGCACAGAGCATAACTTAATCGTAGCTAACTCTTGGTTCAAGAATCATAAAAGAAGGTTGTATACATGGAAGAAGCCTGGAGATACTTTAAGGTCTCAGATAGATTATATAATGCTAAGACAGAGATTGAAGAACCAGGTTTTAAATAGTAAAACATTTAAGGGGCAGACCACAATCTATTCGTTATGAGCTGTAGGTTAAAACTGAAGAAACTGCAAAAAGGTGTGAATTTAAGGAGATGGGACCTGGATAAACTGAAAGAACCAGAGGTTGTAGAGAGCTTCAGGGAGAGCATTAGGGAACGATTGACAAGAATGAGGGAAAGAAATGCAGTAGAGGAACAATGGATAGCTTTGAGAGATGAAATAGTGAAGGTAGCGGAGGATCAAGTAGGTAAAAAGACGAGAGCTAATAGAAATCCTTGGGTAATAGAAGAGATACTGAATTTAACTGATGAAAGGAGAAAATATAAAAATGCAGTAAATGAAGCAGGCAAAAAGGAATACAAACGTCTCAAAAATGAGATTGACAGGAAGTGCAAAATGGCTAAGCAGGGAAGGCTAGAGGACAAATGTAAGGATTTAGAGGCTTATCTCACTAGGGGTCAGATAGATACTGCCTACAGGATAATTAAAGAGACCTTTGGAGAAAAGAGAACCACTTGTATGAATATCAAGAGCTCAGATGGAAACCCAGTTCTAAGCAAAGAAGGCAAAGCAGAAAGGTGGAAGGAGTATATAGAGGGTCTATACAAGGGCGATGTACTTGAGGACAATATTATGGAAATGGAAGAGGTAGATGAAGATGAAATGGGAGATACGATACTGCGTGAAGAGTTTGACAGAGCACTGAAAGACCTGAGTCGAAACAAGGCCCCAGGAGTAGACAACATTCCATTAGAACTACTGACGGAATTGGGAGAGCCAGTCCTGACAAAACTCTACCATCTGGTGAGCAAGATGCACGAGACAGGCGAAATACCCTCAGATTTCAAGAAGAATATAATAATACCAATCCCAAAGAAAGCAGGTGTTGACAGATGTGAAAAATACCGAACTATCAGTTTAATAAGTCACAGCTGCAAAATACTAACACGAATTCTTTACAGATGAATGGAAAAACTGGTAGAAGCTGACCTTGCGGAAGATCAGTTTGGATTCCATAGAAATATTGGAACACGTGGGGCAATACTGACCTTACGACTTATCTTAAAAGAAAGATTAAGGAAAGGCACACCTACGTTTCTAGCATTTGTAGTTATGAGAAAGCTTTTGACAATGTTGACTGGCATACTCTCTTTCAAATTCTAAAGGTGGCAGGGGTAAAATACAGGGAGTGAAAGGCTATTTACAAAATGGTTCAAATGGCTCTGAGCACTATGGGACTTAACATCTATGGTCATCAGTCCCCTAGAACTTAGAACTACTTAAACCTAACTAACCTAAGGACATCACACAACACCCAGTCATCACGAGGCAGAGAAAAAGGCTATTTACAATTTGTACAGAAACCAGATGGCAGTTATAAGAGTCGAGGGGCATAGAAGGGAAGCAGTGGTTGGGAAGGGAGTGAGACAGGATTGTAGCCTCTCACCGATGTTATTCAATCTGTATATTGAGCCAGCAGTAAAGGAAACAAAAGAAAAATTCGGAGTAGGTACTAAAATCCATGGAGAAGAAATAAAAACTTTGAGGTTCGCCGATGACATTGTAATTCTGTCAGAGACAGCAAAGGACTTGGAAGAGCAGTTGAACGGAATGGATGGTGACTTGAAGGGAGGATATAAGATGAACATCAACAAAAGCAAAACGAGGATAATGGAGTGTAGTCGAATTAAGTCGGGTGATGTTGAGGGTATTAGATTAGGAAATGAGACACTTAAAGTAGAAAGGAGTTTTGCTATTTGGGGAGCAAAATAATTGATGATGGTCGAAGTAGAGAGGATATAAAATGTAGACTGGCAATGGCAAGGAAAGCGTTTCTGAAGAAGAGAAATTTGTTAACATCGAGTATAAATTTAAGTGTCAGCAAGTCGTTTCTGAAAGTATTTGTATGGAGTGTAGCCACGTATGGAAGTGAAACATGGACGATAAATAGTTTGGACAAGAAGAGAATAGAAGCTTTCGAAATGTGGTGCTACAGAAGAATGCTTAAGATTACATGGGTAGATCACATAACTAATGAGGAGATATTGAACAGAATTGGCGAGAAGAGAAATTTGTGGCACAACTTGACCAGAAGAAGGGATCAGTTGGTACCGCATATTCTGAGGCATCAAGGGATCACCAATTTAGCATTGGAGGGCAGCGTGGAGGGTAAAAATCGTAGAGGGAGACCAAGAGATGAATACACTAAGCAGATTCAGAAGGATGTAGGTTGCAGTAGGTACTGGGAGATGAAGAAGCTTGCACTGGATAGAGTAGCATGGAGAGCTGCATCAAATCAGTCTCTGGACTGAAGACCACAACAACAACAACAACAACAACAACATCATCATCATCATCTTTGCTAGAGTGACCCCGTCTGTCTCTCCTCCGCTAACATACTTTAGTCACCGCGACATACGCCCACAAAGCCAGCGTGCGGCATCCAACGTCGTAGCTGCCAGTGGGCATAATGTTTTGGTTTATCAGTGTCTGTAAGAACAAGCTGATAGAGTGACGCATCAACGCCCAGTCTAAACCATAACTCCTAGAGCCATGAAATATGAGGAAACATGTCGTATGAAACATGGGCACCCAATGAAATGTCTAAAATTCAACCACTGAGGGAATGAAGGGCGTCTTCACAATTTATTCGGAGGATTGAAGTGGAACATCACTTGCCCATTTATGGTTGCTGCGCAACGGATTCGCTGTGCGGGTTGCGTTATGGCCCCTGTACGAAGTTCCGATGTCTGCAGCAGGGATCGAACTTATATCGCAGGACTTTCGAAGCAACAAGTAATTACAAACTAATAACTATTTTGAAAATACAGTTTGCGAATAACACAACTACCTCTCGCTACCTTTGTAACGAATAAGAAAATACTATTTGCAAAAAACACAATCTCTCTTCCCAGTTGTCAGTTTTCAGAACATTGTTGCTGCGAGAGAGAGAGAGAGAGAGAGAGAGAGAGAGAGAGAGAGAGCAACCTGGCTGATATTTTGTCTGGGTACAGGGTGATTTCTAAAGAGGCTCTTATCCAAAAAAAACCTCTCGCTGTATTCTTCCTTTATTTATATGTGCTTGTACCTTTTTTGCACGCAAGCCGAGTGAAATATCTGAATGTTGTGAACTACGAAGAATGAGGACAGTTATTACAGGCAGAGAAAAAAATTAAAAGTAACACTATAATCCGTAAGACAGAATACATTAGAGTACTTACTGGAGACTCATTTAAAATAAAATAAAATCATTTCCCATGAAGAAATGATTGTATGCTCTAAAAGAATTCTAAGCACCCGCTAATCTCAGTTACTTAATTATTATGAAAAAATTTGGTCTACACAAGAGTAACTGTAAATAAGTATAAAAACAATTACCATCTTACGTTGTACGTAACGTGCCAAAACAGCTATATTGACAAAAGTGGTGTTATGTATAAACCTTTGTACAAGAAGATAACGCTTGCAAATGTCATCGTAGCCGGCCGCGGTGGTCTAGCGGTTCTAGGCGCTCAGTCCGGAACCGCGCGGCTGCTACGGTCGCAGGTTCGAATCCTGCCTCGGGCATGTATGTGTGTGCTGTCCTTAGGTTAGTTAGGTTTAAGTAGTTCTAAGTTCTAGGGGACTAATGACCACAGATGTTAAGTCCCATAGTGCTCAGAGCCATTTGAACCATTTTTGAAATGTCATCGTATGGTGGCTGAAAGGAGAAAAAACTTAAGTGAATATAGGTTTTTCTAATATGCCTTAAACTGAATAAATTAAAGAAACAATATTAAGCAGAATATCTAAAAGTGCTCAATAAATGGGGATGCATTAGGAAGTTGATTTTGGAGTTGTTAATGAAGAACAATAACGAATTTAAAAGTAAGACTTTTTTTTTTTTTTTTACTGCTACGGCATGTTCGTGGTCGATTTATGCTGTTTCAAATACTAGAGGGATGACAAAATGCAGTCAGAGTATTAATTATTGCTTGCAGCTAGCCTAAGAAAATGTTTGGAATATCTTTATCTTACACATTCTCAAATAACAATCTTTGCAACTTTCGTTTTTAAAGAAGTTAATATTACTTATTGTAGAAACTTCTAGAAGCAATGGTGGAAAGTGTGACTGAAATAAGGCTTATAGCCCGAAGTAAAATATATATTGGTATGTATTGTTTTATAGTTGGAAGACTCATACAGGGAAGTTATTTTTCTCAAATCACTGTAAGAAATTGCCGTAATAATATCCTAGAAATGAATGAATTAAATAACCAGTAAGTGCTCATTTGGGGGGTCTGATATTTATTCCGGTTTTTCCTCTTGTTAATCAACACCTTTCAGTTCAAATCAAGCTATTTCAAACAAAGTAAAGGAAAAATGTTACGTTTTGAAAATTGTTTTCTTTTATGACGCTCGCCTATTGTTGTGCGGAGTTTTCAGTTGCAAGTAATACGCGCAGATTTGTTTCCCTTCTGTAAATATATGTAAAGAAGAGAGGATTTCGATCTTGAAAAGCCTTCAGCAAAACAGACAGAGTCTGAAGGAAGTTCTGTTGTCAAACATCAGTACCAATATAAAGTGTACATAAGCTTAGTTGGACAAGAGCAGGGAAAATCAACAGAGGTGGTGTTCAATGAACCATCCTAATATAATTCCAAAGGTAGGCATTGTAGTGAAACCACAAAGAACCTTAAACCGGTTATGCCCACAAGTTGATTCTGAGTGCACTCCCCTTGAATATGAGTCCAGTGTCTTAACCACTGCTCCACCTCTCTAAAGGGTATTTGTGCAATGTGGCGTGATCTGTGGTGATTATGGTTAATTACTCTGTAATTTAAGTAATTCTTTAGCTTGCCAGTAATCTGATTGGACTCCCCCCCCCCCCCCACACACACACACACCTTTTCTCTCAGGAAGTAGTTTGATAGTCATGTAGCTTGAATCTAGAATGTGCACCATTGAAGTAACCCAGAAGTTGGTTAGCTAATAATTTTATAGGTCAGTACATCTCTTACATATCCTCCCCGTACATCATTAATACTGGTCATCATATTATTGTAAATACACAAAGTAACAGCAGCATCTGTGGGATATCACACTGAGCTGTAATAAGGAGGGATTTACTAAAAAGTGCCCTCAGTGTTTTAGGTCATAAAGTGCTTGGAATGAAAGAGATGACAGTGGAGAGAGGGGGCTTGGTCATGGCAGGAGTCTGTCTACTAAAATTTCATAAAAGCTATGTTTTAAAATTTTGAAGTCACTACACTTGAGTTCACAGATGGAAATACACAATGATGCTTTATGCAGAGCATAGATGTGCCAGTTGTCAATCTGACAGGAGCTCCTCATGGAATGCCATGTTTTTTGCCATTGCAACAATCACTTGCCTTTCTGCCCATGACTGTTGATCTTAAAAATGTTCATACAGGAATTCCCCACAAACAGTGAATCTTTATAATATACAAGCTTTTGTTAAGTCCATATGTGAGAGATGTAAACATTGAAAAAAACAGAAAATCCTGTTTATTCACAAGACATTGGTTGCAATTTACTACAGTTATCAATCATCAGTCAAGGCAATCTAAGGTCTGTGGTTGTTTCCTAGTTGTGCTCCAGATTCCTGAATTAATTCACAGTATTTGGGGCAGAGCTTCTTACGGCTTTGAAAGCACTGCAACAAGTGAGGTATATAGATGTGTTCTAGTTAACCACCTGGACATGTTCTTGTTGGACTGTGTTGGTGTTTCAGGACTTATTCAAAAAATCTAGTTTGCCCTCCTCCTAATTCAAAGCTAAATGAAATATATGATATTCTACTGAATACTGTTGCAAATACTCCAGTTGATTTGTAGAGGATGTCACCTGCCAGTATCCAACTGTGTTGTATTATTATGTTACCTGCATTTTGTTACCACACTATCATGACAGGAAAATCGTGCATCTGCCAGAGGATAAGTGCCTTGAAATAGAACTAGCTTCTATCAGTAAAATTAACCAACAGGCTGTACATGAATTATTCTTTCTAGCCACTGAGACAAAGCCATTCTAACTTATATGAGGGCGACCCAGAAAGTAATGCACCTCATTTTGTTTTTCTTTAACAATTGAACATAATGAGAATTACACACACGAAATAGTGGTGTTTTATCTACGCACCCTATTCTCTCATGTAATCTCCATCCCATTCTACGGCATCCTCCAATGCAAAACAAGATGTGTATGCCCTGTCGGTACCAATCCTTTTCCTGGTGGCGGAGCCAATGCTTCCCTGTGTGAATCACCTTCTCGTCATCTTCAAAATGTCTTCCACAAATGGCAGCCTTTAATGGCCCAACCAGGTGGAAGTCCAAGGGGGCTAGGTCCGGGCTGTAGGGTGGATAGGATAACACTGTCCAACCCTGTTTTGCGATGTGTTCAGCAATCCTCAGACTTGTGTGGGGCCAAGTGTTATCATGTTGCAGCAAAACATCTCCTAGGTTGCTGTGGCACTGAATTCGCCGGAAGAGTGTCTTGAGTTTTGTTAATGTGTTGACATATGTTTCTGCATTAATGGTTCCACCTCTTGGCATCACCTCAATGAGAATCACACATTCACAGCCCGAGAACACAGTGATCATGACCTTACTGGCGGAAGCAGTTGCTTTGAATTTTTTGTTCTGTGGGAGTGAGAATGGTGCCATTCCATCGAGTGTCGTTTTGTTTCGGGCTCAAAATGATGAACCCAGGTTTCATCACCTGTCACAGTCCAGAACAAGAAGGCCTCACCCTCAGCCTCAGAACCTTGCAACAAATCAAGAAAAATGTTTTTTCTGTGCAGTTTGTGATCCACCGTTCGACACCGCAGGTCCCACCTTGCAAGCACTTTTGAATATCCAGGAGTGCAGATAATTGCATCCACACTTCCCTTGCAGATTGACAGATGCAGCACCAACCGCTGAGTCGTAATGCATCTGTCCTCGCGAATGACAGTATCAGCTCGCTGCAACATGTCGGGTGTGACAGCCATGCATGGTATCCCCGATTGCTGCAAATCATGGAGCTCCACGAAACCACCTTCTGATGACCTCACCCTGCATGCCCAGTGACTAACTGTACTTCTGTCAACAGCAGATGCTCTATAGACTTTGCACAAGGTGTTTGTGAATATTCCCCATGGTTTACTTCTCTGCAGTGAGACATTAATTGATGGCACATTGCTTGTAATGTACATGACCTACAGACGCCATTTTGAAGCTGTCCTGCAGCTACGCTATCTGCCAGAAGGGACAGAAACTGTGCGCGCTCCTCAAGAGACTTCAAATAATAAATACGTAATGTTTCGCATTTGTAGCATTGTTGTCGGCTGAGGAAAAAAATGCAATGCATTACTTTCTGGGCAACCCTTGTATATGCATTGAGTATTGTCCTATTGGTCTTCACCATGACAGTAACAACCAGTATATGTTGCTCACTATTGGACTTGCTGGCAACTTAACACATGTGTACTGAGCAAGGTGGCACTATTGTTAAGGCTGCGGACTTGTACTCACAAGAAGTTGAATTCAGTGTCCAAGCTGATCATTATGATTAGTGTTTCATATGGTTTTGCTAATTTACTGTTTCTCAGATGAGACTACAATGACTTGTGTTGCCAGTTCTTATCCAGGCTAGTTAGTGCCCCATCTAAATTGACCTGAATATTGAAGATTTTAAATATGTAACCATCCTTCTTTTACATACACATGGAATTAAAATCAGTTCATTGAACTGTCATTTGAGAGTGGTTTTCAAAGTCCCACCAGGTTATCTCTGGTTTCCCAAAGTTACTTAAAGTGAAATCCATGATGGTACCATGGGAAAGGACATATCATACATTCTGGACCAGTCTTGGCTTGTGCTCAGTTTGTGATGATGTTAAACCTTAATCTTTCTTCCCTGTTTCATTATGATAAAGCCAAAGAACAAGACCGAAGAACTGTGGAACAAGTGAAAGCATCTAAACAATTCGTTTCATCATGGTTCATCCAACAATCTTAACTGGAGACACATGCAATAATAAAATTCCGCAGCAAACACTGCCTGTACACAGTTAACAGTAGTGTGCAAAGAAGTTACACTTGTTGGCAAACATGTTACAATATGTAACAGAGCCTATTGGCAGTAAAACATCTACCCGAACTATGGTGTTTGCAGGAGGGTCCATATACAAAAAGTTTAAAATTGATGACAATATTGATTTAAGTGTTAGTGGTTTCATGAATGACTAAGACACTGGATTCATATAAAGCCAATATGGGGTTCAGATATCTGACTCACAATGCAGATTTCAGTTGTGCACAGGTTTCCCATATCACTGCAGAACTAATATATATTTGACATTCCCATTAAGATAAAATCGTTAGAAGTTTTACTGTCATGCAGTATTGCTATCAAAATGGAATATTTCAAGTGAACATTATGTAGTAGATGCTCATTCTTAGTGCAGTAATGGATCAACATTTCTTTAAAAAAATCTTTAATATAATGAGCTGCTTCTTGAAACTGAAAATTCATTAATTTGAAAATTCATTAATTGTACTTCAAGAATGTCAGTGTATATTATGACTTTTTAAAAAAAATTCTTTGATGTTTAATTAATGGAAGCAGAGTGTTAAAACAAAATGTAAACATCCCATGTGAAGAAGATAATTGAATGTGGTACTTTCCCACATTAGAATTTGAAGTTTAACTACCAACAGTTTCTGAAAACTTTATTGGTACCACTGTTCTTATAAAAGAGTAATTATTTTCTGCATTAATTAAAACAGTAAAGTATATAACTGAGGCGTAGTAACATTAATAAATGAAGCTGACATTCCATACTGTCTTCTGCAAATGAGAAGAGGCTACCACATACACAGCTGTCCTCTACCACTTTTAAGATACGTAATTAGTTATAACAGTGTGTTTTTCCCCCAAAATTCGTAAATGTTTTGTTTTTGTTTTTAGTGTATGAAAGTGACAGTGAGAGTGATATCTCCAGTATAATTGATGTTGGTTCACCAGAAATTAAGCGAGAGATTTTATCAGATGATGATGGTGGTGGTGATGTTGATGATGAGGAGGAGGAGGATGAGGATGAGGAAAAATACACAGGTCAGTGATGAAATCATAAATCGAATCTTAATCATATCCTATATTAAATCCAAAATACTAATGTCATACTTACACAAACAGTTTTGTTATGCACATGTTTATGAAGAATAATGTGTCTTCTACACTGCAGTCAATTTATGACTCAGTTCCAAATTTACCTGCCTATGTATGTTGGTCTTCTGTGTTCTGTGACTCACTCACATGTAGGTAGCTTAGCTATGAAATTTTGATTTAGGACCAGGAGAGTGCATTTTTGAGACTGTAGAAGTCTGCAAATTTTCAACAGTATTAGCTATTGCAGAGACTCATACTAAAACATAACAGACTGAGCTTAAATAATATTGTTAAACTTTTTCATTTGTCAGAAACACACCTCAAAGTCATCATTTCATCTTAATAGAATTATGTTGCCTTTGAACCTTTCCTATTAAACTTGTGTCTATAAGTTAGGGAATCTTAGACGTCAGTGAAACAACATGAGATAAGGCGCTGACATATTCTCTAAAGGGTGGCATATCAGTATTGTCATGTGTGAAAAGGATAAAAGGTATAACAGTAATCTGGCTGTGAACTATGGGTGGCACTTGATGTATGTGTTGTCCTTTCACTGGCAGCGTACAGATTGTCAATGTCGGGTGTATAGGATGCGCAGCAGTTCACTATACTTTATCATACTGTTTGATTTGTGGTAACGCCTTCCATTGCAGAACAAGTGTATTCTGGAAGTCCTTAAGGGACCGTGAGAGTGGTGTTTGGGCCACAATCCTTCAGTGTAAAGTGCCCCACCCATTCTTAATCAGATTGAAGCCTGGGCATTGTGCTGGCTACTCTAGATATATGTGATGATCTCATGTTGCAGATAATCATCAATTAAATGAGGCCTATGTGTTTCGGAATTATCATCCTTCAGGGAAATGCATATGTATCATTGCAGGATATCATCTCTGTAGACCACAGCAGTCATAGTTCCCCTAGGAAACACATCTAATTCCACAAATGTGTGTCAGATGAACAGATGGTGAGAATTACACGTTGGGATAAAATGAAATACGTCTACAAACATAAAACTACCCAATTGTCCCTGGGTCCGCACACAGTAGCAAGGTAAAATATTTTCGCAGCCAAGTAGTAGTTTTTTGTGAGGTGACTGCTTCTGGAGTATCACTTAGAATACAAAACAACCCCTCGAAGCCAAAGTTACACTGGAAATCCGTGACCCAGAGGCTGCCATGAGGTCTATACCAAGTAGAAGGACTGTGAAATTTGAAAATATTTGAACAGATAAGGTAATATTATAATCCTAGCACTGTGTTGTAGCCCATGGTTGACACTGCACCTACTGCTGCTAAATGTTTCTTCTTTCCAGTACTCTTTGACAGTCAACTCTGAGCCCAGCAGAAGGTAACTCTGGTCAGCCTGTAACCTGCCAGTGATCCACCTACATGCAATGTTGTCAAAATGTGTTCATTGGATCATCTTGCTTTCCTAAGACTTGAGTACTGCGTGACAAGTGCACAGTCAGAACAATTATACCTAAGACTTCTACCCAAATGGACTGTCTGATGCACACTGTGTGTATCTGTGTTGTCTTGTCACTGTTTAATCCAATTATGGTGATAACAGAATGTTCTTCCGTGGTTCTTGAAGATTTTTCATTTGGTGTGTTCCCTGTACTTGACCAGTTTATCACTGACCATGGTCTGTGTCTCTTCAGTGATGGTACTCTTACCCACTTTGGTACCTTATATGGCGCCTTTTAAGCTATTGTTCAAACAATCCTTTCTCCCAGTCTCTTGGCTTTACAGCACTGGTTGTTACATGACAATCTTTGTGACAGTGACCACTTTCCATTGGTTCTATTATTTCCTTGTCAATACCAGATGGTCTGACAATCACATTGTGTGCTTCGCAGAGTCAGTTGTCAGTTGTGTATGCCTCTGTGTTACACCTCCCTCTTCCCCACCCCCCCCTCCCCCCTTCCCCCGTCAGACTGTGTTGACGAGGTTGTGTAAAACATCTAAGATGTTATCATCCATGCCTCTGGAACTTCTCCCTTTTATACAGGTCCCCTCCACTGCTGGCCAGTGCCAAGGTGGACCAAAGCCATCACAATAGCTATTCAGGATTGCTGAAGAGCCCTGCATTGTTTCAAGCTGCATCCTTCACAGACCAGCCTTATCACTTTTAAGCAACTTCATGCTAAGGCTTGCTACTTGATTAAACACAGTAGAAGGAATACCAGGAGCATTATGCCTCAAATTTGGGAACATATGCTTCTTCATCCCAGTTTTGGGCCAAGCTCAGTCTTCCAGGACTTGTCCATCCAGGTGGTGGTCCTTCTATCAATGATTCAGTTGTTGCTGAACACCTTGTGACTCACTGTGCGACAGCATCGGTATCCTCTTTTGATCAGCCTACCTTTCGACTGCAGAAATAACAAATTGAAGATGCCCCCATATGTTTACCACTCTTCCCTGCCAAGCCAAACTGGAATGTGTAATGAACCTTTCACTGACTGGTAGCTGCTTTAGACTCTTGCCTCGTTTCATGATATGGCCCTAGGCTATGATTCAGTTCATGATCAGATGATCCAATATCTGAATATTACTGAAGGGCTACATATATTGAGTGTCTTCATCTGTGTTTCACTCGAAGGTGTCTTCCCATTGCAGTTGTGAGATAGTGTTGTCATCCCAATCAGTAAGCTAGGCAAAAACCCAACGTCTTTCGACAGTTTGCAGGATGGACGAGCCACAACCAACCATCTGGTCTGGCTGGAAATAGCAGCATGACAGACTTTTTCTAAATGCCAACACCTCATTTCAGTCTCTTTTAACATACATAAGGCATACAATATTGCTTGATGCAGTCGCATTTTACTTACCTTCTGTGACTGGGGCTTTTGAGGCTTCGTATCAATTTTTGTTTGACAGTTTTCATCCCACTGATTATTTTGCATTCGAGTTTGTACTTCTCTGAGTTCTCCACAGACCCAAGAGAATGGTGTCCCATAGTTCTCAGTCCTAAGTGTCACACTCTTCCTCGTTGTCATCAATGAGCTAGTCACCTGTGTTGGGCTGTTGGGCACCCCTGCGCTGTATACCAAGGACTTTTGTATTTGGTAGATCTCCCACTCAGTAATCTTGACTGAACATAAACTCAAAGGCACCACCTGACGGGCTTCTTTGTGGACCCTTTTCTATGATTTCCAATTATCTCCTGCAAAAACATGAGTCCTGCATTTTTTTCATCATACCATGGCCCATTGTGATGCAGAACTCTGTTTGGGGACCCAGTGCTTGGAAGTTGTTGCACAGTCCTCTTTCTTGGGCATCCTTTTTGATAAAAAGCTCACATGGCTGCTCCATATTTGTCAATTAAAGTATAGTTGCATGTGGAAGCTTAATACTCTCTGCTTCCTTGCTCACACCTCTTGGTCTTGGGGTGTGGATCGTGCTGCTCTTCTTCATATTTACTGGGCCCTGGTTCCATCCTCACTGGACTATGGTTGACAGGATTATGGCTCTCTGTGGCGCATTCAGCTTTGAAATTGTAAGACCCAATCTGTCATCGTGTAGTTCATCTGGCTGCTGGCCTGTGTGGACTAATCCCATAGACCACCTTCTTGTTGAAGGGGTCGAAGGGGTATCTTACCTTTTCAGTCTCGTATGGATTTGCCATTCAGCAATTCCCTAGCCATCCAATGTATCTCATCCTTTTTGCATATGTGGGGCATTGATCTGCTACTACCTGCCCTCAGGTGGGATTATCAGTTCGAATGCACCTCACAGCCCTCTGCCAGACTCTCCCCCTCTTCTCCCTGGAATGTACTCCCCACATTTTCTTGTGCACTCCTCCTTCCCTCCTCTCTTCACCCCCCCCCCCCCCTTTTTTCCCACGACCCTTGGTTGGTGTCCAAGCCACGAATTAGAACTGATCTATTTCAAGGTCCTAAAACCTCAGTTGCACCTGTGACCTTTCAGTGTCTTTTACACTCAGTTCTTCAGGAGCTTCATGGTGCTACCAGATTTTACACTGACAGCTCTAAGATCATCTTTAAGATGGGATACACTTTCACATTCCCTGGTGGTCAGGAACATGTCGTGTTTTTACAGTGGAGCTTATACTCATTAACAGAGCCCTCCACTTCATTAAACTGACCTCTCCTGACCACATATGGGTATGCGGTGACTCAAAGAGCAGTCTTCAGGCCATTCACCGATGTTAGTTTTGTCACCTTGTGGTCTCTGCTATTCATGACCTTCTCTCTCAACTTAGTCATGCTGACTGCATGTTCGTCCTGCTATGGGTCTCAAGTCACGTGGGTATCTCAGGAAATAAACTGGCTGACTGTTTGTTTAGAGGAGTGATTTCTGCCCCCCCCCCCCCCCCCCCCCCCAATTCTCTTTGCTGATCCAAGGTGAAGATTTGTGGGTGCAAATAACACCGTGTTTCACTTACAGATGGAATGTCATCCGGTTGGGTACTGCCCTCTATAATAAACTCTGCACCATTGTGGAGACTGCTGCTGCATGGCACTCTTCATTCCATTACTCCCAAAAGGAATCCATCATCTCCTCCATGTTGGTCATATCAGGCTAACACAAAGTTTTATTTTATATAACAAGCACTCCCCCCCCCCCTCCCTCCCAATTGTAGTTTTGGAGCCTTACAGACAGTAGCTCAAATCCTGTTGGAATGGCCCCTTCCTTCTGGCCCTCCGTGCTAAGCATGGCGTTCCGAAATCTTTGCCTCAAATGTTGGCGGATTGTTCACAGGCTGTTGAACTGGTTGTGCATTTTCTCTATGAAAGTGGTTTTTGTTTTTAGATATAAGGATTTAAGCTACCTTAGGGCAGGGGCAAGCCATCTACTGCTGCCTGTTGGGTCTGAGGGACCCTTGCCCCTATGCCTTTGACCAACTCACTCGTTCATCCCACTCTTATTCTGTTTTAATTGCTTGTAGATGTTGTTTGTTTCCTTTTCTGCCACTCCCTATTTCCTGTTTTAGAGGTAGCACTCTGTTGAATAGTGGGTGCTCTTTAATGCCTTAACTACTCTGGAGCAGAGCCCTGGGGTTCCCTCCTGCTGCCTTACCAATTTCTCCCCTGCTGTTTTCATTACTGATGGTCCATCTGATGTCTGTTACATTTGTAGCCTTCTGTCTTGTATGGTTTTGAATATGCTGACTTAAGGACTTTCTTTGCTTTGCAGTTGTCTTCGCCCTCCATTGGGCTGACGTGGGTTGGATGTGTTGTGGGGCTTCTCTCACCATTGGATGATCCCAGGGAGAATCCTCATCTGCTCTGACCAACGTACTTGTCCAATCTTTATGCTCCTCCATAAATTCTCTCTCAACTGTAGCATAAGCATTGCTTTCCACAGCTCGGTCTTTCTGCTCCTACATACCTTCATCATCAGAACATGTACTTCGCAGACATCCAGATTAACCACCTTTGGATTGAGGGACTGATGACCTTGCTGTTTAGTCCCTTAGCCCCTAATCAACCAAACAAATACAACACAACATTTTTCTGGGTTACATTGAGAACAGACAGAAGAGGAATTACTTGAAATATTACACAAAATTGGTCCTGTTTTTATTGTAGACCTATTCCAATAAGACACAAAAGCTTTTCTGCATATAAAATACACCTTTATTAGCTATAGGTGCACTGCGTAGACTCACAGGAGGAAACTTTTGCTAGTGATAACTGTAGGCTTTCTATCTAAAGAGACAGATGTTCAGTTCCATGTTAAGTTGCAGCATCCTTTTTTTCTCTTCCTCACCATATTAGACACTGTATGGAAAATATCTGTCTAGTCTGATGATAGGTGGTTAATTTTCCACAGCTAGGCTGTAAATCAACATGGCTCACTTGGTACACATATGAAAAAACTGGCAGCAGAATTTGTCATTGGCTCACTCATATTGGATGGCTGTGACTTCTTCAAATAATAGTAATATAATAATAATAATAATAATAATAATAATAATAAATTAATTCCATCACAGTCTTGCAGAAAGCAAAGATTATCAAAAGCGGATTATTTGGCCTACTTAACAGCGGCATGGAGACTGAAGTTTTTGTCACGATTGTATTACTGAATTGTGGCAAGGGGGGAGTATACCTAATTAAAGGCCAATTTTGATGTTCTGGTTGGGGGCCACTCAAAAGTAACTCTTGTTAAAGTGTTTAGGCCTTGGCTTAGTTAAAAAAAAGTAACTGTAACACAAATCGTTCCATATTGTCGTTCAGGTGGATTTTCCCTGAACTTCATCTTGACACTGTCAGATAATAAATTCCATAAAAGCATTCAAAACATTCTTCTGTACACTGCATATTTAATAATACACTTTTACGCTCGGGCCTTCCTTTTCTCTAATTGTCAAAAAATTAAAAAACCAATGCCTGCTACTTGCCACTTAATGATTTGCCGGTTCATTAATCTGTCTCCTTTCAACTTTACTTTTGTTTATATTTATCAGCAAGCAAGCATTTTATTTTTATTGATCTTTCTTTTCTATTACAAATAAAGTAACATTTTTAATACTATTGTATAAGATTTATTAAAAATGTCTACCCAATTTTTCTATCATGTTTGGTAATTTACTGCATGTATTGGTATTAGTATTTCTTTTGCTATATATTTTATCAATTGCTATTATTTCTGGTATTCTGAATGTGCATGTTGCATCAGCTGTTTAGATTTAGTGCATCTTCGTACATTTGCAGAAGTGACACATGACTGTGTTGATTTATGTTTTAGTAGATTCATTGTTATTTTATTACTTTGCATCACTTGTTAATATATTTTTTTACATGAGTAATTTTACGTTTTATTTGTGGTCAATTGGTTTTAATGCCATCTGGTGACAATGGCATATATAACAGTGCTTTTACTATTTTAGCTACTTCTCTCATTGATTTGTTGTTTCCCACTCACCCTTGTATGGTTGTTTCCCTGGTGTCTTTGTCATTAAGCATGGCATTCTGCAGTCAAATGTAACAAATAAATCTAAATGGAAATCAAAATTTCTTGCGCTGGCTTTGCAGTGTATCACTCAGCAAGCCATCTGATACATACAGTTGTTAATCTTAATTTTTGGACCCACTATTTCCTTCAAATGAATATTGACACTGTTCTTATTCACTTAGCACTAGTAGCTGAAATTGTAATTTTGATCGTGCCACATTGATTGTATTTAGAATTATTTCATCAGCTCTGTTACTTGTTGAGTATCATTAATAGTACTACCTACAGTGTAGTGTGTGACACACATTTCTCTATCATGTCTAGTTCTTGGTTTCTATGTGCTTATGATTGCTTCATAAAATAGTTTTTGACATATCATTTGATGATGGGCTATGCCTGAAATGAAATGTGTGCTCTAATAAAAAAGTTCAACTAACCTTTTTTACATTTTCATCAAATATGACACCACCAAATGTAGAACATACATAACTGTCATAAAAGTCTTTCTAAACCTAATCAATGTAAATGTGCTGTGTGTTGGCACAATTACAGTAATGTATGCTTGGTAAGAAGTTCACACTTACTGACACGTTATAATTTTCAGAGTTACAAATATTACGTGACTGTCAAAGAGATCATTTGCAACAAATACATACCTTTGAAATTTGTGACATGTTAGTTATTAAGTGTGAATTCTTACCTGTTATACATTACTATCATGTGCTAATGCACAGCACATTTATACTGATTATTTTCAGACTACTACAACAGTTATGTATGTTCTAAATTTGGCAGTGTCGTATTTGACGAAAATCTATTTTTGATCCATTGATGTATACTGTTTCTCTCCTGTGAAGATGGTTGTTATTACTGAAACTGGTAGAGAATAAGTATACAGTTGTACAACTGATAGCACAAATATGTTTTTTTTTCTTCAAAATATTTAACAGCTGTATACAGTCATCGAAGAAAAGCTCTATTAACATCATTTGACTGCTATTAGGGACTTACCAGCATGGGTTAGAATTTTCACATATTTCCACATGGTTGCAAGCTTCATGCATGACTTATTGTTGTATGTAAAGTAATGTAGCGAGTTATGCTAGTCATTCCACCATTTGTTCTGTAATAGGCAATAGCAGTACATGATTCAAGGTCAGATACCTGAACTATCTTGCTTTGAGCTCAGCAACATTGTTCATAAGCCACACTTCCATCATCAACAGGTTATTCATAACTACATCATTGCTGCTGTGAAAGAAAGGAACCTGACAGTGTTAAAGACTGGGGCACGATGTGGCATTCCAGAGCACATTGCACAATGATGGATTAAAATGTCGTGATACTGGGGAATCCAGTAGGTGTGTGGGTACTGGACGTTAGTGTGTAACAGCAGCAGTCCAGGAGAATGGGCATTTAAACACATCATGGCAAAATACTATTTAAATGTGTTGGATTTTAACCATACTGCTGTGTTTCCCAGGTGGTTTGACATGGTACAGCACCTGCATCTGGAAGCTGGACTACAAAGCAAATGTGTGGTTGTAGAGGGGAAGCTTCATGATGATCAACTGCTACAGATTAGTGTTTGCTGAGAACAGTATCGATCAGTCATATTAATTACTTAATATTTCCTCACAAATCCATATTTTTCGCAGTAAATGCTGGTCCATTACAAGTATATAGGCTGCATGGTGTCTGATTTGTTCCCAAATATATTCACACATCATCTTGCAATGGCAATGTGTCTGTGACAGTTTGGCACTGGCTGAATGTGCATCAGCGACTTAAGATCCTTCACAGGAAAGATGGCTGATTCGATGCTCACTATAACCTTATTATGGGTGATTTTATGATCCCATCAGTACAACTCTGTCCTGAGGGATTAATCTGTTTCAAGCAAGATCAGTCTCCAATATGCTGTCAGCAGTAGAAGTTTGCAGAATAGAATGAGATTTCTCTTTTCATCTGGCATCCTCCTCCACCAGGCCTGTGCCCCATTGAAAATGTATGAGCAGAAGTGAAATGGATCGTGTGAGAGAAAATTCCTGACCTGTCATCACCTTTGGAACATTACCCTGGCTCCCTGGGAGGAGATGGCAGAAGATGAGAGATTTATTACTTACATCATAGATTCCCTTTTTTGAAGGGACAGATGTTTATTGAAAGGAAGACCTGTGGATAGGATATTAAGGCCTTTTGAAGGCCAAAAAGATGTTATTAAGGACCATGAACTGTTTGTACTGCTACTTGCGTGTTAAATATTAACACAGTAAAACAAAATAATTGTGAAAAGTGGTATTTGGACTGATTCCTGTCATAGTTGGTGTATCCATGAGTCACCGAATGCCAGTGCACATGTCAGAGAAACAGGTGAAACGATGACGACGACGACGACGACGACGACGACGACGACTCAAGGCGGGGAGACTGTGCGGTCAGGACTCAAACCCATGCCAGAGTTGAGCAACAGGACACAACAAGAGCAATGCAATGGCAATGTAGGCTACAATGAAGTGTGATGAGCTTTTGACACAACACTGTCAACAGATCAAGTGACGTCATTGGCAAGTAGTCAGTAGTACGGTGGAGATGGTAATGAAGGCTATCAGACAAAGTACATGACTGACTGAGTGGCCGAGGTGTGGCAGTATATACGCCGGTCACGAGGTACACTATTGGCTGGTGTATTCACATAGCGAGATGATGGTACACTGACTAGGCGAGAGCACCAATGCGACGACACTGCCCTCTATCGGCCATCGAGATCCATTTGTTCTGACGTGCATTCAACTTCGGCGCAGCCCAATACCAGAATAATGCTTTTATTTATCTGTCTGTCAATTATGCCACCGAACTACAAAAACTCCATACTGAGATCTGCATTATTCAGGCGTTTCGTACTATTCTGTCCTGAAATCCACGTCATGGCTGAAAGTGCCTTTCCCACTGCCAAAATCTTAGGAATTACATCCAGTGCAGATTTTCTTATGTTTTTATAGGGTGCGTGCTTCATGCTGAGTGTCAGTAAGGGATAACTCCCTCAATTGCCACAATTACGGATTTTCTTTATGTTTGAATGGTACTATACACTCTGTAAAATGATTGGCTCTTGCGTAATAGAGCAGTCAGTTCCACTGCCACTTTCTGTGTTGCCAAGTGTAAATTCAGCTTACAGGTATGTCTGTCACTATGGCCCATACAGTGATCTTTTCCTTCTTTTGAATAAATCTATTATTTCTAGTCTGCCAAAAATATCTTCTCATACAGAAAGTATGTTACTTTAATAATATTTTTTTTATTCTGAGGCTTGACTGAAGGGGGTTGCATGACAATGGGGTTTACACATTATGTGTAAATTTTGGATATTTCAGAAGGTACTTAGCTGTAGGTTTGGTGACGTGTTACACATGAACAAGAATTTTATGTTCATGGGAATACATACACAGCATTTTTATAAATTAGTTATACAAAAGAAGCCTTTAATTGTGAAAAGGGTAAATAACTTATAGACTTAAGTGTGAATGTGAAATAGTTTTTCTGCCTTACATGGAGATGTTATTAGCTACTCTTGTGCCTCCCCCTCCTCCCCCCCCCCTCCCCCCCCTCCAAGTCCATGTAGATGTAGAGATGTGGTTTGCTTCCAGGTACAAGTGTTCTTTCATGTATCGTCTGTCCTTTGTTTCAAGGAAGGGACAGGGTTCATCATTGCAAACCATTTTGGCATTGTGAATATGAAGTTGGACACGGCTGCATGATGGTTGCCAGAATTTTAAGGCAGGGTCTCACAATTGGATGATATTGTAGCCATTGTCTTGACTCGTGAGGTTCATGGGCAAATAGATTTTCTCAGCGTCCTATGAGGAGGGAACCTCTGCCACAATTTTAGTTTTTTCATGTTTCGTACATACTTACAAATGAAGATGTATTCATCAAAAGCTGATATGTTCGGATGTTATAATCTTAAGTGGCACATATGTCCTTCTGTCCTTTCTATCTATTCATGCTCTGTGTCTGACATATTCCCACTCATATTTTTGTAAAATGCTACGTACACTTAATATTTGTAGCTGTAAATTATAGTCAGTGATGCCCAGGAATGCCTACGATTTGGTGGGAACCTTAAAGACATCCTTCTTATGTAATGAAATCTTTTTGTGTTCCTTGCCACAATGAGTTTGATGTTTCATGAGGCTTATTTGATATGTGTTTCTAAAATGTGACCAATTCTCCTGAATGTCAGGCCTGCGTATAGTAGGAATGCTGTGCTACTAGATACTTTTTTCTCTCATATGTATGTAAGTGCAGTTTGAAATGGAGAATACACATTTTGCTGCAAGTCATTGTAACTGAAAACATCCTTCAGAAGTAGTAGCTTCTGCAGGAAAGAATGTGAGACTTGGACATGTGAATCTAGACTTCAAGGCACTGGACTTGCATTTTGGAGGATAGTAATACAGATCCCTGTCCAGTCTTAAATATTTTAGGTTTCTGTGGTTTTCCAAATCACTTACGGCAAATTCCCAGATGGTTTCCTTTAAAATGACACTGCTGCTTTCCATTCGGGAGGACAATTGTTCAAACCTGTTTGACTATCCAGATCTACATCTACATCTACATTTATACTCCGCAAGCCACCCAACGGTGTGTGGCGGAGGGCACTTTACGTGCCACTGTCATTACCTCCCTTTCCTGTTCCAGTCGCGTATGGTTCGCGGGAAGAACGACTGTCTGAAAGCCTCTGTGCGCGCTCTAATCTCTCTAATTTTACATTCGTGATCTCCTCAGGAGGTATAAGTAGGGGGAAGCAATATATTCGATACCTCATCCAGAAACGCACCCTCTCGAAACCTGGCGAGCAAGCTACACCGCGATGCAGAGCGCCTCTCTCGCAGAGTCCGCCACTTGAGTTTGTCAAACATCTCCGTAACGCTATCACGGTTACCAAATAACCCTGTGACGAAACGCGCCGCTCTTCTTTGAATCTTCTCTATCTCCTCCGTCAACCCGATCTGGTACGGATCCCACACTGATGAGCAATACTCAAGTATAGGTCGAACGAGTGCTTTGTAAGCCACCTCCTTTGTTGATGGACTACATTTTCTAAGGACTCTCCCAATGAATCTCAACCTGGTACCCGCCTTACCAACAATTAATTTTATATGATCATTCCACTTCAAATCGTTCCGCACGCATACTCCCAGATATTTTACAGAAGTAACTGCTACCAGTGTTTGTTCCGCTATCATATAATCATAATCCGTGATTCCCCAAAATCACTCAAGGCAAATGCCGGGATTGTTCCTTTGAAAGGGCACAGTCAATATCCTTCCCCATCCTTGACACAATCCGAGCTTGTGGTCCATCTCTAATGACCTCAATGTCAACGGGACGTTAAACCCTATCTTCCTTCCTTCATTACTGCAGCTTTCTTTCCCCATCCTTCCTGAACAAGAGCTTGTGCTCCATCTCTAGTGACCTCATCAATGGAATGTTAAACCGTAATCTTCTTTCATTTGTGTTTTGGAACCATGCTCATGAAGATAATTGAGTTGGCCACCCTATAAACAACACGATCAAGAAATTTCTGTTTGTGGTTGTAATAGAATCAAAATGTGGAGCTACATGCTTATTAAAGTTGCCCCCACCTGCTGCAGAAGAACAGTGTGCTCAGTGTATTTCTGAGAACACACATTCTTTCAAATTAAGAATGTCTCCCACAGAAGACAGTACATCCAAAAAGGTGTTAAACAATGGTGTTTGCAGTATGGTAGTCATATCACAGAAGTAATGAGTCCCACAAGCTTCTGGCCACATGCTTGTGTAGCGTCGAGAAGAATCAGCTGCAGTTTAGCAGTTTAGAGAAACATAATATTAAGTATGTCCTTCGATTACCTTTCAGGATAAAGTTTAGAATGATTTAGACCTGTGAAGCCGGGAATATATAACATTCAGTCTGAATGTGAACAAAAATAAATCTGACATAAAACATATATGTTGCAAGAAAGAATGGGAGAGCACCTTCCTCAAATAAGATTATTGCAACACAACATATCTGTTGTGGATCATGACTTCACCTTTAAATATGTTACGAAATACAGAAGAATAATAATCATGCTGCAGACATCATTCTGGGATGATACTTTCAAACAGACTTCCAATATCTGTCTGTCAAAAAAAAACCGCATGAATCAGGGCGACAAATGCAATATCATAAATGTTGTTAAATCCAGGACAGCCATCACATCATGAGGATGTCTGCAGATGTCACTCAGAACTCCCTTGACCTTGAAACAAATCCTGTGTCACAACACAGACTGAAAGCATGGGAGGAGGAGGAAAAAATGGTGTAATACCTAAGTGCTCAGGAGACCTGCATGTGACATTTCAGTCTGATGCTGGTGGATTGTGCTACTTAAATACTTACATTTGATGAAATATCTCAGTATTATTTTATCCTAAATGTGCCTAGGAGATAAAGCAACCTCACAAGCCAAAACTGTCAACATATCCGTCAGTATAAGAAACTGTAAAGACGTAAGACTAATTTTGATTATTGAATTCAGTGCAGAGATTACTTGTGACATGTCCAACCTGTTACGTAGCAACAAAGTGCCTAGAGTAACCCCTTGTATGTGTCTGGTTGCTGATAGCAGAAAGTGGTGTGTTGCTGAGAGTTCTGTGTGGCACAGTGTTTCAGTATTTAAATTTCATATCTGATCAGATACATGTTCAGTCCTTGAAGATTTTATATTCCATTTGCCACTTCAGTAGACTTCTCTAGAAAAGATTTTATGGTTGTTCTTCACAACAGTTTTCAAGTATCTGTGTTTACATACCAGACCTGGGTGGTGCAAAACTACACTACATTAGAAACATTGAGTTTGTTCGCATAAATGAGTCTTTTTGATTTTGTGTAAATGGTGTCTCATTAGCAATAGTCAATTATTTTCTCCATGTTGATAGCAAGCCCCGACCCCCAACTGTAGGATGACAGCAATGCAAAATGCAATCTCAGTTTTAGCAGCTATTCATTTGATGCAACCACTTTGGTCAAGGTTATATCAAATATGTTGTGAATCAGGCAAGGCAGTCAAATTATCTATGTGATGTGACTCTCCTTCTCCTCCTGCCTGGGAATACTTCCATTTTCAACACTTTCTTCTTAAAAATCTCTTTCTGTTGCATCTTTTTCACTTATGTTGTCTCTCTTCAAATCTTTCCTAACATCATGAATCCAGGCTATTGTTGGCTTCTTGTCCCAAAGATCTTTAAAAATCTGTGTGGATAATCTGTTGCCATCATTCTGTACAAATGTCCAAAAAATAGCAGTCGCTTCTTTCGTAGTGTTTCAGTTACATTTTCTGTGTTGCGATATACTTCTTCATTATATCTTAATCTCCATACCTTTGTATTTCTTCGCAGATCAAGTATTTTTTGAATGATTCTTCGTTCTAGAACTTGAGGTGTGTGTAATTTGTGATTAAAAACTGAACATTCACTTGCGTTACCAGTACTTTGGTTTTGGTGTCTGCAGCATTTCACAGATAATGTTTTCTAGTTTAGACTTTGTCAGATTCTCGGATCACTTTATGTACTGTTTACTGATCAATCGAATCAGATACCTGTTTAAAACCTATAAATGCTACAACTATGGATTTAGAGTTTGTAAATCTGTGATGGATTATGGACTTTAGGTTGAAAATCTGTTCTGAACAAGATCTGCCCTTTCTAAATCCTCTCTGATATTCTCCCTAATGGCTATAAAGTGTTGCTTATACCTTGTTTAATAATATTGTTGAAAATATTTTATAACCCAATGGCAGCAGAGATATACCTGCGTAATTATTTACATCATGCTTATCACTTTTTTGTGTAAAGGATGGATAATAGCCACTTTCCAGTCTTCTGTAATCTTTTCAGTTTCCGAAATTGCTTCAAACATGATCTGAAAGTAAGTTATAATTTTTGGTTGTGACCATTTTATAAGTTCAGCTGTAATACTGTCATGTCTGTCAGTTTTTTTGTTTTTGTTTTTCATAGTATGCATTGCTTTTTTAATTTCTTCAGTGTGGGTGATGGACCTGCTTTTGTGTTTTCATGAGGATTCGCAAATTCTAGCTTATAGCTCGGTTATTCACAGTTCAAGAGTTGTTCGAAATACATTCTTAGTATTCTTGCATTTTATTGAAAGAAAAAATAAAAATAAATAATGGCAAGGTCAGCAGTAAATGATCTGGGACCCCCAATAAATTTCTTAAAACAAAGTTAAATTCACAGACTGCCAATATTTTTATTTGTTGCTCATAAAACATTTTGTGGGCTTAGTTTAATCTCAGATGGTGATTTTTGTTATAAACTCATTAATATAGCTCTACGAGATGAAACACCATTAAAAGTTCTTAAGTTTGCCTCATTTGCACTGTGTATTTGTCCTAGCAAGTGAACTGAGTGAAGTTCAGATGTTAGTCACCATCTCAAGTATTGAATGTGGATGTTACAGAGCTGTAGAAATTTTAATATCAGTGAATTCCTTAGAGCTGTGCTGACAATTAGCATTTAAGATTGGCACCTGAAGATAATGTTAAACATCAAAAATATGCTGTGATTAATAAATTTTAATGACTGGTTACTGTAAGTTCTATATTAGAAAAATTAAAGGTGGTATGGCATTTTTGTCCCAGAATTTCCCTAAAACTCGGCCAGTCTAAAATAAAAAAAAAAAAATCTATTCAAATGCATGGTTACATGGTCATTACGAAGTGTGTGTGTTGTGCCTTGAGTTTAACTGTTTCGTATGGGTTACTGTGATGAGGATGCTACTTGCACTGTTGATGAGAGAAAAAGGGGTGGGGGAGAGAAAGAGGAAGAGAGAGAGAGAGAGAGAGAGAGAGAGAGAGAGAGAGAGAGAGAGAGATATCCAGATCCAGTCCTGGTATGTAGGTTACTGGTTCTGAAAAGCACCAAAGGGCGATATAGCCAAATGTCCACATTTGGGGGACAGCACACCGAGATTTTCATGTGTTCTCATTCCATGATACATAGCCGAGAAGTTTGACTTTTACTCTGAACAGTGGCAATTAATCTGACAATAAGGAACTTAACACCTTCCTTTTTGCTTTTTTGTGATTCAAATAGTGTTGTTGAAAAACTTTCCTTACTCCAGAATACAAGCTGTCTGCTTCCAGGCTTAGCACCCCTGTGCCAGTGTGCATGTGTGATCTCCAGCGCCGAGGAATATATAACTTCATGATGATATTAGCAGTGTATAGCAACACCATCAGTTTTTCTTGGCAAATAATGATCATTTGTTGTTGTTGTTGTTGTAATTCATAGAATCTATAAGTATTTTACATACTGCGGAACCCTACTGGAAAAGACCTTAGGTTTTACTGTGTCAAATATCTGAAATTTTCCAAACCTTCCACAGGAATTCATAGCATATGGACTAGAAGAGTACAATTTTAAAAGTTAACAAGCATATTTGTGCTTGGCATAGTAAATTCTATTGAAAATATAGGAAGACGGCAAGTGAGTATAAGTCTTAATGATTCAATGGCAAAATGAAAAGGTTCTAAAGAATCGAGTAACAACATGCAACTTGATTCTGAAGTGTCACACTCTTTTACTATACACCCAGTGAGAAAGTGTGTTGCCCATTCTTCTCCAGTGAAGTAACTGTCACTGGCAACTTGTTTCTGAAAATAAGGTAACTAGTTGTTACCCACACTGAACAACAGCCACTGAATTACATCCTACAATTGCACATGTAGTACCTTTATTTTCATTCAGACTTTTAGGGCTTCCCAATCATACTCTTCCTCAGCACTGTTTGTGTTTATACTGCAATAACTATTTAATGTGAGAAATGGACTTTTTAGTGTGTGTGTGTGTGTGTGTGTGTGTGTGTGTGTGTGTGTGTGTGTGTGTGTGTGTGTGTGTGTGTGTGTCCAATAAGCCAGGTTTTTCTGTATCAGTGCCATCTTACAATAGATGAAGTACAGGTTTTTCAGTGCTCTATCTTTCTGCCCTTAATTTGCTTCAGTTTCTTATTGGTGTTCATTTAGTTTGATGAACCAGTCTGCTTTGTTGCTCGTGGCATGTATGAAATGTTGCATGTTTGGTGAATTGTATCCCTCTTTTGTGATTATTATTTGTTTATCGAGCCTGTTGTGATGTATTCCCTTTGAACCATAACTAGAACTTAGAAAAATGCTTCTCAGTGGGTACAGAAAGAGTCTTGCAGCTTCTTTTTATGAATATTATAAAATTGTTGTTATTCTCTGCATGTTTACATAGTTTGTATACAAGACACAAGGCGAGAACTGCAGCATTCAACCACAAGGTATCAGCACCAGTCTGTCTGATATGCTGTACATCCAACTGTTAATCTGCATGAGAGATTGCATCATCTCACTATCCTAAGGACTTTTAAGATACCAATGAATTCTAGTCACTCACCTTTATTTTAAAATAAGTAATCCAGCCAGCTTAAGAAGTGTGTATGAGAATTACTGTTAATGTGTGCTTTTCTTGCTCTGTGAGACATTTGATGTCGATACAGTTTCTCCAGCCAGCTGCAAGATACATCATGAGGTATACCTGACATTGTAATGTTTTCTGGATAAATGTTGGAGAGATACATTTGGAAGAAATGAATCTGACATGTACAGAAATTTATTTTTACAGATTTTAAGAGGAAAAGATTTTGTTATGACAAATCATCACTGCCTCCACAAAGAGGGAGAAGAAAACTGCATACTGGCAGGGGAGGAGAACTATCTGATGATGATGTCATGTCTCAACCCATACCAGAAGTGTCCATATCCTCATCAAAGGTTTGTAAAATCTAAAGTTGTTTTTGATATGTACACTGGTTGGAGTGTAGAATCATACAGTTTCAGAATGTAGAGAGAGAGAGTTCTTTAGCCATTCTGTATAAATGTTATACTACCAGCATAGCCAGCATATGACTTTAGGCTTCCACTTCACGTTACATCAGCTGTATTCCATGCATCTCTGTGATGCGGAGTGATGTCGAGGGCATAAATTTTATTTAAGTGCAATACAATGAAATGAGTTAACATTATGAAATTATATTGTATTACATTGGTAATATTAATTACAAAATGTTTAAGCTGTTTACTTTCAGAGTTTCTGCAAAAATACTTCAGTGAAGTATAAAGAGCTACCAAACAAAGTACTTTGAATTATTTGGGAGTAAAGTTAACAATTCGCTAAACAGTCAAGGCAGTGAATCATTGACAGGCACATAAACAAGACCGAAAACTTTGTTAGTTTTTGGACTAATTTGTTAGGAGCTCTCTCTCTCTCTCTCTCTCTCTCTCTCTCTCTCTCTCTCTCTCTCTCTCTCTCTCTCTCTCTCTTCCTCTCACTCACTACTCTCTCTCTCTCTGAATACACTATGTGGGGGCTTCAGCTGAACTGATGAGAGATTTGTGTTGGATGGAGTGGGTGAGTGGAGAAAGTAGGTGGGGAGTTGTAAGAGGGGTTGGGAACGGTAGCTGATGGCTGAGGAGGAGGCCAGATTTGCTCAAGATAGGAATGTGGGATGGAAAGGCAGCAGTATGCGGGGATAGGAATGAAACATGACTGATCAGTTCATGAAGCACGCAGTGACAGTGAGGTGGAGGAGTATACTCCGTGGAGTCAACAGAACAGAAAGAGAGGAGACTCCAGGGAAGAGGATGTGGTCACAGGATGTGTGAAAGGAAGAAAGAGTGGGCTTAATGTCCCATTGACATAGAGGTCATTCGTGATGGAATATAAGCTCGGACTGTGTCAAGAATGGGGAAGGAAGTTGGCCATGCCCTTCCAAAGGAACCGTCCTGGCATTTTCCTGGAGCGATTTAGGGAAGTCACAGTAAATCTAAATCTGGGTGGGTGGATGTGGGTTGGTATCTTCGTCATCCCAAATGTGAGTCCAGTGTGCTAAGAGGATGAGTGAAGTTAGGGTCTCAGGGCAGAGAGATGGGTGTGGATCAGGGGCTAGCAGAGAATGTTCTTCCATTCGTACTTAAACTCCATCGCATTAACCATGAGATGTAACATGCAGTGGCGGGTTCTTGAAAATAAGTGTACTCAAATCGCTATCTGTCAGTACTAATGTTAAGAACTTTGTGCCTTGGCAAAAAATAAACATGAACAATACTACAGATAAAAAGGTGTACCTGCTTAGTGGTTACAAAACAAGAAGAAACTGTGTTTGCCGATTGCCTACAACTTTTAAAAAGGTGAAAGGGAATGACAGGAAGAGGGTTTGAGATGTACACATGTTGATGGAAAATGAAAACTTTTCAAAACCTTGGATTGAGAGAGAGAGAGAGAGAGAGAGAGAGAGAGAGAGAGAGAGAGAGAGAATAAGGAAAGGAGTCAAAAGCCACAATCATGTGAAAGCTAATATTCAGATACTAGAGTGACAGTAATTAACTATTGGTAACTAGCATGTCAAAAACAAGACCATAACTCAAAAGAAACCCCATGGGAATAAAAGAAAGGCAGTAAAGTCTCAGATTTTTCTGTGGGTTTGACATGAACAACATAGTAAATACTAATTTTATTAGCTACATTCATACAGAAACAAAACCAATCATGTAGACAATTAAATAGTTAAAAGTTACCTGTGTTATGTGGCCTTTCCCAATAAGAAAGCCCCCATGGAGCTTAAAGTTTTTTGTTAGTCCAGGATTGGCAAATGTCGGGCCCTGAGCCTTTGCAGTACTATTTCCCTTCAGTGCTGCAAATCTAACATCTGATGGTGTTATATACTTTCCCAAGGAGCTCAGCTAGTGCTGGCTGAGTATGCACATGGCAAACCCAGTGTTCGTGAGTTGGTAAACACTACCAATCTTATGCTACCATAAACTCTGAATGTGCTTCAGTGGCCACTGTTGGTCACGATGGTGGAACTTTTGTGTTTCAGAGAGGAAGGGCTTTGGCTTAACTGCACAGATAGAAAGGATGGTATAGACGCCCCCCCCCCCTCTGCATCCCCCCCCTCTCAAAAAAAAAAAAAAAAAAAAATTACCACTGTCAAACTCAAGGTGTACTCCACACCAATTGAATGGATGACTTTTGGAGGGCAACCTTGCCCAGGTAAGTAAAGTTCTGCGTGGATGGATGCTGGAGATCCATAGGTGTTTATGGGAAACACCTTGGAACCTCACAAACAAACAAAGAAATCTTCAAACAGTATGTGAAGGCCATTAGAGATCAGACACCTACACAACTAAGAGGGCTCGACGTAATAGTCTCCCTGGAATTTCATTAGAAAAATTGAACCATAATAATTTTAATGGGGCACATCAGTGCCAGAATGTCACTACTGTAACAGAGAGAAGGGTAGTCTTTTGAGGAAGGTCTCCTTTCTAGATCAACAAAACAGTAGAAAGTATTGCTGAAACTGTAAAGTCAACAAAATGACTTTGCAACTGAGTGCTTTTGGTTGAAACTACTACGTCCCCTATGGCACTGCGTAGGATCCTACGGTCTTGGCGTGCATCCGTGCGTCGCTGCGGTCCGGTCCCAGGTCGACGGGCACGTGCACCTTCCGCCGACCACTGGCGACAACATCGATGTACTGTGGAGACCTCACGCCCCACGTGTTGAGCAATTCGGCAGTACGTCCACCCGGCCTCCCGCATGCCCACTATACGCCCTCGCTCAAAGTCCGTCAACTGCACATACGGTTCACGTCCACGCTGTCACGGCATGCTACCAGTGTTAAAGACTGCGATGGAGCTCCGTATGCCACGGCAAACTGGCTGACACTGACGGCGACGGTGCACAAATGCTGCGCAGCTAGCGCCATTCGACGGCCAACACCGCGGTTCCTGGTGTGTCCGCTGTGCCGTGCGTGTGATCATTGCTTGTACATCCCTCTCGCAGTGTCCGGAGCAAGTATGGTGGGTCTGACACACCGGTGTCAATGTGTTCTTTTTTCCATTTCCAGGAGTCTACATGTAAACATATAAGCAATAATGTCCACACTACTGTGCCTGCATCACAACAGCAAAAGGTGAAATCTGCACCCAGAAACAGTCAGAATCCAAAGAAATCTGATATGAAACCATCAGAGAGGAGGAGGTTGCTATTAACCAATGGAAACACTGCAGAAATAGAACTGGATACATATGTTGACAAAATTGGAGGTTGTGCTATTCTCCACTCTATGTCCAGTATATTTCACCAGAAAAGAGAGATAGTGTGAAAGACCCCTGCAATTAATGGCACCTATACTCCCATGGAATGTGAACAGTCCAAGAAAATATGTCAGAAGCAAGGCTTTTAACATAGGATAGGTCCTTGTGCCTATGCATACCTGAGATGCAGCTCAAACCTTCAGACAGTCTTTTGTTGCTTTTAAAGGCTACACCATCCACAGAAAGTTTTGTGTTGTCTCACTGTCTCTGTAGGCTTGTACCATGAGAAACAATGAGAGGATGTTGTTTGGTGGCCGGTGCCCTTTTTCTGTAACACAACTGCACACATGTATTAACAGGGTTATTTATTCATGATTATAAGAAATTACTTATTTTTAACCTACTCGTTGTGGTACAAGCTCTTTCATGATAGTCCACGTTAGCCACAATGCTGGTGAAGTACAAGTCCGCTATGTGCACTACTCTGGTCGCTAGGTACTGACTGACTCTGAGCTAGAGGCTGAGCTAATTGTGACTGCGACTCCTACTGGACTGCGACTGACGCCTCAACTTGTTGACTCATTGGATGGCGGACAGGGCCCTCCGGTCTGCAGCAACAATCTAAATACTAGCGGTCGAGATGGTGTTGGCGGTGCGTTTCTTGAGAGTCTGTCGTTGGCCTCGTTGTTGTGTACTGAGGCTGCGAATGCCAACAGGAAGGGGGCAGAAAACTGGAGATGAGCCGGGAGCCATAGCTATGGAGGGCAGTGTACTCCCGACCTTACCCAGCCATCTGGCTTGCAAGGCAACGGGAATATCCCCCTGGAAAACTGCTGCCAGGGCACACATCCAGGCCTGAGGGCGTGTGCTTGGAGTGCCCTGGAGATGGCATCAGCGGGCAGCTGCGAAGGCTGCGCGGTCTCATGAGGCCACGAATCTGGGGGATGAGAAGCAGTAGAATAACAGGGCAATTGACATGTGTATTTCGTTCTGGTGGCAGCACTGCAAACTTTCAGGACCTGGAATCAAATACATATAAGAGCCAATACGTTTCTGGATCACGCCTCTTTACCAGTGCCTATGGTTGCCATAAACCCTGAAAAGAACAAAATCACACAGTGCAAAGTGATAATTACAGACCATTGGCGACACTGGATGCTGCGGTGGATGTAGCAAGTGTAGCAGTGTCCGATGGCGGTGGCCATGCAGAAGTTTCACCATTGGTCTGTCTTGTGGGTGGGAGTGATAGGAGGCAAGAAAGACTTGCAGCTCCTGTTCCCATGTGTGGGTGGTGTGGAGTTTGGCCATCTGTTGCTTAAAAGTGTGTACAAAGCGTTCTGCTTCTCTGTTGGACTGCGGATGAAACTCGGCACTTGTAAGATGACGAATTCCATTTCGTTCACAAAACTGTTCAAAGTCACGTGAAGTGAACTGTGGCCATTTTCTGCCATAAGTACTTCTGGCAAACCTTGTATGCAAAATATGGAGGACAACACTTGAATGGTGCTATGTGACATGGTAGAGTTCATAGGCACTGCAAATGGAAACTTGGTCAAAGAGTCTACCACTATGACCCAACCAGTGTTCCAAAATGGTCCTGCAGGGTCTGTGTGCACTCATGTCCATGGCGATTGAGTCTTAGTCTTAGCTCAGAATGTCTGTGGCGGAGTGGATTGGTTTTCTGTGCATGCACGACACTCTGACGTCATCTGTTCAATGTGGGCATCCATGTCCTGCCAATTACAGTGCCAACACGCTAACTGTTTAGTGTGAACAATTCCCCAATGTCCTTGATGGAGCAATTGCAACACATCCTTTTGCAACACTTCAGGATTAAGCACACGCAATTGTCTACTGTCATTTTAAACTAGAATCACACCCTGTTGAACTGAAAGGCTTTGCCAGCGTGCAGAATATTGGCGCACAACTGAGTTCTGGATGCTGTTCAACAAGCAAGGCCAAGACGTGCGAATATAATGCAACAAGATCTTGAGATCTGGATCTGCTTCCATAGCCTGTGCTATTTTTCTGTAGTGTAAGGGAAAATATTCCAGCAATCAGAGTTCTACATTGATTTGGCTGGAAGATGGTGCAGATGCATCTAAATCAGAGTCTTGGCCAATCGGAAAGCAAGACAGAGCACCTGCATTGCTATGCTTTGCTGTAGGTCTGTACATAATTTCATACTGACACTGCGAAAGCAACAAAGCCCAGTGTTGCAATTTTTGAGCAGCACATGTAAGAACCGGCTTTGACGGATGAAACAAGGACTGCAAAGGCTTGTGATCTGTCACTAAATAGAACTTTCAGCCACACAAATAGTGACGGAATTTGGTCACACCATTCACAATAGCGAGAACCTCTGTTTCTATTTGAGAATAATTGCACTGAGTTTGCGTTAACAACTGTGAGGCAGAAAGCAATAGGTCTGTCTTGTGCACCAATTCTGTGTGAAAGCACAGTGCCGATTCTGTAGGAAGAAGCTTCGAGTTGCAGAACTGCTGGCTTGGCAGGGTCAAAATGCACTAAACATCTGTCATTGAGCAAGGTATTTTTGAGTTTCTGAAATGCATCTCGACAATCTTTGGTCTACACAAAAGCACATTTTTCTGATGCAAGCGATGCAATGGAGCTATGATCTGAGCAGCATTTAGTATGAACCGAATTTAGTACGCCATCTTGCCTAGTACTGATTGCAGTTCAGACATGTTGCAAGGAACAAGCAGAAGACAGATTGCAAGCAAATGAGATTGGGGGGGGGGGGGGTGCACATCCTGACTGTTTATCACATGACCTAAGTACTGTAGTTCATTTTGAAAAAAAGTCACACTTTCCGAGTCGACACTTGATTCCTGCTTCTGACAGCACTCAAAAAAAAGTATGCAAATTGGCAATGTGTTCCCCTGGTGTATGACCTGAGACGACAATATCATCAAGGTAGTTTGGACAAAATGACACTTTTGCAGACAGCTGTTCCAAGTAACACTGAAAAATGGCGGGTGCAGAAGCGCTGCTGAAGGGCAAATGCAAATATCTAAACAGTCCCAAGTGTGTGTGTGTGCCACAAATACTTTCTATGATTCTTCATCCAACGGAATTTGTAAATAGGCATCATGCAGCTCAAGTGTGAATGCGGCCAAAAGGCTTAGGCAACAAAACGAGAGGGCTTGCCCATTGACTAGCTTGAATGGGAGCAATTACACTGTTATCTTTCAGTTATTTCAATTTACTGGCTCCTTTGTCTCTTAAAGAAATTGGAGTGGGGCGGGCCTTGTACAACTTAGGCTGTGCATTGTCTTTCAATGTAAAATGTGTTACAAAGTTATTAGCTTTTCCCATTCCTTTGAAAATAGCTCAGGAAATTCTTTAAGCAAGCTGTCTACGCTGTCTTTTGGTGCAAAAGCTGGTGTGGAAAATACATTGTCTTGGATGCTAAGGCCAAACAAATCAAAGCCATCTAAACTGAAAATGTCCTCACCGTCTCTTGATTTCAACACAAAAATTAACTGTTCTAGTGTGAGATTTGTAAGTGGCAGGCAAACTACACTGTCCAAGCACTGGAATTTCCTGTCCATTGTAAGCAGTGAGGTGTTTGCTAGATTTAGAAAAGTGTGGTGAGCCTAACTGTTCGTACGTGGCACGATTAAGGAAAGTTACTGAATCACCTGTGTCTAACTAGAAGTTCACACAACAGCCAGCAATCTGTAATGAAACTAATAGTTTGTTAGAATGTTGTTGCACAGCACTAGGGCAAGAAGGAAGCACAATCTTAATCTTATTTTTGGCATCTTTGTGCCATTGCAAACAAACTACTTGGACATGGCCTTTCTTTTCCACACGTGTAACATGTTGTGTTAAGTGATGGGCAGTCCTGTCTTTTATGGCAAGCAGAACATCTAGGGCAAGACTTCACTAAGTTCACAGGTCTGTTTACATGTCTGCGTGGCTGTATATGTGCTCGTTGTTGTGGCTGCTTGGGGTGGTCATGAGTAAGGGGCGATTAGACCCAACAAATTAGGGCCTGCTCAAACTTGTTGGCAGCTACAGCACCCAAATCATATTGCTCTAATGTTTGCAGCACTTGGGGAAGTGATGGAACAGAGTAATTTAAGATCTGTTCCAGTATTCTACTATCTGAGACTTTGAATGTTATTGCATCCCTAATCATTAAGTCATTGTACACTTCAATTAGCACTTCCTAATCATGCCCGTTAATTCTGTGTATCACTGATTGTATGTCTGTTCTGGCGTTTTCTGCAAGTAAAAGAACTGATATCTGGCTGCAGATACTTGAACTTGCTGGTCATAGTTCTGAGTTAATGCAGCAATTACTTCGTCATAGCTGAGTTCGTTGGGAGACACAGTTGGTTATAGTTTTTGTATTAACCTGTACTCTGGGGACCCCACAGTCAAAAGAAAGTATTGTGGCTTTACAATACCTTTAACTTGATGAACTTCACGATGTGCTTGGAACTGTGTCAAGTATTTGAGCCATTCCTCGTCTATGTCGTTAAATTGCCGGAACGTTGGTATGCTGGTCGGCGGCATGTGTTGGGTTGATCGGCTCACCTTTTGTGCAGCTGATGCTGCTTGTGCAGCCAGTAGTAGTTGTACTGTCATTAGCAGGGCAGCAGTTTGTTGATTCTGAAACTGGAAAGCTTGTGTTACATTCATCACATTGATCGTCTGTGGCTGAAGCGTGGTGGCGGAGGGTGGGGTAGCCATGGTTTACACAAATATGTTATAGCAAAAAGCAAGCAAAACCTCTGAAAAGAGAAATTTGATTAGTTCTATGGCTCCCTTCCTGGAATATATGCAAGAACACAACACATTAGCAAATAGAAATGAGCGCCCCTGCAAGCTACAACACAAGAGAAGCAAGCAAAATCTGCACTGAATTATACTGGTCACCAGTTTATGTGTCGTCTTGTTGTCACTGTAGGCTTGTACCATGGGAAGCAAGGAGAGGATGTTGTTTGGTGGCCAGTATCCTCTTTCTGTAACACAACTTTGTGCATGTATTAACAGAGTTCTTTATTCATAAGAATAAGAAATTACTTAGCTTTAAGCTACTTGTTGTGATACAAGCTCTTCCTTAATATGTTAGTCACACTGCTGGTGAAGTACAAGTCCGCTATGTACACTGCACTAGTCGCTAGGTACTGACTGACTGAGGTAGAGACTGACCTAACTACGACTGCGACTCCCACTGGGCTGCAACTAATGATTCGACTTGTTGACTTACTGATGGCTGACTGGGAGCTCCGGTCCGTGGCGGCGATCTAAATACAGGTGGTCGAGAGGGTGTTGGCGGTGTGTGTCGTGTGGCCTCTCTCCTGATAGGCTCGCTTTCTCTGGTGCCTACTGTCGATCTTCTCGCAGCCTCTTTGCTAATCGGAGTGCTGGTACCAGCTTACACCAGCACAGGAAGGATGATGCAGGTCATGACCAGGGTAATGATGGAGTGGCGGTATTTGTTGCTGAAATATGCTGTTTTGCACTGTTTACCCTCACCACCCGCCTCAAAGCGGTAGCTGTTCATATTTATGTGTCATTAAGAATAATGGTGCTGTCCCTGTATCAACCACCTTACGAACCTGTAGATAACGAGACCATTGATGATCTTATATGCAAACTCCCCCTTCGCTTTCTATCCCTCAGAGACCTCTATGTATCACTTGCAGAATGATTCCACATAGCACTTAAATACTGCAAACTTACATTCTCAGACGCTGACCTGTCACTTGAATTCTCCAATAGGTGATGTACATGGAGAAGGGTCAGAGAACGTGCCCTATAGTCACAGTTTTTCCATTTGGATTCACTTGCAAGATACATTAGTACCCGCCACCAAGCCACCTGAATGGATCTTGAAAGAGACAGCTGAACACTTTACACCAACCTGACTGTATGCCAACAATCTATTCAAAAGTTGCATGTTAAACCTGGTAGACGACCCATCTGATGGTGAAGCAAGGAGTGCCATTTAACCATTAGGAACAGACTGGTGGCACTGAGAAAGTTCCACCGCATTGCATCTACTGACAATCTTACTACCTTTTGCATTGCTCAGCCAAAAGCTCAGTGTGCTTACACAAAAGGTAGGGGATCTATAAAATGGCTAAATGTAAATAGTATTACATCTACTGCTGTATCATTAAAAGACAGTGGTGCTCCAATCACAAAATCAGACACTGTGGCCTAGACAATGGTGACATACTTGGAACCAATTACATCCTATGTGTGTCAAGATGCTACATTCCAGTGCAGATCGTTTCAGGCAAATGCCGGGATGGTTCCGTTGAAAGGGCACAGCCGATTTCCTTCCCAATCCTTCCCTAACCCGAGCTTGCACTCAGTCTCTAATGACCTCGTTGTCGACGGGATGTTAAACACTAACCACCACCACCACTCCAGTGCAGATGGGAATTAGCACAAAGGACATGGTCGGCTGTGGTTAGTCATACAACACCAGGGCCAGACAAAATGCACTATGATAAGTTGTAACATATGAATAATGAATCAAAATAATACCTTTTCATGCTGTTTGACATAATTTAGTTTGAGAGACAATACTCTTATTCTTGGAATGAAACTGTGGTGCCACCGCCAGACACCACACTTGCTAGGTGGTAGCCTTTAAATCGGCCGCGGTCCGCTAGTATACATCGGACCTGCTTGTCACCACTGTCAGTGATTGCAGACCGAGCGCCGCCACACGGCAGGTCTAGAGAGATGTCCTAGCACTCGCCCCAGTTGTACAGCCGACTTTGCTAGCGATGCTACACTGACAAATACGCTCTCATTTGCCGAGACGATAGTTAGCATAGCCTTCAGCTACGTCAATTGCTACGACCTAGCAAGGCGCCATTACCAGTTTATATTGAGATTATAAAGCCTGTACCGTCAGACCGATGTTCTCCAATTGTGGATTAAAGTTAAGTATTCCAAGAGCTTCGTACTTTATTTATTAGACTCAACTCCTTTAACTGTTCCAGACCTCACGCCAGCCTGCGTGAGCTAAACACGTGCATTTCAGCCTCCTCTAGCAATACAGTGTTGGCTCTTCTGCCAACACACCAGAAACAATTGTGACCCCTCTCCTAAAAATTGAGAGATATTGTATCAGACCAATTAGTTATTGCAGTATTGCAGTATAGCAGTTACCAGTTGTATAGGGAAGACATTTGAGTGAATAATCAACACCCACTTAGTATTGGTTGTGGGAACAAGATAACTCTTCACTCACCTTCACTGTGGTTTCTGTCAGTACCACTTATCTTTTGACACACTAATACTCCTCGAGGTAGTGATACATGAGACTTTCTTGCATAGGGGTTCTTGAAGGAATATATTTTTATATTGAAAAGACTTGTGACACTGCCTGGAAGTACAATATAGTCTGACAAATGTATGAATGGAATTTCTAGGATTGTCTTTCAAGATGGTTCTTTAGGTTCAGAGTTAGCAGTGCATTCCGACATACTCAGGAGAATGGTGTCACTCAGGAGATCATGATAAGTTTTACTCTTTCTGCAATAGTCATCAACAGCATGGTGTCCACAGTTAGTGGTCCTGTCCAGCACTTTCTTTTGTGGAAATTTTTTTGTTCATCTTCTTATCTTGAGACGATTGTTTGAGACGTGAAATGAAGCTAGGGGACACCACTCTTACTTTTAAGGGATCATTAAAATTCCTGGCCTTATCTTCAATGAGAAACTCAACTGGTTTACACGTATGAAGTATCTCAGAGCAGCAGTCACTCTAAAGGCTCTAAACATCTTAAAATGCTTAAGTGACAGATAATGGCAATCCACCTTGTTGGTGTTTTAAAGAGTCTTTGATCAGTTGTGGCTGACCTGTGGCTGTATTGCTTATGTTCCTCTCAACCATGCTAGTTAAAGGATGGGATGCTGTTCACCAGAGGGAATTAGAATGACGGAAAGAGCCTTAAGGACAAGCCCTGTACCTAGCCTCTAGTGATGCAGGGGAACTGCCTCTTACCATGTTCCTCGAAGTCTGATGTGCATAAAAGGTCCTCAGTTTCTGGCTTTTAATCTTCTTGTCAGACCATTAGCAGAACAAGTGTTTGTAAATCATGAAAGAACAAGAGACCATTTGGCCTTTTACAAGTTTTAGATGGGCCCTGAAATTAAACAGTTATTTGCTCTGGTGTGTCTAAGCAGGGCCATACTGTCGGCAACTTAGTGTCTTGAGGATTTGACTTCTAGACAAATTTACAGTCTTTGATGCAGAACTATATGCAACACTAAAGGTACTGGAGCATATGAAGTGGTATTGATAGAATAACCTTCTGCTTTGCTCTGATTTTCTAAGTGCCATACAGACAATTCAGCAAATGTAACCAGCAGACCAGCTGGTTCAAAACATACAGGAAACACTTCACACATTACATCAAGGGAAGGAAGTATCATTATGTTAGGTACTGAGTCATGTGAAAATCCTGGGAAATGACAAAGATGACATGGCTTTAAGGGACACACACAAGGAAAGTAATGTACTACCCCATTCTGTCTTGAGTGCTATTACTTCACTGTTGAAAGGGACAGTTACCTTTTAGTGGCAGACAGTGTGACAGGAGATACAGAAAACAGATTAAGGTTGGTACAGCCTACAGTTCTGTCATAGCAAACATTGTTCCACAAACACAAATGGACATGGTTTGTCAGTCTTGCACTTGGAGAGTACTCCGGAAGGAAAAGCTGTCACATTATCAGTGCCTTCCAGACCTTGCATTAGAACTGTATGTATCCCATAACTGCCAGCATTGGTGTGAACTTTGGTGTTGGCATTCTCATCATACAATGCTAGGGCTGGAGAAGATGTTAGTGCCTCCATAAGGACAAGGACAGATCTTTCTTGCACATTGCTCCAGGAAAACTGATGTCTCCCTGGCAGTAGTTATTGCAAGGGACATTCGTTGGTACAGAAGTCCTTTATGAATCACTGGTATTATGAACACATTGTGAGAAAACTTCTCGCATCATGACTTTGGCATGGAGTCAGAAAATCTGTGACTACTCTCCTTTTTTCGGGATTGGGATGGATTTCATTGCCATGAACTAGATGCCCCAGAATTTTTATTTGTTGGGTGATGAAGAGGCACTTCCCCCAGATTCAGTTGGAGGCCTGCAGTCTGAACATACAACACAGGTGGCTGAAATGTTCTTCAATTATCTTCGAGAAAACAACACTGTCATCCAGATAACACAGACACATCGCCCGCCCATTTAAGGTGTCAAAGCAGATTGGCGTCTTACATTCAAAAATGGCTGAAGTTTTACATAGGCTAAACGGCGTAATTAGGGAACGTAGTCTTTGTTCCTGTCAGCCACATCATTCTTGATTTCCCAGTAGCCTCTCCGCATATGCATATTTGAGAACTACTTTGGTACTAACTTTGGGTAGACATCTTATTTAATGATTTTGTTAAATTGCCAGTAGTCAATGCGCAAACACTGTGTGCCACCCTCCTCCTTCACATGGACTACAGGAGAGCACCAAGGGCTTTCTGGAGGATCAGTGATTTCCTATTGTAGCATTTTCTGCGCTTCCTCCTGGCTTATCCGTCATTCAGTGATGGTACCCTCTATGAGCACTGACTAATTTGCGGGTGATTGCCAGTGTTGATATGGTGTTTTACTATTGGCTGCTTGACCTATCTTTTCTCCACTCCAGAGAGGAAAGCACCTGAAAATTGACATTGAATGGCTAACACTCGCTGATATTGTTCCTCACTCAGGCCAAATTCTATTGGCAATTCAAGAGTAATTTCGTCCACTGCATTGTCTGTAGTGATAATGGAGCATGATTCTTAGTTGATGACACTAAGCTGCCCTTCCTTGCTGATTTGGCTGTACACACAAACATTTAGGGGTAAGTTATGGCTACTTACCAAACTTGGCGAACCAAATTCCTCTTTGACCACCTGCAATGCTTATGATCATTGCTGGCATGTAGATTTCTTTTGAGAGTCCTGAGTACCTTTTTGCAATTGACAAAAGTTTCACAGTTTAACTGAGCGTCCAGATTGATTACTGGAACTCGTCTCACTGATAATGGTGGGATACCGATGTCTTCAACCATAGAGAAATGCCTTGCACAGTCTTTGTTGTATAGGGTGTCTCAAAAGAAAGTTTATATTTGAAGAGCTGCCTGCACATGTGCAACAAATCAAAGGAGAGTGAGAGGTACATTCATCACTTGCTTGGATTTTAGGAATTCTGTCAATATGGATTTCTTCTTCAGAGCGAACTGTGCATTCTTTTTGTAAGAATTTTATGAAACAGTGATTCAGTGACTGTAGCATCGAGAAATTTTGCAGTGTTCGTGAACTGCTTAATGTAAATGATGCTCCAAGTGCTCCCCTTACTTGAACATGGATCAAAACATTTGAGGGCATCGGTTCAACACTGGCCTAACTGAAATATGGGGGACCAAGGTCATCAAGAATGAACAAATTAATGGAGAGTGTAAATCGATCCATTCGTGACAATCCTAACCTCTCCGTTCATAAGCATGCAAGTTCTTTAAATGGGCATAGATCATTGATGCACCAAATTCTGCAAAAAGATCTTAAACTGCACCCTTACAAAATCCAGTTTGAACAAGAATTAAAGCCTTAGGATGCCTGACATAGGCTGCAGTTTGTGAATGTTGCGACTGAGTGCCCTACATTTATCATCATCTAGTTTTCTGATGAGGCTCATTTTCACCTTAATCAATATGTAAAATTGCCACTACTGAAGTGCAACAAATCCTAAACAGAAGCACAAGAAATCCCTTCATTTGCTAAAAGGTACTGTACGGGCTGCTATGTCAGCTCGAGAAATAGTTGGCACGTACTTTTTTTTTTTTTTTAGGACAAGAGTTACTGTGAATTCGGCACACCATGTGATTATGGCTTTGTAATGTCTGAATTGCAAAACTTTGCTGGTTATAACCAGAGAACATTGTTTTAGCAAGATGAAGCCGCAGCACACAGGTTCAGTGTGTTTTTACTGCAAGGTAATGAAATTTTCCCTGGAAAATTGATCTCCAGGAGGGGTGACATAAATCAGCCGTCATGCAGTCCAGATTTGAGCCCCATGGGTTTTTTCCTTGTGGGGATATGTCAAATCTAAAGTGTATACCAGTAACCTGACTTCTCTGGAGCAATAAAAAGAAAATATCCCTAGCAAAGTGGCAGCCATAACAGTGTCTACATGCCAAGCCACCATGCAAAATTTTGTTCATTGCCTAAACGAGTGTCTTAGGCATGTTGGATTGCATTTAAATGACATTATTTTTAGGAAGTAAATTTCTAAACTGTAGATTTCAATAATAAATAAAGATTTTGTTGATAGACTTCAACCTCTATTTTATTTTGACACGCCAAATATAAACTTTCTTTTGAGATACCACGTATATGCTGGTTCAAATAGCTTTGTCAATCTGGAGTTCTGAACGTCTGCAGTCCATGACTTGTGATGCACACAAGAAGTCCCATACATGAGTAACATTATACTACGTTGTGTTAAAACAACAAGATTGAAGGATTGTGTTTGAAAATTCTGATTGGATTTGTTCTTTCAGATGTTAATTACCAAGAATCTTGATGGAGTAAACATAATCTTTTAGTCTACCCCAGACTGAAAAATCCATGGTTGTGATATCTGGGGATCATTGATGCCATTTAATAGTACCGTGTGTGCCAAACCATTCATCAAAGCTTCTGTTTAGGAATTCTCTCACAATAATTCCATAATGTGGGGTGCTCCAGATTTTTGCCACATCAGCTTTACATTAACTGACTGCAGACGTTAAAAATGGGGACCATTTTCCAGTTCTAACAACACTTCTTGAGACATATCTAGGCAATTTATGGCACTGACAGTTCCATTAAAAAAATAAGACATGATTATCTCACCACTGAATATCCCTACCCACACACTTACTCCAGCAGAATTTAACTTTGTCTACAGAGTCGAGTATTTTGACTAGTTTGATGCGGCCTGCCACAAATTCATCTCTTGTGCCAACCTTTTTAACTCAGAGTAGCACTTGCAACCTAAATCCTCAATTATTTGCTGGATGTATCCCAATCTTCAGTCTTCCTATTACAGCTCCCTCTAGTAGGCCTACATAGTCTGAATTTCAGCTTTTGCTGAATCCTTTGTAGGCTTGTTCTTGCTATTCCATACTCCTCTGATGATTTTCATTGAGATTCAGTCTGTGATTGCACACAACATTGTGTGATTACTTTAAGATTCTATTGTGTGATTACTTTAAGATTCTCTCCTGTTGTAACAAACTTTAACCTACCTGGATGAGAGAGCTCCACTACTGGAACAGCCTCTTCAAATCTGAAATTTGATTTGCAGATATCTGGTCAGTGTGGAGGTTGGATGTTTGGAAAATATTCCACAAACAAATCATGAACATCATTGGAGTTATAATTATTTCTACCAGGCTTGCAAACAAATGTGTGCTGTTCAGTAGTTAACTTTCTGTTGAGAACTTTCAGCATTGCAGCGCATCAGCAGTCGTAAGTATCGAAATAATTATGAAAAATCTGCCTCGATTGCACAAACTACCTGGTGTTTCCCTAGGTTTCAGCGTGGGTAACCACGCCTACTTCAGAACAAATATAAAACAGCTTGCCTAAATAGGCATAGTCAAAGGCTGAAATCAACACCTACAGCAGCAAGACCCCATAAAATGTTTTTACAAATACACGGTACATATGTACCAAGTCAATAATATTACTTATCTCAACCCTGTGTGTGCTGCCTTGCCCCAGCCGACATAAAATGGTCACGGGCTGTCCACCGAACTGAGGCATCGCAGGCTGCTCACATGCGCGGCTATCAAAATCACTTTGCATGCGCACAGCCAGGAAACGCTCTTGTTATGCATGGGAGCAGGATTACAAAGTTAACACGGCTCGGGACCTAACTGATTGCCAAAAGTTGTTGCAGAAATAGCAATTGAGCAAATGATAAAAGCAATGATGCGGGAATTAAGACATATTTAATAGCCCCCCCCCTCCCCCCAATTCGGTACGTTTTCCCTCCTACTGTGTTGAGGGTTTGGTTGGCCAAGAAGAACACCATTTGTATTTTCTTATTGCTGCTCGCTTTTAGGAGGTATTTTATGTATCTTCGTTGGCTTCTATCTAATTATAAGATCATGGAACCAAGGTATGTTTTAAATCTTTAATGTCTTCTGATTACGGCCGGGTCGGCCGCTAGTATTATGGCAATGTAGTGACTATGGTTGTTTCTGCTGCAGATATTATTAGTGCGGTTTTATCCATTAACAATAACGTCCTTAGCATAGCTATCTTTTTGGTTTAGTTGTTATTTCTACCTAATTCTAGGGCCTCCATATTAGCTTGTGGCTGATTTACCATCCGTGCTCAAAGTTTGTCATGCGTTGCTATTAAATGTGTCTTAAATCCCGCATCATCACTTTTATCATTTGCTCAATTGCTATTTGTGCGACAACTTTTGGCAATCAGCTAGGTCCCGGTCCGTGTTAACTTAGTAATCCCGCTCCCATGTGTAAGAAGATCGTTTCCTGGCTGCGCGCATGCGCATTGCTTTCGATAGCCGCACATGTGAGCAGCCTGCGGTGCCTCAGTTCGGTGGAGAGCCTGTGACCATTGTATGTCGGCTGGGGCGAGGCAGCACACACAGGGTTGAGATAAGTAATATTATTGACTTGGTGCATATGTACCGTGTATTTGTAAAAAAATTTTATGGGGTCTTGCCACTGTAGGTATTGATTTTAGCCTTTGACTATGCCTATTTAGGCAAGCTGTTTTATATTTGTTCTGAAGAAGGCGCGGTTACCCACGCTGAAACCTAGGTAAACGCCAGGTAGTTTGTGTAATCGAGGCGGATTTTTCATGACTTTCTGTTGATTGTTTCTCATATAACAGAGAACATAACCTCAAATTGCTAGTATCAACTGACTTAAAGTTCTACACAGTAGCCAAGTTCACAACTGACTACCCCAAGTCTGGGCAAGATGAAGTATAAGGATTTATCATCTTGTGGTGCAGTTCTTCTTGTTGTCTCCGTGCTTGCTAAGAAAATGGGATGAGAAGTTCCGCCTTATGCAATACACCTTATTTCTTTTGTTTCACCCATACATGTTTCAGCACTTTTGTGCTATCATCAGTGGGTTCTATTTATTTTTAACTGTAAATTTGTTGTTAACATATTAATATTTTCGTCATTTACAACATTATGTAAAAGTTGCATTTATAACTTAATTGGCGAAAAGTAACATACCTTACATTATATTATTGTCCTCTTGTTTTGGTAGCTGTTATGCTACACAATATACAACATGTCATCTGCAAACAGCAAAACGTAATTTATTTTCTATTTGTTATGTATTTACGAACGGAAATAAGACTGTATCACGTTTTCTTTCTGTAACTTACAGTTTTGAAGTTGTGGTAGGTTTTCCTGTTTTGTTGGCGAAGTAAATGGGCTTACTTCTTTGCCTGTGTTCGTGTGGCAATGCAGTTTATCGATTATTCAAAACACTTCAAAACTGTAAGTTACAGAAAGAAAACGTGATACAGTCTTATTTCTGTTCGTAAATACATAACAAATAGAAAATAAATTACGTTTTGCTGTTTGCAGATGACATGTTGTATATTGTGTAGCATAACAGCTACCAAAACAAGAGGACAATAATATAATGTAAGGTATGTTACTTTTCGCCAATTAAGTTATAAATGCAACTTTTACATAATGTTGTAAACGACGAAAATATTAATATGTTAACAACAAATTTACAGTTAAAAATAAATAGAACCCACTGATGATAGCACAAAAGTGCTGAAACATGTATGGGTGAAACAAAAGAAATAAGGTGTATTGCATAAGGCGGAACTTCTCATCCCATTTTCTTAGCAAGCACGGAGACAACAAGAAGAACTGCACCACAAGATGATTATTTCTACACCAAGCCAGGTATTTCCATCGCAGCTCTTCAACAAATATCAGAACACAACCATCAGACTTCATAAAACCATACTCAACATTAAGTTCAATAAACTATGTTTGGCATATAAAATTGTACCTAACTATGTAACAATAACTGTAAACAACATGTCACTAGCAGCTCAGCAGACAAAACGTAAGGCAGAAATCATGTGGATAAAGCAAGAAATCCGGTCTTTGTATTCCAAAAAACAGACTCTGAATATTGAATTATACAGATTGCATTTAGAATTAGCCAACCACATAACATACCCACCATTTTTTTACGAACTAATATACAGGGTTAGAACATACACTGAGACCATAATAGGGAGAAAACAGACAATCCAACAAAAGAAACTCACAAAAATGTTAAATCACACAAACACCCACCAATCCCACCACCAATACAACCAACACACCTTTCACAAAAGAGTGATTAATCTAACAGACATAAAATTATCTGAACAAGAAAGCAGCCTACTTGAAAAGGGTCCCAAACATAACATTAACACATTGGTGTCACATAGGACAGTAGAAAATATCATAACAGAAACTGAAAACATCATAAAGCAACAAGAAACACTAAACACACCTGAATTTAATGTAAACCTAACAAGAGAACTAGTTGCTGAGGAAATAAGAAATATAATCAAAGAGAACAAAACCACCATAAAAGAAAACACTAGGACTCCTGAAGAAAAAACCTACAGAAAACTACAGAATAAATTAACACAAGAAAATGCCATCATCACAAAATCTGACAAAGGTAATTCATTAGTAGTCATAAACAAACAGGAATACATTCACAAAACATTAGAATTCATCCAAAGCAACAACATCACAGAATTAACAAGTGACCCAACAAACCGATACCAAAGCAAGTTACAGAAAACCCTGCGAAACATAGAAACAATTTTCACAGAAACACAGATTAAAAAAATGATACAGAAAAATCCCAAGGCCCCCACCCTAAAATCATTGCCTAAAGTTCACAAACCCGGAATACCCATACGTCCATTAATTAACTTCACCAAAGCACCAACATACCACTTAGCCAAACACACACACACACACACACACACTCTGCTACAGACAATATACAAATACACTGACAACAGAAGTCTAAAGAACTCAAGGACTTAATAGAAAAAATAAAAAATGAAAACATACCAAACACAGCAACATTGGTTTCATTTGATATAATTTCAATGTACACACACATCCCAACAGAAGAAACCATCAACATAATAGAAAGAAACCTCCAACTGCAAGGAAACATACCCACAACAAACATACAAGAAATATTAGCCATACTCAGGCTCATCACAGAACAGAACTACTTCACATTCAACAACAGATTTTACTCTCAACAAGATGGACTACCCATGGGATCCCCAATCAGTGGCCTCCTAGCTGACATTTCCCTCAACCAAATAGAAAAACAAATCTTTGACAAAATAGTAATACCAAAACAGTACAAAATAATATATTGGTACAGATACGTAGATGACATAATTTGCTTACTAGACGAACCACTGTCCCGCATAAAAGAACTTCATGATAACATAAACTCCATCCACCCACAAATACAATTCACCATAGAAACACAAACAGATGAAAAACTTAACTTCTTAGACCTCACTATACACAAGAGAAACAACAAACATGAATTCACAATCTACAGAAAACCCACACTCACCAGCACCATTATTCATAACCAATCCAATCACCCCATAACCCACAAAGAAGCCAGCTTCAGATATTTACTTCACAGGCTGAACAAAATACCCATGAATAAGCATGACTACACACAAGAACTGAACACAATAAAACAAATTGCACAGGAGAATGGATATGATGCAAAGAGAATAGACAAAATAAACCACAAAATACAAAAACAAACAGCACATAACCATGAAACACACATACATACAAACACAACTCATCACACAACAAATCGGCAGACAGTAAGCAACAAATGGCACATAATGACTTACAACAACAAAGTCACACACAGGGTGGCTAATATACTAAAGAAACAAGGACTCAACATAGCATACAGAACCAACAACACAATACAGAGCAGATTTGGAAGAATTACCACCAACACTGACAAATACAGCCAGTCTGGCATCTACCAACTTACTTGCAACTGCTGTCAATCTGTATATGTGGGCCAAACATGCAGGACCTTCAGAACCAGATATAATGAACACCTCAGAGCACTGAAAAGCAATAGCACACACTCAACATTTGCAGACCACCTGGTAGCACACAACCACCACCCAACAAACATTGAAACTGACCTTCACATCCTAAAAACCAGCAGCAGCCTATACCAAAAATTAACTATAGAAGAAAACTACCACATCCAAAAATCAATAGCCCAAGGAAAGAAAGTACTCAATGAATACACATCACTGTGCAACAAAACTCTCTTCACCACAATAGAAGAACTGTACAAGTAAAACACACACACACACACACACACACACACACACACACACACACACACTCTCTCTCTCTCTCTCTCTCTCTCTCTCTCTCTCTCTCTCTCTCTCTCTCTCTCTCTCCCCCTCTCTGCCCCAGTACTCATCACACACAGACAAACCCACATAAACCACACACAACTGACACCAAATACAACTCAAACTCGCGCGCCTCAGCCAACAGAACACGCTACGAAACAAATGAACGCCACACAACCACAACAACACGTAATGGCAGCGAAAACTCCGCCTATGTTTTGAATAATCGATAAACTGCATTGCCACACGAACACAGGCAAAGAAGTAAGCCCATTTACTTCGCCAACAAAACAGGAAAACCTACCACAACTTCAAAACTGTAAGTTACAGAAAGAAAACGTGATACAGTCTTATTTCCGTTCGTAAATACATAACAAATAGAAAATAAATTACGTTTTGCTGTTTGCAGATGACATGTTGTATATTGTGTAGCATAACAGCTACCAAAACAAGAGGACAATAATATAATGTAAGGTATGTTACTTTTCGCCAATTAAGTTATAAATGCAACTTTTACATAATGTTGTAAACGACGAAAATATTAATATGTTAACAACAAATTTACAGTTAAAAATAAATAGAACCCACTGATGATAGCACAAAAGTGCTGAAACATGTATGGGTGAAACAAAAGAAATAAGGTGTATTGCATAAGGCGGAACTTCTCATCCCATTCCCAGTATAAGGATTGTTAGTGACATCTAACTAATGGCCCACCCTATATGTATATGTATAAAACTTTTTCTAAGACTACTGTAATTTTTTTACTTAATCTCTATTTAAAGAATATCTTACAATTATGTTGACATACACACACTTTCAACACGTTACCAAATCTGTGATGACAGTACAAGAGAATAGAATGTGGAGATGATGTTTATTCTATAACTGGTGGTCAATTACTAAATTAAATTTACAACAGGCCTTGAGAAAGTTACAGAAATCAATGATATGCTACACAACTCACTGCTGGCCCATAAGCGCAAGTTGCTACGACCGAAAGAATACACGGATTGGTGCCTTTTGGACATAGCAGCCCATACAGTACCTTTTAGCAAATGAAGGGATTTCTTGTGCTATGTTGCTCTGTGTGCAGGACATACGTTTTTTCAGGATCTAGATGAACTAAACCAGAATACAACCACTTAGTTTTCATTGGACGAAATTTGTATGTTTTTCATCCGAGGTGTGAACTTACATCATCAGACTTATTCCACAGTTATTCCTCTAATGGAGCTCATTTGCATTTGTATACATTGCATCACTTAATTTTTGGCTTACATCTTCCACAGTCTCACAAAACACAGCTTCGTTAGAAGCCATTTCTTCCTGACGATTGGTCATTTTTGCCCTGTCAGTGCTACTTTAGAACAGCAAGATTGTGCATTCAATGTCTGTACTAAGTCACAATTAGCCTTACACTCCTGCGTGCTTCAGCAAGAGAGAACGAGTTGATGAATAGGAGGTGACTGCAGCACCACTGTTCTCTGACTTGTCATACTTGTGTGGAACTACAGTGGGAAGGAAAGAAGCCAGTATAGCACTGACGTAACAGCAGCTACTTTATTTCTAGTGTCTGCAACCCTCAGCATTAGACTTGTACTCACTCAGTTTCTGTTCTCTGGCGCCTGGATTGCTTGGCAATTGATGATGATGGTAATGAGATTTCGGGAGATATTGGTGTCTGTCATCTATGGGAGATTTTTGTCTGTGGCAGCCTCACTTTCATAGATGGTTACCTCACTTAGTTCTTCCGAATTTGATGGTTAGGTGAGCAGCTGCTACCCCTGTATGGCAATGGAGAACTGCTATAGCATGTAGGTAAGCGATCTCATCCAGAGTATGGCAAAGGGATTCATCCCACAGTTCAACTACAGTGTTTCGCAGTTGGCTGGCTTGAATAGAACTGTTGTGACGATTGATGTGTTGTGGCTTCTTAGTTGGTGAACACTCGTCTTCTTTTTTATAGTGGTTTAATGTCAGTGGTGTCCATAGTGGAAACATACTGGACGTTGTCTTCCGTTCTCCAAATGTCTGCTCTTCTGTGGGTCGTTACATTTGGCTGGGAGTTTATTGCACCTGTGTTGGTCAAATTCTGGGTTGTCATTTGATGGCTGTGGCGTAAGTCCAAAATGGCAGAGTCCATTCTTCCCTGTGTCTTTGACTGGTGGTAGAGATTGGTGTAAAGATGGATACAGCTCTTCGACATTCTTCATTACCTCCTGACATATGGGATCAACATTTGTGATTGTGATTTCTTTCTTACTTGGTCCAACAATTGCAGCTGCCATAAACTGCTGTAGACCTAGCATAGGAGAGAGGTGGGTCACAGAGTTATTCCACAGGGATAACATTCAGGAATTGGTCACACTTCTTCTGACCAGCTCTTTTCTGTTGCATTACCTTGATGCACTGGCACCACATGATGAGTTCCTCAGTTGTTGTGACATCCTTTATCAGAAGAGCTTGGTACATCTCTTCTATGATTACGTTCATTAAGTGCAAGATTTTGTCGGCTTCTGTTATATTTGGAGTCACAGTGTGGCCTAAGGCCAGAACATTCTTTTACATAAGCCTGTGTTGTTTTGCAGTGATATTAAGCCCTGTTCCTAAATTGCTTTTCTGCTAAGTGGACTTGCCGCTGATTGTCACCACATACTTTCTGCAATTCAGCCTAGAATTTGTCACAGTTATTGGGCTTCTCCTCATTGTTCTCAAACCACTGCTGGGCTGTGAGATCAGAGTAAAAGTATGCATTTACCAAACATGTCGTCACCCTTCCTGTTGTATTTGGTAACTTGGTTGAATCCTTTGTTATTTCATTGGGTCCTGACCAGTGTCCCTGTATAAACACTGATCTATGGCTGATGTGTAGTCAACTTGCTGCTGTTTTGGAATATATTGATTTCCTGAATATACGGACTTTGGGAATGATGAACTGTTTGTATTGTGGTTCCTGTTCCTTGAGGCGACAACTTTTACTTTGCCTAATTGGAGTCACGGTGCTGTAGATGTTTTAAAGTACCTGGTATCTCCACAAAACAATGACATGTTGTAACCAAAATAGTCCAAATCTGCAAGCAGGATCAGCAAGGAAGAACAGTTCATAGCACTGCACACTGTGCACAGACAAAACAGAACTGAACTGCTGGGTGGAGAGTGCTGCTATTTGTACAAACGCCAAATATTCCAGAATATGCAAACATTACAAACTTAAAAAATTTGGAGAACCTTCCAGAAATGATAAATACTAAATAACAAATTGTTGCTGATAGTTGGATGTGAACTAGTGACCTGCAACACACCAGCCAGTGACTCCAACTGCTACTTCACATTGCATGCAGTACAGCTCATGGCAGTATGTCAAGTTCTGCATATTTCCAGTTTGAGTTGGGTCGTCTTAGCACTTTCATGAAGTAGTAGCCATAACATGATATTCTGCTGCCATTGCCTGAACTCCCTTCCTGAGATTAAAACATAAAATTTTAAAACCATATTTTTAACAAGTCTTGATATCATTCTTATGATAACGACTTTTAAGTGGAAAATTATGGTATCAACTCAGATGATAAGCTGTTACCTGTTTCTTAGACAAATAAAAAACAAAATTGTGTCATTACCTCTGGAATAAAAAGGTATTCTGGGTGTATGGTCCTTAATGCCTTAACTATGATATCCCAAAGGATATACAAGTAAAAATTGATGTTCTGTTGCACTGGCAATGCATGTGGCTTCTTCATGCAAAGCCCAAAATTACACACTTATCGAAAATGTGCGAAAGTTGTAGCTGGCTGGATGAAAAGCACTGAGGATTTTTTTTTTTCTTTTTTTTTTTTTTAATGTTAAGACAAATGTAAGAGATGCTAAAATGGCAAGCGTAAGAAATACCAAACCATGATATCATATAAGGCAAACATTGTCAGCTCCAGTTGCTACTTGGTCAAGGGACCAAATTTTAGCACCTAGTGTTAATCTATCATATGACAAAGGAATACATACAAGCAAAAGATGTAATAATAAAATCCTTTTAGGATGAGCAAATAACATTTAGGGGACAAAGACAGAAATTCACTTATTCATAGAAATACTTCCAGTCCATATGTGGCATACAGCAAACCAGTGCTTATTGCAACCAAGACTGTTTTTAACCAATACAATCCCTTATTCATTTTCAGTCATATTCAATCCCTCATTTTCTTTATGTGGACTCACACTGCATAAAATAAATGAATGATAGCAGGTGGAGGGGAGAGAGAACACAGTATTAGTGTAGCAGAATCAAAACGAAAAGGAACTATTCTCCAGCACAGTAGTAAATGATAAGGTCAGCACATACCCCCTAGTCACCTTGTATGGATGGGATACTGGTGGAACTGTATAGGAAACTTGACATACTTTGAGAAAAAGACTTTGTGAAATTTGTACCGATCTTCTAACAAGATAAAATTTACCCACAATGGGTATTGTAAGTGCTGTCTTGATACTTAGTGCACACGTTCTGTCAGTATAAGAAAGTAATGAATAGTCACACTTCTAAATATGGACTTAAATATCTACACACACCTACTGAATGAGATGTTCGGAAATGTCAAATCTCATATCCTATGGCCTAACCAAGCAAGTACATTAGCAGGTTGGTCAGTGCTAGATATTCTGTCTGGTTACAGATACCATGCTCACGTGACTTCTGTATGACAGGTCACCATAGAAATTGACTATTTAAGCTTTGAGAACAAATCTCAAAGAATTGAACACGCACATGTAACAATGACTATGAACACCATGTGTTTTTCCAGTCTTTTGTTGACATTTTAGAAAGCTAAGCAACCTATATCTGGATGAAGGTTAATGATTCCCTTATGCAACATATTGCCATTTGATGAGTGCTGCAACAGAAATGATTGCTATCCATCATTTTATTTACACACTTTAGCAATGAAGCTGCTGCAAATGAAAATCCACACCACCTTACTGGGCCTTTCCTTTCGTTGGTTAAGACAGTTGTCTAAACATATGCAGATTATGCAAGTTTCGCAGTTAACAGCTTGTAAGACTTCACAGACATTCAGAGTATTTTCCAGGGCTACAAGCAAGATAGTTGATGTGCACGAGTCTCGGTGACCTCATTACCCAGTGATTGTATTGCATAACTGAACGAAAGCATATCTGGCTGGAAATGACTGCTTTTCTGCCACACATCAAGGAAATCAAACACCCTGTGAGAAATTCGCAGAATGTTTGGAGTAATGTAGCTTTAACCACATCATCATGGGATGTACGTAGTGATTACTATTTGGTGACAGGTTCAGAAATTATGTAGCAGAAGAGCTTCAAAATCCAATTGTCCACATTGTCATCTTGCAACAAGTGCCACATAATTGTGTGCAAGTGCCACATAATTGTGTGTCACACTTATTTATCTGCAAAGAACAATGTCTGATCTGCAGTTAAATGAAGAAAAACCTGGCCCTAATTTTCACTACTGTGCTAAACACTGTAGCCATAGATATTGCTTTTCATAGTGTTTTGAAGATGTCTTTCTACAATGAAAAGCAACAGTCATGCATGGATTCTCAGGTATTTACTGGCCTATATTTTACGTGAAAAGTATGTGGACATGAGAGAATGGCTCTTTTACCTCCATCAGTGACAGCTGACAGTTAAAGATAAGCTTGGTCAGGAAATGGGAAAACATTCCAGAATTTCTTCAAGATTGCACAGTCTCCACCATAATCAGGTCTCATTTACACACACAGTTTTTATAATTTTAAGGACTCCCTGTAGTTAACAGTTGATGAAGCCTTTTATTAGTTTACTAGATTATTTTAGATTTAAAGATTCTTAGTCACTAAGAAGATATTAGCTTTCAAAATAGTTGGTTGCTAAGGTGATTCCAGTTTCCAAGAAGATCCCAGTTTTCAATATGATTTCAATCTTCATTGGGAGGCTCTTGGTCTCCAGGAGGGTGGTGCTTCTCAGTCTCAAATAAGGTTGTAATTATAATTTTAGTTTATTTTAGCTTTTGAGAAGGATTTTAGCTTTTGAGAAGAATGAGAAATATTAGTAGTAATTTTTCAAGGCAGTCAGGTTTCATTAACTTCTTAGGCTTACTGGAGAGTTAGAGTTTCTTTTTTGTTGCTTTGTGATTCTTTCATGCACATGGTATCTTGGTTGGCTTACACAACATTACTCCTTCTACCAGAAGGAAGAACATAATGTGAAGATAATTATATCAGCCTAGTGTTAATGCAAAGGAACATGGCTTATGGTAAGTGACAAGTGGTCTAGAAATGAAGGAAGATGGACATGAAATAAAAAAATGAAAAAAAATGGTATTTCTCAAGTTTTCACTATTTCAGAGGAGTAAGCGCTGTCCCAGGCTTTCACCATTGCTTGAATTGCTGGCAAGCAGAACTGACAGTTCTCATTCGTTGCAGGCACTGACTTCTTCAGACCATCTCCAAATTGATTATAAATTATTACAGAATATGTTAAAAAGTATAATCTCTCTCTTACTTTGAGCTTACAAAGTTTAGATCTACTGGGTAGAACAGACTTTTTTTGACACACTCCATTGGATTGTCATTCAGCAGATCATCATGAGACATCTGGTAGAAAACCTGATTTATGTTTTGCTTAGTGATGGAAGCTGGAAACTTAACAGTGTGACATCTAGTGACACATTGGTATATTTGAATGGGTTAAACGCTAAAACAGGTATGAAAACATTACATAAATGTGTTGAAACATGATAGAAAAAGATAATGTATCATAAAAATAACACTAAATAATCTAGATTACGACTAACATTGATTCAAACTAATAACTTTCAGATTGGAGAGAGTTATGGTTGTCTTGACCGTTTCACTATCGAGCTGTGTGTAATATGTAACATGTGGTTTAATGATATACACTCCTGGAAATGGAAAAAAGAACACATTGACACCGGTGTGTCAGACCCACCATACTTGCTCCGGACACTGCGAGAGGGCTGTACAAGCAATGATCACACGCACGGCACAGCGACACACCAGGAACCGCGGTGTTGGCCGTCGAATGGCGCTAGCTGCGCAGCATTTGTGCACCGCCGCCGTCAGTGTCAGCCAGTTTGCCGTGGCATACGGAGCTCCATCGCAGTCTTTAACACTGGTAGCATGCTGCGACAGCGTGGACGTGAACCGTATGTGCAGTTGACGGACTTTGAGCGAGGGCGTATAGTGGGCATGCGGGAGGCCGGGTGGACGTACCGCCGAATTGCTCAACACGTGGGGCGTGAGGTCTCCACAGTACATCGATGTTGTCGCCAGTGGTCGGCGGAAGGTGCACGTGCCCGTCGACCTGGGACCGGACCGCAGCGACGCACGGATGCACGCCAAGACCGTAGGATCCTACGCAGTGCCGTAGGGGACCGCACCGCCACTTCCCAGCAAATTAGGGACGCTGTTGCTCCTGGGGTATCGGCGAGGACCATTCGCAACCGTCTCCATGAAGCTGGGCTACGGTCCCGCACACCGTTAGGCCGTCTTCCGCTCACGCCCCAACATCGTGCAGCCCGCCTCCAGTGGTGTCGCGACAGGCGTGAATGGAGGGACGAATGGAGATGTGTCGTCTTCAGCGATGAGAGTCGCTTCTGCCTTGGTGCCAATGATGGTCGTATGCGTGTTTGGCGCCGTGCAGGTGAGCGCCACAATCAGGACTGCATACGACCGAGGCACACAGGGCCAACACCCGGCATCATGGTGTGGGGAGCGATCTCCTACACTGGCCGTACACCACTGGTGATCGTCGAGGGGACACTGAATAGTGCACGGTACATCCAAACCGTCATCGAACCCATCGTTCTACCATTCCTAGACCGGCAAGGGAACTTGCTGTTCCAACAGGACAATGCACGTCCGCATGTATCCCGTGCCACCCAACGTGCTCTAGAAGGCGTAAGTCAACTACCCTGGCCAGCAAGATCTCCGGATCTGTCCCCCATTGAGCATGTTTGGGACTGGATGAAGCGTCGTCTCACGCGGTCTGCACGTCCAGCACGAACGCTGGTCCAACTGAGGCACCAGGTGGAAATGGCATGGCAAGCCGTTCCACAGGACTACATCCAGCATCTCTACGATCGTCTCCATGGGAGAATAGCAGCCTGCATTGCTGCGAAAGGTGGATATACACTGTACTAGTGCCGACATTGTGCATGCTCTGTTGCCTGTGTCTATGTGCCTGTGGTTCTGTCAGTGTGATCATGTGATGTATCTGACCCCAGGAATGTGTCAATAAAGTTTCCCCTTCCTGGGACAATGAATTCACGGTGTTCTTATTTCAATTTCCAGGAGTGTAGAATAATGATTAATGTATTCTTCAAACGTTTGTCAGCACACTGAGTTTTTGTACTAGAGATCCATTATTTCCAGTGCTTTAAACAACTGCATCGTCATGTATGTAATCTCAAGAGTATTATTATTTTCAGTTCAGAATTACTAACATTTAATTTTCCCCTGAAAAGCATGCAATTCGGCAATTGAGTGTGAAACATTTGAAAACTTGAGACTCGTAGCATCTGTAGCACATTCTATAGCATAAACCACCTTTGCCCTCAAAACCCTCAATACTGATGATGAAAATGTTCAAATACCTTTGTGGTTCATATGCTTGTGCTTCTTATGTATTCATAAATTTGCCTTTACAAAGGGAAAAAACTTCTAATCAAAATGAGTTTTATTAGAGTAACAAGGAAAATAGTGAGCTCGTAATTGTAGAGGTGATGGGCAAAGAAGTGCCTTTTAGCTGTGAGGCCACAGACAAGTGAACATTAATGTGCTGCTGTGTGACAGCAGTAGAGACAGGAAAAACAGGTTATGCAAGTGGGACAACTACAGGTTTAATGTGGACCATGGATGGAAGTTTGCAGACAGTGAGTTGTTGGTGTTGATCAACCAAAGTGCAGATGCATTCAGTTAAGGACTTGAAATTAGCAGAGATAGAATGACCAAGATGATTCGGTTTGCACTTCATAATAAAGGTATGTTGGGCCAGTGAAGTTATGGTAGCTTTTAACATTCACACATTGTGCTTTGGAATGGGTACAGCATTTGTAGAATTATTTGAGTTCCAACATGGTGAGCAAATAAAAGTTATTTATTTGGTTGGTAGTCTATCCATCCACAAGGTTATTTTATATTGATATTAGTGTAACACAGCAATTCAAAATAAATAAAAGGTTAACAGACATACAAGTGTATAATAACTCATATGTGTAGTAAATTGCAAAACTAGTTTTACACTGTCTATTCACTTCTCATCTGGATTCACTGCACACATTACTTTCACAAACAACTTGCTCTGTGCTCCCGTTGGAGGCAGAGTTACCTTAGAAAAAAAGCAATTATGCCATATACCTGCTCTGCTGTAATTTTTACTCAGTGTGCAACGTGGGCAAGAGCAGAGTTGACCATCCAGTGGCAGAATTCTCTGCTGGGCTCAAACTGCCCGATTTCAGTGGCTGCTTCACAACCCATGCCACCAATACCAATTTCTCTGAATTGCGTAGATGGTAATTGTCTTGGTGACGCATCTGTCATTTGCTCAATCCCCCTGGTCTCAGATTCCATTAGATATATCCCACACCAACTCCCTCCCTTCTCTCCATGTCCTCACAACACTCATTATACACTGCCTTCATCATCTTGTCTATCCCCACATGCAACTCCATCTGCCTGCACCATAGTGAGTTCACTGGTACCATATTCATATCCCTTACGCTTGCTGCTTCTCCTTCCCAGTCATTATCACCCTTCACTTCAACCATCCTACCCCCTGAAGAGGAGCTTCATCTGAAAATTAAGCAACATTTTCAGTCTTTTTAAGTGCCTGTCAGTCATTCAACAAATCCTAACATTACACCTTCGATTATTTACATTCCACTAGAATCTTCCATTATCACATTTTCTGTAGTTCAGATTTTCCAAGTACATTTTACATATTATGTTGTCAGGTAGTTGGCAAAGAACCTTCAGTTTTTAAACCTCTGTTGCATTATAAAATACTTTGAGATATCTGTTGCAAACAGGTGATTTACTATGCCTGACCAGATTATTATATGGAAATGCCATAGTAAATGATACACATAGTGATAGTGTTTGATAAGATCTGCAAGATTTCCCTATTAAAATTATAACAGTTTTCTTGTTTGTGTGTCTAAGTTTATGTGATGTGTATCAAAACAATTCTTGCTGCTTCTTTTCTTTACTACAGATATTACTTTGTTATGTCAATTTGTAGGGAACAGCTGATGGAATTCTATGTTACTGTCAAAAGTCAACATCAATGTATGCGGCAATACAGTCACAGAAGACTTCTGTAATGTATTGTCAAGCAATGGATGCACTTGATGAACACCTGATTGGATGTGCAGAAGTCGTTCAAGTGAAGAATGTTTGCCTGAGACGTGCTGGAGTCCGCTGTCCCTTCGTTCTTTTGTGCGAAGTACACAAGCAGCGCCTGTTGAGGCACATGTGTTGCCCTGGATGTGGTATTTTCTGTACACAGGTTAGCTGAACAGCACATCCAAATAAACATTTCAAAACATGAGCACTGCATTTAATAATTGTTTGTGCATGCTAGTTTTGTATAACTAAAAAATTAACAACCACTTTTCATAGCATTAATTGAATTTTTTACTTCAGTTTTCAAGGTTTCAATCCACATTATCAGGTGCATATATTCATACCATTCCATGTTCCCATGCCTACCTGTCTTACAGAATTTTAGCTATGTGATTTATGTACTGTGTGGTTATAATTAAAGCACAGCTACTCACAGAGATCCTATATGGGCTGTAATTATTATATGGCAGTGAAACTTGAGAGATATGCTAATGCGTTAGTGCGGAACTGATTTATGCTGGAAAAAATTATCGCTGACTGAAAGGTCTGAGGAGAGACCCAATTCCATTCAATGATTTAGAGATGATTATGATGATAAAATTTGAAAACACAGGTAAGCTTGGCATGGCACCTGGAAGTGAAGGGCATTCTATCCTGGTGGAAATTATTGATGAGGTAACTGTTGCTGTAACTTACCATGCAGTATGTGCCCCTGGCAGTGCTAGTGCTGGTGCAGTGTCATGAGAATTGCCCATCCCATGGTCAACAGTACATAAAATTTTATGGTGTATATAACAGTAGCACTATTACAAGATCCAGACAGTGCAGCATATGAAATCTCATGATCTACAGCAAGGTTCTGGATTTGCTCTTCAGTTCCTGGCATGGATCAACATTGATGACATGTGGCTAGGCAATGTTCTATGGAGTGACAAGGCAGATCTTACAGTACAGGGTGCAGAGAATACACTGAACTTCAGAATTTTGGGGTATTGTTAAACTGTGTGTTGTGCACGAAGAGCCATCGCACTTACCATATGTGATTGTATGATGTTGTTTCACAAGTACCTTTATTCTTGGTCTATTCTTCTTTGAAGAGAATACATCCAGAGGACCTGTCAGGAGCACCGTGATATCTGCACAGTATTGAGACCTCCTTGTACAGCACGTGATTCCTGCTTTGGAAGAATGCAACTACATGGAAACCATTGTTTTCATGCAAGATGGGGGAACACCCGATGCCACTCACCCAGTGAAAGATCTGCGTAATGAAACCTTCCATGAACTTGTCCCAGGTTATCTAAATACGTGACCTCTAAGATAAACGGATCTGGTTCCATGCGGCTTTTGGCTCTGGGTATATCTAAAAGTAGGCAATTATCAGGGACACATTCAGTCTCTACCTGAAATAACCTGTTGCTTACATCACACCGGAACTGCTGTGAACAACTATTGATCACATTGTTTCACAGATGCAGCATCATGTCAACATCTCCAGTGCTCATATTGAACATATTGTGTAAATGACAGTTAATAATGCAATCAACATTATGTCATTCTCATTTGTTTGACCTTTTCTGCGTAATCCATTACATATAGAAACATTTCTATACGTCTTTCTTGCATTTACAATGAAAGATTTTCACCTTGTGACCAAAATTGGAACTAATTTTTCGTATAGTGTGAATCAGTTCAACATTAATGCATTAGTGAATCTACCAAGTTTTGCTGCCATGTGATGATCACACCCCACGCTGGATCTCTGAGAAGCTGCACTTCAGTTATAGCTCCCTGGTACATCCGTTACTAAACCAACATGTTTATAGTTGTAAGGCACAGAGACCTGTTTCATGTTTTCTGCCTGAAACCCACAAAGGGGCAATATAATTTAAAGCAGTTTCAGTTTACTAGCCCACATTTCAAAATTTAATATAATTAAGAACTGGTTCTGAAGACAGCATAATACACCTGAATGGACAAGAAATCCATCATAAAGCACACAAAATTCACGATTCATGAAAGTTGTAAAAATTATACATTTTTCACTGTTATATTTGCAATGCCTACAAGGATAGCAAATAATTAATTTTTTCATAGTGTGTGCATACAATACATTAGGAAAAATATGTGATTCATTTTGTGGGTGCTTTGCTGGTATGCAGAATGCAAAATTTAATGCACAAACCTGCCACCTGTGGCAGCAACAGTGCCTCTAACTGGGCTGGACATTGAATTGAGATTGAATAACAGATATGGGTACATCATTACATACATTTCAGTTCTACGCCAGAGCTTGTCAGTCATAGTGGCTGATGAGTTGCTGGTGTACCAGTGTGTCACCAACCATGACCAGATGTTTCCAGTGTGAGAGATACCTAGAGAAAATTGCTGATCAGCATAGGAAGCCACCATGATTTTTTTGTGTTGGCTTTTGAGGTACACTGAAGCAGTTGCTGTGACATAAAAGGAAAGACAGCTGACCAAATGTGGTGCTGAAACCAGTGTGCAGACATTTTCTCTGTGTATGTTCTTAGACTGCATAGTGATTTAGTTGCCATTCTTTAATCCAATTGTGTAAGTCAAACCACTGTTATGTTTCAAGACACCAGAGTGTTTGCAGATCTGATTGTCCACTCTCATAAATTAAGGCAAGAAGCTAACACACACACACACACACACACACACACACACACACACACACCACACAAACATAATTAACAAAACTGCCAGTTTTGTAACTGGACTCCCAGAGTATAGTGCATTTGAATAGGCCAGTGTGGAGGGGAAAGACTACAGTTACCTCTGTTAAAAGTTCTTGTATATATGTTTATTAAAGTGGAGGCTTAAATTTAATGCATGAAGTCAGAAATAACAATGTCTTAGGGAAAGCTGCTGAAATTGGTGATCAGCAAGGTGAACTGTACACTGTGTTACAGCCAGCTGGCCATATTTGAATTTGTATGTTAAAGTTCTAGCCAACTGCAAAACTTTGGAGACTAGTGGAATATTTTTTAGGAATTGCTGTTACCAGCTGTCATGTTTCAGCCTTTCACTACTACAGAGTGATTACTAAGTCAAGCAGTTGGGATGTGAGTTTCTCCACCAATGAAACTTTAAACAACCTTCTTGCCATATGACAGCTTTTTTTGTTTTTTGTTTATTTTTGTTTTTTGTTTTGTTTCAGGAAATATTACTCTACAACTGATAGCTTGCAGTAAAGCATTACTGGATTCATGTGGATATTCCTAAAATTGCCACTAATAAATTTCTCAGCAGAAGAAAAACGTGAAATTAACTTATTTGTAGTTTTATGCCATCATCTTATGCTATTCCCTTAAATTCAGTAGTGGGTTTAGTAGATGATTTGTACATTTTGTCTCTAAAACTATCTGCTGCTTACCAAGGACTTCAACAATATTATGTTAGTGCAGATGCCATTGTGCTGAGGAAAAACAAACTGCGTATTGGGGTGGACATGTTCCCCAAGGATAAATGCGCATTTGTGTTGATCCATTGTGCCTTCCAGAATGACAAGATCACTCAGGGAATGCCACAAAAACATTCCTCTCACAATAACACTCCCCCTCTGGTTGCAGGGTGTTTGCTTTCAAATGTTTCACTTCGTACATGCCTATAGCCAACTGTCCGGTGAAGCATAAAACATGGTTCATCTGAAAGGCCACATGTCGCTACTTGGTGGACATGTAATTGTGGAACTGGTATGCAAATTTCAGGCTTAATTGCTGATGAACAGCAGCCAGCATGAGTGCGTGAATTAGGCGCCTGCTGCAGAGTCTCATATGCAGTTCAGTAAAGGGTCATTGAGGAGACACTGTCAGTAGCCAGTTAGCTCATCTTGGCGGTCAGTTTCTCAATAGTTGCACATATATTTATCTGTGCACATTTTTGCAGCTGTCATTTGCCCCTGTCATCTATGCACCACAGTTGCTTCAGCATCGATTGTGGATAGTGCCATTTTGCCATATGAATAGTTCCTTCTTCCTCTGTGTGTGTCATAATTGATATCAAACTCTACTTTAAATGATTGAGGGATACTGTGTATTATAATTACTCATACAAATAATAACACAAATTTCCATATATTTAATGCAAACACAGTTCCTATATTCCATACAAGTCCAGAGTTCAAAGCTGGGCTAAGCCCAAGGTACAAATCACAATGCATCCCTAGAGTGGAGTCTGGTTACTTTGAGGAAATACTATAGTGAAAGGAGAGAGAAATCGCTCTGCTCCTGGGTTTTACAAAGTTAATTTGGTGATAGGTGTCTCGAGGTGGCACTGGACATCAGCGGCATGCACAGGACCCTAGGCAGTGCAGTCTTCTGATGTGTGCTTGCCCTTCTGTTAGATGAAGGTGAGTAGGTGTAACCCAGCAACCCTCCCCTGTATCAGAAGCTGCCTTGTGGTATGCAAGAAGAAAATGTCTGTTGTCTCCTAGACCTCAGAGACAGCCGTCCTTCCCATGGACAGAAGCTGCCATTTGTGGAAACCAGAGCATTGAGTCAGAAGTGGACGTGGCAATGATGTGCTCCCCATGGGCAGATGCCATGCGGTGCAAGGCCAGCAGCTGGAGATGTCACTGGCATGAGAGACATGTGGACATACAGCTCCTTGGGAGTGGGAATATGCTGGGTCAGCTCCTGTGGTCCACCCGACAATTCTGCTTGTGGCAGGACCTGGTCTGACACCGGCCCCCAATGATACAGTGGGGAAGGGGGGGGGGGCTGGAATAGACAGCAGATGAAGGAGCTGCAGACAAGGGCAATTTCAGTGCAATGGTCGTAATTGGTTGTAATGGTGGGGCACCAGCCTGTCACTCGTCCGTAACATGAAGATGCACGGTTCATAAGAGCTAGGATACAGTGCTCACAGCAGTCAAAAGGGTGAGCCCAGATGGGGGACGCTAACAAAGGAGGCGCACTAGAGGTTGAGGTATGAGCAACAGGGGTAGCAGTGCTATGCATCATTGGCGCCAATGCAGCAACTCCTCTGGGCTTTTCTCGCTGATAGCAGTGGATGTGTGAAAACGTAGAAAATGTACAAGCATCTCTTCTTCTGGAGTGTCCGCAGCTCGTGGTCTAGCAGCTAGTGTTACTGCCTCTGGATCACGGGGTCCCGGGTTCAATTCCCCGCCTGGTTGAGGATTTTCTGTGCCTAGGGACTGAGTGTTTGTGTTGTCATCATCATCATCATCATCATCATCATCATCATCATTCCTGACAGTAGCTAGATTGGACTGTGAAAAAAATTGGACTGTGAAAATTGGGACTTTGTATGTTTAATTTCTCGGTCAACACCCGGCCAGTCGATGTAGTGGCAAGCAAGAACCTTTGTTTGAGAGGCCCCCCAGTGGCCACGATGTAAGAGCTAAAAGACGTCCTGTCAGATGGGAACCAGAATGACATCCTGTGGAGTGGCATGTTCCCTCATTGACAAGATCATCCTATCAACGAGAGTCACTCTGTGGTGCGGCTCAAAATAATTACGTATGTGGTCTGATGCTGAGGCCAGAGTTTGTCCAGGCCACCCCTGCAAAATGCATTACCGCACGTGGCAGAGAACAGGATTTGTGCCATAGCATGAATTATGTGAGGGCTCGCAATAAGAAAACCATTCACTTCCTTCTGAGCTTCCTCATTGAGATAAAAGCAAAGGATTTTGTCCCGTTCAAAGCTGGGGTTTAGACCCGTAGGAAGACATAGAGCATGTCCGCATTAGAGGGCTGAGCCATCGGGTGGAAGTGAATCCCATTATGATAATGGCTGAGGAATAGAGCCCACTGTTGCAGTCTGTGGGCCGTCTTATCTAGCAGGTGCATGGTGGGGCTGAAGAGAGAGACTAAAGACTTGCGGCCTATGACAAGATGAAACTTCACACCATGTAAAAACGGTCCTCCTTCTCAATTTGAGAATGATTCTGTTGCACTATGTTGAGTGTCTTCAGGGGAAATGCTATTGGTTGCTCCAGATTGTCATGGTTGTGATAGGCCAGCACAGCCCCTAGCTCAAACAGGTATGCATCAGTTGCTTAGACAAGCTGCTTACCTGGCTGAAACATACTGAGGCAAATGGCCGAATGAAGACTGTCCTCCAAAGCTGTGCATGTTTGGTCACCTGTAATCATCCAGACATCTTTCTACAGTAACCATTTAAGGGAATGCACTATGGTAACCGTTTGGGGGATGGTTTTATGATAATAAGCAACCTTGAATAGAAAAGCTTGGAGCTCCCTGTGCTTACTGGGTCATGGAAAAGCATCAGTGGCAGTGATGTGACTATTCGTTGGTGAAATCCCCCTGCCTGGTAATGAAATGTCTGACATTTTCAATAGAGGGTTGAAAGACATCAGATTTATCCAAATTGCACTTGAGACATGTATCCTGCAGTGTTTGAAACAGAACTTGAAGATTCCGCAGGCGATCCTCAATGTACTGGCCTGTGTCCACAGTATCGTCCAGATAGTTGATACAACAGGGAGCACATTGTGTGGATTGCTTCAAGAAATGTTGAAAATGAGCCAGTGCACTTTCTACTTCAAAAGCCAAATATTTATGCCTGTAGTAACCATACGGGATGTTGACAACAAGCAGCTGCTGAGATTCTTCGTCAAACGGAAGCTGCAGATGATATACCTCTGATAATTCCACCTTGAAAAAATACTGTCCTCCTACCAGTTCAGTCACCAATTCGTTCGGGCACTGGATGAGGTACATGTTGATCACAGTCTGGGCAGTAATCACCACCTTAAAATTGCCACAGAGATGGTGCTTGTTGGACGGTTTCTTGATAATTGCAAATGGTGTAGCCCATTGACTTGATGAAATAAATTCAGTCGCCTCCAAAGCTGTAAACCTGTCAAGATCATCCTTCATTCAATTGATTGCGAGGAAACAGTGGCACTGGCCTGGCCTGAAAAAAAGGCCACTCTGTCAGTTTAAGGGTAAAACACTTAACCCTGCTGAGCCCAGGCAAAAAACCATCCGAAAAACTCTTGCAAAGTTCCTGATACTGTACTTGGTCAAAAACTAGGTTAACCAAATTGGACACTGTGAATCCAAACACTGTGAATCCAAACACTGTGAAAGCATCCAAGTCAAACAAGATTTCCATGAAAGCATTTCCTACACAAGAAAAATTAACTGATGGACCATGGCCTTGTATGCTGTGCCCATTGTAAATTGTCAGAGAATGGGGATTGTTGTCTTTTGCAACTAAAAAGAAGACATGTAGCTGGAGACAACAGTGGTGCACTGAGGAAGAGCGATGCATAATAATTAATAACAGACACTGCAGAGCCCTTATCTATTTGCAGCTGAAACGGCTTTCCATTAATGTGCTCATTGATGAACAACTTGTTAGAAATTGTCACAAGGTTGTTACAAGCAGGACTAACAACATTAATGTCCAAGAGTTGTGGGGCTGAGGGTGTAGTGTGAGCAGACTGTGCTTGACATACTGCCTCATTGTGTCGTTTCTTCTGACAGTGATAACAGGAAGACCAGTGCTCAGGACAGTCCGCCAGTCTTGTTGAACTAAACAGTTGGGGCACAACAGAAGGGTTTTGTGGGGAAATAACTCATCATGGATGTGTTTGTGCAGCACGTGGTTTACAGGCAAGCTGCACTGCCACAATTTCTGTCTTCAAGGACATGCCTGAATGTGAATGTCTGCTGTCGCCCAAGCCGACAGTGGCCACGTCCACCCAGGAACCCAGCTAACAGCCTGCCACATGAAAAGCTTGATTGAGCAAGAGAAAGGACCTCTTCCAAAAAGGGATCTTCAAACTGTAACACCCGCTGGCGGCTTACTTATCAGGAGCTGGGGTAATGATAAAATCCTGTACCCTAGTATCAATACAAGACTTCTTATGTTGGGAGATAACAAAAAAACACTTCCAAATGAAACCCTACAAATCTGCAGGCCAAGCACTATACAGTTGAGAAGGTTGTTTCCTGCATTAATAAAACTCTTGAGTTTGCCTGTGATAATAAAACGACTGAAGCAACATATTTTGTCAAGTGAGAGGGAAGAGGGTTCTTGAGGCAGGGCCAACGTTCCTACCAAGTGTTACATGGATGGTAAAATCAATGAAAGAAAAAGCGCCTTAAAGACATCGGTGTCTGTTAACCTTGAAGATGGTGAAATGCTGTCGTAAACACTTCTCGTATGCCTTCCAGTCCTCCGTGGACTCATCATAGGCAGGATAAGGAGGCAGATAGGCTGGTAGTTACTGTGGCTTTGCCAGTAGTCTGGTCAATGCCCTGTCCAACATTGTGATGTGTTCCTGCTGTTGCAGTTCCAGATACCACTGGCTTTCCAGCAGCAGCAGCAGCTGCTGCTGCTGCTGCAGCAAACTCTGAAGTACCACCTTGAAGGACACGCCGGTGAACATTGGCAAGAAGCAAATGTTGAAGGTCCAGTTGCCCTCGTAGTCACTCGTGCTGTAATTACACACACAAATAACAACATGCACAGAGTTCTAAATTTTTAAATGCAAAAATAGTTCTGATATTTCATACAAGTCCAGAGTACAAAGCCAGGCCAAGTTGACAATACAAATTACAGTACATCCTGATAGCTGAGTTGAATTAATATGATGAAATAAAATAGCAAAATGAGAGAGAGAGAGAGAGAGAGAGAGAGAGAGAGAGAGAGAGAGAGAGAGAGACCACGTGTTCCAGTGTTATATGAAGTTAATTTGTTAAATGGTGTGTCAAGGTGGCATTGGCCATTGGTGTCATACACAAGATGAGAGGCAATGCTGTGTACATTCTTCATAATATTTCTGTGGTTATGTAAAATGTATCCCACCACCATCTCCTACAAATAGTACTTAATTTTTTTATCTTAATATGGCCTTTCATACACCGCTGACTATGTATGTTCTTCATATTTCTATGCTCCCCACCAAGAACTGGTATAAAAACCCTTTATGCAGATGTAGTATTATTGCTATCAGTTTTGATTATCTCACATCATTGTTAGGCAAACGATAATTGATGATCAAAACTGGTACAGTATGATTTTCAATAAGTATCTAAATGCTGTGTGGCACCACCTAGTAAAAATATTAATTATTGATGGTACAAAATCTGCTATTACACTCATACATTTACTTCCCTCATTTAAAATATTTTGTTTATGACTTCACAGTTACCAGTGTTTGTTGTGGCACCAGCAGCAAGTCCTTAACCAAAAGGACATGCTTCTATGAACATATGGACTCTGTTTTGCAACCTCCTTTCGAACATGGTTATTAGTTCAGTACTAACATGAAATGGTCAGTAAAAAAAGTGATATGTTCATAATCAATCTTTTCAGATCATCTTTGTTTAGAAGTACCCTAAAGTGTAGGAAATGTTAGCTAACTGTGAACATGCCCCGAGGTCTTAAAATGCACAAGAGTTTAAATGCTCTTTAACTATCTGATCAGTTTCTTGCCTTTTCTCAATAACTTTTGTATTCATTGGCATTTCTCTTCTTCTTGACCTTCATAGCCACCCATCCCTAGTTATTACCTTTGCTTCAGTATTCATCTTCAAAGAGCAATGCCTGTCTCATTACTTGTTTGTCACTGTACAATTTGTTATCCTCTCACTCATTCATAGTGCCTTTTATTTCGAATCTTTCTCCAGATTTAATCTACCAATTTGCTTAAGCACTGATCTGTGGAAATGCAATTGTTTTCTATTGCAGTTACTGTTAACTACATTGGATAATATTGTTTGCATTCAGTATGTTTGTCTTGCATTTATTATGTTGTCTCTACTGCGTATGTCAATTTGCTGATCAGTATTTTGAGTTACTTGTTCTTTTACACAATGTTTGTCCTGACATTCTCTTTTTGTCCCTTTCTTCCATGCAAAAGATGCAGCTCTGTTTCTCCTTAATGTATAATATATATTTGTGTGTTTTTTTGTTCACTTACAGAGGGATAGCTCTCAAGTAGATGAGCATGAGTATTTTCATCCTTTACCAGTTGTTCTAAAGCTATAAAAGCTTTTAAGAACTTTAAGTCATACTGATGTAATGCTGTTGAAAATTTTTATGCGTGTTGATAAATGTGTTATTGGACATTACTTGAAAATCTATCGGATAACTGCATTTCATTAAGCAGCATAATCTTTGATATAGCAACTGGACATTTCATGGACATATGGGAACAGTGTGGTTCAAATTTCTATCACACCATCCAGATTTAGATTTTTTGTAGTGTCACTACTCATCACAGAGCACTTTAAAGCCGTCAGTCACTGACTCATACATATGTCCGATCTGAAATGTTTCCTCAACTTAATCCAAGTAAATCAGTCATTCAAGAACCTTCACCCCTCCCTGAACCATTTATTGGAAGCTTCAAATCTGCTGACAAGTATCTTAAAAATGTGTTTTGTAAGCCACATCTCACCCATTTTTAAACAGATTTATGTTTTATTTTAGGTTTTTTTTCCTAATTGACTTTATAAATCTTCCATTTTTGTTGTACACTTCTTCAGTACCTCGTAATCTATAGTGTCAATCCACCCACAACATTTGGACCCTTTATATTGTATTTAAACTTTCAAATTTCTTGGCTTATCTTATTTGTAATGTTTCAGCTGTTGGGAGGCATTCACTAGCATACAGACACTCTGTTTAAATAATCATGTTGTTATGGCTTACTTTAGCTTATCTCGAAATGACTTTAATCTTGTTAAAGTGTGAAAGTTTGTGGCACCTGGTGACATTAACATATCTCTCGCTAGTTTTCAGTTTTATAGTTTCCTTGAGATATTCAAAACTGTCAGTGAAGTATCTGCGCTAACAGAATAGAAATGCAGAAAACACAAGACATTAACATATCTCTCGCTAGTTTTCAGTTTTAGAGTTTCCTTGAGATATTTAAAACTGCCAGTGAAGTATCTGCGCCAACAGAATAGAAATGCAGAAAACACAAGTCTGAAAACAATTTATTGACCCCACTGAAACGAAACCATAATACCATCTCCAAAAGAACAATAGACTCTATCCCAGCTGCGGATAGTCCCAAATATAAAATAACAAATAATAATAATAGAAAAGACCTATATCTTCATGGGGAGAGATCACAATAAAACAATTCTACAATTTCAAGATGTTTGTTGACTATACCAAGTCCATCAGCAAGAGATCAGCCATCCAGAAGAGGCGTCTGGCCATGGCTGCCGCTCTGTATACTTCGAAGCGGTGTGTTGAATGGCCCTTTTCCGGCAGTGCACCACCCTATAAAGCCAGTTTGGTGGATGTATCTGCCAGAACTATTTGCAGTCACATGCCTGGTGTGTCAAAGTAGTTCCTGGGCTATCTGTGACCTGGTGGAGCTGTTCTGCAGGCTCCACGAGCCGGTAGTGTTCCTTGGTGGCTTTTGGTGGGGACCTGGTGTTGTGTTGTGTTGTGGCTCATCTCAACGTCGGGCTCCGGGTCTGTCGATGACAGGAGACCAGGGGCAGTTGCAGGTGCAGGATCCACCTCCATGGGCACAGGGACATCTGCTGGAGGATCTGCCTGGGGTGTGACCAGTGGTGTTGGCAAAGGCATCGGTCGGGTGGGGAGAGGAGCACTGTCATCCTCGAGGGCCAACAGCCATGGAGACGGCAGAGGAGCTGGCTGCGGACCACACTGGTGGCGAAGCTAGTTGTTGTGCTTCCGGCACACTGTGCCATTGCTGAGGGTGACTGCCACTATAGAGTGGCTAATGAGCAACAAGACCCTGGCGGGGACCCACCGGAGACGATTCCGGGTGAACACCATTGCCCAGACCATATCCAGCAGAGAAAAATGGGGCCGTGCCAAACGTGGAGGAGCTGGTCGGGGAGAACATGGAAGTAGGAGAGACAAGGGGGACCAATGAGGGCGGCTGTGAAGTTTTTCAGCTGGGGATGACCCATCCTGAACAGTGGACCAGTAAGAGGAAAGGAAGATGGTAAGGGTGTCATCCAGGGAGTGTTAGGGATGCAATTTCGACATCTGGACTTTGAATGTACAAACTGTTCGGCTAATCCATTAGATGTAGGATGAAAGGGAGGGGTTTGAATCAGGGTGCTGCAGTAGGAGGTAAATTCAGCAGACATAAATTGAGGGCCGCTGTCGGTCACCAATGTCTCCGGTAGGCCCTCAGTGGAAAAGATGCGGGAAAGAGCTTGGGTGGTATGGGTGGATGTCGTGAAGGACATGCAGGAGACATAAGGAAACCCACTGCTTGTGTCCACAAGGATAAGCCTGGAGGATCTAAGGAACAGGCCCACGAAATCGAAGTGCAGACGGGACCAAGGAGAAGGAGCAGGAGGCCATGGGAACAGGCGTCGAGGGAGACATGAGGCCACCATGCGGATGATGGCGGCATCCATCCCTCTCCAGTAGATGTGCTGAGGGCAAGCCATTTTGTCAGGACGATCCCCTAATGACCAACTTGCAGGAGCTCCAAGGCCCGCTGGTGGAGGGAGATTGGCAGCACAATCCGCTAACGCTCATTATCACCCAGGATGAGGAGGACCCCATCTCTGACAGACAGGTCCTGGCAGTGGTTCCAGTAAGCTCAGATCTCTGGCTGTGGCAGCTGATGATGGTCTGATGGCCACCCATGCTGAACATGGTGCATCAGTGCCTGGAGAGTTGGGTCATCTGCCGTGCTACTAACTTGGCATCCAGTGGCAAGTCAGCTACCACCTCAGCAGCGGTGTCAGCCAGGTGGAAACAAGGCTACTGGGTAAGCATCGAACTCAGGGTCGGCACCGACCGTGAGATAAGAGAGAAGATCCGTGTTGGCATGGAGAGCTGTGGCTTGAAAACGGATGTCGTAGGAACATTCCGCAAGGAACAATGCCCAGCACTGGAGGCGGAAAGCAGTCCTCGTGGTGATGGCAGATGTAATACTGAACAGTGAGACCGGAGGCTTGTGATCAGTGTATAAGGTGAAGCAACAACCATAGATGAAATCGTGGAATTTCTTAAACCCAAAGATGATGGCCAAGGCCTCCTTCTCAATTTGGCTGTAGTTACGCTGAGCCGGAGATAGTGTTTCGGAGATGAAGGCCACCGGGCGTTTAACTCTGTTGATGATGTGAGACAAGACGGCCCCCACTCTGTAGTCAGACACATCGGCAGCCGAGGTGAGAGGCTTGGTGGGGTCATAAGCGACAAGGCAAGCCATCATCAGGAGAGAAGACTTCAGACAGCGGAGAGAGAAGACTTCAGACAGCGGAATGCCCTATCACAAGCCACAACCAGTCCCAGGCTACATTCTTACGGAGGAGGCGGTGAAGGGATTCCGCCAGAGCCAGGGCATGTGGGATAAAACGGTGGTAGTAATTGAGTTGACCCAGGACTGACTTGAGCTGGGAGATGTCCTTAGGGGACGGCAGCTGCTGAATAGCCTCGACATACTGGGGTGTTGGTCGAATGCCATTAGTGCTCGAAACATGGCCGAGGTAGGTACCCTGAGGAACAAAAAAAGACATTTCTCCTTGTTGCAACATAAGCCGGGACCCTGAAGAACATGGAAGAGGCACTGGAGGTTGTGGGCCAAGTCCGGGGTGGAGAAGCCAGTGACTAAGATGTCATCTAGGTAGTTAGCTGTCCCTGAAATTTCTCTTGTCAGTGTTTCCAAATAGCACCGGAAGATGGCTGGAGCACTGGCGACCCTGAACTGGAAGTGATTGTAATGGAAGAGTCCAAAAGGGGTATTGATTACCAAGCCCGTTTTCGAGGACTTGTCCAAAGGCAACTGGAGGTAGGCGTCCTGCAGGTCAATTTTGGCAAACACCTTGCTGCCAGGCAACATGGACAGGATGTTGTCAACCTTGGGTATGGGATAGGAGTCAATAATGGACTGAGCATTGACAATGGCCTTAAAATCCTCACAAACGTGAAGAGTTCTGTTTGGCTTCTTAAGGACCATGATGGGTGTAGCCCAACAACTATGGTTGACTGTGCTCAGGATGTCCTCAGCCTGTAGATGCTGAAGCTCGTGTTGTAGTTTGTCACGGAGGGCGAACGGTACTGAGCGAGCCTTGTGGAACTTTGGGACCACCGAGGGGACGAATTCGATATGGGCTTCGAACCCGGAGACCCCCAGAGATGTGGCAGAGAGCACGCCTGGGTAGTCGTCCAGAAGTTGCTGCAAGTGATTGTCTCCCAACAATGACTGGACAGCCGGGACTGAGTCATGTATCTCGAGGCCCAGTAAGGGAAAAAGATCCATTTCCAATAAGTTGGTGGCCTTGGGGGCAACGAGGACCAAAATCCAGGTCATGCCATCATCAGTGAGGTACTGGACCTGGGCCAAGAACCACCCTTGTAGTCGGATGTCATTGTTGCTGTAGCTCTTCAGGGATGTATGGAACGGACGAAGTGGTGGTGAAACCAACTGATGATGGGAATCCCCATCGACGATGGTGGTGGAGGACCCCCTATCCACTTGAAAAGGGAGAGGAGTGCCGTCCAACTGCACAGTCAGAGTGATCACGGCTGATGTGTGCAGAAAAACCGACTGCACGAAGGAAATTGGTGGCAGAGGGTCCGTCTCGTTCACCATGGAGTCAGAGGCGTCCAAAGTAGTGTGGACCTCGGCCATCAATAATGATGACCAACAGACCTCGGCTTTGTGACCCTGCTTTTCACAGGGCGAACAGATCACCCTCTGGAAGCGGCAATCTTGCCTCTGATGTGTGACAAAGCATTGACTGCAGTAGGCCAACCGTTGTCGCTGCTGCGGCTGCTACTACTGCGGCTGCCGTCAGTGCAGGTGGGGACTGGAGCCCTGGTCTGGGAGGGTGAGCGCAGCCTCAAGAGTGGACTCCCGGCGCTGCTATGGCGGCTGTGTTGATGTGAACCAAGCAGAGCGAAAGGACTGCTTATGAGTGCGGATAATGGATAAACAGGTGTCTAAAGAGGGATGTTTCAGCTTCAGAAGATCAATCTGTAAGGTATCAGGTGGGGCATGGACAAGAATCATATCACGAATGGGGGTTGCCACAGAAAAAATGACAGTCACGGGAGAGACCTTGCGGCGTAGCAATCAATTTCTTGCATGACTGCGTGGGAAGCTTCTGACAACAGAAGAACTTGTGACATGCTGCTGCCACGTGGCCCTGAGAGTCAAAATAATCCAACAGGCTAGAAGTCAATGCCTGGTAGGAAGAGAGCATGAGGTTCTGCATCGGGATGCAACTATTGAAGGTGATAAACTTCCAGGCCCATATAAGCAAGAAAAAATGTGTGACACTGAAGTCACCAGTGAAATCGTGAGCAATAAAGTGTTGTTGCTCCATATGAGCCACGTAGTTGCCCCAAGGCTCAACGGGTTTGTCAAACTGGGGAAACGCATGGGGCGTGGCACGGAGCCCCAGAAGCAGTGAAGCTGTGTGGGACCTCTGCATAGGCAACCCAAGAGGGGAGGGGGGGGGTGGACATCGCCTGTAAATGCTGAATAATGAGCTCATTCATTTGTTGCATACTTTCCAACAGCACTATGACTCATGCTGAGAGTTCATCAATACCTGGAATACCGTGTGCCATAGCGGACAACAACTGAGCAAACATGGGAAGCTCTTAAATCAGCTCGTCACCACTGAAGTATCTGTGCTGGAAGAAGAGACATGCGGAAAACACAAGTCCGAAAACAATTTATTGGCCTCACCAAAACGAAACAATAATACAATCTCCAAAAGAACAACCAACTCGATCTCAAGTGTTGAGCATTCCAAATATAAAACAAGTAATAATAATAGAAAAGACACTGTCTCTTCATAGGGAGAGATCACAATAAAACAATTCTACAATGTCAAGATGTTTGTCGACTATACCGAGTCCATCTGGAAGAGATCAGCCATTTAGAAGAGGCATCTGGCCGTGGCTGCTGGGGTCGCAGCTCTGTATACTTCCAAGCGGTGCATCAAACTGCCGTTTGCCGGCAGTACGGCGCTCTATGAAGACCATTTGGTTGATGTATCTGCTGGAACTATTTGCGATCATGTGCCTGGCATATCAAAGTAGTTTCTGGGCTAGCTGTGACCTTTGGTGAAGCTGTTCTGCAGGCTCCGCGAATGGGTAGCGGTCTCTGTCGGCCATTGGTGGGGAGCTGATGTTGTGTTGTGTTGTGGCTGCTGGTAAATATTTGTGTTGACAACACAGACAACGTAGGTTTTCTTGGTGAATATACGCCCTTTTTATTATTTCGTTTGGCATCAAGGACACATTACTTGAATTGAACAGCAATGATGCTACTGGTAACACAATATGCATATGCTACAAATAAAATAGATTGCATTCATTTATGGTAATAAAAGTCTTAGATTAGATCGATAAATCAATAAAATACATATGGATAAAAACACTAGGATGAGTTACATGTAAAAGAGAAAATGTGGTTTTTATAAACAGTAATATTGACAAACAGAGCTTCAAGTTGTAATAAAAACTATAGGTTAATATCTAAAGTATCCAGCCAGGAGATTGCTTCCTCAGAGACCTCATGTATGCTGGTCAGAGTTCCAGCATATTTTCGTAGGGGACACTCTGTGACTATGTGGTGTATTGTTTGTCGTTGGTGTCCACAGTCACACTTGGCACTTTCAGCGATTCCCCACTTATGCTTCAAGTCCTGGCATCTTCCGTGCTTGGTGTGTATGCGATTTAGGGTGGCCCACGACCTCCTAGATAAGTGGAATCCAGGAGGTACTCATGTAGGATCACCAATGAGACCTGTAGAATCGGGATTGGCTGCGAACCATTCTTCCTGCCATGCTGTTTCTGGTTGATATCCTTCAGAAGTAAGCCTTTTTCCAAGTCTCCAGGAGGGTTTCCTGGACTTAAGACGTTGCCTTTGAGTGGCATCACAGTCCTGGTGTAGCGGTAACTCGGGATCCTTGGAGCATTTCTCCCATTCCCTTTCAACGCTGCTTGACGTCGTAACTTCGGTGGTGCAATATTAGACAGAACAGGTAGCCATTCTGTGGGTGTGGATTTTATTGTCCCGGATACGCTTCTCATGGTTACATTCAGCTGCGTGTCTACCATGGCTGTATGAGCGCTGTTCAGCCATACTGGACTGCAATATTCCCCAACAGAGTATACAAGTGAGAGGGCAGTTGTTTCGAGTACTGATGCCTTAGCTCCCCAGCTTGTTCCGGAGAGTTTGTTTAATATATTGTTTCTGGTTCTCTTTTTTTAAAGCTGTTTCAGTTAGGTGTTTTCTATATGTTACCGAACGATCCAAGGTCACGCCGAGATATTTTGGGAATGGGTTATATAACAGCAACTAAAGGAAATTTACGGTTTATAGGGAGCATGCCTATTACTCAGATGGAAGGTGGAGGATTCAGTTTTATTTCTGTTTACTTTGAGTCGCCATCCATTAAAAAATTCATCTAGAATTCGCAGATCCTGAGTGAGAGTCATTTCTGAAGTTGTAAAATCGTTAGCCTGCGTCACCAAGGCTATGTCATCAGCGTAGATAAATGTTCTTGCTTTCGTTTCTGGCAAGTCAGCGACATATAAATTGAAAAGTAGGGGGGCCAATACTGATCCTTGTGGTAGTCCGTCATTTAAATTGTATACCTTGCTTACTTGACCGTTTAGGTGAACTTGGAATTTCCTGTTGGACAGCATGTTATTGAGTAGTTGTGCAATTCTTTTACATGGAATTATTCTTAAGAACTTAAGAAGCATGCCTTTCCGCCACACTGTATCATATGCTGATGTTAGGTCATTAAACACGGCCATTGTTTTCTTCAGGTCTTCGAAGCCCTTCTCTATGTATGTTGCCAACACTAGCACTTGATCGCTACAACTGCAGTCTCGTCTGAAGCCAGCCTGTTCTACAGGAATGTGTTTCAGGATAGTTGGTGCAATTCTGTTATAGAGTACTCTCTCCAGCAGTTTATAGCAGACACTTAGAAGTGCAATGGGTCTATAGTCTTCAGGATTGTTACCAGATTTTGATGGTTTCAGGATGGCAATTATTTTAGTTTTCTTAAAAAGATTTGGCAGTCTTCCTGTTGCGAGAATTTCATTAAACAGTGCAGTTAGCCACTGCACTGCACCTTGGCCGGCATGTTTAAGGAACTCCGGGTATATACCATCACAACATACCAGATTTCAGAGTATCTAGGGCTGAAACAACTTCGGCTGCAGAGATTTTCTGTGCAAATTCGGAAGGCTGTGCTTGAGACATTTTAGACTTTAGCTCATGTTTTATTTCTTTGGTTTTCTGTTTGTTGTTGTTGCTTGGTGTTCTTGTTATATTAACAATCCTGGCTGCTATTGTGTTAGGATTTATTTTGTCTGATAAGATATTAACTTTTGTGGCACTGCCAAGCTTTCTTAATAAATTCCAAGCTTTCTTACTCGAGTGTTGGAAAGACATGTTTTCAGTTAGTTCCATCCATTTCTTTTGCCTAGCTGAATCTAGGGCCGAAATCAATTCATCTGCTACCTTGGTGTCTCGAGTCGTTTTAAATTCGTCATACAATTCTTGACATCTGGGGCTCCATGCAGGAATGTAGTTCTCTCTGTAGCCTCTTGGAATATGTTTTCTGGCAATGGAATGAATTAGTCTAACAAAGCGGTCGTAGTGCCTAACTTTAGGTGGAATAAACTGAATAATATGATCAACCTCTTCAGAGAATTTTTCCCATTTGGCTTTTTGGAAGTTCCATCATGGCTTTGGTATAGACTTCACAATTGGGATTTCGAGTCCAATTTTCACCAGTACAGGTCGGTGTTGGCTTCTAGGGAAATCACTGAGCACCTTCCTGCTGCTCTGCAAGGGTAATCCTTTGTTGGAAGTGGTAACGAAACAGAGATCGGGAGTGTAGTCCTGAGCCCATCTAGCTGAGCGGAATGTCCCTTTGTCCTTCCCGTCAAATAGTAAGAAAAGGCGTTCCATTTCAGCCCATTCTGATACTTTCTCACCATCTTCATTAGTGGTTCTGTAGCCCCATTGTGTATTATGGCTGTTGAAGTCTCCAATTACTATTCCTGGATGTGGAATATTTTGAGCAGCTTCATTTACTCATGGTTGTGCTGGGGGCTTATAGATGTTCACAATCACTTGTGTTGGCGACTTTCAGCCTGATGGTATGGATGTTATTTTCCATTTTTGTTTGGACATCTGTTACCTCTTCAACATCATTCTTGATATATGTTGCAGATCCGTAACTTGCATGGTATGTCGCAGCAGCTAACGTGTAGCCAGGGAGCTTACACCTGGAATGAAGTTGGGTTTCGTCTGAGCAGTGGGTTTCCTGTAGTAGAACAACGTCCACCTTGTTTTCAATCAATATTTGAGTGAGATACTCACTTTTTGCTCTGCTTGTTCCCTCTATGTTTAGCTGTAAAAGCCGGAGGGTATTCCCTAAGTCCTTTGTCAGGTAGTTCTCGGCAGAACTGTTTTGCTTCATTGCTATGTATCCTTTAACAGCTGGGATATCCTAAGGTAATTTGCAACCACCAGAGGTCCAGCAGCCTATATCTGTAGACTATTTAGCCGTAACTTCGTTACATTACCCACCACTTGGAGGCTAGTCTACTTTGTACCTGTGATGCTGGCATCCCATGTTGGGTTGGACGTGAAGTGGGATGCCCATGCAGTAGGCGCTACAATGTATGAAGTGGGCGGCCATGCAGTCAACTCTTTATATCTTACCATGGAGTTTGTTATACATATTGTTCCCCCCTCCCTTGCTCTAAGACTGCTATAGCAAGAACAAATACAATTTATGGAACATAGTACTTTATAGAGCAACACGTAAGATACAATGAAATACAGGCTACAGAATCGGCTGAGCACTCGTTCGCGATCGCTTCAATAATACTGTTTCTTTGGCAGCTCAACAGGGCATGCCAGGGGGCCGACCGAGGTGGCCTCTGTAAGTGGGCCTGTGAACTGTATGGATGCATAATGTCTGAAATTGTTCTCGTCATGAGTGAGGGTACATCAAATATATTTATCTGCTCTGTGCTCTGTAGCTGCCCTAGTGTTCTTAGAATGGATCACAGAAATTTTACCCATATCTGTGGCAGTTGATCTTGATACTGCTTCTGGATCCTCCAATGCATTTTATTGAACAGCTCTTTTTTGTCCAGTTCTTTTTCACTTGCACAAATAAGCCCCAAAACCCACAAGAGAACTGGAGACAGCCAATCACTCTTTCTGACACTGGTGTAGTATCAAACTCCTTAGGGATTTCCTCAGAAAGTTTTATTTTCACACAGACTGACACTAATGTGAGCTTGATAATTTCTGCATTTACATGTTTTACTTTGTGAGAAGAAAAGCTTTAGTCAGTCATACCAAGTTCAAAAGAAACTGGTTATGTTATTGTCTAGCAAAAGCAGACAGTTCAGAACAAAATTGAGTGCAGTTACATGGATGATGAAGATTTAATACTAAATTCATTGTACATGCAGCTTTCACTCAATTAGACATCTAACTCCATTTTGTCAATACATATAAATAAGTCACAATACTGCCTATTAAATATTCTGTGTAAATGTAGAGTTAATTTTGTGTCATGCATATTTGTTCTTATTCCTTCTAGCGAACATATCGGGTTGGTGCGCAAGTTCATAGTATTTTTCCACAAATTTAATAAACACAACAGATACATGCAACAGAGACTTCAGTCACCAATAATATATTCTCCTTCACTATTTACAACAAGCTGCCAATGCTGGTTTAACTTTTCTGTTCCGCGACTGTAGAAATTGTGCAAGTTTAAGGCGAAGAACTTGTTGAGCTATGTTCAGAGCACATTTTCAACCATAAAGTAAGTTCCTCGAAGGTTGTCTGATATAGAGGAAAAAAAGGTAAAAATGTGAGGGCACAAGAGTAGGTGAATAAGGTAGGTGCAGGAAGACTTTCCAGTGAACTCCCGTATAGTAGTTTTTGTCAGTCAACCAGAATGCCAGCAGGCATTATCTGGAGTAGCATCACTTCACACAGTCTTCCTTGTTATTGTTCTTGGGCTTTCTCTGCACGATATCTCAGTTGTTTACAATAAATGTTAGCAGTGATGGTAACACTGTGGGGAAGCACTCCATAGTACACCACAAAATCGCTTTTCCACCAGATGCATAAAATTATCTTCTGTGGATGCGTGGAGATCTTTGTACGGGGAGTTGCTGCTTTGTTTGGGCTCAGTTGTTCCTTCCTGTTCCTTGTGTTAGCACAAAGATGCATTTCTTGTCACCAATAATGATACAGGATAGGAATGATTGGTATTGTTCATGAACCAATAGATGACAAGCAAGCAGAGGTGCACATATGGACACCTGCTGACATTTGTAATTTTTAGCTTAGAGCATGCAGTACCCATACATTCAATTTTTGAACCTTTCTCATTGCTTGCAAATGTCATACAATGGTGGAATGATCACAGTTGATGACATTTGCCAGTTGTCACATACACTTATATGGATCATTGTGGATTAATGCATTTAAACGATCTTCATCAAACCCCCGAAGGTCTTCCTGAAATTGGAGAGTCACTAACATGTAAAACAATCATCCATAAAATGAGAAAACCAGTTTCTTGCTGTGCTCTGTCCAGTAACATTATTCCCCCACACAAATGTTTCTGGCTGCTTCCACTACTGTCACCCCTCTATTGAACTCAGAATAATATGTCAGAAATGTTCAGATTTCTCCACTTGGCACTCGATTTTGTAGCATCCACAGCTCCAAATGACAAAACAATATGTAAACTCAAATAGCAACAGTGAATTACAAATAAAAACTGACTATCGATAAATAAACCCATAGCAACTGGAATACCAACACACAGAACAAAAACAATATGAACTTTTTCACCAATGTATTATTTCTGAATTTTTGCAGGGTATGAGAGAGTAAAGCTGTCTTCTGCATAAATTCAGAGCAGTTCATTTTGTCAACTGCTGTTACAGATGTGATTCATAAAGGTATTTATTTGAAGAGGAAAATTTATTCTTTAATACTTTTATTGCAGGGGAACTTTGTTATGTGCAGTGGTAAGCACTTCTATCACAGAGAGTGCCAGGTTACAAAAGGAGGAGTTTTATCATGCCCACATTGTGGTGAAGTCTCTCCTCCAGTGGACTGCACTCTGACTCTGAGTACTCTGAAAACTCCAGTGTACCTCCCTGAACTGAAACCACCAAGAAAAGAGTAAGTTCTCTGATCAAGTTAGTGCCATAGTGTGTAAGATATGTAGCTACTACTACTGTCATACCTTACTTTAGAATAAATATTACACCATTGTTAAAAGAAGCATATCAATATTGGGCACTTCCCAGGTTCGATTCCCGGCGGGGTCAGGGATTTTCTCTGCCTCGTGATGACTGGGTGTTGTGTGATGTCCGTAGGTTAGTTAGGTTTAAGTAGTTCTAAGTTCTAGGGGACTGATGATCATTGATGTTAAGTCCCATAGTGCTCAAAGCCATTTGAACCAATATTGGGCACTATTTGTCCTCATGGATTCTCACACATTGTTAATCTTTATGAAGTTGGGTGCTGAAATGTATTTGTGTGCATATGTTGGCCTGAACAATGTTTTCTTCATTATGTGAGTGTAAAAAAAAAAAAAAAAAGGCAGTATGACTATATAAAGAATTGTAACTGTTTAGTGTACATTTGTAGTGATGATGTGCAAAGAGCATGCAACATCTTTAAAAAAAAATTGCCCTCAATTCAGTAATGTAGCTCAACAGACCATCTTAAGATCATGGTGTAACATGATAAACATATCGCAGAATAAAAAGTATTAGAAATAAGACAAAGTGTGTGTAATTTGTTTCGATAATACAATATGACTATTAGGTGTTGTGTGGTTTTTTCCATTCCCCTGACACTAAGACTGCAATTAGGTTTCTACATTGCACACTACTGTCAACATATATTGGAGATTCCTCTGCAGTTTTAGCATAGGTTTGTGTGCAAATGCAATATTTTTTTTATTCTTGTGTCTTTGTGATGAAAATTTACTTTTGCTATGGTGTATCCGTCTTCTTAGATTTTATTTAGCAGGTTATGCTGTTAATCAATGTGGTATGCTAACCACATCAAAGTTTCACTGCGTAATGTGCTTCAGTTAATGAGTTTTCTACCCAACAAATAATTTCATATATCTAAAGAAACATAAGTATTACAAAATCATTCTGCACAATCTGTTGTGTTGTTCTTTTTCTTAACCAAAAGTAGTTTAGTGTATCATTATTGTAAGCATTACTACCTTTCCTTCATATTATGATAGTATTTTAAATTGTCTATTATTATGTAAACATTTCTGCAATTTCCAGTTTGCGGAGTAATACTGTATTTTCTATTTTCTTAGTATGAATTTCTTTACTACTGCTTTGCATTTCTTAGTGTAATTTGTTTTTTAATTTACTTTATCAAATGTTGGGTTGTAATGAACTTTTAAAAGCCAGATATGAACACAAATTACTGCAAAATTCATATTCAACTAAAGTCACTATATAGTGGAAGGCCATAGGTCCTGACAGGATGTGTGTTTCATTTTATATAGATACTGTGAAAAAACTTGTGCCCTTCAGTACAGTTCTTCAGTTTTGACTAGTGAAGAAAATATGAGCTTGTGGAATATTAGACCTGCTTTGTGTTACCTTCTGATAGTGCTCCGATATGTCAGCAACACATAGGACAAATAAAACACCTCCAACCAAAGCAATCGTGTTACATGAAATGGACATCAGTAGTCAACAACTTCCCTTTTCACATGGTTGGCAAAGGTGAAAAGTAGAAAAAAAGGACTAAGAGCAAATCACACTGCCCACTGTTGAAGACAAAGTAAAAAGTATGTGTATAGAAACAGGTAACTGTGTAGATGATAAGCAAGTAAATGTTATACCGTCACTAAAAATGTTTGATATACTGAAGTTAATATGTTTACTCTGCTTATAATCTGCAAGAGTATATCTTGGTGTATGGCCTGCGATGAGTGACAATTACAATGTGTGAGTGTAATGTTACTGTGGGTTTGCCAGAATAATGCAGCAGCAGCAGCAGCAGCAGCAGCAGCGTGCACACACACACACACACACACACACACACACACACACACACACACACACACAGCTAAGAATTGCAGTTAGGATATTATAGTATAGAAATTCCTCTAATTTCTATTTATACAATAGGATAAACGATGTTAGCTGGTCTTGTAATGAATAAGACAGTGCCCAACATTTCACTAAGGACATAGTAAGATATGGCATGTCTCAATGTTTCATGCTTGATCAATGTGTTTCTGTATTTATCTTAGACATAAATGTGTTTGGAGTGATGATCTGCAGTTTTCGTAAAATAGAATCATCAGAAGAGATGGGATGTAGATGTTCGTGATTCATTGTAGAGGCAGGTAGGTAGGTAGTTTCATGTTCCATGGATCATTTGCACAATGCATCGTAATAATGTGGAATGAGTCATTTTACATTCATGTTGCAAATTAATTTGTAAATATGGCTATGGGCTGAACATTTATAAGTTTTTTATTGTATTTTATTTTTGTTTGTTTTTCAATATACGGCCGGCCGAAGTGGCCGTGCGGTTAAAGGCGCTGCCGTCTGGAACCGCAAGACCGCTACGGTCGCAGGTTCGAATCCTGCCTCGGGCATGGATGTTTGTGATGTCCTTAGGTTAGTTAGGTTTAACTAGTTCTAAGTTCTAGGGGACTAATGACCTCAGCAGTTGAGTCCCATAGTGCTCAGAGCCATTTGAACCATTTTTTCAATATACAGATGTGAGTCACCCACCAACTTTTACACAATACAATAATAGAAATTCGTCTATGAAGTAGGAGTAGTTGTCAGGGAGAAACTTCTTCAGTTTGTTTTCAGATTTTAGTTTGCAGCTTGTCAGACAATTTATATGACTGGACAAGTTTTCAAAAATTTTGGTTGTAGCATTGTACATCCCTTTTTGCACTAAAGACAATCTTAATGTGGAGTAATGAAGGCTATTTTCATTCTGGTATTGTAATTATGTACATAATTGTTCCTTTTCAACTGCAGTGGATTTTTTACAACAAACTTTATGGGGGAATAAATATACTGTGAAGCAGTAGTCACAATGCCCAATTGTGGATGGAGCTTGTGTAGTTTGCATTTCTGCTGCTATGCGTATATAGTGCAAGTCATTGCCAGTTCAGTGCCACCTGCAATGTTGACCTGGTTTGTTCTGTTCATTTGCAGTGATAGTTTTTGCTAGCACTGTTTCGTTCTTGTTTTGTTTTTTTATGGTGGCAAGTTTAAATGAACAACATGCAGCTGTGAAATTTTGTTTTCTACTCAGTTAAAAATGTTGCTGAAACTGTTTTAATGTTGAAACCAGCTTACCAATATGACACAATGGGAAAAACTTAAGATTATAATTGGTTTGCTCGATTTAAAAATGGCGACAAGTCGATTGATAACAAATCTCATTCCAGATGTCCATCAAGTGCCCAAATCGATGAAAATATTGAAAAAATTTGAGAGCTTGTGGCCACAGACTGTTGATAGACAATTGATCAACTGTCAGAGATTAGTGGATTATCTTGAAGTGTGGTTCAGTGGATTTTAACGGAAGATTTAGGAATGAAAAGGGTTGCTGCCAAGTTTGTTCCTAGGACCTGCACATACAGCTATCTCTGTTAGACAGTTTTTGACTAAAAATGGCATGATGCCACTGTCCCACGTGCCTTACTCGCCTGACCTGGCTGCATGCGACTTTTTCTTATTTCCATGCGTGAAAAGGGCTATGAAAGAACAATGATGTGACAACATTGAAGAAGCCATGATAAAAAAAAGGGAGGAGCTGTCAGCCATTTATAAACCAGTGGGACAAATGTAATAGTTGTAATGGAGAGTATTTTGAAGGGGTTAAGGCTGTTTTGTAAACAATTTGAAAATATATAACTGTTAGAAAATAATGCAGCTATTTTTTCTGGTACCCCCTCGTACTATTCTCACAGCATGTTTTTGAGCAATGAAGACGTTCTTTCTTAAAGATGAATTACCCCATAACATTATCCCACATGACATTATTGAATGAAAATATGCAAAATATGTCAGCTTATTGATTGCTTTCTCCCAAAGATTTGCAATGATTGTAAGTGCAAAAGCGGCAAAAGTAAGTTGTTTTAAAAGTTCCAAAATATGCTTCTTCCAGTTTAAATTCTCATCAGTATGGACACCTAAGAATTTTGAAGTTTGTAGCCTATTTATTATTTCCTCACCATGTGTTACACTTATTGGTGTAATAGTCCTAGATGTGCAGAACTGAATACGTTTCCTTTTTAAAACTTATAGAGTGGGACCATTCACAGAAAACCAGTCAGTGATACTTTTAAGAATGTTGTTTACAGTTTCTTCTATTTCTGTATGTATACTTGGATTGATTACAGTACTATTGTGACGTGCAGAAACAGCTAATTCTGCTTGCCATATATTAAACGGAAGGTCGTTTACATATATGAGGAATAATGGTGGACCTAAGATTGAGCCTTTGGGGAACCCCATATGTTATTTCTCCCCAGTCAGAATAATAATCCTGGACTACATTGGTTGAATTACTAAGTACAATTTTCTGCATTCTTTTGGTTAGATATGACATTAGCCATTGGTTGGTTGCACCATCAGTCCCACAAAACTTCAATATACCTAGGGAGAATACTGATAGTAACACAATCAAATGCCGTAGACAGTTGTAGAAAACATAAAAGGCATACATTGATGACTTTCAGAAGCTAGCGGTGATTATCAAGTGAGGCAGTGTGGTGGTTTAAGACGTCGGACAAGTATTTCAGACAATGGGGGTCAGACCCCCATTACAATTTTTATTATTTAATTTTTGAGCAGTGAATAGCTATATATAAATGGGAACCTGCTCATGTTAGTGTTAGGGTAGTTTCTTCGTCAACAATGTGGCAGAGTTGTTCTAGCCATCTGGCATTGATATTGTTTGCTTTCTTAATCCACAAGTATAATCGAAACTTACATCATTCCTGAAGGCCTTTACAATCAGAATAATGTTTATCATCACAGGCAATGATGCAATTAAATTTCTTTACAGATGACATATCATTATTTGATCTTGACTGATGTAGTACTTCACAAAACTGATTTGATGTAGCTGTACATATTATAAATTAAAGTCCGCTGTTTTGCTGTGTGTATGTGAAGGCTAATCTCAGTAACTACTGTAAGGATTTTGATACATTGTTCATGAATACACTCATTCACAAGGAAGATTTGTGTATGTAATTTATTACTGCTATGCCAAACATCTCTGCCAGCCATAGATACTTAGTGTTACACATGTGAAGCCAGGGTGAGTCACTAGTAAAATATATTTTTAGCATAAATTTGAGTCCTGTCTTCAATTCAATGGTAGATTTGAACACCACTGTCCAGTAAAGAACATAGTGATATTGGAAATCATATGCCGTCACTTCCTCTAACCTTTCAGATGAACATGGCCAGTTACGGGGGACATGCAGTTTAACATCAGTTCCAAACCACTGTGCATCTTGACCTTTTTTATGTTAACAAATGGTTGTGAGAGATGAAAGAAGAAATAAGTGATAGAAAAGATTGTAAGACTAACTGAGGATTGAACCCTGGGTCGTTGGATTTTTAGTCTTTGTCACTTATCCAATGACTCACTGTAATGTGCATAGTTTAAACATATTTTTTAATAAAAATAAAATGAAGCTGTTGACTAATGCTCTGGCCGTTGTGGCCAAGCAGTTCTAGGCGCTTCAGTTCAGAACTACGCTGCTGCTATGGTCACAGGTTCGAATCCTGCCTTGGGCATGTGTGTGTGATGTCCTTAGGTTAGTTAGGTTTAAGTAGTTCTAAGTCTAGAGGACTGATGACCTCAGATGTTAAGTCCAATAGTGCTTAGAACCACTTGAACCAATTTTTGTTGACTCATGCATTAAAATTGTATGTTACTGGTATGCTAGCTAATCAGGCTACTATTTCACATTGCAGATCAACTGCTAGAATGACAGTTAAGGAATCCAGCAGGAAAAACATAATTGAAGAGAGAGAAAAAGGGATGACATTACCACTTGACAAGGAAAAACTCACACAGCTGGTTAACACTGCTTGCAGTATGCAGGTTGTTTCTGAACAAGAAATAAACACTTCAAGGTATATAATATCTGTATACATTGTTCCTTTATGAGATATAGTCTTTTTATGTGAGCAAGCCAGATATGAATGTAGTTTGCAGGCTAGAGCTTCGGATTATATACACTGTGTAACAAATTAAGTGATGCACCCAGAAGGGGATGAGGAAACAAAGTGAAACTTAATATATATTGAGAAGGTATATATGTTATTTCAACGATTACAATATCGAGTCAAATTTACAAAGAACTTGGCATTATGAGTCCACTTATCAGTATGAATCACACATCCTCTTGGCTGGATGCATACATAGATTCGATTGGGAAGGGTGCAATAAAGCATTTGTGTATTACCCTGAGGCAACATGGCCCACAACTATTATAACTGTTTCATGATATCCTAGATGCTGGTACTGAGACAGAGCTGATTTCTGAGCTGGTCACATCCGCTCTATCAGGGACAGGCCTTGGGATTGCGCTGACCGTGGTAGTACCTCAACATCAACCAGAAAGTCTGTAGAGACACGTTCCGTGTGTGTTTGACCATTGTCCTGTTGAAAAATAACTTCACAATATTGCCACTTGAGAGATAATGTGTGAGGACACAGGATACCCCTGATGTGCTATTGTGCCATCAGAATTCCCTCAGTTACTATCGGCCATTTCCTGAAGTCATACCTGATGGTTCCCCACACTGTGACACCTGGTGCAGCACTGCTGTGTCTCACCAAACCATTGGAAGACTGGGACCTCTCTCCAGTTCACTACCATACTCACCTGTGATAGTAATTCGGGCCAGTGGAGATTCCGATTCATCGCTGAACACAATATGATGACACTCATCAGCAGTCCATGCACCACTCCAAATGTAGGTGTTTGTGTTGTGGTGTTATTGGCACCATACATGTGGCACAGTAATTCCCTAGTTCAGCCACTGCTAGTTTCAGCCCAATAGTGTGGGATGACTCGGACTCTTCCAGTGAGTCCATTACATGTTCTCGGATGGCAGACACAGCTGTGAAGGGGTTACAATGTTCTTGGTGCACAGTAAGGTTGTGCTACATTGTGAGGGTCAGATGTAGTTGACCAAAAACATTGACGACATATTTGTCTGCCATCATGTTCCCATACAGTCCAAGGGCCACTGTCACATCTAAATGGCCCACAGGTCTTGATGATGTTAATTTCCAAATGCAGGCCAACAGTGAAGCCCCTTTCAAATTCCTATCACATGCTGATAATGCTGTCCCACAAGTCTGTGTGGTATCTCAGTGTCTGTCCTTCATAGTGGTCCTTCAATGTCTGACACTGTTTGTGCCCCTTATATACTGTACCAGGCTTGCTAATAACAGTGAACATGAACAACACTGATGCAGTGTGATGGTCCTTCTAACTCTCACAGGGAGTTGCAACTCTAGGCATTTATATACCAACTGATTTTGTGCGCATGTGTGAAATTAGATTGGCTACCGACAATGTGTTCTGGTTGCTTCACTTTTTTTTTTGTCAGGCAGTGTATTGTACTGTATAAGTATACCGCTTCAAAATTTAAACTATACAAAATCATTTAGGCCAGATTAATTGTAATTGTAACATTTTGTTTCACTACATGTGTATAAATAGAAATAAAATGTGCACCTGCTTTGAGGGGCACTGTGTGGTATATCGTGCAGTGTTTAGAATATTTTCAGGCAGTTGCTTTTTTATATATGTAACTAAGTCACCAGATGATAAGCAAAGTTCTGTTGTGATGAGTGGACTTTTTGTTACTATTTGATATCTTTAAGTAATAGAAGGAGTAAAGGATACAACTTACTCGGTAGTTCAGGTGTTGAGTGGTTGGTAGACACATAAACAAGACTGAAAACGTTCCATGGTTACACTGTCCAACTGTATTGGCATTGCAGCTCGACTGGGTTGTATTGGGGAGAATGCGAGAATGCAGCTTGAAATGGTTAGAATGACTTGGAGAGGAGGATGGCTGAGACTGGGAGGTACAGGTAGAAGTGTGGGATTGGAATGCAGCACCAGTGAGATCACTGTATCCCATACACAAGGAGCTGCATGTGGCCCACAATGATGTTGTGAAGCACTGGACTGGGAGGAGGAGAGGGACAGGGGGATAGAACAGAGGAATTGGGAGGCTGCAGAGAGGAGGGTATGAGTGTAGATTGAGGATAGCAGTGACTGAGCTCTGGAGGATTGTAGGATTGAGGAATAGATTGTGATTGCTGCCTCCTCCTGAGCCTCCCTAGAGGGCCCATGACTTTTTCGTGAGTATATAAGTGGTGAGCATAGGACTGCAAGCTGTTGCAGCACTTTTCATTTCTTGTGCTGCAGTTACCCCCTCCATGCCATCCTCCTCCTCCTCATTTGACTATGTCTTCTCAGACTACTGACTCACTGACTTCAGTGTTAAGTCTTTATGCTGACTTAGCTAATCATTAAGTAATGAATTGGATTACTCACTGTGCTGTGTTCATTGTTTTGGAATATTGTAGTCTAATCCCTGTTTCAAGGCTTGCTTCACCTTTCTCCTTTTTTCAAAATTTTGATGGGTGTACAGATGGTTTGGGAAAGTCGGTTTTAGTTGACATGCAATCCATTGATATTAGACTAGCTCATATTTTGCAAGTTTGGATTTTTCTTTCAGCAAACTCACCCTCCCCATTCAAACCCTGCTCCCTGTTTGAATCTGTTGCATGAAAAAAGGAACTATAGAGCATTTGAACAATTATTTTTTTGAAATGATGTGGAATGAGTCATTTTGCAGGATATGTATACATGATTAATTTTAACATTGATGAACGAAATTATGTTTTTGGTCCTGCTCACGCAACTACACTTAAAGAGAGAGTGTGTGTGTGTGTGTGTGTGTGTGTGTGTGTGTGTGTGTGTGTTTATAGAAATTTGTTAGCTGAATAGGGGGAGTTGTCCAGGAGAAATGAAAATGATTTGAAGTTAGATTTTAAACTAGCTTTGCTGCCTGTCAGAGATTTCATGGTATTAGGCAAATGATAAAAAATTTTTGTTGCTGCGTATTGAACTCCCTCCTCAGCCACTGACAGCTTTAATAATGGGTAATAATGGTCATTTTCCCCCTTTAGTATTGTGGGTATGGGCATCACTGTTGTTCTCACATTGTGATGGATTATTTATGTTGAATTTCATTAGCAAATATGTGTATTGTGATGACAGTTAAAATACCTGGTGCTTGTAGGAGGTACCTACATGATGTCCATGGGTGAACTTATATTAGTCTTACTGCTTGCTTTTTTCCAATGAGTACTCTTTCTAATTGGTGAGTTACCCTGGAAAATTATGCTATAAGACCACATGGAGTGTAAATACGCAAAATGTGTCAGGAGGTTAATTCATTTGTTTTCAAGATTAATAATTACAAAAATAGCAAAAGTAGCTGAACTTAATTGTTTGAGAAGCTCAGTAATATACTTCTTTCAGTTCAAGTTTTTATCAGTATGTACATCCAAAAAGTTGAAGCATTCTACCCTATTTACCAACTCCTGCTCATGTGCTACATCAGTTGCTGGTGTGACTCTATTTGTTGTACAGCACTAAATATAGTATGTTCTTTCGAAATCTTTCTCAAAACCATTTTATAATTCCTTGGAGAATACTGTTTACAAATTCTTCTGCTGTTTTCTCATTTATTATAACTCTATTATCAGTGGCAAAAAGTACCAATTCTGCTTGCTAAATGTTAAGAGCGTTTGCCATAAACGCAATTGCCACCATTACAGGACAAAATGTGTCACCAATAACGTGTGTTGACATCTTCTGTTTGTATGGTAGTGCTACAATATTACACTCAGAAAAACATAATTTTTCAAACATTCAGAAGATTGATAATTAGCTGATAATAATAATTTTTAGCCGATAATAATAAGTTTTTCACCTACAAAATTCTGAGTTTTACACATATTTTGAATTCCATACACGGACTCGCACCCAGAAATATATCTGAGCAACCAACAAGAGGAAGTGATAAATGACTTTCAATTTTTAGGACTCCTGTTCGACCACAAACTATCATGGTTACCACATATAAGACAGTCTAAGACAACCTGTATGCAGAAATTAAACTCCATAAGCTTCCTCAGAAACGCTTCTTTGGTAGCAGATTGATTGCTTGTAGGGAAATTTGACCAATCATTAAGCTTGACTAGACTATAGGTGTATCATTTACAGGTATGCACAGGTTTTTGATTTAGACCTACTGAACCCTGTGCACCACATTGGAGCCAGTCTTGCAGTTGGAGACTTCTACATGAGCCCTGTCAATAGTCTCCTTGAAGCACACATTTCACCTTTAAAGACACACTGTCCTGAAATCTTATTTAATTCTGTGGTTAAAATTTATTATTGGCTAGAATATTAAGAGTTACACATTGTTTCTCCAGTATCCCAACACCCATCTTCTTAGGAATCGTTTGAACAGGGAGAACAGCAGCAGTTAGGCTAAACCACGTGCACCAGGAGCTCTTTTTGTTTGTGATAACTTTCTCACCTACTTCACTGGTGGAGCTTTTCCCATGGTGTATTCCTCGACATTTAGTGCAAATGGACCTCCAGTGTGGCAGTGAGGATCACGCAGATGGTAAAACTCATCACTGTAAGTTCTGTTCAGTCCTCCACGACTGTGCAACCTTTACTCCAAAGTATATGATGAGGATGTGGCTATTCATTTATTGACAGAAATGTTTAAGATCAATACTCCCTTCACACTGTATTCAGCATTTACATGGAGGAATTAGTACTAATATGTAAAGCTCTCACACATGTAGATCTCATCTTGCCAGAAATATTTTCCTGCACAGTGATTCCCTTAAGGCAACGGCCTTGCTGCAGTGGATAAACCAGTTCCCGTTAGATAACCAAAGTTAAGCACTGTCGGATGTGGCCGGCACTTGGATGGGTGGCCATCCAGGCTGCCATGCGCTGTTGCTGTTTTTCGGGGTGCACTCAGCCTCGTGATGACAACTGAGGAGCTACTGGACCAAATAGTAGCGGCTCTGGTCACAGAAAACCATCTTAATGATTGGGATAGCAGTGTGCTGACCACACGCACCTCCTATCCGCATCCTCAGCTGAGGATGACATGGCGGTCAGATGGTCCCGATGGGCCACTTGTGGCCTGAAGACAGAGTGCTATATACTGCTACAGTGATTCCCTCAGTAGTTTTGAGACAATTGAAAATCACTCACTGACTCAGTCTTGGTCTCTATGATTTGTGACTTTTTGTGGTATTCTTCTAGACACAGAGCCACATTGGCATCCCAGTCACTGATCAAGCTGATATATTAAATAATGAAGCCTTTCCACTGGACCGGATGTCAGTACGAATCCCAGAAGCTGTATTACAGGTTCATCTAAAATGCTGTATTTTACATCAATGGAGAGAAAAGTGGATGAACAATATCAGACTCAACAAACTCTGAATGATAAAAGCCTCCACCAAGAATTGGAGAACATCCCTTCACCTCTCTGAAAGAGAAGCTGTAGAATTGTCACATTCCTGTTGATCATACTGACTTCAGACACTGCTGCATACTACTCGGTGCAATTGCGGAGTGACCTTGTCTCTTGGCCACATCCTTGAAGCATGCCCAGAATTACTTGACCTGTGGCATAGATTACATCTTAACAAGTCATTACTACAATGATGCTGGTGCAACAAAAGCAGCTCGTGTTGTAACCTTCTTACAGGAGGTGGCTATTACTACTTGCCTGGAGTGAAGACGTCATTCCTTTCGTGAGGTACTGTTGGGAAAATTTAGAGAACCAGCATTTGAGTCTGTCTGTAAAACCGATGTAAATTTAGCGTAGGGACTGTGAAGATCGAGAAATTAGGGTTTGTACAGAGCCATATAGATAGTCTTTTTTTCTCTCTCACTATTTACTTTTGTTCACACACACCCTTCGACCACTTTAACTTCACCTCCACATCTTCTTTTATTGATATCCCTATAAATCATCACTTGCGACTGTCAAATTTCCTGCTCCGACTCTATCCATGTAACTCACAAAACCCTTTTATTTTCTTGTGGATTATTAGGATAAAGTGACTGGCAATCATGTTCTGGAGTCCTTTGGAAACCCAGTTCGTCATTCATGTGTCAGAGGGAGCTCATCATTCCCTCATTCCTATTCCATGCACTTGCTGTCTCTCATTCCTAGCCACCAGCCACACTCACTTCCAGCCCACCATCCCCCTCCTCAGCTTCTTCCTCCTATTGCCAACTCCAACCAACACAACTCCTCAAGCAAGCTGAATGGCAGTGCCAGTACTACGTTGTTGGCTGAGACTGTGTGTGTGTGTGTGTGTGTGTGTGTGTGTGTGTGTGTGTTTTTTGTGTTGTGAACAAGGGCTTTGTCTCAAAGTTTAGCAATTTTGTCTGCGTGTCCCCAACCATTTAACACTTCACTTAATACAGTGGGTTGTTACTTCTGTTCCTTCCATTGTTTATATTCCACCAATGACATTCCACTAGCCTGTTTCATAGCTTTGTTATTCCCTCTTTTAGTGCATGATGCCGGAGTCATTTCTTGTTTTAGCAGAACATTATACTTTAGCATGTTGTTTAAGAGGTCACTCATTGTGTGTTACTAATTAACATTTTTTGTAGGAGCATGGAGGAAACACTGTTTATTGCTGCAAAGTCGGGGAATGCAGAGAAGATACTGCAAGCTCTGGGTGTGTATTTTATTCTTTGTTTTTCTTTTGCCTGTAATTGTTACTGTTCTTGTTGTTTTTACCTTTTTAAAAGCAGGAATTTTTGTGTATATCTTATTTGAAGCTGTTGACTATTTCCTATTTTGTACATTCTTGTAGTAAAAGCATAGAAACTGCAAAGAAGATGATTTATTGAGCAAACAGACAGTAGTTCAGCAACTAATAACCCTCATCTGCATCCATATCTGCACTCTCAAAGCACAATATGGTATGAGACTGAGGCTACTTCATGTACTGGTATCATTATTGGGCAGAGAATAATTTGGCTGGTGTTGGTCTGCATGAACCATTCAACCTATAGTATTGTTGTAGTCAAGAATTACTTACAATATCACCATTGTCTATCAACAGTTCTCTATTTGCATCAGTTCAGCATTATGTTCAGAGTTCAGCAGTACTATGACGCACTTAGCATTGCAGCACAGAGCCATTACTTTGCCTCTTTGTGTTCTTTATTTCTGGTGTCATGTTGTTTCTGTCTGACTTGACAGTGTCATAAAAATCTGTTCATAGTTACCAAAATATCTGCTACCTATGAGGGCATAATTAATTATCAACTGTTGAACAATATCCCTATGGCAGGCCTTGCTTACATTGCTAACAGTGTAAAAGTGATATTTTGAGACCGCTTAGAATACCAGTATGCCCTCTGCACGAATAAAAAATAAACTTCTTGCAATTATAACATTGTTTTCTTTGATTTACAAACCACAGTTATATTTACTTTCTGTGTAAAATATCAACATGAAATGTCCCCCTTGAACAATTATACAAGACTGTGCTTAAACTGACACACAATATTTTTTAGCGCAACACAATCTGACTTTCAAAAATCTCTACAAAAGAATGGCCCTGACTAACATTAACCTATACCTTTCACAAATCACTTACCTCACCAAAAATCTTCGTTACTCGCACTACTGCAATACAGCGAGCGCCACTACTGCCAGCTAAATAAAAGATTCAAACTACTGAAGGCACTAACTACCGATAGGCATAGTTAGCAAATGAAAGATTTTGATAGAGAACAAACAATGTATTTACCTTAATAGTCATAATATATATAGCAGTTCATGACATCCAGTCTTACAAATTTCAAAATTCCGCCATTTCTCTCCCCACATCCACCACTGCTGGCGGCTCACCTCCAACTGCGCAACGCTACGCGCTGTTCACATCCAGCTGCCCAACACTACAATGGCAGACAACAATGCAAACTACCCACAGACTGCGCACAGCACAGCCAGTTATTTTTCATACAGAGCGCTACGTGGCGTTACCAATAAGAAAACCTAAAAGCCTACTTACAAACAGAACCTGTTCTGGCTAGAGAGAGCCATATTACAGAGAGCCTGAAATGTGTCAGCTTCGGTAAGGTTGAATTTGAAATTAGAATCACTACATAGAGCTCCTCTAAAATAAGATTAATGCTAACAACACCCATAGTGTAGTATAATAATATGCATCCTAGTTGGTGCTATATGTGCGAATTTCAGGAATGTTAATCAGTTTGTTCTGGTTCATTGTGCTGGGGGCTTGTGTGTCCCAAGAGTACTTCATTCTACTAATCTCAGTAAGTGACTCGGTACACACTGTCAAAGAAAATGAGTACATCATTATAACTGCTAAGGTTGCGAGGGTAGGGGGGGGGGGGGGGGGGGGAATTGACTGAAACTGTGTTAGCATGCAACCTCAAGGCTATCTGTGCAGCCTGGTTGTATGAGACTTGTTCAGCTATAGAAGACTCTGGATTAAGGGACTTAAATTCACTAGCTGTTTGTATGAGTAAAAGTATTTGCAGCTTCTAACACACAGTAGAATTGGTGCCAGCAGAGAGTAACTACATCCTATCACTCAAGAGAGCTTTAAATAGCCCTGCAAGGGAAGGACCTCAGAAACAGATTTTGAAGAATAATTGAATATAATGTATTCTCACAAATGTCTTACAGGTTGTATAGAGGAGAGTTGCCACCATTCGATTAACAATGAGATCTCTCATCTACAGCAGGTACTTTGGACTAACTAGATTCCTAAGGAAGCTTTTAATAGCAGGAGCTACAACCTTTAAAGTCAGCCACTCACAGAACACTCAGTTGCTGGGAAGTTACCCAGTAGTTATAGAATTTCTCTGAAAAGTCAGTTACAGCAAGGGCATTCTCTCTTGTAGACATGATCCATATTCACCCAGTAAATTTCATGAGTACAGCTGCATAGTCTTTGTTTCTTCTTTTTCTATTATGTCGGCTGTATATTTCCGGCCATCTGCAGAGTGAGCTGACCAAAGCTACAGTACACGACAATACATGTTCAGTCGTTGTAAATCACAGAAAACTCAACCACCAGAGACATTTGCATGAATTTAATCTGTGGCTTCGTGCTCAATCCATGTTTGGATATAGATTTGTCACTATTAGCTGTACTGTAGCAATGTCTTTGCAAGTTTTCAAAGAGTGGAGCATATTCCAGAATTTGTCTAGGTTGCAACCACTATCTTTATTAATGAAAATTTTCACCAAATGAATTTTAGCAGCTTCTTTCATCACCAAGTCCCAAAAAAAATGAAGTGGGCACTAAAATTTCAACTCTTTCGTGCTGCATAGAGTTACCAGTATCAGTTTAGTGCTCTGTCTCAGCTGATTTGTTGGGCAGGAGCATTAAGTTACCTTTGACGGAACCCGAAAGTGCTTCTGTCTACAGTGTAGGGTCAAGACAGCAGCACTTTATGATTCTGTTGTAGATAACTTGATACACTTCAAGGCTGGCATTTGCAGGATCTCCTGCAAGTGTGGCATTTCGCATATCAGGCATACAGCTCGTACAAGCCAGGAAAGATGTATGGAACACCGTAGATACACCCAAATCTTACAGCCCAACAAATTGGTCATGACAGAGCACTACATCGATACTGGTCACACTGTGAAGTACAAAAGAGGTGAAATTATAGTGCTGATATCATTTTTTGGGACTCTGTAATGAAAGAAGCAGCTGAAATTAGTTTGGCAAAGAATTTAATTGTCAAAGACAGCAGTTTCAGCCTAGACATATAATGGATTCTGCCCCTTTCTTTAATAAACTTGCAAAGACATAGCAACAATACAGTTAATAATGACATATCAATATCCCAGCATGGATCGACCATGTATCCACAGGTTCAGTTTATGAATACAGTGTCTCTGGTGCTTGTTTTCTGTGGTTTAAAATGGTGGAACAAGTACAGTTGCATACTGTAGCTTCAGTTGGCTCACTCCGAAGAT